>NC_143547.1:20572738-21173571 GCF_031878675.1 Megascapheus bottae
ATCAACTACACCCTTTTTCCATCCATTAGTTCATTCAATGACATAAAAATTCATTGCGTCCCCTTCATTGATTGATGGGTAATGAGGATATTCATTCACTCCCATGAAAACCCAATACATTTATTTCCATGTTATTTGAAGGACAGCATGAATGTTGTGGGTTTATTTATTTATTTTCTAATTCAACAAGAAGTTACTGCTTTCAAATTTCATAATGGCTCAGTGCCCGAGAAGTACTTTAATTCTCCTGAATTACTCATGCCACAGGAGTGAATTGAGTGCCTTAAATCTTTATGAGCTCTGAAAATAAAGCAAATATTTTTCTTTCTTGTGTCCTCAGAGTTATGTAAATAACCCTACTTCCCTTACACATTGAAAATGTGACATTAGTTTGCTTTTCAGGTCATTCATTCTCTATCTAATGTGTGAAATTCAATAGTCCTTGAAAATTCTACATTCCATAGTCTATTCACTCGATCATTGTTTAAAAATAGTTGTTATTTAATTTATGTTTTAGCTTCTTTTAAAAGTTATTTTAAAAGCAAGAATAATAGGAAGTCTATTTGATTGTGGTTTTTGTCTTTCTGTGAATCTTTGGGATTGCTCATTCATTTCTTTATTATATGAATTATTTAATGAAAGTTTTATTTTTAAAGTATCACATGGTTTGTTCCTGGGTTTTAGCAACAAAACCCCCCGCTGCATGTACCTGATAAATAGAAAATTTGAAAACACATCCAAGTGTATAGAACTACAAACAATGAAAAGTATTCTTTTTCTGGCTTAGAATCTCAATCTGTAGTTCTTATTTGTATAGGCAACCCATTTTATCTGCTCTTCTGAATCTTCCCAGGAACATTCTAAAAATATCTATACACATGGAGCATGAAATATACACTGTGTGCACCCTGTCTTATTTTTATTTGGTCATATATGTTGAGGAACTTTCCATATCCAAAGATATAGATCTATTTCATACCTTTCATGGCTGAGCAGTATTGCCTTGCATACAGATGCAGCACATTTCATTGGGAAAGCATTGTATTAATGGCCATTTCAATTGCTTCTAGATTTACCATGGCATAAAACATTGAACTGAGTTAGACAGCATCTTTTTATATCTTGGAGAAACATTGTGGGAATTATTAAGACCATTTTGAACTTCTTCAGCAAAATATCGAAGTTCTTATTTCCCTACAAATTGTCTGTGCTATCAATGCAATCTGCCCATTTCTGCTATTTGCATTTTCTAATTATGAATGTAGATAATCATTGCACATGTTTAAGTATTTTACATATCATTATATGAAAATTCATTACTCTAGTTCTTTTCCATTTTCTACTGAATTGTTGCTTTTTCTAATTAGTTTGTAAAATTTTAATTAATATGATCTGTTACATATTTTCTAATGCATGTGTTCTTTCCTTCATTCTTTTCTGCTACAATTTTTATGATTCTTCATTGAAAGCTTAAAGATTTAATTCATCTGTAAATTATTTCATAATAGTACATTATTGCAGAAATAATACCACTGACATTACTTTAAGTTCCATAGGAACCAGAGACAAGTATCCCCTGTTAGCTATTGAATAGCTAATTTTAGATATATTTATTTCATTTTTATTTAAATACTTATGTAGTATTTACTTGGATACATTATTTAGATACATTTATTTAGTACTGCATTTGTGGTATATTCTTTACTCTTCCTCCCCAAAGACTGTCTGACATGCTGTCTGTGAGGGATAAACAATCATACTGCAATTTATTCCAATAGCAGCAGTTGGGTACCGATGGTGGGGGGCGGTAGCAATGGTATGAAGGGAGTTATCCCTTCTATCTCTTTACTGTGCTCAGTGCATAGGGTAACCACAGTCTATCATCTTATGTTCCAGAAATGTGCATGTGAACTCTCACCACCATTCAGCTGCCTGCATGTGTAGTATAACACCTACATATGGATTATATACCAGTCAGACTTAGGGAAGCAGAGAGAGATGCATTCATAGAAAACTCTTAGAAGAGCTCTTTGAACATGGAAGCTGATATGTAATATTGTCTGCATGAACCCTGAGTGGTTATGAATTAAAGTTTGCCTGTATTATTCATTTATTTGAAATCTGCAATTGATAGCCAAGTGGAACTAAGTGAACTTGAAAACATCTTCATTAGTTCTTCAGAGATACATAACAAACATCTCTAAATTTCAGGGGTTTCAGTACAACAATTTATTTTCTTTATTTATGGGGAAGATTTTGTGCGGATTCAAGTAGCTCCATGTGTGTCTTCATTCTCCTTGGACCATTGTTAACCGGGTATATTCTTCTCATGGATGAGACAAAAGCTCCAACAAATAATGCAAATCATAGCACTATATATTCCCTTAACCTCCTTCTTCCTCCTTTTCTTTTACAAACAAATTTGGATCAGACACAGAGGGCACACTTGCGATCTTAAGCTACTTAGGAGGCCAGCCTAGGGATTCCCAACTTCAATTAATCAGAGGAATGTCAGATTGGAGGTGTGGTTTAAGTGGTAGAGCAAGAAAGCTAAGCAGAGTTCAAGGCTGCCCTGTGTTCAATCCCCCCCACACACAACTGCTATCAAAAAGTCCCCAAAATGTTTGATAGGTTCATTATGACATTTCTACATACATACATATCTGTAACATACCTTGACCCCCTTCACCAACCAGTACCCAATAATGCCCATTTTTGTACCACTATTGTTATTTTTGATCGTTTTAAGGGAAGATATGTAATATTTCCCTTTTTGAGCTTGGTTTATTCACTCAGTCTCATGATCTCCAGTTTCATCCACATTCCTACAAATGACATAATTTTATTCTTTTTTATTGTTTACTAATATCTTATTGTCTATATACACCATATTTTCTTTATTCATTCATTCATTATTGGGCATTTTGCCTGATTCTATTGTTTGACTATTGTGGATATTGTTCCAGTAAATACAGGTGTGCACGTATACCTCTTTTATATATCTCCTTACATTTGCGTGTGTGCATGTGTGTGTATGTGTCTCCAATAGTATAATAGCAAGGTCAATAAGGTAGGGCTATTCTCAACATTTTTTTTGTTTTTGTACTACAATGTTTATTTTAAAAAATCTGCATAAGGAGGTATGGTTCAAATGGTAGAGTGCCAGATGGGAGTGAAAAAGTTTTGATGGGTTAAGTGTACTTTATATACTGGAATTTCAACCTGGAAATTTAATAAAATAGTGTGTATAATCATGTCAAAAGATTTCCTAATGATTAGTCAGAATGCTAATGTTCATTATGACTACTACTAGTAGTCTGGCTGTCGATTTACAAAATTGACGGAAACAAAAATCCTTTGAGAACCTCCACAGTGACAAATTATTATTTTAAGATCATTGTCATGCTTTCTATCTTCAATAAATTATTTTTCTTTTTTTAGCATGGAAGCAAATGTGTCTGATTCATTCTGGCAAGACCATATGAATACTGATTATTTTAGGGCTGATTTTTGCCTGCTTCACAGGCTCCCTCTGCTGGAATAAGACGATACCTTTGTTCTCAAGCCTTAAAGATAGCTTTATTAACTACAAGTAAATGTATTGAACAATTTGCCTTTTCATATAGTGTTTCTGCTGTTGTGTCCTAAATTTACTTGTCACAGAGGTATACCTGTCTTACTTTTTGCTAAGACAGACCTCTACAATGAGTACAGATTTTAAAGAATTTGCCAGAATGTGAATTATTAATAATAACCATGTTTTTATTTCCTGTGAGTAATGCCCTTGTTATGTCAATTCATACCTCATCAATTATAGAATATCTGGGAGTATTATGGGTAGAGTGTGATGGGCCTATTTAGAAATCCTTGCTAAAAGGAAATTATCCTGAGTCACTAGGTTTGTTATGTTTTCTGGGTAAACTATAATTTTCCATAGAAACAATGAAGGTGGATGCAAAGCCAACACTTCACATTATAGGAAGGCCCTCAGGACATATTCATTCTCAAGTCTATAGAAACAAGGTATCTTGTGAGTTGTAAAAACAACACCATTATTAATTGCTTAAAATGTATGGAGTTTCATTTATAACTTGGCAATAGGCCATGCATGTCTATTCTTTTCTACTTTTCCAGCCTTGTAATGTCCCTTTTTAGATGTAACTGATTTTGTAGGGTACTTACTGAATTCCGAATTGAGATTCAAATATACATCCACTTATGTGATGACATAGAGAGATTTCATAGAAATCTAGACTTCAGTGTAGGTAATGGTGATACCATAAAAATAATCCTCTTCTACAGCCTTGAAACTCAAAGATTGGTGTCAACAAGTACCACTGGCACCACCCAGGAACTTATTAGTAATGCATTAATTTTAGCTACACACAAGGCCTAGTGGATCAGATACTGCACTTCAACAAGAAAGAAATCCATATGCACATGGCAATTTGAGCAACACTGATTTAGAGAAAGGGAAAAACATATGGTAATGCCAACTCCAAGGCATGTGTCATAGTGCTGGCTCCTGAGACTGTGCCATAGCCAGGAACTCTTAAATTCTGCTGGCTGTGACTAACACTCATGGGCTGAAGGCCAGCTCCACCCATTAGCTTTATATCACTGGGCACTGAGCCCACAATCCCTATCACAACTTAAGATCTTCTTGACTGGTGCATTCTGTTTTGATAGGATGGACTTTGACTTCCTGAACTTACCTGTCTGCCCCTCCACTGATTTGGATGATTTACCTGAGTTTTATAGTACACTAAATATATTAGCTAGTTATCTCTGTCTCAAACTCCTAAATCCCAGTCCCTCCAAGTTGTGATGTGTCCAGGTTCAACTTGATGACACATCTTACTGTTGAACCAGTAGACAGAAAGAAGGCAGTGAAGCTTCAGCAGTGGGAGATGTAGATTAGTCATAGCTCTCACTCAAGCTATAGAAATTCAATTTAAATGTAGCCTATTGTTGTAACTGGATCTGATTTTGGTACTGGGTGTAGTGTATATACATTTATTTGGATTATGAAATGGAAGGGGAAATAAAATGGTGAAACAAATGACAAAGGTTGAACCAATTCAATAGATATACTCACAAGACAATATGTTGGAAATGAACTTTACAACTGTGGGGGAAGGAAAATGAGAGAAAAATGAGGGAGGTGGTAACAATGTTCGAGAAGTGTACTCACTCCCTTATGTATGTAACTGTAACCCCTCTGTACATCACCTGACAATAAAATTAACATCTTATAAAATAGCCTATTTTTAAAAGAGGGTCACAAATAAGGCTCAATTATAAAATATCATGACCTTCTCAATATCATATTCTGTAAACAACAGAACATCACTTTCAGATCATCATGCATTAAAGGTGTAAACTGGATCTAATTATGCAGACCATCCAAACTGAGGGGCCTCTTATAAATAAAATTCCTTGTGCTCTTCAAAATTTTCAAAGTCAAAGGGAAAACTGCTTAGGATCTCTTTCACATAAATACATCTAAAGAAACATGACAAATTAATTGTGTGGTTGTGGACTGGTTCCTATGACAGAAACTGAAATAGCTTTAAGGGCTATTAGTGAAAGTATTCAAACGATTTAAAGATAAAACTATCAATTGGGTAATAATATATCAATGGGAAATTTTCTAATTTTGATACTTGAATTGTAATTAGGTAAGAAAATGTTCTCTTGTTTATGGGCACAATATAGAGTATATCCAGGTACTTTTCAATTTACCCTAAACTGCCTACTTTCCTCAAATAGAATGATAATCCAAATGTGGCAAAATGTTTCCAGAATTGATTATGGGACATGATATATAATTTTTGTACTGATCTTGTAACTCTAGGATTTAGTAATAAATGTTATAAGAAATTTAAAGGGAAACTGGGCACTAGTTGCTCATACGTGTAATCCTGGATCCTCAGGAGGCTGGGATCAGAGGATTGCAGTTTGAGGCCAACACAAACAGGAAAGCCCAGGAGACTTATCTTTGATTAACCACACACACATAAAAAAACTGGAACTGGAGCTGTGGTCAAGTGGTAGAGAGCCATCCTTATGTGAAAAACTAATTGACAGTGCTCAGGCCCTAAGTTCAAATCCCAATGCTGGCACAAAAAAACACGTACGCAAGGATTTATTAGTAAAATACTGAGGACCACATAGAATTAAAGGAAAATGTGTCAGGTGTGTATGCATGTGAGAACTTTGGGAGCTGGAAACATAGGCTTGATACAGCCAGAACAGACTTTCATCCAGATCATCTTGTTTAAGAACAGCAAAAAGGTAGAACTTTAAAGCAAGTAAAAAACTTTAAGGTCCTTCAATATCTCTATTTTTTTATGGATTGAGAAAATGTAGAGCCCAATAGGAAAAGCATTTTGTCTAAGAAGTAATTAATACAGATTTTTTTGAGGGCGGGTCATGGAAATTGAACTCCGAGTCTGGGTCTGGGCTCTTTATCTCATGGCTACTGAAAGGGACTTCCCCAATTCCTCCCCACCTTAGCTCCCTTGGCCTGCCGGGGAAACTCCCTCCCTTTCCTTTGTCGTCAGAGCAGTGCGCCAGAAGCCCACAGAGATGATAGGCCCCTTCAAACAGCAAAGATGTCAGTGGTTGCCCCAGCCATCAATCAACCATGTTGAATTCCATTGGCCACCTGTATATGGCCAGCCCAACCACATGGCTGGGGCCTATAAAAGTAGCCTGTAAGATTAGGTGGGGTCGCTCTCTCACTCTCATCTTAGAGAAGGCCCTGACGGGTCAGTATGATTCTGGATGCTAGGCGCGGAATAAAACTCTGTTTAACTTCCGCTTTTGTGTCGGACTCATTCCTTTGATCACGGACCCTAAGATTGGGGAACTACACACTAATAGCTACCACCCTACCCCTGGGCCTGGGCTTATTCCTGAACTCTTCAGCTTAAAGCTACTGCCTTACCACTGAGCCACAGCTCCACCTCCCATTTTCCAGTGATTAATTGGAGCTAAGTGTCTCACAGTCTTTTCTGCCTGGGCTAGCTTTGAACCAAGATCCTCAGATCTCAGCCTCCTGAGTAGTTAGGATTACAGGCATAAGCCACTCACCCAGCAATTAATATAGCTTTTTTTGCCAGTCCTGGGCCTTGAACTCAGGGTCTGAGCACTGTCCTTGGGCTTTCTCAAAGCTAGAGCTCTACCACTTCCAGCTTTTTTTCTATGTATGTGGTACCGAGGAATTGAACCCGGGTCTTTGTGCATGGTAGGCAAGCACTCTACCACTAGGCCAAACTCCTGGCCCCTAATACAGCTTTTAACTGCAAACATTTAGGATCTCCAGGAGCTCCAGTTGCAGTCAGTTAGTACATTGTACTCATAAAAATAGATCCCCAAACTGTCTTCATGTTTCAGTTAGAATATGAGTTCAAGTAAGAAAAAAATTAGCATGAATGATAAGTAAATTATAATATTAGCACATTTTCTAAGAACAAATATCTAAACCTCTCTGAGCACTTTCATGACTTGTTCTCCCCCACAGGTTTATCCTTAATATGTCCTTGGTAAATGTTTAAATATATAAAAGGATTAGTAATTTTCTCTCAACATAATCTTATTTATTATAGATAAAAGCCAGCAGGATTTGAATTTCCCTATTACCATATGAATGGGTACATTCCGTCATTTTTTTCCATGGTATTTTTTTTCTAACCACATAGAATGCATTGATTCTTGATTGGAAAGTAACACTAATCTAGACTCGATTCTTGAAAACGTTCCTCATGATTTGGAGAGACTGTGATTGCAGTCCATTTAAAGTGCAATATCAGGCCTGCTAGAAGCCATCTAGTTCCACTCATTCCTTTTAATGGTGAAGACTATCTGTACTTGGCAACTTAAAAACTCTCCACTTCTTGCACCTGTGTAGCACTGCAAGCCCAGATTTGAAAAGGAATGGTTATATATTGAATATATTGAATATATAGGAATATATTGAAACAATGATCATTAGATCATTTCTGAAATAACATTATATGTAGAGAAAGCTTACTATCTTTTATGCATGCTTCCTGTAATCCTGCATTACTTTGGTTGAAAATGCATTTGATTAGATGGGCTGGGAGCTGAGAAATCTACCTTGACCAATTACCTGCATGATGGTTTTTTTTTTTTTTTTTTTTTTTTTGGCCAGGCCCTGAGCTCAGGGCCTGAGCACTGTCCTTGGACTTTCTCAAGGCTAGAGCTCTACCACTTGAGCCACAGCACCACTTCTGGCTTTTTTCTATGTATGTGGTACGAAGGAATCGAACCCGGGTCTTTGTGCATGCTAGGCAAGCACTTTTAACCACTAGACCAAACTCTCGGTCCGATGATGGTTTTTTTTAAATAGAGTGCAAATCCTTTTCAAAAGATCCTAGGTAGTGGAGTGCAAAATTGAATATATGGTGGCTTTAGTGTGTGATGAGAAGCAATCAATAAAAAATAATTAAATATGCCTTCTATCACCTGTGTTCACATATGATTATGAATAGCTAATATAAATTTTCAGAGAATATGAATTCTTAACGTTCCCTGGGAACACTGAAGATTACTGACCACAGCTCTGTTTTCCAGATTGTCCTTACTGAAGTACTCTAAACCATGCTTGGCCTAGAAAGTCATTCTGATGATTACCTGATATTTCAGCTCCTAATCTTTGACATATATAGCCATAATGAACAGAGCTGTTAATGATGTGCCAGTGCAGGCCTGCTTGAAGGTTCTGGGAAAGCTTTTGCTTTGCTAATAAGAGAATGCATATGACTTGTGCTGCCCTTCCTTCTTTCTTCCTGCTTTTGTGCAGATGCTTTTGTGTATCTGGAATTGAAGCAAATATTTTATGTCTGTTAAGATGAGGGAAGGAAAAAGGCAGTGCATCATTCTGGTTCTAAAGTCACTAAATAACATCAACAGTCACTTATAAATACCTTTTTACATAGCAAAATTGACATGTCATTTGATTAAGTCATTAAATGTCAGATTTTCTAAATACTCCTGATACAAATATAGTAGACTTTTTTGAGTCAACTACACAGCTCAAAATAACCCCATTTCTCTATGAAATATTGTCCCACTCCTTCTTTTGAGCTTGGCATCTCTGTTGAGTTGAATTAATCTCTGTTAAGCCTTTGGGTACATTCATATGATTGAGGCTAACCAATCAGACTTATGAGGATTTTAAATTGTAATTTAGTGATTCTAGTTGATCTTCAGTGCGGCTCAACTGAGGGACATGTTAAATGTTGAAAGAGATGTGTGTATGGGTGAGTGCACCTGTACACACATATACAAACATGTGCTCACATGTTAATGTTACAGTATAAAAGAAGATCCCCTTTGGCCACCAAAAAGTAGGAAAAAACAGGTGTGTAAAAAATGAAAAGGGTTTTCTTTTAGATATCAGGGCAACCCTGAGTGGATGGCTAGGTGGTGACATGCATAAGAGTAAAATGGGCAAGAAAAATAAATTCTTACTTCCCATGTTCTGGTCATGAAGCCTCAGCCTTGGACTGCATTAGCCAAAAAGTAATGTACGTATTTTTTATGGAACTGGAGTTTGAACTCAGGGCCATTTGCTTGCTAAGCAGGTCAGTAATGTACATTTTAATGTGATTCATTCAATTAGAAGAGAGCACAACTTTTTCTATCTCATACAAAGTTCTAGGAAATCCTTTCTCCAGTTTTAGCTGGTAAAGTTGGTGCCTCCTGCTGATACCCGATTTACTTTGATATTTAAATGAAATGCATTAACAGCAAAACTATTGGCTCTGCCCTTTGAGAGATACACTATTCAATACCTGACATTTTTGTTTGCTTAAAGTTGAAGTATAATTTACACTTAGCAAAATATAAAAGCCTTAATGATTCAACTGCACAGTTCATGAGTACATTACTCAGATGAAGAAGAAAAAGAAACCAAAACATTCTGTTAATCCAAAAATCTCCTTTATCCCAATCAGTACCATTCATACAAATACCCACACACAGAATCAGTGAGGTAACCAATTTTCTGACCTCAGTTAGCATTGTTTGATTTTCCCTATTTTAGGAGCTTCATATAAATAGAACCATATAGAAAGTACTTCTTTCTGCCTTGCTTCTTTTCCTCAGTACAGTCTTAAAAAACCACCTATATTGTTGCTGTTTCAGATATCCATGCTGGTTGTATTGCTAAGCAACAGTACATTGTATGAATACATGACAATTTATTTGTCAGTTTTCCTGTTGATGGACATTTGGGAGCTCTCTAGGTTTTATTTTTTGTGTGTGCATGTTCTGGGGCTTGAACACAGGCTTTGGCTACTATCCCTGAGCTTTTGTGCTCTACCACTTGAGCCACAGCTCTGCTTCTGGCTTTTTGGTAGTTAATTTCAGATAAGAGTCTTATGAAAATATGGGCCAGCTTTGAACCATGATCCTCAGATCTAAGCCTCCCAAAGAGCTGAGAAAACAGGCATGAGCCATCTCTACACACTGCACACACACACACACACACACACACACACACACACACACACACACCTAGATATATTTTGACTTGAGTTGTTCCTTCATAGAATAAGTAAAGAACTATTTTTGTGAATGCTTCTTCATAACTATTTACATAGTAATATATCTATGCTAACGATTTACATATTTAATATGTATTAAGCATGAGGCTATCCTATCATTTATCAGAGAAAAACATTTTGTGCTCATTTAAAAAGTAGTAAATGGTCAGTAGTATCATGTATAACTATTAATAAGGCAAATTTACAAAGAGGGTACTTGAATATTAAGTTTATAATTAAAAGTATAATCTGTGACCAGGAATAAATCCAGCCATGCTATGTGAACCACATAATAATATTGTGTTCCTTCTTCCTATCACCTGTGCTATTTGCAATACCAAATAGCACCAGATTTGCAATGCAAAGCTCTGTAAAGCAATGTCTTTTTTCCAACATCACAAATGCAGATTGTTTTTCTTTCCTTTTTTTGGTGAATGTTCACTGATATTAATGTACCACTAATATCCAAAATTTTAGTCTCTCAACAGGCCTCCATTTTCTTGAATTTTCCACTTAATTTTTACTATAGCAGCTGTTTACTTATTTCCTCTTTCGTAAAATTCTAGTGACTGCCCTCAGTCAGAGGAGTCTGTGAATGGGTTTCCTTTCCTGTTAATCTTTCCCTGAGCAAAGTGAAATATAGCACTCGATTCACTTAATATTGATTTCTTTATATAGATAGCCCCATTAAAATAATAACAACTTATTAGAGACTAGGCAAAATAAGATATGTGGTGAAATAAATGATGAGGTTGACTATGAAATTTATTCAGATTGTATCACTAGATCTCCATGATAGCAGGGGTTTTTTTTCTTTCTTTTGCTAATTTCAGTTAGTAAGCATTTATGTAATAAACCTTTGGCTGAATTAGTTACAAAGCTATAAATCCTGATTTTTCTAAGGACCAGAAGCCTTACCAGCTATTTTCATTCAATGTAACTACTTGGACGTTGCAAAACCTCAAATCTAAGGTATAAACTTTGGGGAGCTTCCTGCCTTTAAGGAAGTGAAAGTATCTACTAACTCTATTCCTCTCTTCTTCAGCAAGAAATACCTTCTTGGGATTTTTCTGCTCCTTTTTCTTTTCCTTAGACATAAAACAAAAACTGAAGCCAATTTCAATGGCACTGTTGTGGCTGCCTACCCCTCATTAAGGGATAGTGGTGGCAGAGCTGTCAACACATCTTCATGCTCAGGTCATGTCAAATCTCCTTTTTCAATGTGTCATTTATATAGAAAGTGATTCTAAACTGGGTTCACATCCTTCACTCTAGCAACTCAGAAGGCTGTGATCTGAGGATGGAGGTTTGAAACTAACTCTAGCAGAAAAATCTGTGTCATTCATCTCCAATTAATCAGCAAAAAAACAGCAGTGGATCTGTGGCTCACATGGAAGAGCTTCATCCTTGATCAAGAAGAGCCAAGTGAGAGAGTGAAGCCTTGAGTTTAAGCCCTGCTACTGGAACACATGCAAAAAAAAGTGATTCTATCTGATCCTAAAGTTCCCAAGCTAAAGCCATTTCTTGCAATAAAATAGAAAAAATGATCAGATTATTTTCCTTCACATAATGGAATAGAATATACAAAGAATGGAATTCTTACACTAACATCAATAAATGATGAGGAATGAAGTGTGTGTGTGTGTGTGTGTGTGTGTGTGTGTGTGTGTGTGTGTGTGTGTGTGTGCTATCTTGAATCTTAACAGACCTGAGAAACTACTGGATCAGCCATCTCATTTTACAGATGAAGACAATATAGTGAAGAGATTGAAGGATTGATTCAGGGGAATACAATGAAAAGCCCAAAGTAAATCTCCCAACCATGGTTAGAATGTGCACTCACACTAACTCCTCCCTCTGGTAGCTTTAGGTTTCATTTTGTATAGTGGAAGCCCTAATTCATTGCGATACAATTACATAACACTTCTAATGAAGAATAAGCATTCATTGAAACATTGCAGTTATTAAAAATATATATGAAGATACTAGAGGAAAAAAGAACAAGAATCTTAGCAGTTTTAAAAGACTGTACCCTCCCTTTCTGACCTTTAGGGCATCCATCACTCCCATAGATACACATCTAACAGCATAGCAAAAGAAACCCTTTCTGCAGGCTTTGTTCAAATCCAGGGAAAAGTGCAATTGAGCTTTAAAATGTTGCAAATTGTACAGGTATTGTTCATCTAAGACCATTTTCTTTTGTGAATAGTTCTCTAAGATAACAGAATAGGTTGCACATAATACAGTGTCTGAAGTTGAGGAGACAGCATTTCCTGGAAAACAAGATAATTGCTTCTCAGCATGTGTGTTAAGCCTCCCACAGGTCTCCTTTCTGTCTTCCCAAAGTGGCGTTCAGGATGTAAGGATCCACTTTCATGGTGGCAGATTGGAGACTGTCCATTGTTCCTGACTACATGTGTCACTGTGGACCATGAACGTAATGGTAATATTGTGTTTTCCATTCTTTTCTCCCTGGGCTCCGGGATAGCAATTAATGAGACAAATCAATCACAAGTACAGACAGGACTAGAAAAACTGCATTTGAATTTGCCCACTCAGGCAGGCAGCTTCACATTAAAAAGCACAAGAGCTAGAAGTTTCTGTGGAAACAGAGGTGCACATGGGCAAAAATCGCTTTATATGGAGATGAATGCTTGCAATGTTGTTAGAGATGTACTTTATTATATCTGCCCAGTTGGTGGGAGTTTGGCTGGTAGTAACTTCATGAACAGTGACTTTTTTTACATTGTAAAGGTGATGTACAGAGGGGGCACAGTTACATAAATCAGGAGATGAGTACATTTCTCTTTGAACCCTGTCACCCTCTCCCTCATTTTCTCCCACTTTTTCTCTCCCTTGCCCCCACCACAAGTTGTATAGCTCCATTCCAACATAGTGTCTAGTATCACTGCTGAATTAGTTCACCCTGTCCCACCATTTCTGTGCTTCCCCTTCCCAAATAAGATTGACTTAGATACATGACAAATGGTACGGAAATCAAAAATGGACAAAATGAGGAAAAAAATAAATAACAAAAAAAGTACCACAAACCAGGCTCCTGTGGCTCATGACTGTAATCCTAGCTATTCAGGAGACTGAGATATGAGGAACCTGGTTCGAAGTGAGTCCAAGCAAACTAGCCCCATGGGACACTTGTCTCCAATTAACTATTCAAACTCCAGCAGTGGCGCTGTGACTCAAAGGGTAGAGCACTAGCCTTGAGCACAAAGAGACTCAGGGACAGCATTCATGCCCTGAGTTCAAGTCCCACAAACAACAACAACAACAACAAAAATCCTGCAAATAATACAACAAAAAAACTCTTGTTTCCATTTCTTGGATTTCATTTCTATAAGCATCATTTTATATGGTCATATGCACATAGCTATTAAGCCTTTTTGATCCTCTCCTAAGACTATCCTCCTTTGGTCTCACTGTGTGGATGTTTAGATACCTATTTAATTAATCATGTCTGTGTATTTTTTGTCTTTTACTACCCATTGGGTTTAATTGTAGATTTGTAGGCACATTCTATTTACTACAAATGAGAGAGACCATGCAACCTATGTTTCCTGTTCCATTCATGCACTGAGGGGCAACTGGGTTGGTTCCATAACTTAGCTATAGTAACCAATGCTGTCAGGAGCATAATTGTGCTGATGGCTGTAGTGTGGCCTTGTTTGTGGTCTATTGGATAAATGACCAGGGATTGCTGGGTCATAGGAAATCTCTCTATTTAGCCTTTTTAAGGAATCTCAATATTGTTTTCCAGAGTGGTTGAAAAAATTTACATTCCTACCAGAGAGACAAGGATGTCCACTCTCTCCACTTCTCTTCAATATAGTACTGGAACTCCTAGCAAGAGCAATAAGGCAAGAGACAAACATACAGGGGATCCAAATAGGGAACAAAGAAGTAAAACTATCCTTCTTTGCAGATTCTGTATTTCAAAACCCCATAGATTCCTCTCCCCTGAAACTTAAGCTGATCTCAAAATTTGGCAAAATAGAAGGCTGTAAAATTAGCCCACAACCATCAGTTGCTTTTCTGTAAATCAACAATGGAAAAAAAGAGAGACTGAAATCAGGAAAGCAACTTCATTTATAATAGCCTCAAAAGAAATAAAATACCTAGAACAGTGACTTTTGAAAGGGATTAATTTTCTCTTATAGCAAAAATCTAAAGGGAGTTGGTCCTGTTTATGATAAAGACAGCTCAATGATTTCTACGAGTTCCAGTGCTTTTATTTAACCCTTCCATAAGTTTATTTTTATGCCAGGTTCTGAACTCAAAGCCTACTTGTTATTCCTGACGTTTTTGCTCAAGGCTAGTGTTTTACCACTTGAACCACAACCCCACTTCTGACTTTTTCATGGTTAATTATAGGTAAGCATTTCATGGACTTTCCTGCATGGACTTTGCTGGCTTCACATTATATTATTCAGATCTCAAGCCTTCTGAGTAGCTAGGATTTTAGGTGTGAGCCAAAGGCACTCAACGCTCCCTTGATTCATGAAGGTTGAACTTGCATCCGTGTACTTTCTGTATTTTCTGTTCATGGCCTGCCACATGCTGGCTAGTCTCCAGGTCCTTTTTTTGAAATCCCTTAATTATTTCATTCCACATGCTTGCAAAATCAACATCATGTGAAAGACACCAAAATTTATTTCCAGATCAGTTGAAAGCTAGGCCTTTTAAAGCACCTGAAAAGCTGAACATAGGGAACCAATTCCCTAGATAACCTTCTGTGAACAAGTTCTTCTCCTACATACCTTACTTTCCACACTCAGTTCCCTTTTTAATGCCTTTTGTTTGTTTGGGGAGTTTTGTGCTGGTCCTAGGATTTGAACTCAGGGCCTAGGCACTGTTCCTGAGCTTTTTTACTTAAGGCTAATACCCTACCACTTGAGCCACAGCTCCACTTCCAGCTTTTTGGTAGATAATAGATATACGAGTTTCATGGCCTTTTCTGCTAGGAATTGGCTTCTTACTCTGATCTTCAAATCTCACCCTCCTGAGTAGATATGAAGTAATGTCCTTTAAATGAGGTATACTCTTTCATAGCCTTGAGCCTGCAGTGGGTGGATTCTCAGCATTTCTTGTGGGGACCTCCAAACAACTTTCCTGTTACTCTCATGCAAAATGTTGATTTCTTTTTAATGACATCTATATTGTCAGAAACTATATCTTCCTTACTCTCAACTTTGCATAAGCTTTGAGGTAAAGTTGTAAGTTTTACAAGTGTTGGCTGTTGATTCTTGCTGCAAATCTCATTGATGGCAGCCAGCAATAAACATAACAGCTTAGCCGGGTGTGGTGGCTCACTCCTGTAATCCTAACTACTCAGGTGGTTGAGATCTGAGGGTCAAGGTTCAAAGCCAGCTCAGGCACAAAGGGACCTGAGGCTCTTATCTCCCATTAACCTCTAGAAAATGGGAAGTGGGGCTTGGCTCCATGGTAGGGTGGTAGCCTTGAACTGAATAGCTCAGGGACATCACCCAGGCCAAGTTCAAGCCCATGACGCATAAAAAATATGACATCTTCTGAATACTGGACTGTCTTAAAATTGCCTCCACCAAATTAATTTTCTTTACACTGAGTCTTACACTAAGTATTAAGGCATTGACAAAATGAGGATAATTTCTTTTCCAGGATGTGCCATGAATGACCTCTAGTCCATTTCCTGATACAGTCTTTGTTCCTCTCTTGAACTTTGAGTCCAGTCTTTACAGTCTGCATTTCTATTTGCATTCTCATTTTCTGAACTCCTACCAGAATCATCCATTAAGCTCTACTTTGAAGCATTCCAGGCTTTCTCGTGCACTCATCCCTGAACATTTCCAAATTCCTCCCACATGCCATTTTTAAAGGCTTCTCAATGGCATGGTCATAGTTAGTCACAGTGATGATCCTATTCCTCTAGTAACAATGTTCTCTCTTAGTCAAACTTCTTTTTATAAGGAAACACTTGACAGAAAAACTTGGGGGAGGAAAGAGATATTTTTAAAAGGGCTTCAATCGATTTTTGCTTTCTTCCATTGCTTCTGGGCTGTGGTGTTAGAGCCTTACGGTAGGGAGGATGTAGAGTAGTAAAATTGGTCACATCATGGTAGCCAAGAAGGAGAGAGAGAGAGAGACAGACAGAGACAGAGACAGACAGACAGACAGACAGACAGACAGACAGAGACAAACAGAGAGAGATAGAGACAGAGAGAGAATAGAGAGAAAGAGAGAGGCAGACAGGAGAGAGAGACAAACAGACAGACACAGAGAGAGACAGACAGAGACAGAGAGACAGAGAGAGACAGAGACAGAGAGAGAAGAGAGAGAAAGAGAGAGGCAGAGAGGAGAGAGAGAGAGAGGTAGAGAGAGAGAGAGAGAGAAACACAAGGCAATGAGGGGGATACAGGATAAGTTACAAAATTGCTGTCCCCAAATGAAGGTCCCTCAAAGGACCTCCTTCTATGCTCTACTCCTAAATTTTTGAGATTCCTCAAAATAGCACTACCACGTGGGATTCAAATTTTTGGAGGGCCACATAGTCAAGCCATATGGGAAGAAAAAAATAACTTGCTCAAATCTGCCCCATTAGAAAGTACAAAGGCCAAGATTAGGACCCAGCCAGGTCTCTAACTCTAAACTTCATGTTTGAAAAAAAAATCATTGTGAATGTTTCCTATGTCCAAAAGCCACACTGCCCTGATACCTCGGAAAATTAAAGGGCCTTAGTGGTTACCTAGTACAGAGCCTTGAGGTACATTCTTGACCAATGACATCACTATCACATGATAGTATGTTAGAAACTCGGAAACCTCAGATCCTTTTTCACATCTACAGTTAGTATGTTTTAGAACCAGACTCAGAAAGCTGTGTGTTACAAAGCTTATTAGGTGATTTTTTTAGACAGTGTATACTGTAAGACGCAGTAATTTAGTGGACAGGTCCTACTCTAGCTCCTTTATTTTACAGATGAGGTAGCTGAAGTCCGATGACTTAATTATGGTTATAGTGTCAAAATGGAATCTTGAAGAACTGATGTCCTGATCCTTTTCCAGTACAATTATACTCCCACAAAATGTTGCATTAAAAACACTGAGTAATGTTCAATAGACCTCTGGCCTGACACAGCATGTCCGTTCAAACAGGAGTATACATACGCATCTACACATTGTCTATTCTCGTTCCACTCCTCTATGACTCACACCAAAGGAATTTATGTATACCAAGTCCCTCTTTCTTCCTCCTCCTTGTCCTTCTCTTCATCATTTTATTTTACATTGCTTTTAAAGTTTCATTTCTTCACAAATTCATGGCTGAAATGATCAATCTTGACCACCTTGTAATCTTTACCTAGGGCATTTTGAAATAGACCAGATGTCAGAGTGTCACAAGATTCAATGTGATCAGGCTTTGGGAATTTTTCACAACTCCCCTGGTGACCTCAGTGTTCAACCACATGCTGAGAACTGCTTTTGGGTAGGAGTGTCTGAGGATATAGATGGGGCAAGTATTGTCATCTTTTTGTAGAAAATATAAGGCTCTGAAACATTTGATGTCTCAGAGGAAAGAATGAAATCTTAGTGACACTTGGTGTGAAGTAGATGATGAGACATTTTTAAGGAGTCTTTTAAAGCCAGAAGTCAGTCTGGAAGAATGCGGTAAAACCTGTTTTTCATTCTTGATTCTCAGTATTTTTTCTTGGCTTGTGTTTCTTGATATGAGAAAGAAACAACAATGAAATGATATCAGGGACCAAATGTCCATAACTTAAATTCACTGCTGAGTTCCTTTAATGGCGAGAGGATGATCATCAACTGGGGGGACATACTTCCATTTCTCATTGCCCAGCACATCATGTTCTCCAGAGCATCAGGAAAACCAGATGGAATTATTTGTTCATTCTATACCGGCATATATGCCCCATTTTGAGACTAATTAAAGAAATAATAAACCTGGACACGTTGGCTTAGAGAGTACTCCACTGGGGTATGTAATTTTGGACATATTTTTTCCTGTATACATTGTATTGGTGGAGAACGTCCCATTGTTGCTTCTTTCTGAGTTGGATAACCCCATAATTAAAACTGTAGTGTGACATATTGTTGCCTGACAGTCCCCTTAATTGTGTTTAGGAACTCCTGATAGTTCCTTCAGTCTAATTTCTCACTTTTCCCAAGAGAAATGTGCTGCTAAAATTAGTTTCTGTGTTACTGTTACCACAATACTTTGCTACTTCAAGTGTGCTCCATAGTGAGCAGTAGAAACCTCAGCAGCATCTAGGGGCTTGTTAGAAGCAGAATCTTGGCTCCATCCTAGACATACAAAATTAGAATCTTCAGTTTCATCAAGAGGCTTAAGTGATTTGTGTGTACATTGTGGTTTGAGAAGCACTGCTATTAACACACAGTGCTGTTTCCCAACATCATGCAGCTTTAAATGCTCTTTCTTCCCACTGCTGTAATTTATCCACTTCCTCCTTATACTTCAAAGCACAATGCATATTCTTTTTTCTTTGTGAAATCTCCAATAGTTAACGCCACTATCTTACTCCTATGATTCATTACTGTTAGGATTTAAACAAATTCTTTATATTTTATTACTTAAATGACTCACATGGCCATTTTTTCCTGTTCCTGGGGTTTGAACTCAGGGCCTGGGCACTAACTCTGAGCTTTCAGGTTCAAGACTGGCACTCTACCACTTTGAGCCACAGCTCTACTTCTGACTTTCAACAGTTAAATGAAGATGGCAGTCTCATGGACTTCCCTGTCTAGGCTGGCTTCAAACTGTGATCCTCTCTCAGATCTCAGCCTCCTGAATAGGTTAGATTATAGTCATGAGCCACCAGCACCAAACATCTAATTATTAAACAGTGCATTCTACCCCAAAGTGCCAACACAGCATTACTCCTAATACCCAAAAACTGTTTACTTTATCAAGGTTGATTTCTTGCTTGGAACTTCCCCTTAGTCCTGTTTTGTTTCCTCAGTTATTTTACTGCTTCCTGATGTTCCTCCTCAAATCAGTGCCTCCAAGTTAATGTCTTGGTGCCTTAGCAAATCTCCTTCCTGAGAGGCCTGGCTCTTCCAGCAAGTCTGAAGAGAAATATAACTCTAAGGAGAGAAAAAGTAAAAAAAAATTCTAGCTACTTGTGAATTCGACCTTATACAAAAAGTTTCTGGTGTTTTAAGTTGAAATAAATAGGGAATTTAAAATTTATTTTGCAGGAATTGTTATTTACTTTAGTGCCCATAGGGAACTCAGGATTTGTTTGCTAGAGTGTGGGACATGCCATTTGGTGGTATCTCTTTTATTGGTATAAATACTCTGAGGCAAGAGACACAACACTGTGGCTGCCATCTTCCAAAAATCTAGAAAGGAAAGTACAATCATGCCTGAGACTTGGCACAAGGTAGGTAAGTAGGAGGCAGGGAATCTACACTCTTTCCTCTTTTGAGCTCCTTTACAAATCAGTTCTTCCCATCTTAAACAGCGTGCATATTTTGGTGGTACTGGGGTTTGAACTCAGTTTGTGGCTCACACCTGTATTCCTAGCTACTCAAGAGGCTGACAGCAGAAGGATCATGATTTGAAGCTAAGGGTTGCACAAAAGTTTTTAAGACCTTATCGCAGAAATACTCAGCAAAAACCAAAGCTAGAAGTGTGGCTCATATGGTAGAGCACAACCATAGCAACCATAAAACCCTAAGTTTTAACCCCAGTACTATAAAAATAAAACACTCCCAAACAAAACCATAACAACAAAGTAGTTTGTATCTCCATTCTAATTCCACATATCTTCCAAGCCTACTGTTACATTGTATTATATTTAAATCCTAAATATAACTTTTTTACCTCAAAGCTATTGTTCATGGAGATCAAAGGATTCTTTGATGTGCTTTGATAGTCAAATAGCTTATTTCTTTTTCTGAGCAACAGCCTGGTGCCATCACTAAAACAAAAAAGAAAGGAACTGAGATGAAATAAATTTGGTAGGAAGATGGCTAAATTAATATCAGATTCTTTCTTTCCTACATCCGAGTTTGGTGTGACAATAGTGTGGCTCTGCATTTTATGCAGATAGGCACTCAGGGCATGTTAATGTTATTGGTGGTTGGGTAATCTAGACAACTTAATGTTGCTATAGATTCAGGAAAGATTGGCTGTCAGTTTAGATTGGAAATTGTAGTACAACATTAATATTTCATATTCACTGAAATGCTACTTTGAGAGATTTACTCCATATGTATTAACATTTTTACCATTTGTTCTACCTACTTAAATATAATTGGGGTGGTTGACAACAAATATGTCACTACATTTATGCAATAAATAAGACTGAGGAAGAAAAAAATGCTTATACTAAAATCTCTAGAGTATTTCAGGCATGGACTTAGCAATTGAGAGGCAGAAGAAAGAGGGGCCTTAGCTCGATGTCAGTCTGGACTACATAGTGAGATGCTGTCTCAAAAAGAGGGAAAGAAAGAGAAAAGAAAGAAAGCAAGAAAGAGAGGAACGAAGGAAGGAAGGGACAAAAGAAAGTGGGAGGGAATAGGAAGGAGGAAAGATAAAAGAATAAAGAAATTACAGATACGAGAAAATAAAAATAAGAAGTAAAACCCCCTAGACAAGATAGATGAGAGAGAGAGAGAGAGAGAGAGAGAGAGAGAGAGAGAGAGAGAGAGAGAGAGAGAGAGAGAGGAGAGAGAGAGAGAGGAGGGAGGGAGGGAGGGAGGGAGGGAGGGAGGGAGGGAGGGAGGGAGGGAGGGAGGGAAAGAAGGAAGGAAGGAAAGAAGGAAGGAAGGAAGGGAGGGAGGAAGGAAGGAAGGGGAAAGAAAAAAAATCTCTGAGACTTTCTCAAGGGAGTGTAGTAAAGAGAGGGCAGAAGGAATAAGAATATGTCTTGTAGAAATTTGACAGGAAGTCCTAAGGGAGTAGCCCCAAGCTGCTAGAAAATAAGAGAGCTGTCCTCAGCTCTAAATTTCTTTCGATAGCATTGTTTCTCCTAGTGTTTCTGCCCCAGTCATCTTAAACTCTCACTTTCAGGTGGCTTGTTTAGTCATTCTCCCTCACATTTCCTGCTAACTCCCACTAAACTCCAGGTTGTATAGACAGACCCCCAACTCTACTTGCCAAGCTGCCATTAGCATCAGGGGTGATTGATGACAACTTCAATTATTTTTGAACATGCGTTTCAAATTGTTGTGAGCTCAATTCGATCCGCAATTGTATGCCTTAGAACACTGGTACATCCAAGACTTGCTTGCCATTATCAGTAGAATCAGTCCATGCTGATGGGGGAAGGGCAGAGAAACCTGGCACCTAGACAAGGAAATATAGGTAGCAAAGACTGCCACTTCAGAGGGCACAGGGACATTTGCCCCAGGTAGTGGTCTGCAGCATTTGCCAATATTCCATGACTTGCTCCATTGTAGTCAATTCCTTAATGAAGGTCATCTCTTGTAAATGGAGGTGACTCAATCAGAGCATGGCTTTCAAACAGGACCAATAAACAGCCCTTGCTTTATAATAATGCTTTTTCATTTCTTCATACTCGAAGACCATTTCACTAAGAATATTTCACAGGATCAGTGAAGGGAATCCATTAAACTAATAGAACCACTTAAATCAAGCTACCACAAACCTGCATTGTATTTTCACTTATTTCATTTTAATTCAAAAGAAAAACAAATTTAAAGAACCTAATCAATCCAAAAGACCAACAGAGTAGAGTGTTTTGATGCTGCAAATATAGGAGATGGAATTCGAACTTGTTTTGGTAAAGGTCTGCTTGGCAGGGAGCCCTTTGCTATCTCTAGCAACTCTTCCTCCCCTACACACGTTGCTAAAGCTGCTGCCTCATTCCCAGTACTGTGACAGCGTGTTTTGAAAGCACAGAGGCCATGTTCTTGGAGGGAGGGAGGGAAGGAGGGAGGGAGGGAGGGAGTGTGTTTATTTGCTGTGTCCCTGAGAGCTTGCAACAGGAAATGGAGGAAGCAGACAAAAAAACTCCATCTAGTATCCCAATATCTCATATTCGTTCTTTTTCCTCTCTACTCTGTTCAGAGAGAAAAAAGAAGGACACATTCTCAGTGTTCCCCCCTGCAACAGACATTTAATAAGCACTATTTTCAGTTCTTATTTTCTAATCAATACACTCAAGGGTAGGTCTTGTCTGTTTCCAGAGATAAAGAACTGCATGCATAACCAGTCTCTATCCTGGCGAACAAGTGCTGCTTTCTCTTTGTTTTTCACAGTGTTTTTGAGAGATAAGAGGAAACCACGAAGATGTGATGCATGACCAGAGGAGGTTTTGAAATAATATTTTAAAAACTCATTCCCTATTCTGAGTCGTGGATTAGGAGTGGGAAGAATGAGGAGGGCTCTGTGTACAGCACAAGCTGATTCCCCCCCTGGCTTTTAAACAAGCAGGCAAATATATGTGACCATAAAAACACGAATAAGTGTTCAACCAAGGACAGAATAAGTGAATTTTCAATTATGTATACAAAAGTCAGATAGCAAAAATTTTGGTAATTCAAATGCATCCTGAAAATTCAGTGGTTGATTTCCTACCACAAAAATTGCTTCTGTCATATAGATTCTAAGTCAATATTGGAAAAACAAGAGCTGTAAATAGCCGAAGAGCAAAGTATATTTCCAAAAACATGTGGGATGCAACCAAAATAGCATCCTATTATGTACATGCCTTTCAAGGCTTTCAGATTTGGGGGAGGGAGAGATTTAGGATGAAGGAGTTGTTTTCAGATTACTGATACAAGATTTTCTTGAGTACTACTAATATTCAATAAACTGCTTCAATAAAGACAGACAGTGTTTGTGATAGTAAATGGAAAATTTAATATTAATCTGATTGAGTGTGGAGTAGGTATTAGACTAAAGAATAACAAACAGAAAAAGAGAGGTAAATTCAAGAGAGAGATATAAGTAGTTCATTAATGGAATTTTAAATGGAAAGTCATGACATAATTTCTGAATAGAAAAAAGTCAGGAGAAAGTAAAATCTTCGTGAACACTGGGCAGTGCTTTGGTGCTTTGCTGTCCATATTACTATCAATATTACTGTTTCTTTCCATCTCAGGTTCCTGAATTTTCTTTGCTCAGTTGTTTACTTTTATCTTCATCTTATCTCCATCATTAAATAGTCAATTCCTTATAGAAGGCAAATAATGCTGTACCTTCCAGAATTTTCTTATAATACCTAGTGTGGGGCCTTATGAGAAGAACAACTCAATAACTGAGTTTTTGTGGGGGGGGCCATGAGGCTTGAACACAGCCTGGGTGTTGTCCCTGAGCTCTTAAGCTCAAGGCTACTGCCCTACCCTTGAGCCAAGCCCCACTTCCTGTTTTTTAGAAGTTAATTGGAAATAAGAGTCCCAGGTCCTTTTGTGCTTTGAATCTTAATCCTCAGATCTCAGCCTCCTGAGTAGCTAGTATTAAAAGCATGAGCCACAAGTTAGCCTGGCACTTATTTAGTCACTTATCTATTTCCAAGGGTGATTTCAGAACTTCATGTTCTGTGTTAGGCAGGAGAGATCTCAAAATGAGATACTACAGTCTTTACTATCAAAAAAGTAATAGATCTAGCCAGGAGTTTGGCCTAGTGGTAGAGTGCTTGCCTAGCATGCATGAAGATCTGGGCTCATTTCCTGAGTACCACATTCATAGAAAAAGCCAGAAGTGATGCTGTGGCTCAAGTGGCAGAGCTCTAGCCTTGGAAAAACCCAAGGACAATGCTCAGGCCTTGAGTTCAAGCCCCAGGACCGGCAAAAAAGAATAATAATAAATCTATGTGGTTAGGTGTAGTACATAAACTTAACTGATAGCTAGATCTCTAGTAAGATAGAGACCTAACACAACAGGAGGTGAATATTTCACTAGAGCATGGGGCTTGTTGTTACCCTGAGCATTCCAAAAGGAGCATCCAATCTTCCCTGAGGAAAGATGGGAATCAGGAAACAGTACAAACCTGAGCAGAATCTTAATGAACTCTATTATGCTTTAAAGGCTTGAGAACATTTTAATATCTACACTCCTGAAACTGATTGCAGATATATTGAATGAAATGTGGAAGACTTCATATTTTTACATTTTAGCCACTCTCTCTTCAGAGTCATTTTGATGTCAGAAATAGTTTTGTCTTGGCTCTATTGGAGTGTAGTTAGTATCAGGGGACGCAAATAGCTACTGTGAATTTGTAATGCTTCAGCTTGTGAAAGAATTATGGCTTTATATGCACAGTCTAACTGACATAAATTAAAGGTCTGGTGTCTGGGCCAAACTCACACTGTAGCAAATATGAGAAATAACAGTTTCGCTAAGTATGATCCATTAGTACCATTATTTGTTCTTTTCTGAGGAAATTTTTGTTCTTGTGACAGGTATTAATTGTCTAATAGCTGTAAGGTGGCCTTTATATTTGCATCACCCTATAGCATTAAAGATCTCTGTTTCCCCTCAAAAGCAACAAATATTCTGAAAAAGATAGGTAAACTTGACATCAAAGGACAAATCAGTGGCAAAACAAAAAATTTATAGTTAGTTACAATAGTTTACATTTAGGCAAGGACACTAAGGACATGTTAATAGACGTTTTATTCCAGTATTGGGTCTTGAATTTAGCGCCTGGGAGCTATCCCTGAGCTTTTTTCCACTTAAGCCACAGCTCCACTTCTGGCTTTTTATGGTTAAATGGAGGTAAGAGTCTTGTGGACTTTCCTTCCTGGGCTGAATTTGAACTGTGGTTCTTAGATCTCAGCCTCCTGAGCAGCTACAATTAGAAATGAGCTTCTGGCTGCTCTGATAGGCTTTTTAAGTAAGAAAACATACTGTCTACAAGATTCTACTTTGACTTTTGCTTCTTGATTTCCTTAATTCAGGTGCTGACTCCAGCACAGATCAAATCAATTTGCCAGGCAATTCTGGACTCTGGGAAGCAGTATGCTATTAAGAAGAGGAAACCATTCCCTCTGATGTATTCTTACTATGGAACTGAATACTTGGGTGAGTAAAAGTGTTGACACAGGCCAGCAGCTGAGGACAGTCTCTAATGTTAACCTTAGATAAAGAACAGAAGCTTTCATTGTTGTTATAGGCCATTACTATTCATTTGCAAGATATATAATTTAAAACCTAATATTGAGAAATATTATAATTCATCATGTAATATTTTTTTATAATCTGCCTGGAAGAAATGTAGCACTTGTAATAATTTCCCCTAAAGACTAAAATCCTTCCTATCAGTTGAAAAAGCAACCAAATTTGTTTTACCTTGAGAATTTTCACTGTGCTTCCCAGGCTGCCCTTGACCTCCTTGGCTCAAGTCATGTTGACTTGGCTTTCTGAATAGCTGAGATTATCTCCATGTGCTACTGGGCCAGGCTTAATTTTGCTGAAAGATTTTGAACAAATTTCACATTGGTTATATGTAGTGCCCCTGCAGAGGGGAATAAGATTTAGTCACTAATATTTTTTTAGTTTTTAATAGTAGTGAATGAGCAACAATCTACTCAAAGGCAGTGACTAATTTCAAGGTCTTATCCATGTAAGGGGTAAAGTAGCTCCTCCCATTCTGAAGCCTTGTATGTCTGAGCAAGATTTACAAGGCCTTTTGTAGACCACATACCTTTTTCTCCAGATTCAAAACTATCTTTTCCATACAGGTTCTGTCCAGCATAGTTTCCCATACACAGTCACATTATATCTTTACATCTCTGCAGCTTTTTTCCCTTAGAATGCCTTTCCTTCTCCTAAGCCTTCATCTAACTGCAATACCCACACCTCCAGACTGATCTACTAATGAGATCTACTAATACATTTTCTGTGCTTTAAGAAAAGAAGGTATTGAATCTTTTGGGGATGAACTTATTCACATGCTTCAGGTTTTCCTCCACAGCAAATCAGGTAGTATCCCATCACCCTGCCCATAATGTTATTTGGAATCCTCTTCACATAGCACTCTAATTAGTAGTTTATCTGCCTACTGTCCTAGGAGACTGTGCACCTTCAGGATGGGGACTTAGAGTCACTCAGCTTTGTGATTCCTTGGATCTTTGCCATAGAGCCTGCACATAATGAAGGTGTCCAAATTAATTAATGAACAGCTAATGAGCAACATTAGTGGTGAAAGATTTCTCAAAAAAAAAAGAAAAAAACCTTAAAGTTCCTGTATAAATTTCCCTGGAATCAGGCCCTGAGCAAAGGAATTGCATGAAAAGGACTTATTTCAAAGGTGATCCCAGAAATAATGTATAGAGGAGTGAAGAAATGAGACCAGGATGCAACATATAGAACATGCCTCAGAATTGTCTCGTTCAAGGACTGAGGAAACTCAGATTTCCTCCACAATCTCCCCGCTTTATTAATCTGCTGTTCCAGGGGTATTACTTCCCTAGTAATCTTGACCTATCTCTATGAACTGAGCACATTCATATACCCAGAGAAAACCTCAGGAAGAATGATTGGTAGCTGAGGTAGAAAGCAAGGAGCACAGATGCATCTGAATGGTGAGTGTGACAAGGCACTAACAGTGTCTGCTCTAGTCTTCTGATGGGACTACTCTTTCCATTCTGGAGATTTTTGAAGAATTAACAATCTGGCTATTGACATATATAGCACATGCCAGATTTCTATTGACTGCATACACATTTTCCTGAAAAGTAAACTTCCTAACAATCCCAAGTCCAGTAAGAGAACGGTACTTGGAAATTTCATGGTATTATCTAAAGTAGGAATTGTCAGAAAAACTTTTTCTTATTTTTTTGCTAGTCCTGGGTCTTGAACTTAAGGCCTGTGCTCTGTCCTTGGGGTTTCTCAAGGTTAGAGCTCTACCACTTGAGGCACAGCACCACTTCCGGCATTTTTTCTATGTATGTACTGAGGAATCGAGCCCAGTTCTTCGTGCATGCTAGGAAAGCACTCTACCACTAGGCCAAACTCCCAGCCCTTATTTTTATTGTCTTTAATTGGTTGTACAAGGGGGTTTCGGTTAATAATATAAATTTATGTATACAATGATCTTGATCAACATCACACCTCCCATCATTTCTCCCCGTCTATTTCAGCCTCTTTATCCCCTCAAGTTACTTGGTTCCATTTTAACATATGTACATTGAATATTATGACTGTATTCAAACTCCTTTCCTTTCTCCATTTGTTTTTTTCTCCTCCTATTAGGTACCACCTCCTTCAAAAAAAAAACAGGTTTCAGTTTCTTTCTTTTTTATTGCCATTGTAAAGGTGATATACAGCTATAATTATATAAGTCACATTTTCTATGAAAAGCTTAACAGTAAATTTTTTTGCAAGTCCTGGGCACTATCCTTTGGTACTTTGCTCAAGACTAGTGGTCTACCACATGAGCCCCAAGGCCACTTCTGGCTTTTTCTGAGTATGTTGTGAGCACTCTACCACTAGGCTACACTCCTAGCCTTTAACAGTAAATATTTTATGTATTCTTTGTGGGCTGGGCTATGTTTTCTTTCACAATATAAAATAGCATAAAAGCAGCAGTAGATCATTTGTAAATTAATGACTATGACATTGTCCCACTAGAATTTTATTTACAAAAATAGGCAGTAGGCTAGATTTGATTTACTAGTAGCCTAGGTCTTTGGTAACTTATTTGTGACAATAGTATATATGCTTTCTAGTAATATTGTCACTTCTCTTTGGGCAGTATTGGAGTTTGAACTCAGGGCATTGTTCTTGCCAAGCACGCACTTTACCACTTGAGTCACACTCCCAGCCTTTTTTGCTTTGGTTGTTTTCCAAAGAGGCTATCACATGCATGCCTTGTCCAACATGGGTTATGATTCTCCTATTTACATTTTACACTTAGCTGGAATGATATGTGCTATTGGGCAGTTTTTTTTCTTTTTTTATTGGTGGAGATAGAATCTCATAAATATTTTCCCTGGGCTGGCTCCCTATCTGAACTTTCAAAATAGGTAGGACTATGACCTTGGGCGCCATGCCCATCTATTTAAAAAAAAATATGACACCATTTACTTATTCTGATTTTTTCAAAAATTACTTCTGAACAATTGCATAAAGGAAGGTGTTTCATTGTAACATTTCATTACATATATATATATATGATACTTAGATTATATTCATTCCTTTTATTTCTCCTTCTTCTTCCTTCCCACTCCTCTTTTGAAAAAATAATTTTAATGGATTTTATTATGGAATTTTCTTCCTCCCTCCCTCCCTCCCTCCCTCCCTCCCTCCCTCCCTCCCTTCCTTCCTTCCTTCCTTCCTTCCTTCCTTCCTTCCTTCCTTCCTTACTTTTTGTCAATCGTGGAGCTTGAACTCTGGGCCAGGACGCTGTCCCTGAGCTCTTCAGCTCAAGGCTATCACTCTACCCCTTGAGCCACAGTGCCACTTCCTGGAATTTACTTATGTGTGCACAGAATGCACATCAATCACATTCAACACACATCATCCATTTCTCCATTTTTGTTGATCTCCCTAAAATAGTCCTCCTTGTACATTCCTGTCTTGTTTCATTGTAGGTCTAGATACTTCACTTGACCCTAAACACATATTTGTCTTTCTTTTCTTTCTTTTCTTTTCTTTTCTTTTTTTGTGGGTCATGGAGCTTGAACTAGGCCTGGGCACTGTCCCTGAGCTCTTCAGCACAAGGCTACCACCCCACCCTTGCGCCAAGCCCCACTTCCCATTTTCTAGAAGTTAATTATAGATAAGAGTCTCTGGTCTTTTTGTGCACGGGCTAGCTTTGAACCTTGATCCTCAGATCTCAGCCTCCTGAGTAGTTAAGATTATAGGCATGAGCCACCGGCGCCCAGCACATATCTGACTTTCTGAATCTGGCTTAATTCACTTAGTATGATTATCTTCAGCTTCATCCACTTTCCTGAAGATGGAATAATTTAATTGTCTTTGTAAAATTATTTTGATTTGTTAAGCAGGTAGATATTTTATTCTAATATTTTCATATATGTTAGCAATAGATCCCAATCAATCATCCCCTGTTTCACTCTCCCTTCACTCTTTCCTTACTTCCCCAAATAATTTCAACAGGTTTCACTGCTTGAGTTTTATGGTTGTAATGGATTATGACTATTCTTTGTTTTATCTTCCTGGTCAACCCATCAATACTCACTTATCAACAGAGGCTATTTCTCTTATTAATGGCTGAATAATATCCCTTGTATACACATACCACGTTTTCTTTGTCCATTTGTCAAATGAGTCATTTATTTTATCCTATGATTACCTTTTCACTAAATTAAGCTGTTTCTTCACTCTGATTATATGTGTGAACTATGCTTTCTTTTTCCATACAGGGGCAGCTCATGGACTGTCATCCATTCTCCAAATGCTTCTTTCTTACCATGAGCACCTCAAACCCTCAGATCGGGAGCTGGTGTGGCAGAGCGTGGACTTCCTCATGGAACAGGAACAGAATTGTAACTGGCCCCCTGAGCTTGGCGAGACCATTGAGAGAGAAAATGAGCTGGTCCACTGGTGCCATGGAGCTCCAGGTCTCATGCACATTATTGTCTGAAAACAGGGTCTATCATCTAGTTTAGCCAAAGGGATGTTCCTTTACACCATCCTAGGGCGTTACTACATGAAATAAAAGACCAAGACGATAATTTTACAAGCGAGAATATGTGGATTTTTTGAGGAATTTCTGAAATATATATATATATATATAACACATAATACATATCTATACATATGTTAGAATGGCACTGTCCCATAAAAGAATAACATGAGACATATATGTAATCACAATCTTTAGAACCTAGGAGGGTACCTCAGTGAGTAATTACTATGTTCAACTATCTTCAAAGCTCTGGGTTCAATTCTCAGCCCCAAAACAGGTTAAGGAGCTTATTTTCAAAAGTAAATGAAGGGCCGGCAGTTTAGCCTAGTAGTAAAGTGCTTGCCTAGCATGCACGAACAACAGGTTTGTTTCCTTGGTACCATATACATAGAAAAAGCCAAAAGTGGTGCTGTGGCTCAAATGGTAGAATGTTAGCCTTGAGAAAGCCCAAGGACAGTGCTCAGGCCCTGAGCTCGAGCCCAGGATTGGCAAAAAAAAGTAAATGAAGACAGGCTCTGGTGGTATCTCAAACCTGTAATCCTAGCTACTGAGAAGGCTGAGATCTGAGGACTGTGGTTCAAAGCCAGCCCAGACAAGAAAGTGTGGAGAATCTTATCACCAATTAACTACCAAAACGCCATTCCTGAAGCTTCAGCAAATGATAGAGTGCTGTCCTCAAGCAACAAAAGCTCAAAGACAGTGCCTAGACCCTGAGTTCAATGCCAAGAACTAGCACAAAAAAATAAAAAGAAATGTATGAAATTCGTTTTGATAATGTATTCTATAACTAAGCGGTCAACCAATCTAAAAATTAAAATATTTCACATTTTAAAAGTCCAGTGTAGGCCGGGAGTTTGGCCTAGTGGTAGAGTGCTTTGCCTACCATGCACAAAGACCTGGTTTCGATTCCTCGGTACCACATACATAGAAAAAAAGCCAGAAGTGGTGCTGAGGCTCAAGTAGTAGAGCTCTGGCCTTGAGAAAGTCCAAAGACAGTGCTCAGACATTGAGCTCAAGACCAGGACTGGCAAAAAAAATCCAGTGTACATTTTTAGAACCCGATGTATGTTTTACATTTATATAATTCTCCAATTCTAAGTACCCTTCAAAGCTTTGTAGCCACACTGGAAAGTGCAGAAGAGAAATCTGGTAAATCATCTGGAGGCTCTTACTTGGTACATAGCATGGGCAACTGACAGCTTGTTAGAAATACCTAATCTTAGTCCCTCCTTGCCTAACTACATCAGACTCAGTATTTAAATAATAACTTCGACAAACTGTATGTGTCTTTAAGTATGAAATATAAGGGATAAACTTTGAATGTTTCCAATAATACCTAATAAAAAATCTAGAGAAATGAGAAGCTATGCCCAGTGAACTTTCTGGAATTGAGCCTAGACACTCATCCATCACCCACACACGTCTCCCTACTACACCTTTATTTAATCCCATTACACTGCTAATTAGGTCTTTGGAGAAGAGGCAATTTGAAAGGAATCAAACTCAAACATATCAATTAATTTTCGTTAATTGGCAAGGAGAAAGACTGAAATATCAAAATAGCACAGAATTTTGTATTAAGAGTGGTTTTACTTTCAAGGCTATGCTTGTTTGAATCATTATAGATTTAGACTGTATTTAATTTCTCTTCATTTTGTTACCTGATTTTTTTACCTCATTTACCCTTTTATTTAATGTTATTCAATCCAATAGTAATTCTTTCTTTTTGTCTTGTATAATTTGAGTAGATGAATAATATAAGTCATACTTTATTGGTATATTTCTCCAAATGCAATATTTTCCTGTGGAAAGAGATTTAAGCTGTGGGCTAACTCCTTCCAATTATGATTTGTACTCAGTCCTTCTTGTTTTAAACATTTTGGAAAGAAAACACAAAAGGTATTTACCATCCTGGACATTGTATTTTTTCTTATTGTACTCAATATTTCTATTCCCCGCTCCCTTTCACCATTCTCAATTATGGTCTTGGGATAGCCTCCAAGCATCCTACTATCCTTGACTTTTGGAAATGTCCCAAATTAAATATGGAATATTTTATAGTACTCAATGTGCTAGTAAAAATCCCTTAATAGAGTGGGAAGACAATCCACTAAAATGAATGAATGAGCCAATTAATTGATGTATGTGTTTTTGATGGGCAGTTATTCTGTCCTTTCTGTATACCAACTACCATCTGTTGGCAAATCATATACTGTAACAGTGCAGCAAAAGATTCATCACACTGGAGACTTTATTTATCATCCTTTATTATTTTGAGATGATTAACCATATGTTCCAAAGCAAAATCATTAAATCCATGGACTCCACTACCAAAAGTAAATCAGTTTATAAATGGATAAAAAGTGGAATGCAGTCCATTATTTTTGCCAACTCTGATCCTCAGCTCAAAGGTTTTGATCTTCCTGTAAAGAAGTGCTGCAAAAACAGCACCATGAGTGATTATAAGTTGAAGCAGGTCAATGAAAATCAAGATCTTGCTGAAGGTGACAACAATAAATTCCTCCAAAATTCTAAAATAGAAAATAACCTAGAAAAATCATTTCATTTTCTGAAGAAAAAAATTAAGAGTAGGTTTATGAGCGGCATGGATGGTTTGGGGTGGCAGACCAGTCCTGTGATTAAAAACCTGCCAGAAATAATCCACAACATTGAGTTTCATTAATGCTACCTTAACTCTTTTGTTTCCTATTGACTTTTCTTCAACCTACCTCTGTAGGCAATAGCCTTAGATATTATATATGCAATTTAGAAATAGTTCTTGATTTTAGGTTAATCATTCTGGGTTCTAATTGCAGCTCTACTGCTTTCCAGCTAAATGACCTTGAGAAAAGTCATTCTCTTTTGTGAAATATGAGGTCAAGATGGAGTAGAGCAACTCAATCTTTTTATCATCATAAGTCCCTTTTGTACTTGGACCCTTGCCATCCCTGACGGAGTATTCCAGATGTTTTGCAAATATCCACATTTATAAAACCTATATGACATAGAGCTTTTTCTCCACTCAATGCAGTAAAGTATTGCAGAAAAACTCATGTGATACCTTCATAGCCTTGATGACTCTGAAATACAGGATGAAAGTCATCGGCAAAATCATTAACATAAATTCTATAGCTAAAATAACCTAATGGATGCATCAAGTTACATCATTACTGTGACAACAGTGACATTGCATTTCCTGTACTCTGTGTGAAACACAAATGTATTTTCAAAAATTCACTTGATAAGGTTCTTAGGTGACTTTGAATAAGCGGCTTTAGAAGCATAGATTGATCACTAAGCTTTGCAATTCTTCAGCAAATTTGCACATCCAAAAATGGACCTAGGTGGTGATTCTACATGTTGAAATTACATGTGCCAAGTCTGGCTATCAGAATTTTTTTTACTATATTTTATGTTTTCAAAGATTTATTTTCTCAGACAATCTTTAGTAAGTAATCATTCAATTTCTCAGTGGTATTTGGCAAGGCTAAACAGATTTAAAAGTTTTTCAAAGGCCTCTTAGCCTACCAATCTATGATCTAGGCTGCAATCAGAGGATCTTTCATTTTGTGCCAGAACCACAGGATCAATAGCTTCTAAGTTGTCCAGACTAATGGCCTGGTATAGTAATTATACTGTCTCAGCACTTCTCTCCACAACTCTGAATTCATCCCAGTTATGGGGCCTGTGCTGGGATGAGGAATAAGGCATCATAAGGTCAACAGATATTTACACATCTCTATACCTATATACATGCATTTATATATATGCACATACATGTAGAAAAGAAGCCACAGAGAAAGGTAATAGAATACATAAATACGATACAATTGATCCCTTTGGGAGCATTATACTATAGGAGGTAGATATGGAACTTGGTTATTTTAATCTGATTTTGTATAAGTACTACTGTTTGGATTGGGAGTGGCGCAAGCCCAGAGGAGGGATTTATGTTGCTGATTCTAGGAACAGTGAAGGTGATGCCTGGGGTAAGTTGGTTCAAAAAAGATAGGCATCATTTTTTCTTCTCAGAGAAGTGAACCTGAGCATTTAGCAGCATGAAAGCACTGTGGGTGGTAACGTTCTACTCAAGTAAAAAGCCAGGGCAAGAAAGAGAAGCATGAGAGAAAAAGACAGGTACTGTATCGTAAAAGACTTTCTGTTTCATACTAGAGCACCTGGGCAAGGGAGCAATTTAGCTATCTCTTGCTTAGAACACCTCCCTTTTCAATACATTCTATGTCTGGCATCTGAAAGCAGAGCCTGCTGTCAGGTAGAACACATAAGAACTCAGGAAAGTAGGATAGGGAAAAGGAGGAAAACCAATAAAGATTATTGTCTGCCTGGAGTTAGCTTCACCTTGTTTCTGTGTGGACATTAAGTAACATAGACTATAAAAAATAAATAAACAGAACAAAAAACATGAGGCAAAGGAACCACCTTTTACAATCCTGTATGGCTAAAACCTGTTATGAGTGGATGCACAACATAACTTTTCATCACGTTGTGGGGAAATGTCTGATGAAAGTAGCATCTGTAAGTTCTATTAACAGTCAGTCAACTCTCATAGAAACTGAGAGAGTTGCCACTGATGGTAAGGTAAAGATATCTGATCAGGGAAGCAACAGCATCTGGTGCACTTAGCTATTTCCTCATTTTCCAGTATTCAAGTTAGATGGTGACAATCTTTCTAGTAGGCCTTTCATACCACCAGCTATGCTGCAAGGACTGTCCCATATGCTCTTCATGACATCTGTATTTCTCACACAGCCTAATTAGTAGCTCTAGTCATGTTCTATTTAGATTCATGAAGGCAGGAGGCTTTTGTTTTGTTTTTTAGATTTGTGGATACTGTGAATGAATGAAATTAAAATAAGTTCAGTTCTTTTAAAGTCACCTTTGCATTTGTGAAGGCTTTTGTCCCTGTAACTAAAAGAAAGCAATGATATAGATAACCTTTGTCAGTCCTTTTCATTGGAAAGCATTGGTTGCACAAAGAACTTGTTGTATAAGTGTTTATCACTGGGAATGTTAATGGATATAGTTAGAGAGGATGAAATCATGGCTCTTATATGAACATACATGTCAACAATTCTACTTAGCTCATTAAGTGATGGGAGAACCAAAAAGGTACTAAAATATATTCTGAAGGGTATGGGAAGAGCAGACATGTTTATAGGCGATTGCAAATGCAGAAATAGAATTCCTTCATAGACGAAAACAGTTCTCCCACAGAGGTAGGAAGAACACAAGACAACTTTATCAGGAATGAGAGCTTCTAGGACCAGGAATTATTTAAATTACTATTGGTTTTCCACAAAAGCATTTCTATTTCGATCAAGAAGCCATCAAAGCTTAATCAAAGCAATGAAAGGAAGAGAGGATCTTGATGGATGAACTAATTAAGATATCTATCTCTTGTCTCTTCCCCCTCCACACTTCTTAATAGAATTTTTGAACCTTCCAAGCTTAGGCAAGTTTTCTATTACTGAGTTATGTTCTCAACCCTTTTCCTGTTTTTTTTGGGGGGGTGGGGCTAGGTTTAGGAAGAAGGTAGGCAATTTAGGAGGAAGAATGGTCTTGTGTTACTAACCTTATTTCTAAATATGAGATCCATTAATTAGAATTTAGGGGAAATCATTTGTATGAATGGATGTTGATTCTCTTGTTTCTGTTCCTGGCTTTGTTATTGATACAACCTTTGTTGACAAGTTTTAAAGGAACATGTCTTAGCTTGGAACAATTATTAACTTTGCAGCTGGACAAGTCTCAGTCAGGCCATTTGGGATCATTGTTGTTCATGAAAAGCTTTCAGGGTTGCTCTACACAAAGGTATATTGTTATAAGCACTTAAGGTTTAAAAACTCTGAAGTTTTGTGGATGAATGAGCAAGTTGTATAAATAATTAACCCTTTCAAATAGCCACATGTGCATACTACTTACTAGAGTGTATGCATCATTAAATATTAACCTATTTGTAAATTAAATTATGGATTTTATTAGTCTATGTACGTCAATCAAAGTGCTTCTTTCTCTCCAGAGTCCAACTTTGTGATACAATTAAAACAACTGCAACAGGGAAAAGACTTCTTTGTAGAACATTCTATAGCCTCGTTATTCAAAATGTGGTCCTGTCACTGGGATGGAAGAACATGTGTTAGACATGCAGTATTTCCATCTGAAGATGGAACTTGGTAAAGCACTTTCCTAGAAGGAGTGAGGCCTTGGGCTCCATCCTAATTGCCACAAAAAATTAATTAATTAATTAATTAAATATCTATACCTAGCATGTAAGTATCTAGAGTAATATCTAGAACTAACATTGTAGAATCTGGGTAATTTTTCCTGAGGATTTTACAGTATGAAAACCTCTAGAGTATTAAGCCCTGAAACTCACTTCTACTGTCTTTGATGTTTTCACAGGAATTGCTTATCTGTTTGCCAAAGCTTATCTGGTTTCCAAGAAACCACAGTACCTGGACACATGTATCCGGTGTGGGGAGCTCACGTGGCAGAAGGGGCTGCTGAAGAAGGGGCCGGGAATTTGTCATGGGGTAGCTGGAAGCGCCTATGTCTTCCTGCTACTATATCGGCTCACAGGAAACTCAAAATATATCTACAGAGCCCAAAGGTCAGCCATTCTTCTCACATATATGTGTATGTGTGTGTGTGTGAGTGTGTGTGTGGGGGGGTGTATTTTTAAATGTCAAACTATTTTCTTGACTAGGTAATATACTCAGGTATTTTATTTATTTTTGTGAGCATATCAATGAATTATAATATAGTCTCTTTCTTAATTTACCTCATAATATCCAGTGAAGAACTCTAATAATGAAAACAAAACAAAAAAATCCAGCAGTTAATGAGCAACTGATGAGAAAAGAAAGTTACATACAAAGTATAAATTTAACAACAACTAGTTGCTGTTCATGTCCAAATGCAGTTCACATATCATTTTGTGAAAGGAAAATATCCACAGTCTGGCTGGAATTAGTCATATTCACGTATTTTAAAAAGCAAAAAAAAGTAACATCAGCAGTGACTTTCCTCTGTTTAATTAACTTCCCTGGAGATATTGTCACCAGTTTCTTGGTTATCTTCCTTTGATAGTCTATGTACATACAAGTAAACAGAAGTTTATAGATCCAATCTTGTCCTTTCTATCTTTATGGAAAAGGTGATGAGCAAGGGGTGACAGTTACAAAAGTAAGGTAATGAGTACATTTGTTTTTATAGTTACTCCATTCCTCATTCCCACCCTCACTGAAACCTCCCTACTTCACCTATCCTCAAGTTGTCCAGTTCATATGCAACATAGTGTCCAGTGAGTATCAATGTTGCATTAATTCATCTTTGTCCTGCTGTTTCTCTTCTCAAATGGCCCTACATCTTGATTTTATTTTTTATTTATGCATGTTTTATTTTTTTATTTTAATGCTTGGGTGATGTACAGAGGGGTTACAGTTACATTCATCAGGTAGTGTGTGCATTAATTGTTGAACATTGTTACCCCTTCCCATGTTTTACTCTCACTTTCCCTACCCCCACGCCCTCCCACTCATCTCATTTTCCTTTACCTTTCCATATTCAAATACACAAATAAATGCATATGCAATATACCAGGGACCAAAGTTCTGCTCTTTCTTTCATTCCCTTTCCCTTCCACAGATGGAAATAGTCCTTTATACAGGATACAAGGTACAAAAAAATCTAAGAGAAAAGATAATTACTTTCTGTCATTTTTCTCTCCTTTCTCTTTTCCCTTCCCAAATCAGCCTCAACAGGCTTCACTATTGTATTTTCATACATGTACATAGTGTCTTTTGCTATATTGACTCTCCGTTTGTCCACCTCCTCCCATTAGTGTCTCTAAGGCACGTTTTAACTTTCTAATATTTATTTTTGTTAAAGTATATATCCATTGTACAAAAGGGTTTCATCTTCACTATCTCACCCATGCACATACCTAACATTGATTTGGTTGATTTATATATATACATATATATATAATATTACATTATATATCATATACATTATATATAACATCCTGTATATCTTTACATATGTATTTTTATTTTAGGCCTACATCAACATATGAAATGAAATATCACCTTTGTCTTTCTATACCTGGCTTACTTCAATTAACATAATGCTCTTCATCCATCAAATTTCCTGCATGCAACATAATTTAATTTTCTCATGGCTGAAGAATACTACTTTACATATAAGTACAGCATTGTGTTGATCTACTCATTAGTTGTAAGGCACCTGAGCTGTTTACATAGCTTAGGTATTGTGGATAGTGCTGCCATTACCAAAGGTGTGCTAGTGCCTCCTTTATATCCTGACTTAAATTCCTTTGGATATATGCCCCAAAGTGGTATCACTAAATTAGTTTTAGTTTTCCAAGGAACTTACATACTGATTAATTAAGTGATTGTACTCATTGACAATCTCACTGATGCTGTTTAAGATTCTGTTGCCTCCCACATCCTTGCCAACATTTGTGGTTGTTTTTAATTTTTATGTTGACCATTCTGTTTGCAGTAAGATAAAAATCCAAATGTTTCCTATTTTTAAAGTAAAGACTTATTTTTTTGCGTGGGGCCTGAATTCGTCTCAACCTTCCCATTTAATCTTCTCCCAATAGCTAGGATGACAGGGTCTAACTTTCACAATCTCAGCCTTCTGAGTTGTTAGGATGACAGCTCTACTGGGCTTAACCATTGCTTGAGATGGAGTCTGGCAGACATTTTGCCTGGGTTGCTTAGCACTACAAACCTATCAATTTCTGCCTTCTTACATAAATCTGAAATATTTTTAAGTTTTAATTTCCCATATCTGTGTTTATATTCCTAGTGCGTTCCTCCTTCATAAGACAAATCTATCAAAGATGGAGATATTTCTCTGAGTACAAATAAGAACAATTCATAAATCTATGACTTTTCCTCTTGGTTCAGTTTTGGTCAGTAAATACATTTTGGTATATAGTGTTCTCCCTGCCTTTATATTCTTTTAGCTCTGTAAGGACCATTCTTGTTTCTATTTTTTAAGAATACTAAAAATAAATAAATAAGCTGGACTGACCTTTGTATAGATTTTTAAATCATTTTTTCCTGTAATGCGGACAGTATTTTTCAGAGATGAGAGCACACAGGTATGATATACAAGGAAATTGCTACTAACAAATATGCTATAATTATTCTGAATTACTATGTATTCTTTAGAATAGCACAGAAAATGCTTACTTGACATTTTTTTTAAAATGACAAGAAACCAAGTAATATGTGCTTTAATAATATGAGCTAAGTTAGCAAATAATGATTAGTGAGAAAATGACAGAAATATAAACAAAACTAACTTCTGACTTCTTTTTTTCTGGTCATGAGGCTTGAACTCTGGGCCTTGGTAGTGTCCCTGAGCCCTTCAGCTCAAGGCTACAGCCCTACCCCTTGAGGCATAGCACTACTTCTAGTTTGCTAGTGGTTAATTGGAGATAAGAGTCTCACAGACTTTAGTGCCCAGGCTTGTTTTGAACTGAGATCCCCAGTCCTGGGCTTGGGCTTGGGCTCAGTGGCTGAGCACTGTCCTTGGGTTTTCTGAAGGCTAGAGCTCTACCACCTGAGCTGCAGTACCACTTCTGTTTTTTTTTCTATGTATGTGGTCCTAAGGATTTGAACCCCAGGTCTTGTGAATGGTAGGCAAGCACTCTACCACTAGCCCAAACTCCCAGGCCTGGTTTCTTTTTAATGATTTTTCTGTTGTATACGTTTTCTATTATAGTATGTTTATATAAAAAATACTTTTTCCTAGCTACTCAGGAGGCTGAGATCTGAGGATCAAGGTTCAAAGCCAGCCCTGGCACAAAAGGACCTGAGATTCTTATCTCCAATTAACCTCTAGAAAATGAGAAGTGGGGCTTGGCTCAAGGGTACGGTGGTAGACTTGAGTGAAGTGCTCAGGGACAGCACCCAGGCCGAGTTCTAGCCCCTTGATCCACAAAAAAATAATACTTTCAATTTATATGCTTTCTGTATGTTCAGAGCCTAACATACTATATTTTAAAAAAATCTTTTCAGTTAACCTTATGCACTTTTGTAATGTCAACATCTTAGGGTTAAATTGTACAATGTGTCAAATGTTATATTTTTTTTTGCCAGTCCTGGGCTTGGGCTCAGGGCCTGAGCACTGTCCTTGGACTTTCTCAAGGCTAGAGCTCTACCACTTGAGCCTCAGCACCACTTCCGGCTTCTTTCTATGTATGTGGTACCAAGGAATCAAACCCGGGTCTTCATGCATGCTAGGCAAGCACTCTAACCACTAGGCCAAACTCCCGGCCCCAATCAAATGTTATATTATATGCCGTTATCAAAATTTGACTATATTAATTCTAAAGTCCTTTCTCTTTCCACTGTGCCAGAGGGTTTTAGATGGGTGTTTAAAAGCCTGTTTAAGAAAAAGATTATATCTCAAACTGATACATATAATTTTCTTAAATTCTTAATGTAGACAGCAAGTCACAAATTATCAACAGTAGCAATGACTCTGCAACTGAAATAATAGGTATTTTCACATTAAACTACTCAAGTTGCAGATATTGTAAAATATATTGTTTCCATTTGTACTTAGAAAGGTACACAATTGTTTAAAAAAAAACTCACTACTATTTGTAGGTATATTTTTGATATGAGGCCCTTGTCTCTTGTATGGCTAAGCCAGACCCAAAGGAACATAGGCTCTATGCCTTCCCTTATTTGTAATAATTAGTACACATCTAGGACTTTCCTAGCAAAGGATCACAATAGCTCAAAACCTATGTACATACAGGATGAGACTAAGCAAAATGAACTCTAGGTTATGGAAACAAGAGTTTTATCTTTGTGATTGTTGTTCTTAATGTACTATGTGAATTTATCTCTTTTCTCTTTTTTTCCACTTATGGTTAATCTCATGTTGTTACTGTATCTGACTTTGTTACCTGGTATATTGTATATACACTTATTTGTTTATTTGAAATAGGGAAGGGAAGGGGGAAAACAAGATGATTGGGAGTGGGTGGAGGGAAGGGAAAGGGGGAAAAAAACATGAGAAGGGACACCAAGATTCGAGAAGTAATGTACCCATTACCTGACATGTAACTGTATCCCCTCTATACATTATCCCCATAATAAAATACAATAAGAAAGAAAAATTTGCTTTTCTGCCGTTGAAAATATTTTTGAAGATCCAGACTGTCAAATGATCTATAGGACTAAAAAATAAAGATCCACCAGAAGTTATTCCATAATGCTGACTTCATTATATAGTTAAAATTTTGAATTAATTCTGAAGATGCCTCATATGTCTAATGTTTAAAATGTAAAATCATTTGTGCTTAAATTATTACATGTTTGAGTTGATAGAGGAATTGCATCAAATAGAATTTTGTTTCCTGCTGATTTATTTTAGGCTGCCATTACTAATTCTAAGAACTTTTGAAAGACAAAATAAGTAATTATTTCATAGGAAATCCTCCACTGTGTCAAATCAGTTCTCTAAATTAGGATCCGTATCACTGCTCAGGCTTCATCAAACTGTGTTTCCCAGCCTCTTAATTATTTTTGTTGTTAATGAGTGCATAGTGTAAATCAGTAAAAATAAAATGGCATCAGTTATAGCACATTAAAAGCTGTAGACTACTTTAAAGCTGTTATAAATAATCTGAATAGCATGTGTGGCAAATAAAGGCAAAAGTCTAAAGGTTTTTCATAGAGAATTTAAAGGTCAGTGAGTTTTGTTAGTGTTAATGTCTTAAAAATTATCTTGTACCTAAGTTTGCTGTTTAATATCCTCATTATAAAAGGTTGTTTTCTTTTTCCATTCATCTTATTTGTTTGTCCCAAGCAGACTGTGTGAAATCTTGTCCACCTATTTGCTTGGTCTCTGTCCCTTGTCACATGGCTACTTCAGAAGAATATGGCTGCAAAAGCACAGAGTATTTACTTGTTTAAAAAGGACTCATATCAGTTCACACTATTCAAGCTAAATAAAAGTAGATGAGAAAGGGTATCAATGTACGTGAAGTAATTCACCTTCTATCTAGTGAATATAATGTAACCCTTCTATTAATTACAATAAAAAATACATGAAAAAAAAGATAAATAACAGTAGGACAAGGTATCTGTCTGTCTCTTGGTTACCGGATGGTGGAATGAAGAAGATCCTCAGAAAACAGCTAAGTTTACTTTCTCTTTCTTTCCCTCCCCATCTCTCTCAACCCAACCCTTCTCTCTCACCCTCATTTCTTTCTCTCTTCCTCTCTCCCTCCCCCTTTCCTTCCATCCTGCCTTGGCCTCCCTAGTGCTGAGACACAAGCATGTGTCTGTAATATATCTAGCACATCAAAATGCTTTGCTTTGCTGACTCTGAAAAGTATTCGGATTTGCTTGCCAACATAAGTTGTTGTAAACCATACACAATTAAATAGGGTATGTTCCTATCTTTTCTCTGAAAAATTGATGTTAAAACTTTTACTTAGGGCCGGGAGTTTGGCCTAGTGATAGAGTGCTTGCCTAGAATGTACATAGACCCAGGTTCAATTCCTCAGTAGCACATACATAGAAAAGGCCTGAAGTGGCGCTGTGGCTCAAGTGGTAGCACTAGCCTTGAGAAAGCTCAAACGCAGTGCTCAGGCCCTGAGTTCAAGCCCCAGGACTGGCAAAAAACATACAAACACACACAAGTCTTTTTACTTACCCGAGCACTAGTGGCTCGTGCTTGTAATCCTAGCTACTCGGGAGGATAAGATCTGAGAATCAAGGTTGAAAGCCATCCCAGGCACAAAAGTCCATAAGACTGTTATCTCCCATTAACCACCAGAAAACTAGGAGTGGATCTGTGGCTCAAAGAGGTAGAATGCTAGCCTTGAGCTAAAGAGTTCAAGTACAGAGCCCATGCCCAGATTTAAAGCCTCAAAACTGACAAAAAATACTTTTACTTAACAGAAGGGGAAGCACCAATGTAAGGCTGGTAATATGGAAAAACACACATTACAAACTGTTCTTTTTTCTTCTTCAGGTTTGCTCAATTCTTATTTACCGAGGAATTCAAAGCTGGTTCAAGGGTCCTTGAAAGTCTATACAGCTTGTATGAAGGCTTCTCCGGGACAGTGTGCTTTCTGATTGATCTACTGCAGCCCAATCAGGCTGAATTCCCTCTGTTCAGCGTCTTTGTTTGAAATGTTCCATCTTCCATTGTGGCCCTGAGATTTTCTGAGCCCCTATTAGGCAGTTTCCACATAAGACACTTCCAAAGGTATCATAACTATGAGCCTTAACATTGCCACCAAAAGGGTGGGAGCAGGCAGTATGATACAAGACTGAGGGGAAACCTGCAAAATAAAGACACCACAATTCATATAAAAACTAAAAATTTAATATTTCAAGGGGGTAGACATAAAACCAGATCTCAGAGGGAATGGAATATAAATGAACTGTTTTTCATTTAATTGTGTAGAAAGCAAAACTGAAATAGGGACAATGGCAGTAAAATGGTAATACCTTCATGATAGGAGAGCAAATTTTACTGCAAAATTTACCACAGATGGTAAATTTACCCCTAAATTCAAGCATAAAGACAATCAGAAAATAAAGTACATTTGCCCACTATAAAATGTGAGCAGGGATTTATTGTCAGGATGAAGGACACAAAGGAAACCCTTGGTTGTCCTAGGCCTTTGCTTCTTAAAATTCATGATTTTTACCGAATGGAGATATTTGCAAATGCATTTATTTTTTATCATTACCCTGAGCACTTTAAGGACACCATAAATTTATTTAAACTCTAAAACTGGAAGCTTCCTTGGGCCTTGGAATGTCTCTTTTCCTAATTGATTTTTCTTTCCTAAAGCTCAGTTAGAATTGTACAATTCAGGGTAAGAGGGTATATGTGTGCTGGACATGCTCTAGGCCCTGAGCTCCTTCCCCAGCACTAACATTATAATAGTTGAGCAAATACTGTAGCAAGTGTTAATGTCAAGTGTTTTTCTCAATTTGAAGTGTGATGTGTATAGTGTTTAGTCTAGTAAATTTTAAAAAAAACCTTTATTGATATAATATCTATAAGCTTTTAGTCAAACTGTAAAGTAAGCTCTTGGTGAAAATTATTCATCTCAAAAATCAGGGTAATCACTACAAAAAATGTATCATTTCTTGTCATTTAGTAAGTACTGTATCACTTCAGATAGGCAGTTACTGGCCCAGAAAGGCATCAGTGATGTGAAAAGCATTATCAGTTAATTTTACACTGTTTGATTAAGAGATGAGTGAAGTTCCAGGATGGTCAGGGTACTTTCTAAGACACAGGGTCTTCTAGAAATTGCCTTTAAATAGTCATTTAGCCAAGTTACCATATCACATTGAATTCAACTGTAAGCCTATAGAAGTTGTAAAAAGCTTCAGAAAACAATGGGCTGGAGAACACTACAGAAGCATCTGCCATCTACAATATGTATAATACGAATTTCTCTTTTCCTAGAACTTAATCACTGACAACTTCATATATCACATGACAAGAAGCTGTACTGTATGAGACTTTGTCAGTAGGTATTTTGGATATGTATATACACCCCTGTACCTAGGTATATGCTACATTTATCCTCACAGTAACTGAAATATTTTGTTTGTAGTTCAGTAGTTCCTAATGTGAATTAGAGAAATACTGTTACCTAAAATAGTTTCTATGTATATTGGTGTGTGGAAGTGCATACACCAGAAGGTTTATATGGGTTTGTATATGTGAATTTCTGTTCCTGTGCACTTTTTGAAGAAGAAGGACTCTACTAAGGTTTTCAGAGTCTTACCAAAGAAAGGTAAAAATCATTTCTGTAATTTTTATGACTCTATATGTTTGCACTGATCAAGACAAAACAAACAGCACAGAATGACTTGGAAAATCATTACAACTTTTGACCTATTGTTCCATTTACATATCCTCAAGATACATGCATATAAAACTAGCCTCAGTTGTTCATCTGTGAAAATGCTCACTGTGGGGCAAGGCTGCATAAATAGAAACTTTCTGATGACTCCCAAAATTGAGTTCTAGAATTCTTTTCGTGAACAAGCAAGTGCCAAGTGGAACGTTTAAGTCAAGATGCCTACAGAGTGGTCTCCTTTTGAAATGAGAGTGATGTGTACTTTTCATCATCTCATTCGAAATTTATTTCATATGGCCCCTGTAAGGCTGAGGATAATGACCATTCAATACCAGGACAAATTAAAGGAATACTTGCTGATTATCATCATTCAGCAATACTTCAAGGTACCTTAGGTAATTGCTGTGCAGATGCATGTTTAGGACGGGGCGGAACAAGGTCTGAAACCCATAGTTTCACTTTTCAAGTTTACATATTCAGTATTGTAGAGTATAATATGGAAAAGAGGAACAGTAACAAACAAATTACCCCTTTCTTCAAAGCAACTATTTGTTTCAGTTTTTGGATCCTTCCTCCATTTATACTAGAGAGCAAACATTTAAATTTTGAAGAATTAAAGTAAATGCCAGTCATTGTATCAGTTCTATTACTAGAAATTGTAGAAAACTTGACATCTTGCCTTCCTACCTTTGAAGATTTAGTAGTAACATTGTGCTAATAATTGTGAATAGGCAACAGTTTGAGGGTCTCTAGTCCAAGCAAAGTACATGGAACAGTAAGAGAGACCTCATTATTCTTTGATAGCAGCAATTATTTCAGTTCTGTGTTCTTTGTTTCATGAATACAATTACATTGTTTCTCTTCCATACAGTCCTCTATCCTTTCATCTTTATTTTAGTCAAACTCATTTTGCTCACTTGTTTCTACCTCTTTTGATCCACTTAGAAGGAGAACAGATGTTTGACACCATGTTTTTCTAGGAGTGGCTGAGGTAATTTACTCTGTTGTTAAGGTAATAGTACTCATTTTCTGATAACTCAAAAAAATCAAATAAAATCTTTTGCTTGCTCTGTACTGAATCATATTTCTTCTATTGGTAACCTAATTCTTCAGCTTTCTTTGACATACTAAGATTTTAATCAAGGTGTTTTGAACATTGTTTCAATTTCTATAGAGCCTATCTAAGTAACCTTGGTAAAAAAATATGAAATTGTGGTTCAAAATCATGGTAAGAAAACACTCAGAGGTGTAGGTGTATCTCAGTAATAGAGAAGCTTGCCTACCATGAGTGTAGACGCTGCTTCCATCCCTAGAACTTCACAAAAAGGAAGAAAATAGGTAGAAAAAGGGTAAAAGCACTTTGGTTCACAATTTCAAGGCCTTGCTCTTTGTCTTCAAAGGGCTACTAGACTATAATAATCACCCTGTCTACTTCACAGCTTTGTCAGAGGGATTATTTATGACAAAGTGGAGACTGTGTATTAAATGTTTTTTTAACTATGTACATAGAAAATTTATGATCAGTTATGACTTCCCCAAAACAATGCCACCAAATGGATCTGTATATATGGAGGCAGTTTTTCAAGTGTGAATGAATTTTTGTATTTTACCATCAATCCCGATTATAGTATCTGTGCCTCAAAAGACTGATTTACCAAGGTTTACTGTTACTAAGTAGGTATAGACTGATGTAATCTGGAAGTTCTTTTTCTTAACCACGATGATAGATCGTTTATTTATTTTGTACTCTTCCTTGTTATAGCCCATTATATGTAATTCTATGATCCTGTAGCTCCTAACCTTTATCACAAAAAATAGCAGCTCTCACTGCTCTAGGTATCACTGTTTTAATTGCAGACTTGGGAGGAATTTCTGATGTATTGGTTACTAAATAACAGTCTCAAATCTTACCCAAATGGTTTATTAAACCTCGAAGCAGACAGGCTTAAATTTTAAGGGCCTGCATTGCTCCTTAGGCTCCGTTGTATGTATGGTCCTCAATAACAGACTTTCTCTACTTCCTGTTAACAAAACAAGGAGTGGGTGCTATAGCTAACATCTTCTCCACGGAAATCTTTAGTAAAAGGTGAAAGTTGTATATGATCTGAAGAGAAACCAAAGTATAGCTAATACCTTCTATTGCGATTATATCAGTACATAGGACATGTGGAGAAACAAACTTTTATGTCCTCCAACAGGCCAAATGATTAATGGAGCAGTACTTACAGGCTCACCTGAACTCTGAGCTATGCAAACAAAATTTTGGCTGTCATGGACCATTTGGCTCCTGCCGTTGTTAGGGCCACTAATTGAACTGCTTGTATTCTTCATGCTTGGGCCCTGTGTTTAAATTTCAATGAAGTTTGTGCTCTCTTGCCTAGATCAAACTACAAATGATCATAGATCTAAACTCCAAACACTACAGGGGACCTTTGGATAGCATTTTATAGCCTCTTAAAAAATATGTTCCCTATCTTAGCTAAGGTAAATAATGCTGCAATGACCATGGTAGTGCTGGAATGGAAGCTCTTTTTATTGCAATTATTTATTTGGCTTGTAAAACCAATGGATTTTATGGTACCAGAAACTGGAGAAAAGGAGAAAAAAGGTCAGATCGACAGGGCAAAATGAAATTGGAAAATAGAGTAGTTTAGAAATTAGTTTGATCTGTACTTTATAGTTCAGGCCTCAGAGCTATGTGATATATAAGAATAGAAATGTTTTCTAAACTGATTTGATGCTTTTTTGGGGGGATTTAAGTTTATTTCTTCACCATTGTCTCAAATTAATACTTAAAAAGACTAAATATCAAATTTATCAAAGCTATGTAATCTTGGTTTAGACTTGAAAAGAAAGCAAATGAGAATGCAGGCAAAGAAGTGGACAGGGAAAGCTTGCCAAAGCTCAGCACTTAAATTGAGTTGTGGATGAACAGTTCATAGAACTAAGAACCAGTATGGTCTTACCTGTGGGTTTTATGCTTCCTGGAACCTCTAATCCTGAACCAACTCTGATTCAGCAGCTCTTCACTTCCTTCTCTTTAAATAGCTCATTCTGATGTTTTGTCCTATGTCTGCTTAAACATGTGACTTCTATTTTTCTGGAAAAGCAGGTTTTTCTCCTTATCTCCTCTGTCCACATTGGTTCTTAGCTAAGAGCTCCAGGCTATATAAGGCTAGATTCCCTTCAGGACAAAAAGGCTGACCTCAAGGTCAGCAATTGCTGGAGTTGAGCCTGTTATCTAGCCAGATCACAAGTCTAAGACAGCTGGCCACAAGTGTTCCTGCTAGACTGATATGGTGGCTGCATTTATCCTGCTTTCTCATCATCATTTCTCATCATAAATAAACCTGCTCATTTTATTTTTACTGTCATAAAAAGAGGAAATGACAAGTGAAGTTGATTTTAAATTAAATATTTGGGCCAGGTCCATGAGTATAAACCTTCTATTGTACATATACACTCTATTTCTTTATCTGAAATTGTTCATGAATTAAAGCCTAACAAATAATGTCTTTAGGATATGAAAGAATATTTGTTTTATTTTCTTAATTTATTGAACTTTGTCATTTCCATCTAGATTCTTTAACAAGTGGCAAAGTCCCTGTGTCTTACATCTGAAGTTGAAACAAAACAAAACAACATTAGAAGGAAAACCAGATCTGATATATTTTTGCTCTTGGCTGGGATGGGAGTTGGGCTGGAGAATTGCACAGATTAAAAAGAATGAACAGCTTCTTTTTTCAATCTTTATTTTTATTTTGAAAACTTATTTGTTTGTATTTAGGAAGTGCACTATACAACAGGTAGTAATAATTCAGATCAATTAGCATATTTATCTCAGTGTCATTCTTATATGCTAGAAAACATTTGTACATTCTAGATATTTTGAAATATATCATGTTATTTTAAACAATAGTGACCTTTGTGTGGTGTAAAACACTGACATTAACTCTTTCTGTTTATCCTTTCATTCCTTGCTTTTATCTTCCTGAAGAATACTTTGGTAGAAAGATAAGGAAAAAGATATGTAAAAGCCCAACTGTTCAAGATTGCAAAAGCAATTTGCAAAGGCTTCCTGTATGCTTCCTCTTTGTTTCTTTTCCAGTTTCTGTAGAAAAATAGTCTCTGTGTGTGTGTGTGTGTGTGTGTGTGTGTGTGTGTGTGTGTGTGTGTGTGTGTGTGATGTGTGTATAAACAGTAGAGGGAAAAAGAGTCTGACTTAAAGAGTGTCACAGGAAATAAAAACCCAATGTTTAAATTTGAACGTGTATCTGAGTTAACAGGTATGTTCAAGTATGAACAGGTTAATGGATAGGTGTTAGCTATATGATAACTGCTCTCAAAAGTTAGCATATAATTCTTGAGGGCACTTCTAGTTGTCTGTCTTAAGCTCTCTTTTTTTATTATTGCTTTTTCCAAGCAATAATAAAGCCATTAGTAATCATGTATATAAAAGTCAGGAGTCTTACAAGCATAGAAACAATGTCTGATAGAACTGTATTGTGAGCGATAAATGTGAATGACAAATGTAATTTTATAATTTCTGGCAGCTGAATTGAAAAAACATAAAGGGTGAAATTAATATATTTGGACATAATGTGTCCAAAATATCATCATTTCGGTATGCAATAACTATAAAAATATTGAGACATTTTACCTTTTTGGCTCTAAACCTTCAAATTCCAGTGTATATTCTACAGCTTAGACATATTTAAGTGTACAGAAGTCACATGTAGGTCGGCTCCTGGATTGGAAAGGGCAGAGTTGTCATTGGACTCTCCTTTCCAATATGGATAAAATCTCCCTATAGTTTATATCATTTTAATTATTCTGAAAGAAAATGAAAACAGAACAATCTGGGTTATATGAGTACGCAATATTTCTCAGCTGCAACACAGCAGTAGCAAAATCGTCCCTGTGAGAAAATAACTTCTATGATTAAGTAAGTTAGGATAATTCTGTTTTTTATCCTCTTACAGAGATTACATTGCAGACTCTGAGAAGAACTCTGAATTACTGAGTTGTGTATCTACAAGAATTTTAGAAATGCACCCAGATGTTTCTCAATAATAATATTTTTATTTTTTCATCTCTTCACCCTTTTAGGAATTCATTTCTACTTATCTTTGTATTTAGATCATCCCAAATTCACAATTGTCTTTTCTTTTGGAGCAACCTATCATTGAATTGAAGCCACAAATTCATTTTTTTTATTTTACACATAGACATATATCTTCAGAAAGTTCTAAATATGCACCTTCCCCTTACAATATCAGAAATAATGACTGATTAGGTCTCGGTACATGGCTCAAAAAGTAGAGTATCTGTTTATCAAGTGCTGTTGTCCCTCAGTTCAAACTCCGGTAACATCAACACACAAAAAACAAACCATTGCATCCAGAGGCTGAAGTAGATTTAGGGATGAAGACATATCTAAAGGGGTACAGCACCAGCCTCAGAAGTATCAGGCCCTGAGTTTAAACCCCAGTACTACCCCACCCCACCAATAAAAATATAAGTACTCTAAAAAGATAATGGAAGAGATATCTGAATATGTAGATTGTAAACATAGAATTCATACTATTATTCTAAATAGTCTGGTGATGCTTTGTTTTTATATTCTATGTGTGGTATTGTGCTTCAACATGTAATCTGCTTGTATTGCACCCAAAGTAGCTGTGACATAGCAATCTGTTTAAAGCAGCAATACTTTATACTTATCTACTGTCAATCTTTGGCAAATGATCTTTTTGCATTATGGCCTATGATACTGTCTCTGAAAGTTTTTCTTTACACTCTGTGTGTAAGTGGCAATTATTTAATAAAATAAATACATCTGCTAGCTAAATTTGGTTCCGGTATGTGCACATGTAAGAAATAAGCAGATTGATTTAAATGATCTATTTTTGTCTTTTTTTTAGGATTTTAGTTTCACTATTAAAGGTTGTTTTCTGAAGACTGTAGCAGCAGTAGAATTGCTTTGCTCTTGATAAATGCAATGTAACAAGTATTTCTATAAACTCCAGCAGATGTTGAACATTCTAAATGAAGAAGTTTGACTTTAGAATCTGATAATGCTCTTAACAAGGTGACAGGTTTCCCAGCTTTGAAGATCTGAAGAACCTCTGTTTAGAAAGCTCATTTCAGTTTTAATCTCTTGAATTTATTGGCATGAAACTAATGAAATTTTAAAAAATGGATTTTGTAGAATTCAATTATTAGGAAAAATACATTTTAAAGCCATATAAAACCGGGGAATGATCAATGGATTTGATTTAAAATGTGCATTTCCCAAGTGAAAGGAATTAACTTCACTGAAACATTTTTTGTATAATTTACAATATGTTTAGAAATACAATTGTATCAGTAGAGAAAAAAACCATCTTCTCAATAATACATTTCAGAAGCAGCAAAATATTGGGATTCCTTAATTATTTGGGGAGGAGTGACAAAAGAATTATCTTTCAGTATAGCACAACTTCTCATTTCTAATTATATTTAGGAGTAAATAAATACCCATATTTAAATTACTATTGAATTTTGAGTAACTACTCAATGAGGTAGTATTATTAATAAAACTGTACTCTTTGCTATATAACTAAGTCAGCACAAATGCAGTCAAAAAAGAAAATTATTTGAAAATATACCAAACAATGGAAATTGGTTCTTATAATCTTAAAATCCTTTTAAATTTTATTAATCTTAAACAAAACACCAGTTATGTGTTGTATATAACTAAAATTTTGGAAGACATACAAAAATGAGAGGCTTTTGAAAAAACAAAAGAAAGCAAAACAAAACAATTCCTTTTGCCAAAATAAGTTCAAATCAGTTCTTTGGCCTCTTGTTAACTACTGTCTTTCTTTGAGGCACATTGAAAGGCATATCAGTAACAATTAGTTCTACATTTAGAGGAGAACATTCTGCCAGATACTTTATTATATTACAAAAATCCTACTATTGTAATTTATAATAAAACCAATTTTTCAAATGTTCTGATATTACATGATTGTACCAAAGTATAACTTTTTATAAGTTTATTATGCATATAGTATTTCATTGACGTCTCATGAAAATTCCCTTAGACGTTTGATGGGGAAACTAGCAATCAGAAGCTGGTAATGTACACATGATTCTCAAGGAATTATACAGAAATCTATGATCAGTGAGTTATGATAGTTGGTGTTTAGACCAACCAAGAATCACCTTACAAATGATGACCATATTTTAGTTTTTGGTATCAGTTGTTCTTGGATGGACTACCGTTGCTAAAGCTTCCTCTCACTGGAGGGGAAGGCTAAAAGCCCACTGCATGGTGTCATGAAATCTCAGAAACAAGATTAAGTCAGAAGCTTAGAGATGCACTTTTCTGTTTATAAGACCGCTGTTACAATATTCTAAACACTGTGATCTTTCCGATGTGTTTTCTGTATTCTTGTGTACTGTAGAAAATACTTTGCCACAAACTTGACTTTGTCGTGTGTATTGTAATTTATTGGCTTATTGCCTCCCTGCTCCACATGGTTCATATATTAAAACCTGTGATAATCCTTTGCCTTAAAATAAAATCTCCTGTTAAGTAATTCGAGTTATGCTTAACTTTAAGCTATTAATTAATTTCCCCTTTAAAGCTAGTTACTGTGTCAAATAAAATATAGTATAAATTCTCTGGAGTGCTTCTGCTGATTGTGTGTTTGTGATAGTGTTTGTATCTTGATCCAGGACATGGTGGCCTGCTGGGATTTATAAATAGACATTAGCAATCCTTTTGGAGAAAGGGCCTGGTATTTCTCAGCTGTTGGCTGAATTCTCTCCTTGGCCCTTATTAATAGATTTTCCCATGTCATGCAGCAACCAAGGAAAACAGCCTATCTTGTTCTCCCCTGCACATTCTTCATTCTTGTCTTGATCTCTTCAGAAACTTCACAAACTATTTGTGTTTATGCTATTTTCCTAAATAGAAAAATTCCCATGATGCCTGAAATTTGAAATCAGCCAAGCGGGGAAGAGGATGTTATAATTATGAAAGTGCTATCTCTGGGTAGACAGGTTAAAAACTGAGTTTCAGAGCAGTTTCATGGTTCGATCATGATACAAAGGAGAGGGTTAAGTCCTTCTTGATGTCTAGAACATGGTTGAAAGTTCAGTGGGTAAAAAGGGATTGTGTTACTCTTAGGGTTGGCACAGCAACAAGCAGAGTTAAGTTATGCTCTGGGCTACAAAACTGCTTCCTTATTAGGCCCTGGTCTTTGACCTGCCTGAGTTAATCACATTTATAGGAGAATAAATTTTGTAGGCAGTTTCCCTGTGAGAGGAAGACTTTATTATCTCCTACTGATGATCTTTCCCCATTGCAAATATTGCTTCAGAGCTTTGTATTTGAAAGATAAAGGAACACGGTCACAAGGCACAGTGAGAAATCAGAAAAATATCCTTCATTAGATGGGTACATAACAGTACACTGGAAAGTTGAAAATAATATATGGGGTATATTTATGTTTAAAAGACAGGAAATGGACCTTTTGAAGACTGGCGTGTCATTGGCCAGGCAAAGCGAAACTGGGGTGGAAAAAGCATCCAGCTCCCAAGTTGGGGCTCCTATTAGTTGCGAAGAGGTTGTAGGTTTTCCAAAGAGAACAATAGAACAAAGGACTCTAGGACCCAGAGGGGTCCAAGCACAAGGCAAGCTGCTTGCTAGCAGGAGCCCCCCCCCAACCCCCCCTCCAGCAAGACTGGGTTTCAAGGTACAGGTTCGCAGCCTGCCTCAAGACTCGTCTTTGAGACGTCCCCAGCATTCTGGCGCGCGGGCGGCGCACCGTGCGCGTGGGCGTGTCCCAGCGGGGCCACGCTGCCCACCCCACCCCAAGTCAGGTCCGTTGCCCCCAGGCCCCGCTCCAGCGCCCGGGCCGCTTGGCCGGGCCCGCGTGCCCGCGGCGGGCTTCGCCGAGCACGAGAGCAGTTTCTGGACCGGGAATGCCTGGAGACCCTAAGCTAACCGCCGCCACTGCTGCCGCCACCGCCGCCGCCGCCGCGCCGCCACCGCCGCCGCCACTGTTTAGCCCCTGTGAAAAACCGGTGACGAGGGGAAATGAAATTCCCGGCCTCTGTCCTAGCGTCCGTGTTCCTGTTCATAGCCGAGACCACGGCGGCACTCTACCTGAGCAGCACGTACCAATCGGGCGGGGACCGCAACTGGCAAACGCTGACCCTGCTTTTCTCGTTGATGCCCTGCGTGCTGGTGCAGCTCACACTCCTCTTGGTGCACCGCGACCTCAGCCGCGATCGCCCACTAGTGCTGCTGTTGCACCTGCTCCAACTCGGGCCGCTCTTCAGGTGCGTGGGGAAGCCAGCCCTAGGCCCCAGCCCCTTGACTGACTCCCCCATCTTTCCTAATCAAGCACAGGGGTGGAGGTGAGGTTGGCGGGGGGAGGGGCGTTCTGCTTGGGACTGGTGGCTGGACCACAAGGCTGGGCTCATGGCAGGCCCTCCCTACCCTCCCTCACCAGCTTCGCCAATCTAGTCACAGGAAAATCTCGGGATCTATTTTAAGGATCCTAAAGTTGGGGTACCCTTCAGTGCTGTTCAGAGTCATCCTCCTTATATTGGCTACCTCCACTTGAATCTGATCAACAAAAATGGTAGTTTCTGGGTCTCATAAAACACATGGCTTACTCTGTGGTCAAGTGGCTGAGCACGATTAGCTTGTGCAGTCACAGACTATTGGAAAGTGTGTTCTAAACCAGGGTTACAGCCAAAGCATACACAGGTCATCTGTCAGACACGTGGAGCTTACTGTGTGTCAGGCACTGTTCTAAGTGCTAGGTAAATATTAATCTGTTTAATTCTTATGCAGAATTCTACACTATTCTTTTCTCTTAGGAGTGTGAAGAACATTATGGAATGTATATATTTCTGGTAGTAGAACTGTCTATCAGGCCTAGCTAGAGAAACAGTCATGAAAACTATAAATAGTGTCTTTATAAAATAGACTATATAAACTTAGGCATAGTCCAGGAAGTCAAGATTGTGCTGTGTGTTAAGTAAAACACTTGGACCCAGGAGCGTGGCCTAGTGGTAGAGTGCTGGCCTAGCATGCTTGAAGCCCTAGATTGGATTCCTCAGTACCACATACACAGAAAAAAAAAGGCAGAAATAGTGCTGTGGCTCAAGTGGCAAAGTGCTAGCCTTGAGAAAAAAATGTGTCTAAAGACTAAAGACAGTGCTCAATCCCTGAGTTCAAGAACCAGGAATGGAAAAAAAAATGATGGCATTTCCTGGAAATTGGTTTTTTTTAATATAAGACAATACAATATACGGTAATGAAGCAGTCTTCGACTCATCTAATGACCTTAAAGGGAATTTTGAATGTATCATTCTATCTTTCTATCTTTAGGAAAAAGCAAGACAAAGGGGAGGTCTCTTTGGATTAAACATATAATTAAGTTTAGGTATGGATGGATGATAGAGGAATTTGAACAGAGACCTATCTCAGCTGCCAGAAATGTAGCTAACTAGCAACCTTTCCAATTAGGAATTCAACACCCCCCCAAGTCCAACAATAGCAAGAAACATTTTGCTGATATAAAACTTTTATGTCTCAATGTTAGAGACAGCTATTCTAGCTGAAAATCAATATTGACTTGAGGTTTACATAGTTATGGAAAACCTGGTGAACAAGTTACCTATCCTGCAGAGAATCCTAGAAGTCAAGAAAAACAGGTATGTTGACAGCATTGAGAAGTAGCTTGATAGATGGGAAGAGTCAGAAAAATGAAAAACAAAGAGAGTGAGGGAGCTATTTAGTAAAGAGGGTTCATCTAACCAGGAAGGACTTGTGGTTCAGAGACTGTTGCTGTTCAGTAAAATAGATGTGAACATTACCACCTCAGGGAAAACCAAGTGAGGGACAGGGGAATTGACTTCTCTTACTTTTCTTTTTCTTTGTTTCTTCCTTCCTTCCCTCTCTTTCTTTGTTTCCTGGGGCTTGAACTTAGGGGCTTGAATTTAGGGCCTTGGCTTTTTTCCTCAAGGGCTTTTTTTGGCCTGAGTTTAATTGCTCAAGGGATTTTTTTTTGCCCTGAGATTTTTTTGCTCAAGACTTACATTCTTCTAGGTGGGCCATAGCTCCATTTCTGGCTTTTTATTTATTTATTTATTTATTTATTTAATTTATTAATTTATTTATTAGATATGAAGCTCACAACTTTCCTACCTGAATAGGCTTCTAATGACTGAGATCCTCAGATATCAACCTCTTAAATTGCTACGATTATATGCATGAGCCAGTGGCACCAAGGGGGAAATGACATTTCTTTAAAGCTACCTGGTGCTGGTGGCTTACACATGTAATACTAGATACTCTGGAGGCGGAGAAGTTTGGATAGCTGTTTGAGGCTGAAACTCCATGAGACTCTTATCTCCTGTTAATCCCAAGAAGAGCCAGGAGTGGTGTAGCTCCAATAGAATGCTGGCTTTAAGCAAAACTAGCTTAGAGACAGTGCCTAGGCCCAGAGTTCATGGGCCAAGACTGCCCCAAAACAACAACAGCAAAAAAACACCTTTCTGTGCTACTGTTATTTCCACATAAGGTAAATGAAATTGTCCTCAGGATACCCTCCACACTGGAGATCAAACCTAGCACCAGGCTAAAACTGCACTCTATCACTAAGATAAAACCCTACCTAGTCCTTGTCCCCATTTCATAGGGAAAGTGAAGACGAGAACATGTTCCCAGGGCATCTTAAAAATAAACTTGAGTTATTTGGGTTCCTTGTGTTCAGTGGAAGAAAAAATGGAGTATGTAGGACATTTTAACAATATTTCCATCTCGAATGTTCAAAGTACAGTCATTGAGCAAAATTTAAAAAATTAAATGTAGCCTAAATAACCATCTCAGTAAATAAGAATATTCTATAATTGCTGTTATTTAGTCTGTTTCTAGACATTGAGTAACCCAAAGCTAATGACATAATATTAAAAACAGGATGACAAGTATAAACCTGAACTCAAGGAAGTGTACTAAGAGCAATAATTTCTAGATGGTGGAGTGTGATTTTGGTATCCAGGAACACAGAAAGGTATATCATTTTTCTCTTTAATGATATATTTTTCTGTGTTTTTCATAAATCAAAAGATGTTTTCACCTATTTAAGAAAAAGGTTGAAGAGCTACCTTTACAGTTGCACAGAAAGTTTCAACACTATTAAAAAATCTATTTCCAAAAATTCTGAATGAGTCATTGTCTTCTCAATTGAAGAACAAAATAACAAGTCATCTTCTTCCATCATCAAGGAGTCTATCAATCTAATGCAGCTATTTTATTTCAGGGTGATATTGGACCCATGATCTTAGAGCTGAGATGTATAAAATGTGGTTCTAAATCTTTCAGCTTCCAGATAAAAGAAAAGCATTTTGTTATTGTATACTAGTGTGAGAATATCTTGTTGGCATTTTCCATATTTACATAAATAGTAAAATTATTTCCCAAAACAGTACAAAGAAGAGTCAGTATTTCTCCTCTTTGCCTCTTACTATTGAACTTAGTGATATTTCTAAGTTGTTTGGGCATAGCTTAGCTCTGTTTAACATTGGGTGGGTACTAGCCAAACTCCTGTTCTAAGTAGATGCTGTTTGGGAGTGTATTCAGAGTTGGGGTATGGCTCAGTTGTAGAACATCTGCCTAGTATACTCAAAACCTGGAGTTCGATCTCCAGTCCCACACACAAAAAAGCATTTTGGCTTTTTTTTGGTAGAATTTTTTTCGTATATTTTTATTGTAATTAATAGAAGAGTTACATGATATTTGCCAGATAGAAGGTGCATTAATTCACATACATTGATACCCTTTCACATGTCTTGGTCCCCATTTCCCTCCCCCCAGCATTTTGTTTTTTAAAGGCAACAAATACCAAGAAGAAAAAATAAGCTAAATAAACTCCTGTGATACACTGTATTGATCATTTTTTAAAATTTTTCATATATTTTTATTGTAATTAAGAGAAGGGTTACATTATATTCACCAGATAAAAGGTCCATTACTTCACATACATTGATACTCTTTCTCATGTCTTGGTCCCCACACTGTATTAATTATTATAGACTAAACACAATTGATTCTATCTTCTTTTGATTTAAGGAGGTACTGGATTATCATTTCTTTTTATTTGCTGTATTTTAGCCTTATATTTACATCTGCATTTATGGTTCATACAGTTGTTTTAATAACAGGGCTAGATTTAAATATGAACAATGGATAATGACTTGAATTTATTTCAATTTTAAGGACAATCTCTGAATTATAATAGATATTCTGGAAAACCAAATGGGGCCAGCTCTTACAGTAAAACATAAAATATTTCTACTTAAAATTATCTTACATTAATTTTCATAAATTGAGAGAAGTAAATATAAATGAATTACAAGCTTGAAGAAATCTTCCATTCATATTGCTAGTATCATGAAAAAAAGGTACATAAAAATCTGAGTTTATAAAATATACTTTAAGTTCTGAAAATCTTTATAGAACATTTCAAAATTATTCATCAATGTATTTTTTTCTATAGAGAATTTTATTTTTTTTTGACAATCCTGGGGCTTGAACTCAGGGTCTGGGCACTGTCCTTGGGCTTTTTCTCAAGGCTAGCATTCCATCACTTGAGCCACAGCACCACTTCTGGCTTTTTCTGTGTACATGGTACTGAGGAATTGAACACAGGGCTTCATGCATGCTAGGCGAGCACTATAACACTAGGCTACATTCACCACCTCTATAGCGAATTTTCATAAGAATAAATAATAGTATACATTTGAAGAGCATTTATTTTATTAGCAAAGTGCTTTTATATACTGTATCTAATTCCATCCACTGTAAAACACTGTGAACTGTCATTATCTTATTTTTACAGTCCAGAATTGAGGCTCTGAGAGTTTAAGCGAACAGATCTTCAAAGAACTCTTAGAATTTTCTTTTTCACAACTTTGGTTCTAGTATAGCTTCTTAGAGCGTGTGTGCCATACAAAGATAACACAGCTTATGGGAAATCATTGTATTACTTTGGGAAAAAAGTATTTTTATTAATGTCCTTGGTACACCACATTATTTATGCTGGTAACAACCTGGGTAGTTTTCAGCTCTTCAAATGAGCTAAAGTATATATATTTCACATGTGATAAAATATAAAAAATGAATCAAATTATTGATGGAGATTACTGGCATTAGGGGTCAGCAAATTGTGCCTCATTGTCAAGTGCCCCCACCACCTTTTTTTGCAAATTGTTATTCATATCCATAGAGACACTGTAAAAGTAGAGTTGAGCAGAAGCTATGGCCTGTAAAGTTTAAAATACTTATTCACTATAAAAATTTTGTGAATAAAATTTGATGATGCCTGGGCCACATGATACTGAAAAACTACCCTGAGGGATATGTGTGTGTGCATGTGTATTGGGCATGGAGTCTCATACATACTAAGCAGATTATGGCTGAGCTACATCTTCAGCCCATACCTGGAGTGATTTTGATAGAAACATTTAATTTGTGGCTTTTTTTTTTTACAAGTACTTTGGCTTGAGCCCAGAGCCTCATACTCCCATTCAGCTTTATAGCTCACAGCTGGCAATCTACTTCTTGATCCATGCCCTCAGTTCAAATTTTTCCTCATTGGAAATGGAGTCTTGGGGATTTTCCTACAAAGTTGGCTTCAAATATCAATCCTCGAGGTTTTCCCATTATGAGTAACTAAAATTACAAATGTGATCCTCCAGTGCCCAACTTAATTTGTGGGTTCTTTAGACAGCCTCTAAAACAACAAAACAATAAAACAATCTCGTGAAAAATGAGATTGTCTATGTAACGACTCTAATGAAACAGCATTAGTGTCGTTATATAGACCTTACAAAATTTGAGAAAAGAAAACAAAAAAGAGCCTTAGTAAGTGCAGGGTTTTTTTTAGTTTCCTTTAAAGGTAGTGATAAAAAGACTTGAAGCTGTTCACATATTTAATACAGATTTATTTTATACTATGTAGAGAACTGTTGAGATAGATGCTACTGGGTCATTCTTACAATCCTAGTTACTTAGTAGGCTGAGATCTATCTAGTCATAAATTCAAAGCTAGCAGAAAAGTTTGCTAGATTCCATTTCCAAACTAGCCAAGAACTGGACTGGAACTATTATTCAAGTGGTATAGTACCAGCATAGCTAGCACTCCCCACCATACACACAAGTCAAACCTATGTTATGACAAATGTATTACCTGGAAATTGCAGTGAATTCTGAGAGCCTTCATCTGGCCACTAGAACTACCTATGTCAATAATTCTCTCTGGATCTTTTTTCATTTCCATTGGCTGAAGCTTCCTTTTGCCAATAATTCTATGTGATTTCCGTTTCACACAATCCTCTCATCAGCAAAAAGAGAAATCTCACTCTTCTCCGAATTATCATTTCATTCCCCCTGCTTTTTAGCACGTACTAGTGTGTCATTTGTTTTGTTCTTTAGAAAGTCTAAGCTTGATTTTTTTATGTAAGTAAAAGCATATTTGTTGTTGACTTTACATAAAAGCAGAAACCTTTAATTTGATTGCCTGAAAAATAATTCTTAATATTTGGTTGGATGCCGTTATTACTAATATTTTATGGTAACACATTTATAAACAGTCTCTCAGGGAAAATGAACCCTGATTTTTAGAGTTTAATGATTTCTATAATGTATTGGACCCCATCAAGTCTAATTAAGCTAACAGCCTGGCTTACAAAATTTGTGTTTTAACAGTTGGCTGTTTTGAGTAAATATGGGCCAGTTCTATGATTCTACTGTTTTCATATGAGTTTGTATAATTTGTGTGTATATATATATACATATATGATCATACAAAAATGGAATTTTCTTTATATATTCTATTGTACTTCATTTCATTCACTTACCCAACATGGCAAAAACATTTCACATTTTGTTTATGTATTTATTTTGTGCTGAGGATCAAACCTATGCTCATGCATGCTGAGCAGTTGCTCTTACAAATGAGATATATCTCCAACAGAATAATTTCTATATTAGTTGATACATTTGTTTACTATTACTATTTTCATTATTTATTATTTTTAGCTAGTTGTTCAAAAAGTGTTTCAGTTCAACATGTCAGTTATCAGTGTGATGCATTTTTATCAGTCTCTCCTTTCATCATTCTCCTTCATCTCTCCCAACCTCAACAATCCCCCCAATTTTCCTAGTTCCATTTTCACACACACACACACACACACACTATTAACTGATGTAATTCTAAGCTGCTAGTTTTAAGGACTGTATAATATTTTATCAGACTGATATGATTTATTTAATGTTTCATTTGAAAGGCCGTTAGAGTATTCCAATTTTGTTGTAACAATGTTATGATTCTACTTTTTGCAGTAGCTTCTTTTTGAGATGATAGAAGAGGAAAGACATTTTATAAACTAAAATTTCAGTGTGAATATTAGTTGTGTTGTTACATATTATCATTATTCTGTATATTTCTCATTACTCCATGTAGACATCAAACACCGCTAAATGAGCCATAGCCTGCTGTCTTTGCTTTCTGCAGAGCCCTTTGTAAGCATATCTACATTCATCACATAACTGAAAATAAACATGACAATCTATTTGTTTTATCTTCTAGTCCATTATTTTCAGCTTTCCAACAGTCTGAAGTGGTTAAGCCTGCTCTGTCTTCAGTCATAGATTTGAGTTTTGTATTACCTGAATTTGAAGTCATGACCCGAACTTAATTTACTTGATTAGTACTAGTTTCTTCTGAACAAAATGGTCCATGCTGTTTGACATGCTTTCATGTAATAATTTATTAAACTATTATTGACCCTACTTGGTAAAGGGTAGTAAACAAGTCTCTTTCCCTTTTTCCCTCTTTTCTTTTTCCCTTTTACACTCTCTCTTACACACACACACACACACACACACACACACACTCCAAATAAAGAAAGGCAATAATCACAAATATGTCCACTCTGTGCTCACTGCAAAGGTTCTTGCTCTTTCTCACATCATGTAAGATTGCTATGAAAGTACATGTTTCAGGAAATGTCCTTCAATACTTTTTAAATCTGAAGCTTGAGCACTTTTGTTCACAGCCTTTTATTCTGAAATTTTTCACACATACAAAGCAAAAACTTAAAAGAATACTGTAATGATGTCTGGTGATCTAGCTCAAGTGGTAGAGTGCTTGCCTAGCAAATGTGAGGCCATAAGTTCAAACCCCAGGACTGTAAAAAATAAATAATATACAGTGAACACCAAAGTACCTACCATCTTGATTTTACATTGAACATTTTGTTTCACATCTGTATCCATCTGTGTGCACATGTGCCTAATGCAAGGTAAATCACAGGAATCAGCATCTCTTCAGCATCCATACCATTATCAGAGAGGAAATCCTAACTTGAAAACCAGCATTTCTCCTGTTCTAGAAAGATACTAGGGCAAGCTTGTAATTCCATAAATAGGACTTTCTGGGAAGCCCTCAGGTATACATGATAGAACTTATCCCTGCCTGCCCTGTAGGTGATAATTTGTGATCACTCAGTAAAATCCAGCTGGCAAGCTGCCCTATGCTGGACACGTGCCCAACTATGTCGTCTGCTTTAACATAGGGTGGTTTGGTACTTTTATTGTGTGTGGCACATTCTCTCTCTCCCCCACTATCTCTTCTTTTTCTGTGTGTCAGTATTATTGCCATCTTCACAGTAACAAAGCTATAGCCACCTTCCTTTGCTTTATAATGGAAGGGAAGAGCTCAGAAGGTAAGTTACTTGGCTAGAGCTGCACATCTATGTTTCCACAAGGACAATCAAACATTTTTCTGTAGTTCTGGAACCTGAATGAATCCCATTCTGTAGGAGGTTTTCTTGTCATTCTGGCGTTCAATATCACTTTTCTATTTGATTAATGCTCAATTCCATTGGTCCTCTGGATGGCCTAGAACTGGTCTCCTAGGAGAGGTGACTGTAGTTCAGAATAGGCAAGGCAAGGCTTTTTGAGTCGGGCTGAGTAGAAACTGAATGACTGAGCAAAGACAAACTCCTCCTTGTCTCTTAATTACTATGACTTGCTGATTTGTTAACAGGTGTTTTGAAGTCTTCTGCATCTACTGTCAGTCAGGCCACACTGAAGAGCCTTATGTCAGCATCACCAAGAAGAGGCAGATGCCAAAAAATGGTTTATCAGAAGAGATCGAGAAGGAGGTGGGCCAGGCAGAAGGCAAGCTATTCACCCACCGTTCAGCATTCAGTCGAGCCTCAGTGATTCAGGCTTTCCTTGGCTCTGCCCCACAACTCACCCTGCAACTGTATATAAGTGTCTTGCAGCAGAAAGTCCAAGTTGGAAGATGTATGTATATATGTTTTTTGAAAAAAAAAAGTATCTTGACTGTATTTGAAGGTCAAAATAGAGAGCAAAGCATAGAAGCATTTGATTCAAGTGAAATTCACCCTGTGTACATTCAATCCTTAGTCTCTGGGTTGTATCAATCACTAAGCATAAAATTTAATAATAAGAGTAAGGATTTTTTTGGCTTAAAATTCTACATTTTGAGAATGGCTTTAAAAAGTTCCAACCCATTTGAAGTTGTCTTGAATTATCAAGTTGAGAGCAGATTTTGGTTAAGTAAAGTTTTTCCCCAGGCATCTATTTACATTGGACATAGTGAAAAGCCTTAAAATAAAAAGGAGAAAAATCCCTCCTAAATATTAGTGTTAGATATAGATGAAGACCAGGTACTTTCGTAATTTTTACTAAATATACAAAATCATTTAAAAGGCCCAATTTGAAAAACATGGCTGTATTAGGGTTATAGTGTCAGAGCAGAATAGTTAAAACAGATACTGGAGAGCCCACACATCCAACAATATTTCATACAGAATTCCTTATAAAGGAAATTTACCAACCCTCCTTATTCTTTTTCTGAAAGAATTCCATTCAGAAAAATAAAATCTGTGGGGCTGAGAGTTTGGCCTTGTGGTAGAGTGCTTGCCTAGCAATGCACAAAGACCTGGGTTTGATTCCTCAGTACCACATATATACAAAAGGCCAGAAGTGATTCTGTGGCTCAAGTGGTAGAGCACTAGACTTGAGGAAAGCTCAAGGACAGTGCTAAGGCCCTGAGGTCAGTCCCAAGGACTGTCAAAAAAGGAGAAGAAAAACAAAATCTATTTTGTAGATCACAAGGGATACTCCTTAAACTTGGAAAAATATAAATCCTATACATGCTAAGTGATAGACCTGAAAACAGCATTTAGCCATAATCTTGTTAGTTAGACAGATGGCTGCTGTTTGTGCAGGTCCTGATCAACTTTTAATCACTGCCCTAATGTATCTGAAAGTCTCCTCACCTAGAAAGTGCAAGGCTTTTATAAACAGACCATGAGCTAGAGTCTATCACAGAGGCAAATGTGTTTAGAACATGTTTAAGAATTAATTTGGTACATGGTACGAACATCTGGTGACAGGATTGAACAACTCAGGGCTTATTTTGATCACATAGCAGAAATTGGAGGTTCAAAGTTTCTGGTATTATTACAAATTTTTGTCCCTGCACATTGGTTGGCCTTGTGCTTGAGTTGTTACTGAAGCTCCAATCATCAGAGTTGCATTCAAGGAAGGAATTGGGGCTTAAGAGGGAAGCACAGATGTTCTTCTCCATTTATTACTAAATATACATCTTCTTACTAGAAATTGTTCTCATTAGCCAGAAATGATCACATGGTCAACTGGCTGCAAATAATGCATGGAAAGCTAGGCATAAAAAGGTTTGCCGGGGCCAGGAGTTTGGCCTAGTGGTAGAGTGCTTGCCTAGCATACATGAAGACCCAGGTTCGATTCCTCGGTACCACATACATAGCAAAAAGCCGGAAGTGGTGCTGAGGCTCAAGTGGTAGAGTGCTAGCCTTGAGAAAGTCCAAGGACAGTGCTCAGGCCCCGAGCCCAAGCCCAGGACTGGCAAACAAAAAAAAGGTTTGCCACCCTTGGGTTATATCACTGTGAGATCCAGCTAGGCCAAACAAGAGGCTCCAAGATCCTTCCTGGAGCAGAACACCTCTGATAACCATGTGATCTAGGTTGTCAGAAAAGCAGCTGACATTGAAGGGCTGGAGCATGATAATATAGTTTACTGATGGATGTAAAGGTGGGATTTTCCCAGCTCAGTGGGAAAATCAATTAGGGATGATGAGGAAAATTTAGCAAGACCAGGCCAGGAGCCTTAGGGAGGAGATTCCCTGCTCCATAAAGGCCCAGCTATAGTTAACCATGTGGACTAGCTCTTGCTCCTCCTATACCTGTTTTCCTGGCTGTCATTTTCAAGTATCTGACATCTAACATCCTGGAGCTGGCTGGCAAGTAGGTGCACAGCAATGGCAAGATGTGTATCACCCCACAATATTTAAAGAAGTTTGTAGAAACCCAGAAGCCGAGAGTCACTTTCTTCCAAGATGACATCAAATTTCTAGATGGTGAGATGTCCCAACTCACATTATAAGATATTTTAAGATGTCTCTTATAATTTAAGAAGTAATGTCTGGATCTCAAGACCGGTGGGATTTCAACAGCCTCATCCATCCCCTGAAATACTCATAGATGGAAGAGCACACCAGCCATGCTTATTCACATGTTTCTACCAATGTCAGCAGTTCGGAATCCTCTCAGTTCTGACTTCGAATTGGAAGAGGTAGAAGCTGGGTTCAGCATGGGACATTAGAATCAGTGATTTCAGGGAAACTGCATGGGGACAGTGGCCCTAGTGGAAGGAGCTTGTTGAGGAAGATGATAGAAAAGTTGTCTTCATGGGCTCTCAGCAGGGAAGGCCTCGGGAAGCCAGGATGGTGGCTAGCGGCCTGTAAAGTATGCTGATAACTAAAGGAGATGCAAACAACACTGAGTACAGCAATGGTGGTTGTACTCAAGTGTTCCCTTATGTCTAGGCCTCTGATTTGCAATAGATCTCACTCCTTTTTATAGGGTCCTATATATGACTTGCTTCACTCATTTACAGCAATTGTCTGACCCCTAAGGTACTGGAGTTTTACTCCCAGTAATGTTCAGGAAGATCAATCATGTTATTTCATGAAATACTGCAGTGTTTTTCAGACTGCCATTGATATATGACCACTACTAGAAAATTATCTTGTTTTTCTGGTTCCAATTAATTGTGAACTGGTATGTGGTTTCAGCTCCTGTTTGACTTGACATTGAGTTTATTACCCAGATTGGTATATATGCTTTTTAAGATGGGCCCAGTCAAATGTTGCATAGCCAGTTACATGGCTATGATCTTTTATATTGAAAATGTCACATGATATTTTCTAATGGAAATGAGTAGATAGGGTCCAGAGGCAGGGATTTAAGCTTTCCATTTAAAAGCTGTGGCCTCTGAGGTCTAGAGATGGTAGTTTATTCAAGGTAACTTGTGAGTGGATGGCAGAGCTGGGGCAAGTGTTTGGCCCTCATACCTATTGAAACTCTCTATCTTGAAAAAGAGCCTTCAGATAGAACATATTTGATCTTTTCCCCTGGGAAAATTAAGTTCTTCACTATTGAGGTATTGAAGTGTTAGACTTTCTGATTTCTAGGGATGTACTCAGCAACTCACTTGCAATAGCTTTCATTTGGGTTTCATTTGGGGCAGGCCAGACAGAATAGGAAAGAAAGGACTAAGTTGGACTTTATAAGCCAAAATCTTATTTTTCTAGATGCTGTATACAACTTCTCAGTGCAGCTGTTCTGGATCTCACTACTGAAGTCTCAACAGAGATTATGTAAGGACACAAGCAGCCTCTGCTCGAGAACCTATTCTCTGAAATATCTTCACAGGGCCCTAAGACACTCCTATTTGATTGAAGATAAAACTGTTGTCCCAGGGCCAGAGGTTTGCCCTAGCGGTAGAATGCTTGCTTAGCATGGATGGTGCCCTGGGTTCAATTTCTTGGTACCACATACACAGAAAAAGCCTGAAGCGGTGCTGTGGCACAAGTGGTAGAGCTCTAACCTTGAGAAAGCTCAAGGAAAATGCCCAAGACCTGAGTTCAATCTCCAGATCAAAAAAAAATAATTCTTATCCTGGATCATGTAGAGAATAATAACAGGAAAGAATCAGGACATTAGGGTAAAGATACATTTTTCTGGGGAAGGGAGAGTGACCTAGTGGTAGAGTGCTGGCCTAGCATGCACAGAGCCCTGGGTTGGATTCCTTGGTACCACATACACAGAAAAAGCTGGAAGTGGTGCTGTGGTTCAAGTGGTCGAGTGCTAGCCTTGAGGAAAGTCCAAGGACAGTGCCCAGGCCTTGACTTCAAGCACCAGGACTGTTTAAAAAAAAGATACATTTTTCTAAGTGTGTGTGTGTGTGCGTGTGCGTGCGTGTGTTTGCATGCGCATGCGCGCCAATATTAGAGCTTGAACTCAAGGACTGGGCCCAGTTCCTTAGATTTGTTGCTCAAAACTGTTCTGTCACTTGAGCCACAGCTCTACTTCTGACTTTTTACTGGTTAATTGGAGAAAAGTCTCCCAGACTTTTCTTCCCTGGGCTGACATTGAACCTTGATCCTTGTAACAGTCTCCTGAGTAGCTAGAATAGTAGGCATGAACCACTGGAACTTGGACATTCATTTTGATTTTCATTTGATTGGATTGCAGATGTAGCATCTATGGATATGGGGGGTTGGGGATTTAGCTCAGTGGAAGAGCCCTTGCCTGGCAAGTGCAAAGCCCTCAGTTTGGTTCTCAGCTCTGGAAAAAAAAGAATCTATGGATATGGAAAACTGATTTTATTAAGAAAAATAACAATAGCAGCAGCATCAATAATAATAGTTTTCCTATTAAAAATATTATAGAGAAGGCTAAGAATTTCCTTGGCTTGTGTATTTTGCATGCAGCTTATTAATACTAACACAGAAAGTAATGCTAATTTTATAATATCACTTTTTATAGTGTTTATCTGGAAAAATTGCAAAAATAATTTTATGTGCAAAAGGTAGTGTGAATTTTTTTTATTTTGGAAGGTAAAATTGAAAAGTTGGTTTGAGATCTGAGAATCTTAATCTTCAAATCATATTCTAGGAATATGAAGGGTATTAAAATGGCAATTAAAAATGAAGGTAATGTGTACATGAAGACTGAAAAGCTTAGCACTATAACTAATGAGTTACTCATTGTGAAATAAACTTTTGAAACCTTAAAAAATGGAGGTAAATATACAAAAGTCCTTAACATATTGATGATTGTAGCCTGTGTTGTGTCTTTTAATCTAATGAAAGTAATCAAAGGCATAACAATGTCAGGGAAAAATAATGTTATTGTGAACACATGTATTACTTCTACTCTTTGAACAATGATTGTCGAGATTATATGATAGACTGCATAATGTCCTTAAAAGACACTCATACTCTAATCCCTATAACTTGTATGTGTCAGTCACTGGATATGTCAAAGGGGACTTTGCAGATAAAGAGATTGAGAGGAGATTTTTGTGGCTACCCAGGTGGCTCTTAAGATAGCAGAGGAATAAGGTAATGTGAGGTCTAAAGCAAGATATTCTACTGCTGGTTTTGGAGATGGTGAAAGGAACCAGGAACCAAGGAAAACAGTTATAGAATCTGGAGAATAAGAGAAATTAGTTCTCCATTAAAGCCCTAGGAGGGAGCATGGTTCTTTGCTTCAGGAAGTAGAATAAATGTACATTGTTTTAAGCCACCAAATTTGGGTAATTTGTTATAGCACTTGTAGGAAACCAATTCAAAAAAATATATAAAATTTTTACCATCTAATATTAAGAACAGAATAATACTGTACAAACTGTCATTTGCATAGAGAACAACCTGGCCTTTTTAATTGTTTTAATATAATATTTGATTCCAGAGGAACTAGAGGCTCTTTTGGACAGTCTTACCAATGAAATAATAACCGAGCTTGATTTATAGAATTTTCACATATATATTGGGTTTCTATTCATATTCTCTTTCTGTGAATCTTTTCTAGTTTGTTTTATTCATTCACCATTCTTTCTCTTTCCTATTCTAGAACAAAAAGTCATTATACTTTAGGACAGAATCATTCTCTTTTTTCTTGTGTGCCCTTAGAAACTATAAGTCTGAGTAATGTTGGCTCATGCCTGTAATCTTAGCTACTTGTGAGGCTGACATCAGGGGATCACAGCTTGAAGGCATCCCAGGCAGAAGAGTCCATGAGACTCTTATCTCCAATTAAACACTGGAAAACCAGAAGTAGAGCTGTGGCTCAAAGTGGTAGAGCACTAGCCTTGAGCAAAGAGCTCAGGGACAGGGCCCATGCCCCTAGTTCAAGCACCATGACTGAAAAAAAGAAGCTATAAATCTTATGTTACTTATTACCTTATTATGTCATAATAACTATAAGTCTCTTGAGATTCTGAAGAGAATTTCACAAATATTTTACCTTTTTCTTCTGTTTCTGATACTGGGGCTTGAACTCAGGGCCAATGCTCACTTGGCTCACTTGTTTCCAGCTGCATTCTTTCAACTGAGCCACACCTCAAGCGCAATATCTTGTTGGATAATTAGAGATGTAGTCTAGAGGACTTTTTGCCCAGGCTGACTTCAAATCACAGTCCTCCACACTACAGCCTCCTGAGTGATTATTAGTATGAGCTACTGATGTCCAGCTATATTAGGACTTTCAAGCAGTAACTTGTAGTTTGTAAAGAAAACTTAGGTAGAAGATAATTGAATTTCAGTCATTTTATCACACTATCAGGTCTCATGGATACCCCTAGTTCAGCATTGTACAACCACATAGTCCTCTTATCTAGTTTCATAATGTGATAAAAAATACACCTAGTAACATGCAGATACAAAGATAGAACCTCTTTATATCATATGCAAATAACAACCAAAAGTATAGAAACCAATGTGCGTATTAATCAATTATCCAATATTCTACCTTACTTAGAAGTGATCTAAAGGATCATTGCATATGTAAATTCATCTTTTCAAGGTTATTATCAGAAAAATAATTCCATTTCATGCAAAGTAAATTTAGGTTTTTCATAATCATATACACTCATTATGATAATTCAAACTCATTTTCATTAGAATCCTGTAAAAGTTTAGGAAAAACATCCCGAGGGAGCATAAAAATGTACGTTTGTCTTATGTTTAAATGATACATCAGAAAAGACATACTTGTTTACATTAAACTGAAAATTGGAGTCTCTACTTGCTAAGCATTTACATGAATTGTGTAAGCATGAATTCTTAAATTGTTTTATATTGTCAGGATGATGTACTGAGGGGTTACAGTTACATAAGTAAAGCAGGGAATACATTTCATTATTACCCCCTTCCACATTTTTCTCTTACTTTCCCTCCCCCCATGCCCCCTCTAAGTTGTAAAATTCATTTCTAACATAGTGTCTTGTGAGTATCAAGGTTACATTGGTTTCCCCTTTCTCCTTTGTCTCACCATTTTGTTGTTCCCCTTCCCTTCCCTAATTCCAATTAACATATATACAATATACCAGGCACCAAAATCAGATACAGTGACAATAGGGGACAAACCATACTTAGAAATTTTTATGGCCGGGAGTTTGGCCTAGTGGTAGAGTGCTTGCCTAGCATGCATGAAGACCCAGGTTTGAGTCCTCAGTACCACAGGCATAGAAAAAGCTGGAAGTGGTACTCTGGCTCAAGTGGTAGAGCTCTAGCTCTACTTTCTTGAGAAAGCCCAAGAACAGTGCTCAGGCCCTGAGTTCAAGCCGCAGGGACTGGTAAAAAAATTATATTCACTTCTAAGGGCACATATGCTTTTAAACTAGCATACTTGGAATATTCAGTAGTTCAGTTTTAATATTTTAGGAAATTATTTTGTATTGGAATTGCATAAGCAATTACTTTTCTAGGTATGCCAATAGCAGATTCCTTAATTAAGAGACTTTATAAACTAATACATCAGTGCCATCCATAGGTATAAGTGCTTCTTACACAGAGTAGAGCTCCCATATCCTGTGATTTCAGGCATGGGTCATATTTTAACTCAAAATCAAAAACATCCTCAGTCCAGGTTTCAAATAAATGTCCTTTTCCCAAATGACATGAAATGCTTACTGGGTTTAAACTTAAATAAACTAAAAACTGTCAAGTAAATAATACGAATGAACCAGATTCTTTGTTGCTTCTTGCCCAACAAGGACCCGATTTTTGAAAATCATGAATGCACTTGGAGATCTCCAGATATTCAGGCCCTAAAATAAAATTCCTAACCATGTCTCCCAACCATGTAAAATAGCATCATGCCATAAATGAATGAGTTGAAATAAGATAGTAATACAAAGTGAATAGAGAGACAAAAATTAGAAAATCTTATTAGCATTCTGAATTGATCTACAAGAGCCAAGAAAATATACTCTTGGCCTTTTACTATAGATGATATGTACTTCTCTGTCTCAGTTGTCTACCTGACTCAGACATGGAGTCTGTGTGGAATCTTGTCATGGGTTCCGAAAGTGGCTTAAAGATATTTTCCAAAAAGGGCAAAATTATGTCATTCGTATACATTAAAAAGTATGTTTTTATTCATGAGGGAAAGGACAGATGTTATAGCCAGGTTAAAAGAAAACAAATGAATTTATGATGGGGAATATTGAATTTAGTATGTGATTAGAAACAAATCTCTATAATATTTTGTGAGGAGAGACAACTGAGTTTCTGTAGGACAATGTGTTTTTATATGTGTGCCAATGACCTGAGAGTCTGTCATCTAGATGGCAGACAACAAGGTCTGTGACAACTCTATACGGTAGAGTGTGGAGATGGCTGTGCACAACTCAGTATAACTGATGACTTAACCTATTCCAGGAATAATTGTAGATGCTTGGGTTCCAGAGCCTGGCAGATGTCCTCATAACCTCATCTACTGACAAAGCCACTCACAGTTCAGAGAGCTGTGTACTGTCGCAGTCAGTAAGTGCTATCAGAGTCTTTAAATCTGTGAGTGTGCTTTGAATGCTTCTCTGTTTCACTAATTTTTAGTTGGAATATCTATGGGACAACTAAGAGAGGTATACCATCGAGATTTTGGAGATTATCTGTTGAAGTAGAAATAGATATATAGGTTGTAGAGCTTACTTCGGGACCAATAGAAAGCTCTGAACCATTGAGTCACATGCCCATATAGCCATAGTGAAAGATTCTGTGCATTGCAAACATCCTACCTCAAGCATGTGTGTCTATACACCAGAATTGTTTCTCTTCTCTAATGAATGAGAAACCAGTTAATGAAAAGGCACATAGTACATGTAGCACTAAAGTACAGGAAGTTTAAGGACCAAGGTCAAAACCAAGACACAATATTGAGTGCTTGACCAACAAATACTGCTTCTCAAAGACTTAGATAATGTTAGAGGACATTGGATTTGACTTTTTGCCTTGCTCCATTAGCTCAAGCCTGCAATACTAGTTACTCTGGAGGCTGACATCTGAGGATTATGGTTGGAAGACAGCTTGTGTAGATAAATCCTCAAGACTTTGAGAGATGCAGTGTTAAGAGTACCAGCTGGGAGCAGAAAAAGCTGAATATGAGCATGAGGCCCTGATTCAAACCATTCTCACATGCAGGTGCACGTGTGGTGTATGTGTCTGTGTGAGTGTGGGTGCATGCATGCAGGAAAGCTCATATTTAGTGAAGTACTCTTGTCATTAGAAAATTCTTCCTTGTTTTCTAAGAAATAAAGTTACTTGCTTAGAATTACAGCTATTATTTTGCTTAAATGCTTTGGACCAAAGGTTGGTGATTTTGATTTTTGGTATAGTCTGACACTGACTAGATGTGTGACCTCATAGCTCTTTTGTCTCCCCATCTAAAATGGAACATATCAACACAGATTTCACAGGATTGTTGAAGGAATTAAAGGAAATATCCTGGCAACTTTAATATGTGGCACAGGCTAATTGGAAGCTCACTACAGATTAATTGACAATATTATTAATATTGCCCCCATATAAAATCACAGCACTAGACAATGAGTCTAAGTGATATGTATCTACATTCATAGTATTGGTAATTTTAGTGGATTTCAATGATTTGTACCCTTGAAAATATGATTAAAGCGAACTTACATTCTGTATTTGCTACTTCTTTGGACTTTATATAAAACTGATGGATGTTGGTGGTGAAAAGGGGTTTTTTTAATCATTTTTTAAAGTTGATTGATATCTGTTAAGATTTTAATATCATTTTGTATCATTTCTGGTAAGTGGCATTTTTTTCAGCAATTTGCCTATTTCACCAAAGTAGTTCAATTTGTTGACCAAATCATAAACAGTATTCTCTTACATATTTAATAACTGTAGGACTATAATGATATCTTCCCTTGTCTCATTTCTGATATTGTTAAGTCATATTTTTCCTTTACTTTTCTGGTCACTCTAGTCAGGTTTTGAAGTTATCATTTTTTGACCTTTGCAAGGAATATCTTTTATGATAATGTGCATATGTAATATTTAGAGCATTAGCCCCTCATGGGGGCTTTTACATAAATTACATATTACTCAAAATATATTTTGCTAGGGCTTGAACTCAGGGCCTGGGCACTACTGTCCTTGAGCTTTCTCAAAGCTAGCGCTCTACCACTTGAGCAACATCATCACTTGTAACTTTTTTGTGTGGATGTGTTACCAAGGAATAAAACCTAGGGCTTTGTTCATGCTAGGCAAGATTCCACCACTAGGCAATGCTCCTGGCCTCTAAATATCTTTTTTAATGTTTTAAGTATATGTCTGGACTCATATTAGATATGTAGACATACTACTTCTCAAGTGTAACATGCTCAATCTTTCCTCATCCTATGCAACCAAAGATCACCCTGGCCACCAAGTGGAAACATGAAAAGTTGGATAATGTGTGAGGGATCACAGGCAGGAAGGGTTAGACTAACTCACAGAGCTGTATTTTTGTCCAGTGCAGGAAATGGAACCCAGCTTGTGCATACTAGGCAAGTGCTGTACCACCAAGTTACACCCTCAGCCATCCCATGGATGTGTTAAGGGGAGTTATAGTCATTGGTGTTACTAGTCTCCTTCTTAAGGCCAATTGTGCAGTTAATCAGCATGTGCAAGACTAAGAACGAAGATTTAGAGAGCCAATCTTTACATTTCCATACGTAAGGAGTTTTTACAGCTTGTTTCAGATTAGAAGCTCTTTCTGGTATTTCTAATTAGGCCTCAAGAGAACTAACTATAATATAGACTCAATGAGCAGAATGGAATTGATTTTTTTTCTAAGAAAAAATAATATAAAACATAAAACTAGTGATTCTTGTTCAAGGAGTATTACAATGATACATAGTATACATTATGCTTAGAAAAAAGTAAGAATAAAATTCATGCCTTTGTTATCTTTGGAAATTGGCTACTTTGAGATTAAATTTAAGTGCTTGCATTTGTCATCTGATTATGTGAACATTTTCTCAGTTGCTCTTGAACATGTAGACTGGGATCCAAATAGCAAAGTTAATTAAACAAAATGTTTGTGAGTCTATAAGCACAAACTAATAAGAATCTAGAAAGAATCCATAAAAACTCATTATTTAAAATTAAAGTTTTTATTTAAGTATGAGTTTTTGAACTATTTTAATTTATGCTTATTTAAAAAAGATTATGATACCTTGAACAGTGAATTTGTTAACCATTTCTTGTAGTTCTAAGTAAGCATATGGTACTCAATGAAGAGACAAATACTTCTCACCCACTTCCATACAGGAGTGTTTGTCAAGGTTTTGCTTGTGTTTATTGGACTATTGCAATGTTTATACAGCTTCTCACATTTCTTTCTAGATACTATATTTAAAGACTCCAATAGCTGGAGGTGTAGTTCACTGGGGACTGTAATCCTAGCTACTTAGAAGGCTGAGGTCTGAGTATTACGGTTTGAAGCCAGCCTGCGAAGCAAAGTCCATGAGAAACTTATCTTTTTTTTAGCCGGCAAAAAGTCAGAAGCTGAGCTATAGCTCAAATGGGAGAATGCCAGCCATGACAGAAAAAAGCTAAGGGGAAGTACCCAGGCTATTTAATAGCCATTTAGAGAGCTTTTGATTTCTCTTCTCTTATTTCTGTGAAGTAAGTAGGTCTTAGTGATGTTGCTTAGATTTGGAGACAGCAGGTATAGTCAAACACAGGACAACTGAGATCTTTGCAAGGGCCATTTTAAAAAATTTGTTTGCTTATATTTTTTCCCAGCCCTGGGCCTTGAACTCAGGGCTTGCGCACTGACCTTGGGTTCTTGGGCTTTCTCAAGGCTAGAGCTCTACTACTTGAGCCACAGTACCATTTCTGGCTTATTTTCCCTTATGTATGTGTACTGAAGAGTCGAACCCAGGTCTTTGTGCATGCTAGGAAAGCACTCTACCACTAGGCTAAACTCCCAGCCCCTGCTTATATTTTTTATGTTCTACTTATTTCTGTAAGTTTTCATATTGCCCACAATTATGAATACATTTAAGTCTCAAAAATAAGGAAAACAGGTTAAAGCATTTGCAAAGAAGTAAGGAAAGAGATATTTGGGGAAATTTTTTTGATGAATATTGTAGTAGTCTGAAATATAGTGGCATTAAGGAAGGAAGTGTATATGTGGTCCAGGTGTTGTCAAAAGAAAATACAAAAGACTATTTTAGTCAGAGAGGATTTGTGGTTGTGCCTGATTATTTTCAAAGTTCACTGTGCATGAGAAACTGAATTTTAAGAGTTTTCTAGGTCTTTATGTAGGCTGTGGATCTGAAGTAGAATGAAGAACCTCTGTCTTGGGGTTCTCAGTGGCTGTGCATTAGCCTGCACAAGGACCACACTCAAGTCCAGATACTCTGTCTGGCTATCAAAGACAAAGAGTTAACTAGTTCAACTCTCTGATGCTCCTCTCTCTTTGCCTGAAGCAGGATGATAAGGAAGGAGGAGGGCAAGTTAGTATGGCAGACAGATAGGTCTGCCACTACCCTGCTTCTTTCTGGTCATTGTGTTCTCAGAGGTGATCCTCAGAAAATAGCCTAGCATAGTGAGACTTATGTCCTCTCTTGTGCCTCACCAGTGTGATCAGAGGATGACTTTAGATGGTCATATATTAGGAGGCAGAGAGGAAATGTAAGCCTAGTGAAAACAATAAAAAAAAATAATCTGGAGAAATTCTCCATACCCTGTGGATTTCTAGGCATTTGTAAGGGGAATAGACTCCTTGCCTCGCATTAATAAAAGAGAACCTTAAATGGTGAATTGGGGGGGTGTGACTCAGTAGAGTGCCAGAAAATTAGTTAAAATGTCAAGTACTAACTTTGAATCCTGGTTTCAGGCTGAAAAAATATCAATTGACCTTAATGCTATGAAAATACACCTAATTATATTTACCTAGGCAGAAAATCCTAAGGATTAAACACAAAATTCTAGAGCAAGACTACTTAGGTTTCAATCTCAGTTCTGTTAAGTAAGTAATCCTTGCAAAAGTTACTTAACACGTGTCTCTCTTTTCATTGGTAATATGAGAATAATAATATTGATCTATTTCTTGGCACTTTTGTTATGTTAAGTGATTACTCCTCCCAAATTCCTAGAATAATCGGTTGACATGAAGCGAGCACATAAGAAAGAGAAGCTAGGGAAGATTCTTATCTAGGTCCTTATACCAAAAATTCATGTATCCTGGGGAAAAAAAGGCAAATTCATATAAGTACTTGGGAGAATAGAGAATATATTCACATCATGTGGATTTTCAAAAATGAGCCAAAATATTTGTTCTGATAATTTTGAGATGTCAACAAACTATATGTATTTGGGAAAAGTCTTGAATTTTAGACTGAACAGTTTATAAACTGGCAGATAGGTGTTCAAGAGAGACTGGTAGGAGTATGATCTTAGTCACTAAGACTTGGAGAAAGGTGTTTATGACATTAGGGTGTTGTATTTGTTACTTTCCTGCCTAGGCTGGCTTTGAACTGTAATCCTCAGATCTCAGCCTCTTCAGTAACTAGGATTATAGGCATAAGAAACTGACAATTATCTTGGGTTTTACGTTTCTTTGTCAGTCCTGGGGCTTGAACTCAGGGCCTGGGCACTGTGTTTGAGCTTTCTCAAGACTAGCTCTCTATCACTTGAGCCATAGTACCACTTCTAGCATTTTCTGAATATGCGGTACTCGAACCTAGAGCTTCATGCATGCTAGTCAAGAACTTTACCACTAGGCCACACTACTAGCCCTGAGTTTTACCTTCTGTAATTCAGTAGATATTAGTAATACCTTATAGTTTAAATTTGAATTTCCTGATAACTATTGACCTTGATTTTCTTTCCACAGTTATAGTTGCCATCTTGGGCTGTGTGTGTGTGTGTGTGTGTGTGTGTGTGTGTGTGTGTGTGTGTAAAATGACTGTTACATCCTTTTGTTCATTAAAAAAAAATGAGTTTTAGGGCCGGTAATTTGGCCTAGTGGTAGAGTGCTTGCCTAGCATGCACAAAGACCCCAGTTTTAATGCCTTGGTACCATATATATAGAAAAAAGCTGGAAATGGGGCTGTGGGGCCCAGTGGTAGAGCTCTAGCCTTGAGAAAGACTTGCTCAAGCCCTGACTTCAAGTCCCAGGACTGTCAAAATACTGAGTTTTGATGGGTGATAGAGGTTCTTACTTGTAGTCTTACTTGTAGTCTTAGCTACTCAAGAGGCTGAGATCTGAGTGTCATGTTTTCAAGCCAGCCCAGGCAGAGAAATTGAAGTGATTCTTATGTCCATTTATCCAGTTTACAAAAAGCCAGAACGGGGCTGGAAGTTTAGCCTAATGGCCGAGTACTTGCGTAACGAAGACTGGGTTCAATTCCTCAGTACCACATACATAGAAATGGTGCTGTGGCTAAATTGGTAGAGTTCTAGCCTTGAGAAATCCTAAGGACAGTGCCCAGGCCCTGAGTTCAAGGCCTACTACTGGCAAAAAAAAAAGCCAGAACTAGGGCCAGGAATGTGGCCTAGTGGTAGATTGCTTGCCTAGCATGTACCAAGCTCTGGGTTCCATTCCGTGGTACCACATACACAGAAAAAGCCAGAAGTGGTACTGTGACTCAGCAATAACCTTGAGAAATGTGAAGGACAATGGTCGGGCCCTAAGTTCAAGCTCCAGGACTGGCAAAAAAAAGTCATAACTAAATGTGTGGCTTAAGTGGTAGAGCACCAGCCTTCAGCAAAAAATATAAGCAAACATAAGAGACCATAAATTCAGGCCCCAGTACTGGCACAAAAATAGGATAAAATAACAAATATTGAGCTGTATATGCCATTTTTGTCCTGGGTAAGACATTTTCATGTCACCATATTTTCATGGGCAGCAATTTTCCACGGGTCTGAAATATGAGCTTTAGTATCTATTTTGGAGCAGATCTGCTAGTGACACATTCTCTCTTCTCACTTTTGTTTTCTTAGAAAATGGCTTTCCTTTCCTTTCATCTTTGGATGTGGATTGTTAGAGGTTATTTACTTCCTACTTCATGTATATCATTCCTTTGTCTTCAAGGTTTCATCATTTCTGTTATCACTATTGAAATGTGCTGTCAGCAACTATTGTCTCTTTGTAGTTGGTATATATATAATATTTACAGACACACATATATATTTGTTTGTTTCTACTTGATTAAAAACCCTCTCTTTGCTTTAGGTACTGCTTTACTCTGAAATCTCTCTCTGTCTTTCTTGTTCTGTCTCTCTACCAGAGAATCAAATAAGATAAGACCATCTGACAAAAACCACATGTTAGTTGACATATGATAGAACCAGAAAGGAAAAGAGGAAAGCAACTTCAAGCATACAAATCACCTGGAACATCTTGTAAAAGTTCAGATTCTGACTTAGGCAGCGTGTGGTGGGGGTACTTCTAACGTCAAACCTGTTGGCCCATGAGCTACACAAACTAGCAAGAACTTAGAGATCTGTCTGTGTATAATGAGACATGGTAGAGACCTAGCTAATGTGGACATTTCTGGATAGGATGATTTGGAGTGATGGTGTCATAGAGTGCTTCAGAGGTTTTCTACTTGCCAAACATAGAATTTTTCCCAATAATTGAGAATTTAAAAAAGAAAAAATTTTATTCTGATGCATTTTAAGTCATACATTTGGTTAGAGACATTGTTGTTATATGGATAGAATTATATGGAAGTGCATTTTAAGAAACAATCATGGAGGAAGATATGCTAATTTAGACAGAATAGTGTTGGCAAAAGAATGGAAAAGTTGATCAATGGAATAGAATAGATTGCCTAGAAATAGGCACAACTATATATAATCAACTATTTTTGATCTTCAACAAAGAGGAAAAGGCAATATAATGGAAATGCTTTATCTTTTTTAAAATTATTGATATATTAGATCCAAACAGTACAAGAGTGAGGACTCAATATTTGCATACCCAATGCTATGAACATGGTATTGGAAATATAAACACAACTACATAGACATAAAAGTTTATGACTCTATAGACAATGTTTATTACATAGGTTAATATGTATATGACATACAAACCCTCAGCCTAATTTTAATTATGTTCTAAAATCTAAGTACCAGTGATTGTATATAGAGATTCCCTTCTTGAATACTTGTTAAATACGTCATTTGAAATATGATGTAAAAATCAATGTTAATAAATTCTTTAATAAAAATGTAAAAAAATAGTCATAGAATTTCTGGATATCTACATCAAAAAATGATTTCAGTTACATCATTCCATGGATGGGTATTTGCTGCAAAATGTCCTTTAGCCTTTTTGGTCAAGGCTGGCACTCTGAGCTAAAGTGTAGACTGGTATGGCAAAAAGCCAAATTAGAGTCAAAATCTTGGTTTCTGATTCAAATCCCTGCCTCCAATTCCTCCTTGTGCAAATGTCTGGAGGTGGTAGCATCCTGTAGAAAGTGATTATACTTCAGTTTTCCACATACATTCTCTGCTCATGATGAATACTTCTTGGATAATAGAACTCAAGGCCAAGAGTAGTTAACAAGAACACAATACCATCTTCAAGTAAAATGGGCATGTTTTATTGCTTCCAAACTACTTCCATTTGTACACATTGGCATGAGTCATTTTAAACAGTAAACAGAATTAAGACTTCTTGAAATGCTAAGACCATTTCATCCAACACAAACCAACTCTCAGAAACAATGAGAGTCTCACCTCCTCAGACCTCTGCAAACTTTAAGAAGAGAAATGACCTTGGGAGTGTGCCCTAGTGGCAGAGTGCTTGCCTAACATGCACAAAGCCCTCGTTTCAATTCCTTGGTACCACATACACAGAAAAAGCAGAAAGTGATACTGTGGCTCAGGTAGTAGAGTGCTAGCCCTTGAGTTGAAGAGCTCAGGAACAGCACCCAGGCCCAGAGTTTAAGCCCCACTACTGACAAAAAAATGTAAGTGAGATGAACATTTTATAATCATATGAAGGGTAGTTTAAGGTAGTCAGGGAACATACTCAGAAATTTATTATCATGTGCCTTCGGTTTGCAAGTAAATATCAGATACAGTCTCAACTCCCTGATACTTATAGGTCAACTGACAAAAAGAAGAAAGAGAAAAAGGAAGGAAGGAAGGAAGAAAGGAAGAAGAAAAGAAAGAAGGAAAGAAAGAGGCATACCATGTAAAAGACTCTACATATTCACACCTATCAAGAGGGGCGAGGAGGGAAGAGATAAGGAATGTGTTTTAGTCTAAGTCATCGTGAAGCAGACCTTGAGAGAATCATTTCAGTCTCTGTGTTTGAAAGAGAAAGTGTAAGGAACAAGAGAAAGAAAAATTAGATAATTATCAGAGTAGGAGACTAGAGAACCTTGGAAAGGGTGCATAATACATTCCTCAGAATCATGTCCAAGATGTGGAGTAGCAAGGCTACAGGAGTGTAGGCAACACAGCCTTCTAGAGCTCTTGAGAAAGTCCTCAGGCAGAGTAAGGAAATATAGGTAGTTGGAAATAAGCATGAGCATCTAAAACATGAAAATCCGAGAATGATGTGAAGAGGACTGACAGAGTGTCTGTTTGCCACTGGCATATCCTGAGAGGTGAAACTTCTCATGTTCTTTCTCTTCTCTCCCCAGGCATATTCATGGCTTTGTCCCTGCTGTCCATTGTCTATGGAGCCTTGCGCTGCAACATCCTAGCCATCAAAATCAAGTATGATGAGTACGAGGTCAAAGTAAAACCTCTGGCCTATGTCTGTATCTTCCTCTGGAGGAGCTTTGAGATTGCCACTCGTGTCATTGTTCTGGTCCTCTTTACTTCTGTCTTGAAGAGCTGGGTGGTACTTGTCATACTTGTCAACTTCTTCAGCTTCTTCTTATATCCCTGGATCCTCTTCTGGTTCAGTGGCTCCCCATTCCCTGAGAATATAGAGAAGGCCTTCAGTCGGGTGGGCACAACCATTGCACTGTGCTTCCTCACATTACTCTATGCTGGTATCAACATGTTCTGCTGGTCAGCTGTGCAGTTGAAACTCGACAACCCTGAACTCATCAGCAAGTCCCAGAATTGGTACCGGCTACTGATATACTACATGTTGAGATTCATTGAGAATTCTATCCTCCTGCTCCTGTGGTATTTCTTCAAGACTGACATCTACATGTATGTGTGTGCACCACTGATGATTCTGCAGCTGCTCATTGGTTACTGTGCAGCCATTCTCTTCATGCTCATATTTTATCAGTTCTTCCATCCTTGCAAAAAGCTCTTCTCAACCAGTGTTTCAGAAAGCTTTCAGGCATGGCTTGGGTGTATCTGCTGGGCCTGCAGGCAGGAGAAATCTAGTGAATCAGTAGGAAAGACAGAAGTAAAGTCATCCACATATCAAGATGAGACACCTTCTAGCAGCAAAATGAGTCCTGATCCAACTCAGACCTTGAGTGTTGATGATACATGTTCTGCTTAATGAAATTGAAGTTTCCCAGTCCACAGGCATTTTTTGTTTTTGAGTTCATACTAATTCTTCTTACGTATGAGCCCTGCACAGGGAACAAGGCAGGAAGTTAGCTGTCAACTCCTTGTGAGCTGCTGCTCTATAAACAGCCCTCGAATATGTGGGAACTGGGGAAGGGGAACCTGAATGTTGAAGGGGTGAAGAGATGAATTGGTAGTGTAATAACACCACAATTCACAAGTGACTATGTCACATTCTTGCGGGTCTTACTTTTTTTCACTGAGTAGCCCTAAAGTCTGAGCTGAGTTGGTTAGATCCATCAGGCAAAATGTGAAGAGCTTCTAGTTTCCTGGGCTATTAGTCTGGTAGCCTGGTGATTTATTATCAATGAGCATTATGTTCATCCAAGCATCATCCTCATGACCAGAGAAGGTTACTGGAATTCCACTATCAGCAACATCATTCTTGTCACTGCTTACAAAGAGGATTGTTCAAATTTGGTTTTGAAATAAATACATGTTTTATTTTCATCTTGTTATGTCTTTTTGTACATAGCCAACAATAGCTACCCTGGCATGCTGTCTGGAATTGTTTTGGAGACTTTATTTCCTAGGATTCATAGCTGTAAAATTGAATTTTAAATTTGGCTAAAGAAGCCTTAGAATTTTAGGATAGGCATGTTCCTCCTATATGGTGAAGAAATTTGGATCAAGAGAATTGTTACAACATCAAAATGATCGAAAGTTATATAGGTAGAATTCTTATCTTCTCAGTTCAAAGCTGTAACCAGTTAGAAGGTAGGCTTAAACCTCTTCAAGGTTTATTCTTATGTTATTATTCTGGGAAATTTCTTGTAAAACTTGCTAGGATTCACCATTTGAGGAAAGAGCTTTTTAAAAAGTTCAATCTCCCCTCTTCCCTCCCTATTGATTGCCTGCCAGGTGAGTTTTAGAAAAGATTTACCTCAGTTTAAATTTTCAAGTAAACTCTACAGAAATCTTTCAGTACAGGCATATAAAGCAATTTTGCTATTTGAAGTGAAAACGTTTTCCTCATCACCACTCTTAGAGATTGCCTTCACAAAAATTTTCAATTTTGGAAGGAGTTGAAATTACCAAATTTCTTTCTTTTTGAAATGCATTTTGAATAGCAGAATTGTGAATTACTTTGAACAAAATCCCCATCTTTATTTTCTTAAACTCTGATCTTTTGTATAATTTCTCCATTAATATGAAATTAAAATAGAAAATTTCTATTTGTTACATCAAAGAAGATTGGGTGGCATATTAATCATTCTGGAAATGACTAGAATCAACTAAAATTAAATGACTATAACCACTAAAATCTTAATAATGAAATACCTGGAAGCAGATGATCACAAAGTTACACTATTCTGAGAAACTTCCAATTAGTTTCTCCCTTTATGAAATCTACCAGAGGGAATAGGAATCCACTTGTTTAACTGTATAGACCCACCAACATTTCTAATAATTTTTAAAATTGTTATTGGTATCAAACTTATGAATAATTTGAAACAGAGCTAAAAACAGAATTTGGTAAATAATTACCAGTACATTCAGGGATCCAAATAACTAAATATTCTTTCACATGTTATTCAGTGAAAGAGTGCTTAATATTTTATACAGTTTAATATTACTAATATTTATACAGTTTCATACATATGTTAATGTACATATGGTCCCTAAATTTTAGGAATCCTAAATTTTATGAGATACTTTTCCTTATTTATATTTTTCCTGGTTTGTCCATATGTGTGGTTTAATTTGGGGAGAATGACCAGGCAATAGATCATATTTTTGCATATTTACAATCAAATGAAAATAACACTCAATACTGTCTATTCTTATTTTCGCATCAACTACGACTTGCACTACTTTTAAGTGGCCTAGATGAACCATTTGCATGCATAACCCAAAAAATTCTGTATATAACATGCATTCCCATGTACTCTCTATAAGCATAGATACACAATTGTAATCTTGAAAACCACAAGCCACCGCTAAAATAGACTTAAGATGTTAAAGCATCCTTTTCTGGTTTTCTAATTAATGGAAGGGTTCTGTAATGGTTAGGAGAGAAGCAAAGTCACTCCTACATCCTTCCAGTGTTTCTGTGAAACTGGTATTTCTTGACATCAGATATTTTCAAGATCTTTCGTGAGCAAGAAATTGTGGGAATCCTTGAAGTGGCTGAAGGTAGAGGTCACAGAGCCCCTTTATGCCTGAAATGCCTTCTTCAGGTCATGCCTTGGAAGCAAAGACTTGGAGCAACCACCAGACTGTCACTGACCAGGGATGTTCAGATTTATACAAGGATTCAGAGACTTATTTTCTCAACCTTACTTCAGAGGCTTCAGAAGCCTGTCTCCTAAGGAATGCCAAAATATTAATTGCACAATTTATTGTAAATCTATAATTTATAAGAAAACTAAGCATTTTGAATGACTCCCAAATCAGTGTCAGGCTTCTAAAGACCACTTCACATATTTATAAAGACACAAGTTTGGTAACTAAATAGGCTTTTGTCTCAATATTAACCCTCGATAGAAAGGTGAACCAATTTTTGATGTATATGTTCATTCACTTTGGGAGAGAGAATTCCCTTCTTTTTTCTGCATGGTAAAAACATGTCGTGGTGAATTGAAATGTTTCATTTTATCTTCTAAAGAGCCAAACTATTATGTATATGTCACACTGTGAAGCCAGGTTGTACTAAAGACATAAAAGAAACCAGCACATTTTCCTATATATTAGGAGTTAATTGTGTTTTTCAGTTATAATTCAACTTTGTAAGACTCTATGTTTTGTGTAATGAATTACATGCCATAACTTGTCCCGACAGCTACCCCAACAGAATCACTGTCATTTAGTTGGTTGGTGTGAAGTATTTCCTTAAACCATATTGAAATAAGACCATCAAACATGTTCAGACTTTCTCTTGTCATTACTAAAGACAGACCAGTATCGAGATTGGCATCTCCCAGTCCAGCCCCACTAGTTTACTTAATTGCTTTATGCCTTAGTTTTTTCATCCACCAAATTAGGATGATATACTTGCCCAACCTACCTCATGAGACTATCAGCTAGATCAAACTATATAATAGATGTGAAAATGCTTTGAAATATTTTTCAAGTGCCATTCATAGAGTTATTATGTCAAACAAGTAGCAGAGTATTGTTATTTTCTTCCTGTTTGAAAATATGTAAGTAGAATTAGTCACACACATGAAAACAGGTGAGTGTCTGGCCTTCTCAGCAGTTACCTTTAAAAGAAATCAGTTGTTTGGGCCTGGAGTTTGGCCTAGTGTTAGAGTGCTTGCCTAGCATGCACAAAGACATGGGTTCGATTCCTCCGTATCACATACATAGAAAAACGCTGAAAATGGTGCTGTGGCTCAAGTGGTAGAGCGCTAGCCTTGAGAAAGCCCAAAAACAGTGCTCAGGCCATGAGTTCAAGCCAGGACTGGCATAAAAAAATCAATTGTTTTCAAAAATTAACACCCAGATCCTTGGTATATGAAGAAAAGGACCAGTGAAACAGAAAATATGGCAAATGAATTTATCTTTTAAATATTGTCTATCGTAAAGGATGTAACAACATATTTTGACAATTGAGTATTATAAACTTGAATGGTTGTTTGAAACCACTTATTGGATGTGAGTATAATATTTTCAGCCTTGTAAATGAGAAACTAAGCATTCAAATTGTTTGTTGGATATAGCATTTCCTTGGAAACCACCTTAGAACTTTAGTGTTATGGTTATGAGTGCATGTGCCAATACTCCTCAGCCTGTGTGTTGTGAGATGTGAGCTTTGTAAACTGCTTCTCTGAGTCCTTGACTCAAATGTTGTGTATGTTTTTCCGTATAATAAATTAATTTTTCAGTCTTTTCTTGCATTTAATTCTCTATATGATCCTACATGATCTTTTTTATTCAAATGATAAAAACTATTTTGAAGACAAATTTAGAAAGATTTTTATTGTGGTTGGAGTTTAATAACATCACCATAAAATCCTTCCATAGAATAAAATATTTGAGAATTCTAGGAATCAGCTTTACCAAATAGTGACTATCCAAGTATATGGATATGTTTGGGGTTTTTTATTGTAATTAGTAAAAGGGTTACATAGTATTTGCCCGATAGAAGGTTCATTAATTCACATACATTGATACCCTTTCACATGTCTTGGTACCCATTACCCTCCCCCCCACACCCCTCACCCGTCTTGGTTTTCCCCCCTTCCCTATCAAATTTCAAATAACCAAATACAAATAAATTCAATATATCAGATAACAAAGTGAGATACTATAATAATATGAGATAACCAAGGGAGAGCAAAGGAGATGAGAGACAACATAGTACATTAAGGACAACAATCATTCGTTATATGGCTTTTGTTTCAATAAATGGATATGTTTTTATAAGAATTTACTCCTATTTGTTCAAGATTCACTGCTGAGTCCTAAGAGTCTCAGTTTTCTGTCAGTTGCTTTGATATGTTTTTCCTAGACAAACATAAATGATACATTGATCAAGAAATTTCAAACACCAGTGTATAGCATTGCAGTCATGTAAACAAATAATCATATGAGTTCCCAATGTTGGAAAAATATCACTCAAAATGAATCATTTCAGAGTATGAGACAAACTCTTTCAATAATTCCTTTGCTTGTCAAGGTAGTCTTCCAATCTGCAAAGACATAGCTACAGGGAAATTCTAAAGCAATAACAACAAAAAAAAGAAAACAAAAAAACAGCTTCAGGGGCAGGATGCTTGGCCTAGTGGTAGAGTGCTTGCCTAGCTTGCACAAAGCCCCAGGTTCAATTCCTCAGTACCATGCACATAGATAAAAACCTGGAAGTGGTACTGTAACTCAAATGGTAGAGCTCTAGTCTTGAGAAAACCCAAGGACAGTGCCCAGGCACTGAGTTCAAGCCCCAGGATTGGCAAAAAAGAAAAAATAACAGCTTTATTGAGGTATAATTGCTATGTGAAAAATGCACATATCAAATGTGTGCAATAAAATACTATCATCTATAAGTACCATACTGTAAAGAAGATATCTAGACTTTATTAATCTTGAACAGCTGTAATTTCAAACCCAATAAATAGCAAATGCTGATTTACTTTACCCAAAGCCCCTGGCAGCCACCAATCTACTTCCTTTCTCTGTGAATTTGACTGTTTTGTGTTACACATATAGCATCCTGCTGTATTTGTCCTTCTATACCTGGCTTATTCCATTTAATTAATTGCATAATAACATCCAGATACATCCATTTTGGCACAAACAGGATTTCTTTCTTTTCGTGTACTATTAATATTCTACAGTGGTGTATATAAATATATATATACCCACAGTTCATGTTTATTTATATTCTTTTCATATCAGGGATCTTATGATTAATGTGTCAGTGAACATGTTAATGCAGAAATGTGTGACTTACCTGATACATTCCCAGAAAATTCATATGATCTTTCTATTTTTCATTTTATGAGAAGTCTACATACAGTTTTGTATAGTAGGGACACCATTTTACAACCCCTGCAACAGTATACAAGTGTCCTGATTTTTCCACATTCCCACCAACATTCAGCTTTTGTAGAAGTAATCATCTTAGCAAGTGTGAGGTGCTATCTACTTTTTTTAGGAACAAAATACATGAAGAAAATGTATCCTTTGTTTTTACATTCTGCAAATGTATTGATATATATATATATCGTCATGGGGCTTGAATGTTGGACCTAGACGCTGCCTCTGAGCTCTTCAACACAAGGCTATGGCTCTACTCTTGAGCCACAGCGCCATTTCCTGTTTTCTAGTGATTAATTGGAAATAAGAGTGTCACAGTCTTTAGTTACCTGGCTGGCTTTGAACCTTGATCCTCAGATCTCAGCCTCCTGAGTAGTAAAGATTACAGGCATGAGCCACTGCACCTGGCTTGTAATACATTTTCAAATGTTTGATTCTTTAAAAAAAAGCTGTTTACATAGTTGTACAAAAGACTTTCAGTTCAACATGTTAATTTGATCAGTGTCACCTCTCCCATGGTTCTGTGGTTAATGTCAACTCTATTTCTGTAGAATAATCAAAGAATACTGAAATACATGGATAACTTCCCATGATCATGGAAAAGTATACTTCCTATGCAAAAGTTTTTACTTTTCCCGAAATTCACTTGTCTCTTACTTTTGAAATAAGCATAAATTAATTGTATAAAGGTATTTCATGAAATACGATATTCATACAATGAACTTGGATAAAAATCGCTCTATCCATATCACTCCTTCCTAATTCCTGTCTTCTAATGATTTTTTTTAGTTTTGTTATGTTGTTTTCATACATATGTCATCATACATCATCTCCTTTCTGTCTCATCCACTGTTTACTACCACTTGGCTCAAGTGGTAGAGCACCAGTTGTGCACAAAAAGAACTATATTCTCTATCTCTCTCTCTCTCTCTCTCTCTCTCTCTCTCTCTCTCTCTCTCTCTCTCTCTCTCTCTCTCTCTCTCAGCTTGAGATTATGCTAAGCCATCATACCTCATTTTTCTATATATATTTTGGTATTCTTTTTTAAGAATAAAGGTCTTATATGGCCTCCATATTATGATCAAATTCAGGGCATTTAACATCAGTATAATACTTGTGCCTAACAAAGGATTCATTTACCATTTAATGATTATGCCCATCACTTCATTTGTTTTCACAAAGCTTCCTCAACCTTTTGAATGAGTTCAATTCTCTTCTATGAGCCTCTCCTTATTTAGAATTATAAGTTGCAAGTTCTCCATGAATGCTAGGTAAGCATACAGCAGATTCTGAAAATTTATCTGAGGAAAAACTGTGCATGATATTAGTACAGAATAATAGCTTAATATCACAAATTTGAAATTTTTGTTGAAAAACTGTATAGTATTTATTCACGGATATCAAATGTAGGCTTCAAATAGTTCCCAGGGAATATATGGACCTGTATTTCCCTCCTCTTTCCTGTGTCAGCTGTTTATACTGCCTGGATGAGGGAGGTAGACATTATTCTTCTGTGATAGTGTTCCTCAGGGTGTCCACTTTCCAAGAGATTCTATATTTTATAAAATTCTGATTGACACATAAAACCATACATACTATGTTTTGATAGATATACTCATTGTGTCATGTTCAAATCAGAGTAAATATAATCTCTCTCCTGAACTAAATAGTTCATTGCTTTATGTGAAAGCATCCAACATCCTTCTAGCATGTTTTTTTTGCCAGTCCTGGGCTTGAGCTCAGGGCCTGAGCATTGTCCTTGTGTTTTCTCAAGGCTAGAGCTCTACCACTTGAGCCTCAGTACCACTTCCGGTTTTTTTTTCTATGTATGTGGTACTGAGTGCTAGCAAGCACTCTACTGCTAGGCCAAACTCCCGGCCCCCAGTTCTAGCCTTTTTGAAATGTAGTACAGTGTCCTTACTGTGCTCCAAAACACTAGACCCTCCTAATCCAACAGTAATTTAGAAGGAAAATATATCTTCTATAAACATCAACATATCTCAAAAGCACTCTGAAATGATTGATTATACACTGTAATTAAGTGAAGGACTTACTTTTCTTTCCAAAAAAAGGTACTTTATAGCAGCAGAGATTGGAGGTACAGCTGGAAATTCAGCAGACCCAATCTCTTCTTTGCCAGTACAGACCAACCCTAGTATACTGGGCCCAGGATATGCTAAGATGGTGAACCTCCTGCCTTACAGTTGCTTGCTCTAGCGCACACCTTCGCATCTGGTCTCTTAGTATGGCTGCTGAGGAAGTCTCTATAACAGTGATGGTTTAAGCATATTTCAGAACTCAGAGTACCTTCTATGAGTCTACACCGTCACACAACAGTATCTCAACAGCAAGTACTCAGAAAACTTCCACTTAGATTGCTCAAACCCAGATGGTAAGTCACCATTTCATATAGAGTTGCTGCAGTTTGCCTCTTCATAAGGAGGGTATATTTATCCAGACAGACTTGGAAATTCTGCCTATGCCTTTGCTCCCTTCCTCTCTCCCTCCCTGCCTGCCCGCCTGCTTCTCTCCTGAATTAATTTTCTCTCTCTGAATGATGAGTTCCTGATTGAAACTTGATTAGCCTGCTTCCTACAGCCCTGGAAATACCATCTCACTTAGACATCTGCATTATGCATACTGGTTTAATTTCTTATCACTTTGCTTCTGATCTTAATTACCTCAACTCTGCAGTTAATGAGTCAGGATTTCAGGAGCGATAGCACTCACAGAAACAAAATAGGGTGCAACAATTCCTATTTTGGAGTGGTGCTCCAAGACCATCCTCACCACCCAAATGGAAAGAAAGGCTTCCAGAAACAGGGACATTTTAAAATGGAATATGGGCTAGGAGTGTTGCCTAGTGGTAGAGTGCTTGCCTAGCATGACCAAAGCTCTAGATTCGATTCCTCAGTACCACATACACAGAAAAAGCATCAAGTGGTGCTGTGGCCCAAGTGGTAGAGTGCTAGCCTGGAGAAAACTTAACTTCAGTTCCCAGTCCCTGAGTTCAAGTCCCAGAACTGACAACAAATAATGAAAAAATAAAATGGAATGTGATCCAATTATTTAGAACAATGGTACCCAGCAATAGGGTTGCCAGCCTCTGAGCTTTGAACAGATACGGCCATTCTCTCCAGGAACAAGTGTCAGGCAATTGCTTTTCAAAGCAATTCGAATGTTATGAATTATAGTGTAGGATCATATGCATATTTCTTCTCCCTGCCAGTATTTGGACTATAAATGACAAAAAAAGCTTAGCCACCTGCGTGTACAGGTACATCATTTATTTACAAAAGGCCTATTGGCACTGAAATGACCAACTGAGTGTGGAATTTTCTTTCTTGAAATACAGAAAGTGGCTGGGAACTGGGCGAGGAAGTAAAGGTGTGTTCTTCAATCCTCAAGGTCATTCAGTTCATCCTGCACTGTGGGTTACAAAGAAAACCCAATAATAATCTTAATTTTTTCTAACTGAATTTGACCTCTTTTCCTAGGTTTTATTGGAAATTCTTTACATTGCATTTACCATCTCATACACTGAATTTATCCTCTCCCTTCTCTGAAGGGGAGAAAAGATAAGCAAGATTTCTGTTAAGTCCCAAAGAACTACTCAGGTATAACAGGACTATTTGTACCTGACAGACTTACCTGGGATTACAGGAGGAAACAACTAATACATTCTTGGGGCTTTGATATTATCTCCATGTTGCCAGTGGGAAATAAATTTTATGCTACAATATCATCCCCTTAGATAGTGTTAATACTAATGAATTCCGCTATGGTAAACCAGCACTGAAATGTTTGAGCACATGAATTGTGCCTATCCTGAATCCAAATATGGTATAGGTGTAAAACACACACCAGATTTTGAAAACATACTACAAAAGTGAATAGAAATAGGTGAGTGATAACTTGAATATTCAGTGACAGGCTGAAGTAGTAATAATTGTGCTATATCAGGCTAAATAAGAAATGCGATAGTTAAAGGAAGAGGGAAACAAGATGATTGGGAGGGGTGGGGAGAGGGAAAGGGAACGGGTATCAAGGTTCAAGAATTAATGCACCCATTACCGGATGGATGTATCTGTAACCTCCCTATACATTATCCTGTCAATAAATACAATAAAAAGCAGAGAGACACAAGAAAAAAGAAAAGAAATATGATGAATATTACATTCGCATCTTCCTGTTTTCTCTTTTGTTGGGGGTATTAAGCCTTTTAGAATGTCCCAAGTGTCTCCCATTTGTTGTCTGTGTCACAGTGGACAGTGCTCTTCCTCAAGTATGTTTGGGAGGATATCCTTTTTCTTTTTTAAGCTGGATGTCTTGAAAATATGTTGCCATAAGACAAATCCTAAACATACCACAAACTGCCAGCTCAGCCAAGATCTGCCTGTTGAACTGCATTTTCTTGCTTCCAGGGCAGGAAATGTGCTCCAGTAGAAACAGGGGCTCCTCACCCTAATGTAACATTTCTGCATTCAGAGAGAACATCCTGAGCAGTAGCATCAGGATGCTGTTCTGTACAGTAGCCCATTTGAATCACCTGGGGATGAGGCTGAGCTTTAAAACACAGTATATGCGGGGACTCAAGAATCAGGGATTTTGCATGGGGCTTGCCAGTGTTCAAAAAATCTTCCTTGAAAAGCAAAGCTAGATGCCTAGGGCTCAATAGAAGTGGATCATTTGTCAGATGAAACTGTCTAAAGGCAGTGAAATTGAATTGAGGCATTGCAAAGGTGTTCTGTAGAATGGATATATGGACATGATTTCTTAAAATTCTACAGAAGAATTAAACTCACTGGCCTATTCCAGACAGCTTAGCTAAAGGAATATTCTCCCTAGATGACCTCAGCCCTGTAGGACTGGCTTTGGAGTGGAAGGAAGATCGTTTTCCTTATTATCATGTACAGGAAATTCCCCTATGTTGCACATTTGACTCCATTTAGTGGCAAGCTCCTTTCGTCTTTGCCCTTTTTCCAACTAGTCCATGTGATCCACAGGTTCTGGAATCAAGAAGTTGCCTCCCCATTGGCAGCTGGTTAGGTCTCACTACATCTCTCATTTTAATTGGTCCTGTTAAGTTCCCACCAGCTTAATCAAAGCTCCTTATCTGAGTGAACCTGAGTGAAGATAACAGGTAGGATCCATCCTCCTTTGGTAATTTGTGTCAGCCTGGGTTTATTGTTGATGATGCAGTAAGAGACACATCTTATGACACAGGCCAAACTAGATGGGTTTCATGTCATCTGCAACCACCACCAGATGAGCCTTTCTTGTTCTCTGCCAAGGCAGTGAAAGCACTGCCCCCTGCTGAAGGACTGCTGCTCTATTAGTAGGGCCGCCAGGGACAAATAGCCTCTACTTTTTCTACTTTCACTCCAGCATCCATGCAGCTATGTGGCACTGCAAGGCTTGAGTGAGCTGGTGAGTCCTAGGAGGCTGTGGGTCCTTTGTGTGGGGTCCGTTTTCCTGTGGGTCCTGCAGTAAAGCCTTTTCACAAGGCAGATCAGGTTTGATTGGGGCTGAAGGTTCTATGAAATGCCAAAGTTCATACCCATCTTTTCTAATGGGAACTAATAGCTTTTTTTGTAACTGTAGGCCCCTCTTACAGTGTCTCACTGGGGATGAGGGCCAGTCAGGACACTGCAGCATCACCAGAGAGGATGGCTATTGCAAAGGTGGACTTGATCAGCATGCAGAGAGGAAGGCCAAGTATGGGCAAGGGGAAAGTTGGCGTGAAATGCAGTCACAATAACAGTCTCAGGTGACAGAGAAGGAAGCAGCAGCAACAGGGCATTGAGCAGAAAGCAGGAGTCTATTTTGCTACCTGGTATATTGTATAAAGTTTTGTTTATTTGAAAAGGAGAAGTTAAGGGAAAAACAAGATGAGTGAAGTGGAGGAGAGGAGGCCTCATTTAGGATTGGATTTTGAGATGATATGGGAAATCCAAGGAAACATGCAAGAGGGTTCTCTCTCACAACAAACACTGGCTTTCTTAAGCTCATGGATTCAATTTTAAAAATGCTCTCCCTTTGCCATTGCCAAGTACAAACTTTCTGCTTTCTTTCTATTTCTAACTCAAATCAAATGGCTTCATCCTTTCTTCCAGGCACATGATGCCTGAAGGTGCCTAGGATTTCAAATGTAAAAGACAAAAGCTCACAGACATCTACTTAAACTATGGCTATTGCTCTTGGATCTATAGAAGTTATGCAGCCTAATGAGGAAGCAGGCACAGAGAAAATTTTAAAAAATGTCTGAAGACACCGAGCTGTCCATGTTAACCAGAGACGTGACTGAAGATGTCTCCAAGCTCACTTGTATTTAACTACAATGTCTTGTCTTTCCCTGTATGGACCTTTGCCCTCGGGACTCTACGGACACACAAAGATGAACAGCAGCAGGGAAGCAATGTTTTGACCTGGGAAACCTAGGAAATTCATTCCAATATTCATTTTGGAAGGTATTTGGCTAAAATATCCAAAAAGTAAATAATGAATATGCAGAAAGACTACCTCAAGTGTTTTACTAAATTTCCTCCTGGTCTGATAGTGATTTATCTGCCTGTGTGAAATCTAAATCTTTGCTCAAGGTTCTTGGAATCCTGGAAGGCATCATTCCTGAATCCCTTAATCTTCCCTGAAGGTAGCACTGTTTATGTTCCATTTTTCCAGTGCAAGCTTTCAGCATACCAGCCTCTGGGTTCCCTGGGGCTGCTCACAGAAAAGGCACTGAACAGTTCAGTGCACATGTGTGACTCCTTCTGAGGCTTCTACGTCCTTTGTTGCCCTCTTCTATTATGGGGACCAAGTCCTCTACTAGATGTGCAGATCTTGTGTGTCCAACACTGCAGGAAGCACACAGTAAAATGTATCAAACATCAGGTATTTGTACATTACCTCGCTTGGAAAAGATAATTAACATCTCCACTTCAGCATCTTCCTTACTTAATTACTCCCTAAATCTTCATGTTTCAAATATGTGTCTTGGGCTCTATGCTAAACCATTTGTGTTGGAATTTGAGACCTCCAGTTGTCTGCTGAGTGGCTTTGGGCTAGGTGTCCACAGGGCTCTCTGACTGGTTCCACAAATGGGAGATCTGGTGTGTCAGGAAGTGGACGTGAGAACAGGAGATAAGTAGTGCATGTGCAACAGGCACACTGTCCACATCAGTCCCCGTCAGCTAGTAAGTAATGGAAGAGGCTCCTCTCCCTGCAGTCCCAGCTCCCTGGAGGCTGAGGTGGGAGGATGCATTATCCCAGGAGTGCCAGGCGGGGCTGAGCACCAGACAAAACACCCCCCCCCCCAGCCCGGCAAGCTCTCTGCAACCAATGTGGATGCATGCTCTCCATCCGTCCAATAATCACACTTCTCCCGCTCTGTTCTTTCTATACTTCACGCACAGACGACTCCATGCAGGGTAAAACGCCACCTGTTAACCCTGTTCACCCATTAGATCACCTTCCTATCTTCACAGAAATTTCCCAGCCCGTCCCGGCCGTCGTATCCCCTGTGAGCAGCAGGTGGCGGTGTCGGCCCAGCCAGGCGCAGACTGGCTGGCTCCCTGAAGGCCAGGGCTGCTGTCTTGAAGGTTGGTCTGGTCCCAGAGGAATTGGGCCACGTGGCTGGCTGGGGCCGGGCTCTCTCTAGCCTCCACTGCCAGGGCCACCTCTGCGCCCTGCAACCCCTTCTCCTGCCCTGGCCTCCACCACGCAGCTGCTTCCTCCAGAGCGCCTGGTGCATGCTGCACAGCGACCTTCCCGCCCTGGCAGGCCTGGGCACAGCCACCACCCTGCCCAAGTGCTGGCCAGAAATCATGGCTTAAAAGGCCATGTGGCCAGGCACCGGTGGCTAGTAACGTTGGCTACTGAAGGCGATGGTGTAGGCCCAGGGGCCTCCTCTCCAATAGCTTAGCTTGCAGCTTAGTTTGACCCTTTCCCAGGCCCCCTCTGGTCAGAGCAGTAAATAATAAGCACTGGCCCAGGACCCTGCCTCCTCCCCGTGGTTCAGCAAGCCGTGCACGAGCAGCGCCAAGCCCTTGATTAGGGCAGTAGATAACTAATCCTCACCCCTTTACCTCGGGATGGCAGTCCCCCGAGAGCCATAACCTTTTGGGCCACAGGATTCCCCAGAATGACCTTCAGGTGTGAGCAGCTGCAGACCCCCCCCTTCTCTGCCATTGGGACAGAATCCATAAAGCCTAGCCCGCCAGGATGAAGCCCCTGGTCCTCACGTCCCCCCAGGTCTCCACCCGAGCTCCGCCCGTGAACCCTGAGGGTTGTGTAAGCCACCCCAGACAATAGCGGGCACTTCTCATCTGCGCATATGTGAGAAGGGGTCTGCCATCCCTTTCCATGGCATTGAACCGCATCCTTTGTTCCCTGCACCTGGATGTCTGCGTGGTTCTTGGCAAAGTCTGCATATTATCTAACAGCTACTCAGAGGCTGAGGATCGCGGTTCAAAGCCAGCCCGGCAGGAGCGTCCTTGAGAGTCTTCAGTCAAGGACTGAAATGGATCCTCGACCGAAAGTCTAGGGACAGCTCCCAGGCCTTAGGTTCGAGTCTCAGCAGAGAGCAGCACAGAAGGGGGGGGGGGAAAGCCATCTGGAAAGGCCCGGAAAACTAAAGTACTGGTCGCTACATGTTGGCTCCTGAAGACACAGAGGAGGCCGTGCGCAGGGCGGACCACGCGGCCAGGTCCACGCACCCAGGCCCACGCGGGCTTCCCATTAGCGCAGCAGAGGCCACGCAGCCTGCAGTGAAGAGCAGGCGGCGAACGCGCGAGCTCCGCGGGGAGGCGGCTCTGGCTCAGGGACCCACATCGCAGCCCCTGCACAGGTTCACCGCCACCCTGCACTTAGGCCACGGCGTGGATCCTCGGGCCGCCACCCAAGTCCCGCCACAGCCCTAGCTCTGTCCCCACTCAGACAGCGACGAGGACCTGCAACCTGCAGCAGCGGCCCCCGGAGGCCCCGCCTGGTCCAGGCATGCAGGGGTCCCCAGACATCACCCCCACTTCACTTCAGAGCAGGCTGGGAAGAACGATGGACGCACGGAGGGCACGGGGAGGTTCACAGGGGTCAGGGTCACGCAGCTGAGCTTGGGAAAGAGATGGCGTTGCGCACATTCACGAGCTCGCCCTGAGCCTCCACTCCTTCGAAGTCCTCAAGGCCGACCATCTCCAGACTTGAGCAGCTCAGAGAGGGCCTTCGCCATCGCCCGCCGGCTCCCGCAAGCACACGTTCTCGCCCTCTCCTCATCCCAGCTCACAGCCACAGAGAAACCACACCTGGACACTTGGCCCGCGGCTCCGGGCAGGTTGGGGTGTTCTAAGCCAGGGTGCATCAGGAGCCACCAAGACAAGAGGCTCTACCCCACGCGGGCAGTCATGTCATTCCACAGGCAAGGCCCTGGGGCCCGGAGTAGACTCCATCTACCTATGTCACCACCACCCTGAAGCATTCTATGGGTTTTCTAACTTTCAGCACATTCTTATGTAACATGGATGAAAACAGATACAACTCAAACTTTGGTGAATATTGTTAGCAAAACTAATGAATGCAAACCAACTATCACCAAATGTGATGGTAGTTTGTGTCCAGGAAACACTATGTATGGTTTATTTCCTTCCCTTTCTTGTGTGATCATCTCAGGCTTTCTTCAGTAAGATTTGATGAGAGAATTTTCTGACAGTTAACTGCAATCTATCCAATACCTCCATAAAGAAATCCAAGTATACACTTCCGGGGCAGCAGCATGTTTTTTTCCAGTCCTGGGTCTAGTACTCAGGTCCTGAGCACTGTCCTTGGACTTTCTCAAGGCTAGAGCTCTACCACCTGAGCCACAGCACAATTTCTGGCTTTTTTCTATATATGTGGTACCAAGGAATTGAACACAGGGCTTCATCCATGCTAGGCAAGCACTCTACCAGTAGGCCACACTCTCAACCTCAAGGATATGTTTATGCTCATGCTTCCAGAGAGAAGCACACTGGCAAGCATCATCCTCAGCCCAAACTGTAGAAAAATGCCACCATCCACATTGTAGAGTTTTGGTTGTGAGTTTTCCTTGCTTTGTTTTGTAGACTCAACAGTTCTCACATCGTTATTTTTCACTTTCTGTATATTTAAAGTGTACATTTAGAATAAATGGTTGAGAAAATATATAACAATAACTTATGTTAATACAATCCAAGTCTTTACATGGTCCCTTAAAAGAGTTCACATGTTTTATTTTCAATAAAGACGATATATTATTTGTCTAGTGTGATGGTAGGCACCTGCAATGCTCGCTACTCCAGGAAATAGGCGAATCCGAGCCCAAGCTTGGTTTTGGGAGAATCCAAGTCTAAGGCAAGCCAAGGGCCAGTGGCTCATGCCTGCAATCATAACTACTCAAGCAGCTGAGATCTGAGGATCAGGATTCCAAGGCAGCACAGGCACAAACAAGTCCATGAGATATGTATCTCTAATGAACTACCAAAAATCTGAAAGTAGAAGTGTGGTTCAAGTGGTAATATGCCAGCCTTCAGCAAAACACCTAAGGGATAACACCCAAGTCCTGAGTTCAAGCCCCAGTACTGGCACATACAAACAAGACAAATACAGGATGACCTTTCTGGAAAACAAACTAAAAGACAAAGGGAGAAGAGACATGGCTGGAGTCATTGCTTAAGTACAACCTTCAGTACCATCCATTATTTATTTCTCCACTCAGTGAATTATTTTTCAGAGATTCCCCACTTCCATGTGAAGGGAGTCAATTCCCTATTACATGTTACTGACACTCAATTTTGGTTCTCAAATTTTAAAATTCAAGGTGTTTTATGTGTATTAAAATATGAAAATGAATCTCATTTTCAGTATTTATTAAATAAAGCTCTCATTCACATCATTTATAGGTTAAATCTTGATCTAATCCCTAGCCACCTGCTGAAATCCTAGCCATTCTGTATCTCAGAATGTGACTGTGTTTGGTGATAAGGCCTTCAAAGAGGCAGCTAAGTTAAAATAAGGTTATAAAGGGGATCTCCAATCCAAGACTCCTTTCCTGAAAAGAACAGGTGCACTGACACAAGCACACAGGATAAATACCATATGAAGAAGGAAAGAGAAGATAGCAAATCACAAACCAATGAAAGAGGCTTCATAGTGAAACCAAATTTGCTGAAAATTTGCCCTTGGACTTGTAGCCTTCAGAACTGTGAAAAATAAACTTCTGTTGTTTGAAGCCACACAGGCAGATGTACTTTGGTATGGAACTCCTGAAAAAGATATAACATGGATCTATTAATTTCTCATATACTTTTACAGGTATTTTATCCATGCGTATTGCTCAATTGCTGCAATTTATAGGAAAGGTTCTGGTGGCTGTGGCTGATTGCACAGTTTTGTCTGAGCCAATAAAATGAGGCAAGACTTAAAAGGGTAGCACAATGGTTCTGAGATTGCACCATAGCCATATGGTCTCCACATAGGAACTTGAGATTCCCCTTTCACTCTTGATCAGTCAGCCCATACCTACAACATATTCTGTTTGGCTTTTGTTTGTTTGTTTGTTTTGTTTTTTATTTTGTTTTGTTTTGTTTTCTTTGTTGGTTGTGGGGCTTGAACTCTGGGCCTGGGCACTGTCCTTGAGCTCTTCAGCACAAGACTAGAACTCTACCCCTTAAGCCACTGTGCTACTTCCTGTTTGGGGAGCTTGATTGGAGATAAGTCTCCTGGGCTTTTGCGCCTCAGCTAGCTTTGAATCACCATCCTCAGATCTCAGCCTCCTGAGTAGCTAAGGTTACAGGCGTGAGCCACTGATGCCCAACTCCACAACATATGATTAATCCTTTGTAGTACATTTTTAAAAAGGGAGATAAGGGCTGGGATGTAGCTCAGTGGCAAAGCGCTTGCCTAGGAAGTGCAATGTCCTGGGTTCGATCCCCAGTGCCAAAAAAGAAAAGAGAAAAAAATACAGTTAAAAAAAGGGAGATAAAACCTATGCATTGTTATCACAAACATTCTGTACACATATAAGCTTCCTGTCAACCCAATGAAATTGATGTGGATTCTCCTACCCCATTCTTCAGGTAAAGAAATTGGGATTATAAGAGATTGTTCAAGGTCATGCAGCTGAAAGTTCAGGAGTGAGGATTCATGGAAATTCTGTATAAGTTCATCAAACCACTTCAGTTAAAGGAAAACAAGAAAGATCAGACAAGAAGCTATTCAGTTATCTGGGGAAAATGTAAAGGATTATATTTAATTTGGATCAAAGGAAACGGGATAGTGTTGAAGAGTGTCTGTAGGATCCTCGTGAAGCAGATGTACCGCGAGGGTCAAGTGAGGTGAAGGCTTTCAATTACCCCCAGGTCTTCCCCAGTCTCCTAGAGCCTGTGGGCAATCCCCTGTGCCCACAGATCTCCCACTTCCTCACTTTTATGAAAGCTTTCCTCCGCACCTATATCTGTATTTCTCATCCCATATTTAACAGCCCCTCGCCTTCCACCTCAAAATGGGAGGAGCTTTCCCACATCACAACCTCCTTTTCATTCATCAAATCATTGGATCTTACAGCCAATGGAGCAGCAGCCCAGCACAAGCAGTGGATGCTTCCACATGCCATGGCTAGAAGAATAGGACTTGGAGTTGCTATTAACATTTCTCCATTTCGATATTCTTCCCTAAATACAAAATCCTGTACCCCTTTTCAGTGTGGGCCACTCAGGCAGGACATCTCTGTGACTCCATTTTTTGGAGGTTATGGACTGAGTTTACTGGTTTCTTTCTTGAGAACTCAGGCACTGCAGTATAGCCTACTCCTCCACACGAACACTTAAATTCTTTCTGAGACACTTCAGTAGACTGAACGCTCTCATTAGCCGGACATATTTGTCTCCTGGTGCCGACATAGTTACCACTTCCTACAACAGATATACTTTTTATAGCGATACAATGGACACTGCCATATCTCAGAAGTGTACCACATTTAAAGAATCCATCTCAAATATCTATCCCTAACCACTAGTTCCTGTGCCTCTGGCTTCCTCATTCACACACATCAAACATGACTGTTCTTCAACCTTTCAAGATTTTTAGTTTATGTTTTTTCGCCAGTCCTGGAGCTTGAACTCAGGGCCTGGGTTCTGTGCTGGGGTTTTCTCAAGGCTAAACTCTACTACTTGAGCCACAGCACCATTTTCGGCATCTTATGTGTATATGATACCAAGAAATGGAACCCAGATCTTTGTGGATGCTAGGAAAGCACTCTACCACTAGGCCAAACTCCCAGCCCCAAGATTTTTAGTTTTAATGTGACCTTTTGCCTTTGCTTTCTGCTAGTACTCCTCTATTTTATCTTCTTTAGGTAGGCTCTAAGATGATTCTTCCATATATCATTTAGGTTTTAATTTTTTTATCAATCCTGAGGTTTGAACTCAGAGCCTGGGCATTGTCACTGAGCTTTCTCAAGGCTAGCACTCTACCCTGAGTCACAGCACCACTTCTGGCTTTTTCCTGTGTATATGGTACCGAGAAATTGAACCCAGGGTTTCGTGCATGCTAGGCAAGCACTATACCACTAGGTCACACTCCTGGGCACTTTTTAAAACTTTTAAGCAGATACTTCAAACTTAAATCCCCAGTCCTTCTGTACTACCTTATTTGTGTGTGTGTGTGCCAGTCCTGGGATTTGAACTCAGAGCATGAGTGCTGTCTCTAAAGCTTTTTTGCTCAAGGCTAGTGCTCTACCACTCGAGCCACAGATCCACCTCCAGCTTTTTGATAGTTAATTGGAGATAAGTGTCTCCTGGGCTTTCCCACCCAGACTGGCTTTGAACCATGATCCTCTGAACTCAGCTTCCTAGTTTGCTAGGAGTATAGGTGTGAGCCACTGGCCCCCAACTCTGTACCATTTCTTAAGTGTGTACATGCCGGGGCCAGCCGGCAGCAAACCAGGGTTCGCGGATTGGGATTCCTGAAATAGGGGCAAGGACTAGGAAAAAATAGAAGAGAGACAAACAGATGGAGTTCGGGAGGACTACAGCCCAAGTCAGCGGTCCAAGAAGTCTGTGAGCTCCAGACTGCTGCCTAAGACTGTGTCGTTTATTTTAAGTTCCGACCTTAAATACTCTTCTTAAAACTAGGGAACTGCCAGAGGCTACATTCATACAAAATAGTAAACAAATCACATATAGGATAATTGAGAAAGGATTAACATTGCTTAAAGTCATCATGATAAGAACTGATTGACATTGCTTAAAGTCATCATGATAAGAACTGATTGACATTGCTTAAAGTCATCATGATAAGAGTTACTTCCTTGTGTATACAGTTGTGTAGGTTCAAGGTCAGGTCCAAGGTCATTGACCCCACAGTCGGTCCCCAACATGTACAGAACCCAACTGTCATTAACTAGTCTATCCTTCTCTACAGTTACACATGGCTTGGTGAGACAATCTGTAAAAGTTGCCCAAAGATTCATATCATCACCCACTTATGATCACAAAGCTTAATATTATTTTTGTGTTTCTACAGTCAGTTCTTCCCTTCTGAACTACAAACTTAGTACTGAAAATTGTCATCCATTTCCAGAAATATCTCCCTGCCATTACACTTTCAACAGCTGACCCTGCTCTCTCTTTCACAAAGAAAAAGGAAACCACAGAGAGGAAGTTCCTCACTTGCCTAGCAGCAGTCCTTCCACATCTCTTGCACCTGCACTCCTCCTCACATTTTATTTGAGGAAGGGTTCTTTTACCTATGTGAGGCTCATTTCATTTCCTTCCTTTCCTCTACTCAAAAGCCTTGCTCTGTTCAAATTCTTCCTGTTTAAGATTCTTGCATTGCCTCTATTCCTTCTCCACAACATTTGCAAGTTCCTATTTTTGTAATTTGAAAAGAAGCTGGGTTTAAGTAGCTCATGCCTGTAATCCTAGCTACTCAGGAGATGAAGCCAGGAAAGTCTATGAGACTTTTATCGCCAATTAATCACCAAAAAGCCAGAAGTGAAGCAAGGGCTAGCCTTTAGTGAAAAAGCTCAGGGGGAGTTCTGAGTACCTGAGTGAAAGCCCCAGGACCAATAAAAAGGAAGAAAGGAAGAGAGAGAGAATGAAAGGAAGAAAGAGAAGGGGGAAGGAGGGAGGGAATGAAGGAGGGATGAAAAAAGGAAGGAAGGAAGGAAGGAAGGAAGGAAGGAAGGAAGGAAGAGAGAAAAGAAGGAAGGAGAAAAGAAAAGTATTAGCATATTTTTACTATTTCAGTCAAACTGTCTATCCCTATCACAGCTTTGGCTATTTTCAAATGACTAATAATTGCCTCACCTTGACCTAGAGTATCTGACTACCCTCATGCTCTTTAATAAAGCCGTTTACTAAGGTCACTAGTAAATTCCTATTGCTAATCCCAGGGGTCATTCACCAGTTTGTTTCATAGTTAGCTGTGGCATCAAATGACTTCTATCCAAAATTTCTCTGACTGCTAAGCCCCATAATTCCAGTTTTCCATTTCAGGCTCCTCCCCTCCTGCTACTCTTCAGGCCAAGAATTCTAACGAATATTCTTCTCTGGGCCCTCCACCTTTCCTACTGTGGCACTCTTTTGTGCTGCCATAGAGAATAGACTAGCTTAAATAGAACTTTATTTCTTGAAGTTCTAAAGATTGGGAATTCTAGAGAAAGATGGTGACTATATTCTGGTTAGGATTATCTTGATGGTTTGAGGTTGTCTATTTGCTCGTATGTGGACCTTCCACATTGTGTGTGGGTAGGTGTGTTCAGAGAGGAGAAATTTCTTTCTCTTCTTACAAGGTTGTCAATTTTGTAAAATGACAGTCCAACTCTTATGACATAAATTAACCTTAATTACCTCCTAACAGTCCAGTGTCTAACAACAGCCATATTATGTTAGGATTTATATATGGTCATTCAGTCATTATGTTAAAGATTTTTTTGATAATCCTGGAGCTTCGGCACTATCTTTGGGCTTTCTCTAGGCTAGCACTCTAACACTTGAGCCACAGTACAACTTCTGTTTTTTTCTGTGTATGTGGTACCAAGGAGTCAAACCCAGGGCTTCGTGCATACTAGGTAAGCATTCTAACACTAAGCCATGCTCCCAGCCCCATGTTAAAGATTTTAATATATGAACTTTAGTAAGAAGTCTTGGGAGGTTAGTAATGTGAGTATATGTGTGGGAAGGATGGAATGTCCAAGGAAACACTAATACTCATGATGGGTATGACAAATATGCATGAGATACATGAGACACATGAGTTTTAGTCTGGAAATATGAAACATTCTATATTTAATGTGTCTGAATTTGACCACCAACTGGTGATTCTCATCCTGTCTCCAAGTGTCTCCTGTTTAAGAAATAAATATAAACATCTCAATTTTTCATTGGTTTACTGTCAATCACAACTTTGGCCAGGTACATTTCTTTTCATCTCTGGTGGCACAGGCCCTTTATAGGCTCCCTATTCAAATCTGAATTCCAAATGTTTATCATACCACTACAATTAGGGAAGAATGGCATGAAAGAGAAAAATAGGATTTATGTCCCATGTTTAGCCCAAGAATCTGGCAAACTGACTTTCTGCTTCTCTGAACACTGTCCTAAATGTGTGAGCCTACTTTAGCTCTTTGTCTTTAATTCTTGCCATATGTGTTGCATTTTATTGGACACAGTGTAATTTACATATCTTACTATGATCAATGAGCCTCTACTGTGACCTCCTGGCCGGCATGCCTGGTGATATAGTTGAAGGCAATGTACTATTGCATCAAGGTGAATCCCCATAAAGTAGGTGAATTGTGTTAATGATTGCAATTCATTTTTCTTTGCATGCATGCTCTTTGCTATGGGACAACTATTCCATCTTGAGATGGGATGTCTTCACATGGCCTTTGAAGTTTGAGGGCAACCATGAGATACACTTTGCCTAATGAAACTAATAACTTGATGTTGTACAGAACACTTGGCTTATCCCTTGCATCTCCTCCATCTCTATGAGAGGCATGTGCCCACATTTTCCCTCTCTACTCCCGAGAGAAAGATAAAACACAGGGCATGGAACCATTGTACACTAAACCTTGTCTAGATGTCCTTTGCAAACTCACTTTAGTCATCTATCAGCTGCTAAACATCCTTTGGAAAAGTTATATATGATGTCTGTTTTAAGCCACTAAGTTTTAGGTAGTATTCACACATTAATAAACAATGCACATGCTCACTTAGGTTCTAGAGCTGTTATAGAGAAAGAACAGAAAATGAGTCAAACCAAATCTAGGAAATATGAGAGAAGGCTTCAGGAGGTCCAAGATACAATTAGGAAGCCTAATTTAAGGCTAATTGGTATTGAGGAGGGTCTGGAGAAAGAGGTCAATTGTATTGGAAATATACTTCAGGGAATCATCTCAGAGAATTTCCCAAATATCCAGAAGGGCAGGCCCATCCAGATACAAGAAGCTTTTAGAACCCCAAACAGACCTGACCAGAAAAGATCCTTTTAATATTTTTTTGCTGTCCATGATACTCTCTAATCTTTCTTCTTATTGAAGCCATAATGCTATTCTATGTCAGAAATCTGACGCTTTTCTATATGTTTTGGTTAAATAACAACTGCATATTTTAGCCTCTCCTTATTCATGTGATCAGTCTTGGTGCTTTGAACATCATCATATTCTGGGGGGAGATACTTTCCAATTCATAACAGCATGTGACTAATACCCAATAACTTGACTTTCTGTCCATTAATCCCAGTTGCTCTCATTATCAATTCTCTCAAGAAATCTTTTTCTTTGTCATAGGCTTAGTTAAGTGACATTCCAGTGTGGAAAAATTACATGATAAACTTTGACTTAGTGTCTTTCAAATGAATAAAACCTTACTTTATTATGAATGTAAAGCTGGTCAACTTAGATGTGATAATGGCTTTGTCATATGCTAGCAATTTCTTTCTAAGACAAATTTGGAAGTTAGACTGGACTAAGAATTAAAACATCTTCATGATTTGCTCTCAATTACTCATGTCTTTCTTCCTTTTTAATAACAGTGTCATTTGCCTTTCTAGAGTCAGGCAGGCTTTCTTTGCTTTTTGTTACTTATAAACTTATGGCCATTTGTATCCAAGTTCAGAGTTACTGTTTTAGGATCATCTGAACTCACTAGGATATCAACAGGGTTTTAAAAATCCCAGGGGAATAATTCTACCTGGACCACCTCCAGTTAATGTTAAATCATGCTTGGATTGGACTATGTCATTCATATATGACTTCTAGGGGCATATTTCTGTAGATATGTAGATGGTAGTGTCTCCCGAAAGATGAAGCTCATTAACTGGTGATTAAAACCATACTTCAAATGAAATGGTACTCATTAAATGTAATTACATAACACACCAACTTTGCCTACTTAATATTAACAATACTGAGACAGAGCCATAATTTCCACCCCTTTATTAGGATATATACTTGCTTCTTTGCCAAATAGCACACTGAGTTCTGAATAGTTGTCTCTGTAATGCCTTAAGAGTTTCCCCCCATTCCTTTCCTGATTCAAGTTTCACAGACAAATAAAGAAGGAGAAGAAATAAGTAATATGGAGTTATAGACTTCAAGAAAATAAATATTAAAATCACCTGAATGACATTGATTCCTTTTGTCTTCTATTCCCTTCCAAGAAAACAAGCCATTCATGAGCCATGCAAATTGTTTCCTTTGGATTGATCAGGTTAAAATAGACTGGCCCAAGACATGTTTTTATTCCAGATGTAGGCTAATTTGTGCACGTATTGAAAGTAATGTGTAACCCCTTTGAATAACTCACAGTCCCTTTAACAAAATGAACATCAGAAGTTGAAACATGTTTTTGAGTGGGGCGAGAGGGGACAAATGAATGGAAAAGAAAGTAGTGGCCGATTGCAGTCATAATACTCAATGTGAAAAAGGAAGTGGAAAACACGATGTAACTAGTGGAGAAAGGAGTAGGCAGGAGAGGGAGAATGTTGGAGGGAGGGTGGGACTCTGATCAAGATGCACCATGTGGTACACATAAGTGAGCATGTTAAATTGTAATCCCCTTGAGCAACCATTTGTAGATAATTTTTTAAAAAATTGTGTCCATTGTAATACCTTTATATAACCATTGTAGATAAAATTTTAAATATTAGCTACAACCAAGGTTTTTAAGCAAGTAATGTGTAAAAAAAGTTCTATGTTGCTGAATATAAAACAAGTACATTATATAGAACAAGTTTTACTATTACACCAGTTACCATACTGTATATTAATTTCTTATGAACAGTTCTGCACCATATACTTACTATGAGTTCCATAAGGAATGGGAGGACTATATTTATCATGGTCACCATTATTTCTACAACACCTAGTTTGGCAGATTGATTGTATTCATAGAACCAACTAATGACTTCTGCCATCCTGAGTCATTGTCAACATTTTATATTTTATCAGTTAGGCCCTTTTTACTTTCAATTTACACCAGAGAGAAAGATATACTACCTGAATAGCTAGAGTGGTGAGGGGAGGATGCTCAAACAAGTGGAATCTCTGGAAATTGAAAATACAAATCCCTATTCATCTGTCTTGTGATTATACATTCTTTTGCCAGTTCAGAGACTTGAACTCATGGCTACTATCCTTGAACTTTCTCAAGGTTAGCACTCTACCACTTTAGCCACAGCAACACTTCCTACTTTTTCTGTGGATGTGGTACTGAGAAATGGAACCCAGGGCTTCATGCATGCTAGGCAAGCTCTTCACCACTAGGTCTTGCTTCTGGTCTCTGAATACACATTTTTTTTGCCAGTCCTGGGGCTTGAACTCAGGGCCTCCACACTATCCTTGGACTTGGGTTCAGGTTGGGGATCATGAATATATGTATTTTTAACAACACTATTTCTGTACACTGCCTTTCCTTACATGGAGAATGTGATCAAAATTCTATCATGATTTTTACTGTAAGGGTGCTGTAGAGGAAATGTCAATCCTTAATTTCTCAGTCCACAAGCCCCTTTCTGGTGTTGAAGGAATCCACGGAATCAGAAGATGGAGAGCAATTTATTAACCTAGACTTCCAGCAGTTGGAGCAAGAATCCAAATAAGGAAGTAATGTGGTCCCAAAGCGACATGCTCCCAGATTGAAGTATCAGAAAATGGCATTGAGAAGAATTAGAGTTTCTGATTTCTTTTGCTGGTATAAGTGGCAGCTACATCTTACAAGGATACTTTCTTTTCCATTATCCATGGAATTTGATAAATGCTGTAAATTAGGACTATGTCCCCAAGCCCAGAAGGATGCTTATTAAACATTTATTAACATATCAGCCCGGCACGGTTGCTCAGACCTGTAATCCTAGCTACACCAGAGGCTGAGATCCGAGGATCAAGGTTCAAAGCCAGCCCAGGCAGTACAAAGCCGAGAGACTCTTATCTCCAATTAACCACTAGAAAACGGGAAGTGGGGCTGTGGCGCAAGGGTAGGGCGTTAACCTTGAGCTGAAGAGCTCAGGGACAGGGCCCAGGCCGAGTTCAAGCCCCATGACCACCCCCGCCCCCGCAAAAAAAAAAAAAAAACCCATATAATTGTCAACATGTTATATGCTATCACTGAGGCCTTCACATTCTAGCACCTCAGATCCGTTTACTCTTATTTATTTGCCTCCTCTGTTCCTCTAACCTTCTTATCAATTGTCCAAGGCATTATGTAATCTAAGTCAGGTCCTGCTATTTGCAGTTAGAGACCTTGACCAAAAGGAGCAATGTGCTGAGAAACTCATGAGGGTCTACCAGTAAATAGCAGGTCGTCTGCCTCCTTTGCCACGCTGTTCTTCCTTCCCAGGAGTCCAGAATCAACACAGCCAGCATTATGTACTGAAATTTCAGAAACTGTTTAGTAACTTAAATCTCTCTTCCTCTTAGATTGTTTATGTCTGGCAGACGTGTGTGTGTGTGTGTGTGTGTGTGGTGAGGGAGGTTGGTAATATGGGCTTGAATTCAGCCTGGGCACTGTCCCTGAGCTCTTCCACTTCCCGTATTCTGGAGATAAGAGTCTCAGGTCCTTTTGTTCCGAGTCTGGCTTTGAACCTTGATCCGCAGATCTTAGCCTCCTAAGTAGCTAGGATTACAGGCTGTGAGCCACCGTCCCAGCTTGGCGAACTTTTATTTTTTTCTTGTTTGGTGCCAGTCCTGGGGCTTGAAATTGGGTCCAGGGCAGTGTCCCTGAACATTTTGCTCAAGGGTAGCATTCCACCACTTGAATCACAGCTCTACTTCTGATCATTTGGTTATAAGAGTCTCATGGACTTTCCTTCTTCCCTATAAGTGGCTACCTTCTCATTATGTCCTCACATAGGCTCTCTGTGCAGGTCAAATGAGCATGTGGAAGGAGAAATCTCTGGTATCTCTTTTCTTTGCTTTCTCTTTTTCCTTTTGCTAGCACTGAGAATTGAATCCATGGCCTTGTACATGCTAGGCAACATTTTTACCATTATAACAAACTTACTCAATAGTATTTGCTATTGTAACAAACTCCCTAGTTTTAAAAGAGTAGGGTCTCACCTTCATTTAATCTTAATGAAGAAATATATGATTTCCAAATATAGTTACCTGGAAAGTTAGAGCTTCAACATATGAATGGATTAGAGTCATAATTCAGCGTGTTACTCTACTATCATTTCTAACGTTAGTGTTGCTCTTGTTTAATAAAACAAAAGTATTTCCAAGCAACACTTTATTTACTTCCTTGCTTACTGGGAAGATTGTTTTTTCCTTATTTTTGTCCAAGATTGTAACTCACTTAGTACCTCCCACTTTTACTCATTGGCTAGCACTCTATCAAGTGAGCCACACCTCCCTCCCCTGGAAGATAATTTTTCTAAGTCTAGTTATAAGGAAATTTTAGAGAGCAAGTATTAATTGTACCATCCTCTGTATTAGGATGTAGCAAAGGGGCATGGTGATGAGAAACATGCAAACTAGTAAGGAACAATTTGCTTAATAAAATAAACTCTTCTGGGGGAAATGTGGAATAGAAATAGTCAGAACCTCATTTCAGCTCCAGGTTTATGTTGGTAATGGTGCCTCTTTTGAATTCCATTTTCTTATTAATGAGTAATTTTGTGGCCACCTGAGACATAAGCATTGCTCATTATTTGCCCATACTGATAGTTTTAGTGCGTGCGTGTGTGTGTGTGTGTGTGTGTGTGTGTGTGTGTGCGCGCGCGTACACGCGCATGTACTTGGACATGAACTCTGAGCACTGTCCCTGAGTTATGTTGTTCAAGACTAGTGCTCTACCACTTAAGTCACAGCTCCAGTTCTGGCTTTTGCTGGTTAATTGGGCATCACAGTTTCCTTCCCAGGCTGAGTTTGAACTGCACTCCTCAGGTTTCAGCCTCTTAAGAAGTCAGAATTACAGGCATAAGCCACTAGTGACTGAGTTTATGAGAGTTCCAGTATTTAATTGACATATGTACCATAGTTTCATGGACACTTTGAAAATTGAACCATCTTAAAAGGACTGATACTTGTTTGAGCATATATATATTTAATTTTTATAGGCAAATAAAATTCAAATTTCATTCTTAATCATTATTTTTAAATGATTTCATTTCCACCAAAATAATGGCCTTTATTCAAAATTGCTACTTTTTAACCCTGTGAATTTAGCAAAGAAATGAATGCAGTATCCAAATTATGTAGTTTGAGTCTGAGTGACCCCATTCTCTTGAACTGAAAACAGCATTCACACTTTGTCTGTAGTTTCAAGTTTAGTGTGTGCAGATGTCTTCTCACATCTGTGAGAAAGTAAAACCCTGTGATTTATTTGAAGTCTTGTTAATTAAGTTTTTAAGAACTCTTTAATTACTTTGATACTCAGTCTCAGGAAACAATATCATGCATCTCATAAATAATATCAGGTTAATCATCTCACTGTATTAAAATAATATAAATATGTTATCTGTTTCATTTTTTACAGACTATAATTTTTGAAAATAGAGCATATGCACACAGGAAAACACTAATTTATAATTCACATCATCTGCAATGACTAATTTGTCTTGCTAAGTTGCTTTCAAGTTCTTTTATTTTCTTAGCTTAATTTATTAATTGATATTATTTTATTAATAATTTTAGTCATTTAATCAAAATACGATTTGTTTTGATTATGTTTATTATCAATTACTGTTGTTTATTTGATTCAATTTATATTATTTTATTTTAAAATTTATTATTAATTACAATTGTTTATTTTGATTTACATTATTTTATTTTTATTATATATGACTTTCTCAATTTAGTCATCTTTTATTCTCCAGAGCTGGAGATCAAACCCATAACCTTGTACATACTATATGAGCATTCTACCACTAAACCATATTCTAACACTACTAGTTGCAATAAACTGAATGAACCAACTTTGTCTGCTAATTTGAATATTGAAATCTATATTTTACTTTTATTGCATATGGCCTGTATATGGCAAATGTCTGCTTTCCTGCAAGTAATCAAGTTTTCCAAGATATTACCATCTTCCTCTATCTTTAGCATCTAAATCAGTATGGTTCACATCAAAGAATGCCTAGCAATCTGCTGTCTTTCCCCGTGGTCTCTAGTGTTCTCCAAACTATTGTTTTGTCATCCTCCTGACTGTCTCCTGCTAATCAGATGGGTCATCTCTCCATTACTCCTGATTTTAGCCTCTGCTCCCTCTAGTCTATTTCCCCTCATGACTGGTTTCTATCTTATCTCCTAAGATGATTATGCAAGGTCAGTGGTACAGTTTGCCTATTAGTCAGCCTTTCTTGACACACACACACAAGTATATATTACAGAGAAGGGAAAAACAACAAACATGATTGTGCCTCCCTATTCTCTGCATCACCATGAACAAAAAAGTCCCTATTGTCCATATCCTCTCTTGAGCCAGACATTGTGCTGTGTCTTGTGGTTTTTTCCTCATCTCTGTGAGGACCTGCTTCTAAGCATCATGGCATTCTCCAATCTCAAGGACAAATCTCAAAGAAAGTAATACTGTAAGGAACGAAGAGTGTACTTCAAATGATAGGGTGCTTGGCTTTAAAGCATGAGGTTCAAAGTTGATCTCTAATACCACAAAGAGAAAAAAAGTAGTAATAGTGTAAGTTTCTCCACTCAAAAATGTCATCCTTTCATCTTACTATGCTGATCAGATTAATTCTTCTCTAAATCCAGCACCTTTTAATTATCAGGTAGCACCTTTTAATTATCAAAAAGCCTATCAAAGTATATTTCTAACAAAAGAAAGAACTAAATCTATCCCCAGTTCACAGAGCAATCTGCACACACTTAAGATAGCTTCTAATATATCAAATTTTCAAGAACCATTTATATTTTGAAATGATTTTAAGTATACAAGAGTTACAAGGATACTATAAAGAAATCTAGTTGACTCTTGCTCCAGAATTGTCAACTATTAACATTTTGCCACATTTACAGTATCACTCTCTCTATATATATTCAAAATATGTTTGCCCATTTGAAAATATGTTGCCCATATTTATTCTTAACTACTTCAGTGTGTACTAAAGAAGAAAGGGTGCCGGGAGTCTGGCCTAGTGGTAGAGTGCTTGCTTAGCATGCCTGAAGCCCTGGGTTCAATTTCTGGGTACCACATTCACAGAAATAGTGGGAAGTGGTGCTGTGGCTCAGGTAGTAGTGCATTAGCCTTGAGAAAAACTCAAGAACAGTGCCCACGCCCTGAGTTCAAGCGCCAGGACTGGCAAAAAAGAAGAAAGGCCATCACCAGTAATGTGTTATATCAATATCATGTGCCTTCTCACATGATATACTGAGAATGACTCATATGATTTCTAGACTGTGCCAGAAGTAGCTAACCAGAAAGGCATAACTTGAATCCAGTTATAAACAAATACCAGACATACCTCAAATGAGAAACATCCTGCAAAATAACCAAACTGTCTTCTTTAGAGCTGTCCTATGTCATGCGTGAAAGAAGAATACAGGACTGTCCCAGATTTAAAAAAAATAGCTAACTTGATTTTATGCATGAAATTAGCTATCAGGCTAACTTCTTTGTATGAATGAACTTAGATTGGATTTTGGACTGGAAAGGAAAAAATTCCCCCCAAAATCATTCCCACTATTGAAACAGTTCACAAATTGTGCATATGAACTGTCGATGAGATAATATATATATATATATTCTTATTTTGACAGTAGTACCGTGGGTGAATACACTAATTAATTGCTTTCATGTAAATATATATGCTTGGGTGGTGCACCTGAAATTTCTTCCTAGGTGCTAGTCATGCTGTAATAGTTTCTTTAGGCCAAGCATTCTGTGCTGAAAGTGCCTAGGAAGCTAGATTACAGTGACCTATGTAATACCAGTGCTTTTTCTCTTGGGGGAATCCTAGCTTGGTACCTACAATCCCAAAGAAAGTTGGTCCTTGATTCTCTCACCTGGAGACTACTTAGATTGCTTGTTGGCTTCTCAACAAGAATGAGCCTTTGTCAAATGCCCAACATGGGACTATAAGAACTTAGATATGCTAGCACAAGGAGAAATGATGTAGGAGACACAAAGGCAAAGATTTTTCTCCTTCAGATTCAGCTAAAATATAAAGAACCTAGAGGTCCAGGAGTGTGGCAGTGGTAGAGTGCTTGCCTAGCATGCACAGAGCCCTGGGTTCACTTCCCAGTACCACATATCCAGAAAAACCCAGGAAGTGATGCCCTGGCTAAAGTGGTAGAGCGCTAGTCTTGAGAAATCCCAAGGACAGTGCCCAGGCCCTGAGTTCAAGCCCCAGGACTGGCAAAAAGGAACCTATGTGCTAGAACCTAATGCCTATTGTACAAGAGATGCCATTAGGCTGCTGCAACTGAGAAAGTTCTGCATCCATGCCAGTGTCAGTAGCACTTATACTGAGAAGACTTGGACAGCTGTTTTCATCACTCTGGTAGAAAATTATATTGCCTATTGCAAACCTAAAGCACCAGGGCAGAGATCAGTATGGGACCTTAGGACAGAAGCTGAGGCTAGCGAAATGATTTCATTATTTAGAATTAAGCCTTAGCTTTATAGAATAGTTTTGGTGGCTCAAATATCCCAAAATATGTCATATTATCTAGTATATGGCTCTGGTTCCATCAAAACAAATAAACAAAACACAAACTAATTTTCTTTCAGTTCTTCAAGACAGAACTCTAGAATCAGTTTCATTGGACTAAAATTAAGATATCAGCAGATCTCTATTTCTTCTGGTGGCTATAAAATCCTTGTTACTTAATCTTTACAAGTTTCATAGCTGTTTACCATACATCCCTTAGTTGTTTACCCATCCTCTCTCTTTAGAATCTTCAGTGATATAGTTTTTCTCTCCTTGTGACCTCTGCTTCTGTCCTCATAATTTCTTTCTCACTCTGATCCCCCCCTACCTCTATGAAGGCCCTTGAGCATATACCGTGGAACCATGAAGATAATCCATGATCATCTTCCCATTTTAAGCTCCACGATTTAATAGCACCTTCCAAGTATCTGTCCTGTAACTACAGAACATATTCACAGGTTCTGGAGATTAGAACTTATATATTTTGGGGTGAATGTCTGCCCAATTACAAATGGATGTGATTATTTTACGTACCTTATAGACTGGTTGTGAAAACTGAGAAATAGCACCTCTCGCCAGTTCAAAGTGTCTTAGAAGCATTAGCTGTTGATAATACTACCAAGTTAAGGTTGTACAATTAGTTTGTTTTCAGCATTAAAAAAAGAAGTTAGACAGTTATTACAGGAGACTAGTTGAAATTTTTACACACAGATTTGTGTTTGGTGGGTATTTCCCTATTCTGTTCTTCTTTCAGATGAAAATTAATGTAAGCATACAATTTTCAAATTAAAAACTTAGAAATGTAAATAAACTTCATCACTAGACATTTTCACTTTCTATGAAGTGAAATGCCACTTAAATAATGTTCCTCATGATTTTACTTTCCTTTACTTCCTTCATTCCTGATTTATTTTTGCTAGTCCCAGGCTTGAACTCAGGGCCTGGGTGCTGTCCCTGAGCTTTTTTTGCTCAAGGCTAGCACTCTATCACTTGAGCTACAGTGTCACTTCTGCTTATGTGGTACTGAGGAATCGAACTCTGAGCTTTATGCATATTAGGCAAGCATTCTACCAATAAACCACATTGCCAGCCCCTCCTTGATGTCTTTTTTTCCAGTCCTGGGGCTTGAACTCAGGGCCTGTACATTGTTCATGGGCTTTTCTCAAAGTTAGCACTCTTTCACGTGAGCCACAGAAACACCCCCGGCTTTTTCTGTGTATGTGGTGCTGAGGAATCAAATCCGGGCCTTCAGGCATGCTAGGCAAGCACGCTACCACTAAACCAAAATCCCATCCCCATACTTTGGCCTTTTCTGTGGTATTGAGGAATGAAACCCAGGGCTTTGTTCATTCTAGGAGAGCATTCTACCAGTAGGCCACGCTCCAAGCCTCCTTGATGGTTTTTTCATATATTTTTATTGTAATTATTAGAAGGGTTACATTATATTCACCAGATAGAAGGTGCATTACTTCACAAACATTGATACCATTTCTTATATCTTGGTCCCCATTTGCCTCCCCCGCACAACCCTCATCTTGTTTTCTCCCTTCCCTATTCAATTTCAAATAGCCAAATAAGTGTATATAGAATATACCAGATAACAAGGTAAAATACTGTTACAATATGAGATAACCAAGGGACAGCAAAAGAGGTGACACATAACATAGTATATTAAGGACAACAATCATTCATTATATATATATTATATTATATTATATATGACATTATATATCTAGGTTTTGCTCTACTGTAAATCTCTGCTAGGAGAGCCCAAGGTTTCTACTGATTATGACGAATGAGGGAAACCATTGAGCTTATATATTCCTTTGAGTCTGGCTTACTTCACTTAATATGATTTTTTTTCTAAGTCTTTCCATTTCCTTACAAATGGGGCGATATCATTCTTTCTGACAGCAGCATAGTATTCCATTGTGTATAAATACCACATCTTGTTGATCCACTCATCAACTGAGGGACATCTGGGTTGGTTCCATATCTTTGCTATGGTAAATAGTGCTGCAATGAACATTGTTGTGCTAGTGGATTTAGTATGTCCTTGTTTCTGGATGATTGGGTAAATGACAAGTAGTGGACTTGCTGGGTTATAGGGGAGCTCTATGTTTAGTCTTTTGAGGAACCGCCATGCTGCTTTCCACAGTGGTTGAACCAGTTTGTGCTCCCATCAACAATGTAGTAGTGATCCCTCCTGGCCACATCTCCACCAGCATCTGTTGTTATTAGATTTCTTGATCATGGCCATTCTAACTGGAGTGAGGTGGAATCTTAGAATTGTTTTGATTTGCATTTCTTTTATGACCAGAGATGTCAAGCATTTCTTCATGTGTCTATAGGCCATTCTTATTTCTTCTTCAGAGAAGACTCTCTTTATGTCTTTGGCCCATCTTTTAATGGGATGGTTGTTTCTTTGGAGATAAGTTTTAGAGTGATTCAATTTTTTTAGCTGTTGATATATTTTAGATATGAGGCCTTTGTCTATTGTATGGTTAGTGAAGATCTTCTCTCACTCTGTAGGCTTTCTGGTTAGTTTGCGAGTTATGTCCTTTGCCATACTGAAGCTCTGCAGTTTAATACAGTCCCACTTATCCAGACATTCTCTGATTGGTTGTGTTTCGGGTCCTTATTAAGAAAGTTTCAACCTGTGCCAAGGAGACCTAGTGTATCTCCTATTCCTTCTTGTAAAGTTTTCAGTGTATCTTCTTTTACCTCCATGTCTTTGATCCATTTGGAGTTAATCCTGATGCAGGTTGACAAAGAAGGATCCAACTTTAGTTTTCTGCAGGTGCTTAACCATTTCTGCCAGCACCACTTGTTGAAGAGGCTGTCTTTCTTCCATTGTATTTTTTGTCTCCCTTATCAAAGATTAGGTGGCCATCGGTCTGTGGGTTAATATCTGGGTCCTCAGTTCTATTCCATTGGTCTTCAGGTCTATTTTTGTGCCAGTACCAAGCTGTTTTTGTCACTATAGCTCTGTAATAGAGTCTAAAGTTTGGAATTGAAATTCCTCTTGTGCTGTTCTTCTGCTAAGAAGTGTTTTTGCTATATGGGGTCTTTTATTATTCCATATGAAGCTTTGGATTGCCTCTTCTATTTCTCTCCTTGATGTTTTTTGAAGGAAAGGCCTTGCTTAGGATCCTCCTACCTCACCTTCCCAAATGCTGGGTTCCTATTTTCCTTCACTACATTAGGTTTCATATCCCTTATTTTTGCTTGATTTTCTTATTTTCTTTCTTGAACATGAGATAGAATATCTAGATCCCTCTTCAGCAGGCTCTCACTAACTTTGAGACTCTTATTATGGAGTAAAGACAAGTTTGATTAAAACATACGTTAGTTAAAAAAACCTTTTCCATATATATATATATACATACATATATATGTATATATATATAGTAGAAATCCAAATAATCAAACTTCAAGAAAAGCTGGAAGTGGTAGTGTTGTCAGTTTATATCTTGTACCTAGATCACATTTAAGCCTGTGAGACTGGGCCAGGTATTATAATTCATACCTGGTAGGCATGCCAGATGGCAAAAAAATGTGGTTAAAGCCCAACCTTGGTAAAACTCAGCAAGACTCCTTCCCAACAAATAAAGTAGGTGCAGTAGTGCATGCCCGTAACAGCCAGATTTAGACAAGTGGACTTGCTTCCTCTTTCACTCTTTTATATACCCTGATCTTTCTAGAGCTGTCATGCTCCAATTCTATCTGTCTTAAGTGCCTTGCCTATGGATGACTAGTCAGAAGATTGCAACTCTGTGAGTACAGTGGTTGAGTGAAACATGTTGGGTACCTTGGTAATAATACCTCTCCCTTTCTTCTAAAGTTTCCCTATCTTGGAATAATAAGGGCTCTACTTTGGAATCTGAGCTACAAAAGAATTTTCTGGAAACCTGAATCTGTTTCTCCTCTCCGTTCTTTTGTTCAGTCAAAGGTATCTAGGACTCCATTTCAACCTTGAAGCTGTTGATGATTGCTTATTGAGAATGGTGAACCCATGTTTATGGTCACCAGAGTCTATCTTGATGGTATCAATTTGGGAGACAGTAGAAGCCAAAGAGATTGGGAGATTCCCCTAGCTTCAATTTCTTCATTTTTCCATGTGTAATTAATGCCATTCTACCAATCCTATTTCTTGTTTATCAACCTTTCTGAATGTCTGTCTCTGAACAAAGTTCATGGCAGTTTTCTTAAACAGCATTCTCAAAAGAAGAAGTTCCTTTCCACGGAATCTACTGAATTCCAGGGAACTCACAATTGACTTCTCTTTCTCCAGCTGTGAAACTGATTGAGGCGCTTAAAGATCTCAAGAAATCACTACTCATTAGCTCTGAGATTACTTTCACAAGGGAGGAAAACAAATCAATAGGAGGGAATGCTCCGTTACCTACAGAAGATGGGGTTTCCTTTTCAAATTTTCTTCTGAAATTGTAGAGGCAGAGAAAGGGAATGGGAAAATGTTTAAGAAATAAGCCTCTGAGACAGTGAGCATAATCTCTTTGTGTATGAACTTCACTGTCCCCTTCTCATTGCCTCCCCAGCAGAGCACAGTCTTCAGGAGGTAGATGGAAAATGATGAGAAAGGTTTGAAGAGTGAGATAGGATTGGATGTGGTAAGAATAGAGGAAAGAGGCACAGGAGAGCACTGTTGACTTTCAAGAGCTCCCCAGAGTGGGAATTATTTCTGAGGAGGAGAGTGACAGTGGCTAAAATGAGGAGGGAGAACAGGCTTTTAAGGGATTCTATAGCTCTTTAGGCTTATATGCCTTACTTCTTTAATTACTTAAGAAAGTAAGTATACATCTGAATTACTTTTTATTTCAGAATCCAATTAGAAAATTATTTTTTTAACCCCACCATTTTCAGCAGAGGGGATTTCATATCAGAAAGTTGGTGCATGGATGATGGAAAAGTGGAGAATCCCAACAGGAAGTGCAGAAGCAATATAAAGATTTCCAAGTGTAGGAAGTGGTTACCACCCTCAGTGTTAGAGAAGAAGTAGGAGGAAGTGGTGTAACTCCAGTGAAGCAGCCAGGGCCATCTGGCAAGAGCTTGAGCTCCAGTGGTATTAGCTAACCGAAGCTCATGACACTGAGTGAAAGCCATCCACTGGGGATTGCAGCCTCATTAGAGATGCACCCAGCTTGTGAATACCACTTAAAACAAAAAAAAGTCAAAAGAAGGAAAACTCCAGTTTCTCTCCCTTTGTATCTTCCTGTTTAGTTAAATATATCAGAAGTTACAAGGCAAGCAGGCTGGCAACTATAATTCTTTTTTTTTAAATACAGTGGGACAAAGAAATGAGAATAGATTAGAGAGCAAAGAAGCATGTAATTTCTCATGTTTTTACTGTCCAACTGTGTTCCTCTGAATTCATCTCTTTAGAAAAACGAACCAGGAGAGCAGTTTCCTTTTGTGTGGATTATACGTGCTCCAAGAGCCATGGAGGTCAGAGCTGAGAACCTTTCCCTGAATATTATGAAGTGAAACTATAGTAATTTACTATTTCCTCACAATTTCTTAGGCTGAGCCATGTGGTTTGTCCATAATAGTCAAAGGAATTCTTGCATCTTCTCTTTTATTTTTCTTTTGTTAATTCAATTTTGAACTAATAGTAAGGTTGCTTTCCTACCCTTCTGTTCTTTCCCCAAAATTGGGAAAATGGTTACTATATCTAGCTTTGGCACCGACCATACCTTTGGTCTGATATACCTTTGGTGTGACTTATATAGTATAGAGAATAGAGCTATGTTGTCTGCCTAGGAACAACATTGTCATCTGAATATTTGGTATTTTGTTGTATTTTGTTTTCTGTAGTGGTAGGTAGTTGATATAGGCTGGAGATTATAGCCAGGATATCATAGTTAAAAATACAGACTGAGGAGCCATAGCATTTGGGTTTCCAATCTCAAATTTTTTTCTATCTGTGGCCAAGCAGCTTAACATCTATGAGTTTCAGTTTCCTCATCTTCAAATGTAATTGCAATAATAGAAACAACTTTATATGACTGAGTTATGAGAATTGAATGAATTGTTGTGTATGTGCATGCTAGTGTGCTGTGAGTATGCATACAAATGTGTGTATTTCAGCTCATAGGCACTTTCATACACACATATATATGTATACCAAATAGAGTGTAGTAAGCCTCATATAGAATCTATTGTTGCTCTCGTTACTTTTCTCAATGAAGATACAAATGCTGCCACAAAAGCCTGGCAAAAAATGTCTCACTTCTTTATTGTGCTTTATAAAGCACAAAGACATGGCTAGTTGGGTGACTGGAAAGTTGCAATCAGATTTGGTTGTTTAAAAAAGAAAAGTCCCCTGACTGAAAAGCATCCCTTGAACTCTGTCATTTCTCAGTTTGTAGATACCGAATTCATTTTCCAATCTGTTTTCCTGGATTTCATGTGGTTGAAAGATTTAAAGTTGTTGTGGAAACAGGCTTTTGCAGTTGACTAACAATTATCTAATTTCTGATAATAGAAAAGGAAACTTATTGCTTCAAGACCACAGTTTTCATTTCCTCATAGGAAGAAGCAACACAGTATAGAATAAAGCCACACAAAGCACACTGACTCTCTGCCACCATGGGGAACTGGGCTGTGAATGAGGGGGTCTCCATCTTTGTCATCGTAAGTACCAGCAACAGATTATTTATTAATTCTTTCATACGTTTAGTTTCTTCTGGAAGCTGAAATAGTACAAAGGTGGGATTTTTTTGTTATTATTGTATGAGAAATTGATTTGCTTTATGAACAAACATTTATTTGTATGCAGACTAAATTTATTCTTCTGTTTCTTAAAAAATATATCTAGAGTGCCCAGTTCTCTTAGTTTATTTATGAGCTTCTAGGAGTATTAAGTTTGCATTTCATAGAGAGAATAAAAGACATTTCATGTTAATTATCCCTAACTCTGAGTTATTCATTAGTTACTCAGAGGCAAATGTCTCTATTTTCCATGTGTTTAAACTGCTTAAAATGGTTAAATAAAACTCTTTTTAAGTCAGCTGGGCATGATGGCTCACGCCTATAATCCTAGCTACTCAAGAGGCTGAGAACCGAGGATCTCAGTTGAAAGAAAACCCAGGCACTAAAGTCTGTGAGACTCTTAACTCCAATTAACCACAAAAAATGGAAGTGGTGCTGTGGTTCAAGGGGTAGGGCCGTAGACTTGAGCTGAAGAGCTCAGGGACATTGCCCAGCCCCAAAGTGCAAACTCCACAAGTGACAAAAAAAACTTTTAAAAATCATTTTTAGATAACAAAGAGAAAGATAGACTCATGTATGGGAAATTGATCTTTAGTAATAACACCAAAAATAATTAAGTTAAAAACAAGTTTCATGGGCCGGGAGTTTGGCCTAGTGGCTAAAGTGCTTGCCTAGCATGCATGAAGACCCGGGTTCGATTCCTCGGTACCCCACATACATAGCAAAAAGCCAGAAGTGGTGCTAAGGCTCAAATGGTAGAGCTCTAGCCTTGAGAAAGTCCAAGGACAGTGCTCAAGCCCTGAGCTCAAGCCCAGGACTGGCAAAAAAAATAAAAAAAATAAAAAAAAATAAAAAAAAACAAGTTTCATCTATTCTCTGAGGTGTACACTTCAGTCATTTTTGAGTTTTACTGAAATCCAAAAGAAAATAATTAAAATGAACTATCTAGACCAATGTATTATATAAAATACACAATTATATTTAGCAATATAATCTATTTTGAGAAAAAATAAGCAGATATTGGCTAAATTTCAACTAGACATTTGTTTGTGTGATTTTGAACACAAAGGATATAACTCTGCTACTAAGATACTTTCAACAAAGCCATTATAGACAAATTGGGCAGAAAGAAATGCTATTTTCAAATAGCTTTTCCAAACAGTCAGCATCCTAGAAAAAAGAACACTAGTAAATGGAACTTTTGTAAGCATTGTATATAGATTATATGAGATCATTCAATTTTAGAGGCAGAAAGAAATTAAATAATAAAACCAGGCCAGAAAATAGTTTGTTATTGAAGGCATTTTACACCAAACCTGCATTCTAGTGCAATATAGACATCTAAGGATTTGAAACTGTGAACTTGATTTCTTAGTGCCACTTCAGAGATTATTACTCCTATGAAAAACAAGTTGTATTGTACTCTTAGCTCTTATTACAGTTTTCCCTAAGAACTGATCTTCTTTTAAATTATCCACTCATCTAGTGGAAAATGAGGACACAGCTTAGCAAGCCTATTGGGAAGCATAAGCTCAAGAAATGGAGACCTGTTTTTGCAGCTTCTTTGTAAAGATAGACTCTTCTCAAGCACCTATGGATGTTTCATAGTTAATAACAATGATTAGTAATCCAATATTTAATAAAAGATCATTATAGAGCCAAAGATAGAGGACTGTGCAGCATCATCATGTGAAAAAAAATTAAGTTTGGGTTGAAATGAAAACATCACAATCTAGGAAGGAAGTTTGCTTTGTCTTCAAACTCTATGCCTCTCACCTGCTCCTTCATGATCAACATCCCCTCCCTCAAGAGTTAAGAAAATTTTATCAAGTAGAAAGGAAGTTTGTCATGTTATCTGATGAGACTTTCATAGCAGGGGAGCGGTGTACAGGGATGTGACTGATTCTTGAAAGCAGAATTCAGTGTTCTGTTGGTAGGGGGACAGGAATACTGATATATTGCCTTCTCTTCTCATGTTGCCTGCAAATCAGTGTGATTTACCTCTCTAAAATCAAGAAGTAAGGAGGAAAAAGAAATGAGAAGAAACTCAGTATAACTGATTTCTTATCTGGCTAAGTAGTAAAATAACCATCACAAACAATACAGGATGGGAAGATTAATTACAGAAAAGCATAATGGCTTTGTTGTAGGAAAGAACTAGCTTTAAGCTGGTTGCACTTGGCATTTTAGCCATGTTTTCAAAAGCAGAACTTGGGGAAGTCCTGACCTACATCTGACTTTTGTCTTATGTGGAATTTTATCTATTGAGACACAAAAACATTACGGATTCTTTTCTGTTTATGCAGCTGGTGTGGCTGGGGCTGAATGTCTTCCTCTTTGTCTGGTACTACCGAATTTATGATCTTCAAGACAGGTACTTTTACACTAGAAAACTTCTTGGGGTAAGTATAATTTTACCTCAGGCAATACTGACTGGCTCACATTTTTAGTCTTCCCTTTTTATTATTTCCTTTAATATTTTAAGGAAGTTTTGTGACCAACTCAATCAGCTATATTAGCCTCACTCCCTCCAGTGCAAAGGCCTGCTAGTAAAATAAACAGCAGCATAGCAGAGGGTCCAAGAAACATCTCTCTCTTCCCCCTAAGCCATGTACCATTGTTTAGCTTGAAATCTCTGGAATGGAAGGCCATTTTGGAGTCATCTACCCACAAGTGACACATGTGTGTAGAATAAATGAGCTTCCCCATATTTTTTTCTTTTTCTTTTCTTTGCTGGTCCTCAGGCTTAACTCATGGCTGGGGACTCTTATCTCTGGTTTGTTTGTTTGTTTGTTTGTTTTATTCAAGGCCAGTGCTCTCTACCACTTGTATCAGAGATCCACTTCCAGCATTTTTTGGTGATTAATTGGAAGTAAGAGTCTCACAGCTTTCCTGCATGGGCTAGCTTTGAAATTTAATCCACAGATCTCAGTTTCCTTGAATAGCTAAAATTACAAGTGCCAGCCACTGGCATCCAGCTAATTTTGCATATTTTCTAAGTCATCTGAATCCTACCACTTTTGTGGGTAAAGAAGATTTCTCAGATCTTCAGAAAATCAACCTCTCTATCTCTAGAAACTTGAAGGAACTTACATTGGGGGCCCTTGAGTTTCTTTTTTAAAAAATAGTAACTTTTAGTTTCCCTGAATGATCAGGCCTGTTCATCATATATTTTACGTCAGTATAGGCCAGGTGCAGTAGCTCTGGGCTGTAATGTGAGCTGTCCTAGGATAGAGGTCAATAGGATAGCAGTTCAAAACAAGCCTGGCAAAAAATTACTGAAACCCCATTTAAACAAAATACAAAGTGTGGTGACAGGAAATAATGAAAACAAACCGTGTGGGAATGTGGCTCAGATGGTAGTACACCTGCCTAGCAAGTGCAAGGGCCTGAGTATAAACCACAGCACTACGGAAAATAATTACAATCTCATCTACACTAGAACATTATTACGTCATGCTGAAACCATGAATTAGTTATTTGTAATAATTTTAGTATGCCTTGTCAGTATATATAAATACTTGCAAAAATAATTGGATTAAGTAATTGTTCTCTACAATTATAATTGCTCACACTGATAATCTGCAACTTATCCATAATGTGCAACTTCTGTAATATTACATAGCTTGTAGTTATAATGCTAAAATATTACAGTCTACCAATTTAAGTTACTATTAAAAATCGGTCTAAGGAAACTTGGTTTAAAATCTGAAAATGGTCCAATTTGGTTACTGAACTCAAGTTAATGATACGCATGCTTAAGTATTTATTAGGAAGTGAACTGATAGCCACAATTGATTGTACAAAGAACCAAAAATATTGCTTGATGCATATATAGAGGGATGGCAACATAAATATGCAAAATGTATAGTAATATTATTTCAAATTCTTTATATATGAAAGTTTTCATAATCAAATCTTGAGTTGGATTAAATAGTCAGCTTTTTATTTAAAAAAAGAGGGTTACAGCAGGCCTAAAAGAAAATCTTTTGCTTTGCATGACCTTGGTTTCCAGATGTCTTAGGGCATCTGGTGTCTGGCCTCAGGCTGGGAACAAGGAGAAATGAGAGTAGGGCTTTCTGTGTTCATCAGGGGTCACTATACTACTCCCTATTGTGCTTCTTCTAGTCAGCACTGGCCCTGGCCAGGGCCCCAGCAGCCTGCCTGAATTTCAACTGTATGCTGATTCTGCTGCCAGTCTGTCGAAACCTGCTATCCTTCCTCCGGGGTTCCAGTGCGGTAAGAGCAAGAATTGGACAGTTCCTCAAATTTTCAAAGCCAATATCCAAGTGTCATTTCTTAGGAAGAACAAACCAGTGATTTCTCAGACTATCTACTGTAGAATACTCATGAGCTGAGCCATGCTCATGAACAGGTTTCCTTTTTCCTGTATTAGTGAGTGGAGCTGAGCTCCCTGACACAGTCATCTAATCTTGCAAAGAAAATTTGTGACAAGCTGGACTCGGTGGCTTACGCCTGTAATCCTAGCTACTCAGGAGGCTGAGATCTGAGGATCAAGGTTCAAAGCCAGCTGGGGCACAAGAGAACATGAGTCTCTTATCTCCAAGTAACTTCTAAAAAACAGGAAGTGGGACTTGGCTCAAGGGTAGGGCGATAGCCTTGAAAAGAAGAGCTCAGGGACAGTGCTCAGGCCCAGTTCAAGCTCCATGACCTACAAAAAAATTTGTAACTAGGTACCAATCAATGTTCAGAATGCTAGTGAGGGCCTAAAATTCAGTAATGGGGAGGCCAAGTCAGGATAACTGGAAGCTTTCTTCCTATTTACTTCTCACGATGTCCCATTAACAAGCTTCTGAAGGTACAACAATCCTTGTCATTTCTATCCTAGAGTATTTGGCCTAGATTATTTGAACATTCTTTTGTGTGGAGAAATTCAAAGACCAAACTACAGCCACAGGAGAGTTTGAAAATGTGTCAGTGCTATGTAGAAAAGCAAACAGTATCTTGTGGCACAATAATCTGGGTTTTGAATCACAACACTCCCATTTAATTTTGTTCCCTCCTCACTCACTTGAAATGGAGATTTTAATGAGCTGTGTTCTATGGCATTTCATGAGTTAAAGTGATTATGATTGTCAACATCATTTATAGCACATCCAGTCATCTTAATCCAAATTGGAAAAAGGAGATTCATGTGCAAAGTTCACACTTCAGGTTAAAAATCCCATAAAGAACAACATGGTATGTCTGTAAAACAAAAATGTTGCTTGCTGCAAGTTTTTTTTTATAATAAATACATAATTTTTATTGAATAATTTTAAAATGAAGAAAATATTGCCTCTTTCCCCCTAATGGTTAATCTCTTTTTTCCCCTGAAATTTCTATACATAAGACCTTTTAATATAAGTAAAATTGTTGAAATGTGTTTATATGTCTATGCTCAACTGACTCTAGAAATAAAATAACAATTCGTAAGAAAAAAATAAATAAAAATGAAAACTGATGTTAGACAATGAAAGTAAAAGATCAGTTCTTTGCATAACTTAGGGCAGTAAAATAAATTAAGTTTTGCTGCAAGTTTTTAAAAGTCCATTCTTTTATCTGGTTATAAAGCTGAGCTTACTTGTTGGAAAATAGCCTCTTTTTATCTCTGCCTTGAGACTTTCATGAGGATGTTTGCTGTCAGGTCAAAAGAAATCTAAATGCTGCTGTTACAACATGTGCTGCTCACAGGACTTGGAAGCTCAAAGCAGTGCAATTTGGGGTTGTGTGGTAATCAGGATTTCTTAATTAATCATCCTGGTGAAAACATTGCCTATTTCTCAGGCTTTACTTCCTCTTAAGAAAAAACACATTTGAATAGGGGTAGAGAAGATTTTAAAAAATGTAATCGCTGTAAAGGCAAAACAACAAGTCATGTACCATTAGCTTTCTCCTGTAATACTAGCTACACAGGAGGCTGAGCTTGAGGATCATAGTTCAAAACCAGCCCTGGCATGAAATTCCAAGAGACTTCTCTCCAATTAATCACCAGAACAGAAAATCAGATGTGACACTGTGGCTCTAATTGGAAGCGTACTAACCTTAAGCTGAAGACCTCAGGGACAGTGCCCAAGCCCAGAGTTCAAGCCCCACGACTGACAAAAACAAAGAAACAAAAAACAACAACAACAAATTCTAGAGTGCATTGTGGCTTCACTTAGAAACTATTCATCAGTCACCTATGCCACATCAAAGATAGTGTGGAATAGATGGTGGGAAGAATGATCAAAGCAGCAACTCTGATCAAGATGCATGGTGTGCATAAATTCACGTGTTAAATAGCCCTTTTTACAATTGTTTGACAAAAAAAATTAAAGAAGATTTTTGCAGTAAGGGGCTCATCCATCTAACTTTAATCAAACTTTTAACACAGTGAAATTTCAAATCTGTGGTTTCATAAATTGAGGAGATATTAATCAATCCGCAAACCAAGATGTGTTGTTAATTGGGTTTTGTCCAGCTGCCAGTTTTCAATGGTGACTTTCAGTTTGAGTCTCTCCTTTTTTCTGACTCAGATATTTTATCTGAGAAACATTGCAAATAATGCAATTGTAAAGATGAATATGCCCTTTTAAATGGGGAGGTTGTTCAATGATAAAACTTCTCAAGCATACATAAGGCCCCAAGTTCCATCCCTAGCAGAAAGATAGGAAGAGAGAGAGAGAGAGAGAGAGAGAGAGAGAGAGAGAGAGAGAGAGAGAGAGAGAGAGAGAGAGAGAGAGAGAGACAAGGAGACAAGGAGAGAGAGAGAGAGGAAGAGAGGGCACATACTTTTAGTGAAAGTATTCAATTAAGTCTATTAGGGAATCATCAGCCAATAAATACTGGTTGAAGGTCATCTATGTGCTTAGTACTAAGGATATATGTTGAATTAAAGAAATGATGAATTTCCACAAAGTTAAGGAGCTTAGGGTCTTAAGAATACAGAGAATAAACAGGGTCTTAAGAATATAGAGAATAAACTGGAGATTTCAAAATTATAAAAGTACTATGTAAATATGACGTTGCTCATATTCTTCCCACATTCTACTATCAGTAGAAATTGACATTGTCATCTACTTTTCTTGAGTTTGGCAGATGGAGGAACTTTGTCATTCCTCCCAACTTGGATATAAATATCTAATTCGGATACATTAATAGTGCATGTGATAAGACCAAATGCATATAAAATAGAGCTAGAGACATTCATACCACACCCCATTAAATATATACTTATTTTTAGTTTCACTTCTCATTTTCTCAAAATTCATAGTTTCAATAGAGCATAGAAATTTGCCAGGGTGTCTCAATAATTGTCCTTGCATTAGAAGGAGATTTTATTAAAATTGGGCAAATCTTTCAGAAGAACTTCCCCTTTCAAAGTCAATTGGAGAAAGCATAGAGGTAGTTCAGTGAGGAAGATGTGGAAGAGGATAGAAGCTTGGGTAATTTGTTCATGTCTGGCAATAATTCACAAATGACTCCAGACACAAAAATGGTATCTTCATGATGAAGAGAAACAGAAAGGTCCTGGGCAATCAAAGACAAGAGGGCTTCTCCTATCACTACCAACTTTCTGTCTTGCCCCCTAATCAGGAAGCGGTAAGATTTTCTCTGAAGCCTAGTTCCAGCAGGACTTATGACTTCCCTTTTGGTTTGTTTATCATTGACCACACTGAAGTAATCTGGTGGGACCCATTCCATTGGTTCATTAGTGAACAGTAGCTTTTCCCTTTTAATAGAATGTATTTTAACTAGCCTTTAGAAATACTTATTAAAATAAAATTGTGTTGCTGGTTTTCTCAGTCACTTCCATCCTTTCTTCTGGAATTCCATTTCTTTTTCTCTAAGAGATTATGACAAACGCTGTTAAGAGGGATCAATATTGTCTGATGTCTTTGATCATCTGTATTGATGAACATGATAAACATCGGTTTATGGGGCCCGCAAAAAATCATATTCTGTCTCTTTAAATTTATCATGAAAGATCTAGTATCCTCTCTCACCAAAAGAACTTGTTGAGAAGTTGAAGATAACACATATGCAAATGTGTACTCATGAACTACTTTCTTAAGCGGCAACTAATTTGTCCAACCAATAAGATAATAAAACTAAATAAAAAAGAGAGTAAAGACATCTCTGTTAGTTTGGAGTAATCATCTATGTTCTGAGATAGTGAAGGTATAATCCCTTTATTCAACCAAAAATTATTTTAAAAGTTTTAAAAGTATATAGCACACAGATCTTCATATAGCTAGGGAGTCAAGCTACATCTAATTCTTATTACATCCTTCTTAATTGAATCTAGGCAGCAGGCTTAGGAGAAAAGGCCTATAGCAATTATCCAGATGAGAAAATAAGAGACTTGAGTCCATTATTCAATGTTCTGTGGCTAAATAGTAGGCCAGGGACCCAATAGAGGTATAACTGAAGATAAAACTTGCTCTCAAATGTAATTCAATACTTCTTTCCAACCCTGCTAATTCCCATATTCTGATTCTTTGAATTCTAAATCAATATCACCACTTCAGTAAGGATAATATTAGTTATCTATAGCTGTGTAATAATTTACCACACTTTCAATGGCTTAAAATAGTCCTCGATTGTAAATTTATACTTGTGTAAGTCAGAAGTTCAACACCTTCTGACTAGCTTTTTTGTTTAGAATGTCTTGCCTCCTAGCAGAATTCAGTTGCACATATAAGGTATCTTTTTCCTCAGTTGCAGCCATCCAGGGGCAGCTTGCAGAACTTAGAGCTTTCCCACTTCCTTCCTTTGTTTTCCTGTATCTATAAGAAAGCAACACTTCCTCCATCTTAGACTTATAGGGCCAGATTCAAAGAGTTGATGTTATTGGGTGAGGCCTACCTATATAATTTGCCACTTAAATTTAGACTTAACTTTGCAAAATCCCTTTTGTCACATAAGTAACAAAGGTATAGATATTATTTCTCATCATATTCATCGATTGTATCCATAGGTAAGGGGAGACTATAAGTTTATTGGTGGTCATTCTTACAATTCTGTTTCTTAAAACTAAAAATACAAGGAGTAAATTTTTTTTCTAAGCCTAGCCTTATATGTCACAAAGTTAATGCCTTAGGAGTACCCCGTCAACCAATGATGGCTAGAAGTTGGACGATATTGATTCAAGCTTTCCAACCCATTGGCAAAAATTGAAATGTAACAAACAAAAAATCAAAGATCCTTGTGACAATGTTTATGATGTCAGACAGTTCCTTAATATATACTGAGCCCACTGATAGATGATCATAGTAATTCATATGATGATACACTCTTTATTAACTTCCATTTATTTTACTATGCTACTCTTGCTTTTTATAGCCACCTTCTTTTAAAAATAGTATTTTATCTTATTGTAAAGTTGATGTACAGAGGGATTACAGTTACATAAGTAAGGTAATGAATACATTTCTTGTAGAACAGTGTTACATCCTCCTTCTCCTGCTTTCCCTCCCCCCATTTACCTCCTCTCCAAGTTGTAAATTTAATTTCCAACATACCATCTTGTGAGTATCGCTGTGGCATTGGTTCACCCTTTGTCCTTTGTCTTACCATTTGGTTATTTCCCTTCCCTTTCCCAAGTCAGATAAACACATATAGAAGACACAGTGTATCAAAGTAAAAATCAATGAAAACTGGGTAACCCATAAGAGTTAAAATGAAAATAAACAAATAACTTCCCACAGTACATAAAACACCTCTTGTTTCCATATATTTTAGTGCATTTCAATTAGCATCATTTTATATTGTCATATGCTCACAGCTATTGAGCTATTGTGATCTTGTGCTAGAACTATCCTAAACATATACTAATTATTACAAATGAGGAAACCATGGAGCCTATTTTCTTTGGGTCTGGCTTACTTCACTTACTAAGCTTTCCTTACAATTGGGACAATGTTACTCAGTATTTAGTCATTTAAAATAAGTTATTATATCCTTTCATTTTATTTGATAAAAACTGCCATGAACTTTTGATGGGAGATTTTAGGGATTGTTTCTTTTTTTGCCATAGCTGGGGCTTGAACTCAGGACCTGGGTCCTGTCCCTGAACTTCTTTGTAAGCGAGCACTCTACCATTGAGCCACAGCACCATTTCTGAGAATTTAGTTTTGATTTTCTTTTCTAGATTGATGGACATTAATACTTGTTTTATTATATTATACCATGGGTCAACGCCTTGGTTCACAGAAAAGACTTAACAAAGCCTGAGTCATTTTCAACTTACATTTGGAATCCTCAGTATCTTCCTCACCAGTATTTCTGCAATTCCAAGAATCAGAAGTCATAATTTAAACAGTCTAGGTTTGGTCAACTTAGAAATAGTGTGGCAAACACAATTTTCTATACCATTGGCTTTTTCTATAAAATCAGAATGTTTTATTAAACATGTTGTAAGACTGTTGTTCAAACTGAATACATTTAAAGACAAGTATTTTGAATATCTAAGATATTTTTATCTTAAATTCTTCTCTTCTGGGCCGGGAGTTTGGCCTAGTGGTAGAGTGCTTGCCTAGCATGCACGAAGTCCCGGGTTCGATTCCTTGGTACCACATACTTAGAAAAAGCCGGAAGTGGTGCTGAGGCTCAAGTGGTAGAGCTCTAGCCTTGAGAAAAATCCAAGGACGGTGCTCAGGCCCTGAGCTTAAGCCCAGGACTGGGGAAAAAATTCTTCTCTTCTTAAAAGTCTTCTGAGTGATAGTGTATTTAGATTCTGGAACAAAGCAGCCAGAGTGATAAATTGTCCAATAGCCGGGAGAGTCAAGTTTTATTTCAGCTATAAACTAGTATTTTGTTTTCTGATTTTGAACATTGATCTGAATCCATATTCAAACCCAAATCCACTAACATTGACACATAGGAGAAATACACTGAAATATGGACCAAAATATTATTTTTTATTATCAAGATAATCAGGTAGGGTATTAAAGAGCAGAATATTGATGTAGATTGACATCAGATGGCCTTGGTTTAAACAGCTTTGTTCTTACTATGTTTGTGTGATCAAAGGTAGGATAATTTCTCTCTGCCTTTGTTTCTAGTATATATTAATAACAACAGTACCTCCATAGTAACACTGATGTAAGAATTAAGTGAATCAATGCATATAAGTGCTTAAAATTGTTCCTTGCAAGGATCTTGATAAATGTAATTGTCCTTGTTTTGGTCTTATTATATAGTGATATTTCTTGTCATGTCTCTGACCTCCCATAATATATATAGTAGAGTGGTGTTGCTGGAGAAAAGTCACTTGTACCTACTAGAATGCCAAGTATGTGAAGAAAAGCCTTCTCATTATTTCATTTCTATAGATCCTGTCTGTTTAGTAATTAAATTATCCAGTATGGATAAATATTTTCTCTCTACAAACTCATTGTTATGAGAACCGAAACACATTGGTTATTCTGGCTGTGTCATTTACTAGCTGTTTGACTTGGGGGAAAATGATTACAAGCTTTGTATCTACATTTTCTCATCCATCAAATGCATAGAAAGATGTCATTTGTAGAATGGTTGTGAAAATTAAAAATTCTTCTTGTTAAGTATTTTTATTCCATTCTTTCTCTTTCAATCCAAAGTGCTGCTCAACAAGAATTAGAAGACAACTGGACAGAAACCTCACCTTTCATAAACTGGTAGCATGGATGATAGCACTTCATACTGGTAGGTTTATTAAAACATTTGAAATTGCAAGGAAAAAATATACCCAGGCAGCCTACTCTTTTCTTGGATACATAGGTGTAAGAGATCAGACTTTACGTGTCCATTGGGTCATAGTCAGATATGCTGTAGTTCTGTTCAAAATTGTTCACTACTCTGTTATATAATGTTAAGATTTATTTCTTTAAAGCTTTTCTGTCAGGATATTTCTGTAAAACTGAAAGTGTGCTTTGGGAAAAGTCAATCTCATCCTTTTTAGTAGCAACGATGTCTGTTAGTCCACATATGAGAGCTTTTATTCATTGATTTTACAAAATTAATTGGCTGCACATGTTGGAAATGTGAATTTTTGGCAATAAGCCTCCAGAAGCATCAGTCCATAAACTGACTCCCTCAAGAAAGTGCTTATCACCGCCGTTATTATTACTGTCATTTTATGACAATAAAAGTATGTGTAATGAATACTACGCATGCATATTAATAAATATGCATGATAATATGCATATGGATGCATGGCATAGGCAAATTTACTATATAATTATCATAATTATTAGGGTGAGAGTGTTGGTACAGAAGAACATGCCTAAGACAATGCTAGTAGCTATTCCATTTCCTGACAAGATGACACGAGCAAGATTTTCAAGTTACTATGCCCTACTTTCCTCATCTGTTTGATAAGCTCATCTTAATTGTACCTACATCAATAAGTAATGCTTAAGAAATTGTGAAATACTGATGAGAGTACTTGGAATCAAGTAAACCCTGAATAAATGATTGTAAAGTAGAGAACACAGGTCATTTTAAAAATATTCGTTCAGTCATTGGATTGTATCAATGTAACAATTTTTATAATCCCAGATATAATTTCAGAATTACATGAGTGGGCCAGTCACTATATGTACATACATATATCATGATATATAATTATATATAATATTTAATATATATATATATATATATAGAGAGAGAGAGAGAGAGAGAGAGAGAGAGACAGTTTCCCTGTTCAACCACAGAAACATTAGGGAAAGAGATAGATAAATGAGAGCATAGCTAACTCCCTTGGAGACAGAGGCTATTCTAGATGTCTAGAAATTGGTTGAATCTTTTGGAATGTTAGCTTAAACTCTTTACCTCAAGACCAGAGATGTTAAAGGATTTTCACAATCCTACAGCAGAAAGCAGTTTAACCACTATGATTCCTTTGCTTTTTTTTTGTGGAGACCCTGATCTTGTTTGTAAGCTTCCTAGGCCACTGTTGTGTTCCTATGACTTATTATAGGATCACCGGCTGTGGCTTGAAGCCCAGATTATATTAATTTGTGCATACTTTCATTTTCCTTGTTTTTCTTCTCTGCCCTTTTTAGCAATTCACACCATTGCACATTTATTCAATGTGGAGTGGTGTGTGAATGCCAGAGTCAACAATTCTGATTATTATTCGATAGCACTTTCTGACATTGGAGACAAGGACAATGAAACTTATCTTAACTTTGCTCGAGAAAGAATCAAGGTAAACCTCTCATTTCTTGACTGAGTTGCTCCATAAGTTATTGAAACAGAAGACTTTGTTTTAATTACTGAAGAACTCGACTTGGCTAGAATACTAACAGAAATTGGCTGATTGTGAGGGATACAGAGTGTGAGTACAGCCAGGCGTCAGTGGCTCACACCTAGTAATCCTAGCTACTCAGAAGGCTGAGATCTGAGGATAGTGGTTCAAAGCCAGCCCGGACATTAACATCCGTGTGACTCTTATGTCCAATTAACTACCAGAAAACTAGAAGTGTCACTGTGGCTCAAGTGGTAGAGCACTAGCCTTGAGCTAAAGAGCTTAGGGACAACACCCAGGCCCAGTGTTCAAGCCCAATGATGAACAAAAAAATAATAATAATGTGAATATAAAGAAAATATCTCCTGTGTTTCTGAGTCCATGTGCTGAGGCTGTGCAGCTATTTTATAGACCCTTAAGCTCACATGTGACAATGTTTACCCATGGAGACTAAGGTAACTCAGGCTCAATCATGAGCTTGCCATGAGGTGAATAAAGCAAGGAGAGTATTTCTAATCAAACAAATTGGATTTACCCCTTGCCACAGGAAAAGAAATTCCATGCCATGAAGAAATCTCAGGGAGTTGTTAAAAGGGATTTATAGTGTGAATCAAAATTTGTATTACATGGTATTGAGGATGGTTTTAAAAAGCAAGGGTTTGCTTATGATCAGAAATGAGGGATGGGCCTGAGACATCTCTCTTGTTCTTTTTTTCCCCCCAAGAAGTAGAAAGAAATCAAGGGGTTTAAATGAAAATAGGTCCACAAGCAGCATCACTCAAGTTTTGTATAGGCTCAGACACAGTTTCAAAGCATTTCACTACATCATATGCAAAGTAACCTTGTTTGAAGTTGCTGTTCTATGAAATGACTTGTGTAAACTAGGGAACACTTAGCCTAGTTGTTAGTGTGAGATCAACCATCCGTTGACAGTTGTCAGTGATGTTTTTGCTCTTCCTTGCCTATAACAGCTGGGAGTGTCTTTTATCTGGTAATTGTCATCCTTTGGTGCACTGAGAATAACTTGGCAGTTTTTCAGGAACAGGCATAAGAATGTTCAGAGTCCAGGATTTCTTTCATCTCATAAATTGTTGAAGCTTCTTACACCCAGAGAGAAACTCCAAGCTATTTTCATATACCCAATGGCATAGGCTAAGTCACATAACTACCCATTACATTTTAAACACATATTCCTTATATTTAGGAAAAATTTACAAGAGAACACTCTTAATATTTCTGTTATCCTCTAACTGACATGAGGAAAATTTGCACTGTCTCCTTAGAGAATTAAGGAGACAGAATTAAGTACTACCAAATACAAATTTTCTATTGTATCATGGGTAAACTTTTTCACATTGCTTATTATTGGCCCAATGATGTATAAGAGAGGCAATATGAACATAGTAGGTAAGCTGGCACTAATATACTCTCCCCAGATTTGGGGGATCATTTTTATTTTATCTGAGAGCCTTCAGAGTATTTTATTTTTTGTTACATGTGCCTGTTTCCTTTTCCAAGGACTGAACTTGCTGGCAGGCTGAAAATTAGAAGGATCTAAATGGTAGACTCTCCAATAAGTGATGAGCGCAGGCCATTAATTGTCATCTTCTTTGCCTCCAGTTGGGATAAGCTCTGAGGTATATCTTACCATCCGGGGTCATGCCAAAGCTATCCTCTGTGAGTCTTTGTCTGAGTTCATGTTCTCACTTGGCTTTTTCCTTTTTTTTCTCTGTTGTGTTTCTCATTGGCTTATTAGTTTCTCTCAGAGTACATTCTTTCTAAATCACTTGCCTATGAATTCTCATCTCAGGATCCACTCCAGGTAAACCAAGCCTCAAGTGGTAGGCATTCTCAAAATACACTGGGAAACCAATCACAGTTGCACTTTCCAAATCAAAGGGAGAGTTTATGTACCAATTTGTGTTTCCCATGACTCCTCAAGTAAACTCCTTTTAGTTTTAGAAATATTTACTCCAAGTCTTTATCTCTCCATGAGGATTGAGTAGGACTATCCAAATGGGGACGTGAATCGAAATGTAAATACTTTTATAAAAGCCTTTATAATTCTGTATTTGAGAACCTATGAGAATGTACATATGTGTGTGCTTTTATTTTACAGAACCCTGAAGGGGGCCTATACGTGGCTGTAACTCGGTTGGCAGGGATCACCGGAATTGTCATCACCCTGTGTCTCATATTAATCATTACCTCTTCCACCAAAACTATCCGGAGGTCTTACTTTGAAGTGTTTTGGTACACACACCATCTCTTTGTGATCTTCTTCATTGGTCTTGCCATCCATGGAGCTGAGTGAGTTTTTAGTTCCAGAGACAAGGACTTTATGTGTGTGCCCTTGTAGAGGCACAGTAACTTTCTTGCTATATGTGCTCAACCTGTCTACTGAGGGGGATGTAAAAGAACAGAACAAATCCGTTTAGTGTAGACTAGTCAGCCGCACTGTAAATTTTGTTATAGATTTTAGGATCCAGGACAAAACTCCTGGGTCCCATATGTCAGGTCTGGTCACTTGCCATGAAAATAGAAAAAAAAATATTATTTCAATCCAATTTCTGCACTCTTTCTTCCTTAAAAAGACATTTTCTAGAGCTTTAAATAGGTGGAAGAATTGGGGACAGGGTAAAAGGCATGCATTGCATAGTGCTCATCACAGAAGTGTTTTGGTGGCCATCGGTGGCTGGTAACTGTCACAAGTGATCTTAGCAGCTCATTTTCTTAGGATTGGTACAGAGAAGCCTTATTACAGTAAAATGCCTGTCAGGTTTTCCACTTCTTTCTGAATTCCAAGATAGCTGCAAGAAGGATTGCTGGAAAGAATGCGTCTAGGCCTCATTTTATCCTACTTTTAGTTTATTTATGGGCCTATGTAAGAAGTCAGTGTTTCTAAGGAAAAGCAGATATCAAGCAAGCATTACAGTTTCTTCTACCCAACTAAGTATTACTTTTATGTAGTTATTTACAGCAATCACCCTAAGGAAAATATATCAACATCTGATTATCTCTGAGAGTATATAACACTGGCAGGATCTTGTATCTCTACAAAGTTGTCTCCTGTGACCTAATCACTTAATGAATTAGATGAACTCCAAAACCAGAAGAGTTATTGATTAATCAATAGAAGAGGTTCTCTGTAGTTCAACTGGTTTTGATTGAAGCCACCATTTACTTATTAGACGCCTTGTGTGTATCAAGACCTATCTTGAGCACTGAGGGAATTGTTAGCAGGAAAAATACATGGATATTGCTTTGGAACATATAATAAAAGTAGAAACTAACTTCTGTTGAGCACTGTTGTGCTTCAGGGTCTATATTTATAATTTGATGGCAAATATTTCTTTTAATCTCTGTACTGTATAGATAGATGTTCTTACTATTCATAGGGACTTTAAAATTGGTTAAAAATATGTAAACAAAGCCGGGAATGGTGGCTCATGCCTGTAATCCTAGCTACTCAGAAAGCTGATATCTTAGGATCAAGGTTTAAAGCTAGCCTGGGCAGGAAAGTCCATGAGAATCTTATCTCCAATTAACCTCTAGAAAACTGGAAGCTGCACTGTGGCTCAAGGGATAGGGCAGTAGCCTTGAATTGAGGAGCTCATGGACAGCCCCTAGGACCAGAGTTTAAGCCCCACAACGAATAACAAAAAAATATGTAGACTGGGCCCCTCCCCGCTGATGAATGACCCAGAGTACAGATGGTCTACAGCAAATTACGTGAATACTCTCACAGAGATACATAGAGCTGCACATGTAATTGGGATGAATCCTCTTTAATATTAGATTTCCTTTTTCTACCTATTTCCTACCACCTGCAGACAAAGGCAGGCCCAGGAAAGTTCCCTAGTGAGTATAGATTTCCAGGAAACTAAGGGTTCAGAAAGCAGACATTCAAAACTCAAACACTCTTCTTAGAACCAAGTTGATTAGGCTCATATTAGTCAAGTCAAGAATAAAAAGGGGAAGGGTGGGGAGAACTGCTTTCATAACTTCTGCATGTGTTTGTGTTCTAAACCATTTCCTGATTCTGACACCTAATAAACGCTTTCTAAGTGCTAAAAAAATCAATAGGGGAGAGAAATCGCTTGACTTTCCTAAAGCAATTGAATATATTTAAGTGGAACTTCACCAAAAAACAAGCTTTTTCAGTGAATTGCAGGGAACACAAAGAATTTCTTCCTCTCTCTAATTTAGCAGTTCCAAACACTATTTGGATAGTATCACACATATCCATCTTCCTTTGGAGCAGACAGATTTATTTGCCCTGTTTCTATTGGAGGAATGTCTGCTACTCACATTCGTGAGATATTGTTCCCAGTCAGCTGTGTAACAGCTGAAATAGCATTAACATTCAGATTTCCAGACTTCTGATAATAATATTGAGAAGTAGAAAACTGGATTTTTTCCCTATCATTGACTCCCTATGTGAGCATTAGAATCAAAGACTTTAATAGCTACCAATGTTTTAACCTTTGAATTATAGTGAGTACTATTTTTTGTGCTGGACCTAGGGCTTGAACTCAGAGCCTGGGTGCTGTCCCTAAGCTCCTTTTTGCTCAAGGCTGGCACTCTTCAACTTGAGCCTTAATTCTTCTTCCAACTTTTTTTGGTAGTTTATTGCTGATAAGAGTCATGCACTTTCCTGTCACAGATGGCTTCAAATTGCAACCCTCAGATTCCTGCTTCCTGAATAGCGAGGGTTATAGGCACCAGTGCCCAGCTTATATCTTACATTTTTATACATCATATCAATTAGTATAATGAGGTACTATTATATGAAGTATTTTAATGAGGTATTATACCTATTTTATAGCTAAATTATCTTACTTCACAATTTTCCCAAGGGCACCCAATTACTAAGGGGTTGACCTGAGATTTGAACCCAATGATGCCTGGCTTGAGTTATTACCCCATGTAAAATGGAAAAGACAATACTTGCCCCTCAAGCATGTTATGATCATTAACTAAGATAACTGGTGAACAATGCAAGTCCACCCATAGTAAGTGCTCTATATATGGTAATTTTCTCCTGGAACAAAAAAAGAGTTGTTAATCACCTTGAATTAAAATATCCTCTCATTATACTATATGGCATTGTAAATTTTAGGTCTCTCTCTAAAACAAATTTTTAAAAAGGACTTTTGTGTCTTGTTTTGTTTTGGTCCATTCCTGAGGCTTGAACTCTGGGACTGGGTGCTGTCCCTGAGCTTTAGGGCTCAAGGTTGGCACTCTACCACTTGACCACTTGACCACTTGAGCCATAGCTTCAGTTCTAGCATTTTGTTGGTTAATTGGAGACAAGAGTCTCAGGACTTTCCTGCCTACATTGGGCTTCAGCCATGATCTTAAGCTCTCTGAGTAGCTAAGATTACAGACATGAGCCACTGTAACTGGTTTATCTTCTTATTTTTTTGTTGTTTTGGAATATATATTTTGAAGAGCCTGTTTAAGTCAAGGACATGACTTATTTAACTTGGTACCCTCACCCTGCTATCATAACTAATCCAAAACTAACTGTATTTTCATGGTTATTCCATTAGTATTTACTTAAGTAAATAATATCTGAAAACACTATTGGCACTCGTGTCTGAAATAATGGCATGATTCCCAGAGGATAAAGTTGTCTCAAACACAATTCAACCTCTTAGTTTAATTGAGATAATTACATATTCTTTACTATTTTCTTTTTATTTATTTTTATTTTTGCCAGTCCTGGGCTTGAGCTCAGGGCCTGAGCACTGTCCTTGGACTTTCTCAAGGCTAGAGCTCTACCACTTGACCCTCAGCACAACTTCTGGATTTTTTCTATGTATATGGTACAAAGAATCGAACCTGGGTCTTTGTGCATGCTAGGCAAGCACACTACCACTAGGCCAAACTCCTGGCCCCTACTATTTTGTTTTGTAAACAAGGTCTTACTGTATAGCACATGTATTCTTCAAATTGTTTACGTAGCCCAGTATAGCCTCAAATTCATAATGTTCCTCTATTTATATTGGGATTATATGTGTGTACCATGACTCCCATTCTAGACCATTTTTTATGCCCACAAATAAAGTAATTCTGCATCTCAAGGCTACTTACTGTTGATGAGTTTAGGGGTTGTCCCACTACACAAAAGTACGTAACAAATGGAGGAAATTAGCCCATACTCTACTAGCTAAGCCCTTTATCTGTAAAGTTATCCTCTCAGAAGACAAACTTTTATCTGGTTTGCATAAAGGTATTGTATGGGCCAGTAGTCAGCATGTTACAATTGCATTTTATCTGGTTTTGTGTGTTTGTTTATAAATGAAAATAGCTGAGACATAGTCTCCCTTTAAGAAAACATATATTGTATGGATGATCGAAGACTTAACCTCTTTAATTTTAATATAGACATTCTTCATGCCATTATATAATTTTTTCCTATTGTAAAAATCATATATATTTTCTTTCCCTTCCTCTACCTAATTTGTTCAGGGAGAACAATAAGATACTCCTTTTAGTGAAACGTGTAGAACATACATTAAGGTTTTTAAAGTATATCCAAATCAGGATTGAGGATGTAACTTGGTGATAACCTAGCATATGTTGGATCTGGGTTCCATCTTAAGTACTACAAAAATTTTAACAATTCAAAAGCACACACTCTACTTGTTTGCTGTTAAATTGTTAACATTTTTTTCCCAGACGAATTGTACGTCAGCAGACTGACGAAAGTATGAAGGAGCACAAACTATCGCTATGCAATCAAAGCATCTCACAATGGGGAAAAATAAAGGACTGTCCAATACCAAAGTTTGCTGGGAATCCTCCTATGGTACGTACAAATTATTATTATGATTATAGTTTTTTTATTGCAGTCTTTCAAGTGTGTAAGAAGCATGTACAATATGGAATTTTGAGAACGTTGTGTCTGCTTTTCTCTACTTATTGACTAGAATTGCTTCTTGAAATAGAAACTTTGCACTGACACAAAACTTGGAAAAGAAGTGTTTAATTCAAGAGGTTTCATCATTTTTCTTCTGAATGCAAGGTCCAGAGTAGCACTAGTCAATTTTCAAAGGGGCACTTTATTATTCCATCCTATACTGAGTTGAATAGCTCAAATCACTACACAGAATGTCTTTGGGTGGCAAGAAATAAAGTAAACTTTTATGGCTCAAGAACTTGAAGGAAAAGAGGAAAATGCACTCTGTACTGCCATTAGGAAATCCAGTCCACTAAGAATGAAGGAAGCCAGACAACCGTGTCACCAGCATCACTAGCCTTGTGATGGTGCAGGAATTTGACAAGGATAAATAAAGGGAAAGATACTGAAACTCAATCCTAGATAGACTTTTAAAAGGCTTCATTTTGTTTATATGTTTTCACCAAAAGAGTAAGAAGTAGGACCTGTAATGTTCCTCTTTCTCTATTGGCATACAGTATATTTTATTGGTTATTGTCCTAACTGTAGATGTAAAACTAAAAAAAAGGACAAAATTTGTGTGGAGTTTCTGAATAGGACTTTTTTGCCAGTCCTGGGCTTGAGCTCAGGACCTGAGCACTGTCCTTGGGTTTTCTCAAGGCTACTTGAGCCACAATACCACTTCCAGCTTTTTTATGTATGTGGTACTGAGGGATCAAACCCAGGTCTTCGTGCATCCTAGGCAACAACTCCTCCACTAGGTCAAACTCCCAGCCCCTAGGATTGTTTTTTCTTCAGTATAATATGGTTTATTATAAAAGGTAAATTCCTCATTCATTTATTCATTTCCTCCTTTCTCAGTGTGAGAGTACTCTTTTTCTATAAATATCATGCTATGAAGATTCATCTTTGAGATCTAGCTTTGTTCATTAAGGAAAGCATCAGGAATGTCAATGGACTGTCCTCACTACATGAATGTGTTAGTAGAAATGAAATAATAAGGGAATCATATTGTTGGTCCTTTTCTGGGATAAGGAATGCACATTTCCTCAATGATAGATGGAGTTAGAGTTCAATTACCTTTATAGGAATCTACCTCAAAAGAACTTTGGTATTGGGGCCGGGAGTTTGGCCTAGTGGTTAAAGTGCTTGCCTAGCATGCATGGAGACCCGGGTTCGATTCCTCGGAACCACATACATAGAAAAAAGCTGGAAGTGGTGCTGAGGCTCAAGTGGTAGAGTGCTAGCCTTGAGAAAGTCCAAGGACAGTGCTCAGGCCCTGAGCTCAAGCCCAGGACTGGCAAAAAAAAAAGAACTTTGGTATTTCTGGAACTATTTGGGTCAATGTCCAAATCTAGCTCCATTAACAGTACCTCATAATGGCACCCAAGAAAGAGATGGTTGGTATGAGACTGAAGTACCTGCCTATTACGAACATGAAGTCCAACAGCAGAATGTTTCTGATGTTTGGTGCTAATATTATTACACTTTGGTTGGAAATGTGGATACTGAAGTGGTCTTAACTTCCAACAAAATGTTTCCAAAATATATAATTTAATAGAAAGATCATTTGTGAAACTATAGGAATCATTCTGTGATTTGTTTCCTTATTAGAATCCATTCTGGAAAGTCATCAATGCTAGTGTTCTGAAACACTGTATATTCTTACCAGATGCTTAGCTCTAAAAGTCTAAAATCCTTTGCATCTGTTCTTTTGACAAGTGCATTGCATAGCTTCAAAACATTACCAGAATACTGAAGAAACAGCTAAACTCTTACATAAAATTTGTGATCTTGCAAAAGATTAATCTCTGACTCCATGGCTAAGAGAAAGCAATAACAGTGTTGCATTAAAAACACCATGTTGCCGAAATGATATACTTCAGAGACATATTAATTCTGAAACCAACCGTGGTCTATTATAGGTCTAATGCAATTGTGGTTATGACACTGAGAGGAAATCTCATTCTTGTAGGCAGTTCCTCTTTGGAAACTTTCATACTTCAAATACAGTTCCCCAATGAGGCTAAGGAGAAAATTTAATTCTTACTAGCTCAACAATTTATCATACCTTCAGATTTTTTTCATACATTGTGTTTCATAAGAGATGTAGTACTCCAGTGCCAAGTGTGTGTGTGTGTGTGTGTGTGTGTGTGTGTGTGTGTGTGGTGTGTATGTGTGGTGTGTGTGTGTGTGTGTGTGTGTGTGTGTGTGTGTGTGTGTGTTTTGCAGGGGGATAGGGGACAGTCAGGATAGAGGGGATGGTCCTGAGGCTTAAACTCTGGGCCTGAGCATTGTTTCTGAGCTTCTTTGGGCCAAGGCTAGAACTTCAGCTACCTGTGTCCAGCTAGTGTCAACTATTTTTAAAAGCCTTTTTCAAAGGGCCAGGAGTTTGGCCTAGTGGTAGAGTGCTTGGCTAGCATGCAATTCCTCAGTACCACATATGCAGAAAAAGCCAGAAGTGGTGCAGAGGCTCAAGTGGTAGAGTAGTAGCCTTGAGAAAGCCCAAGGTCAGTGCTCAGACCCTCAGTTCACCCCAGGACTGGCCAAAAAAAGCCTACAAATATGCCTCTGACTTGTAAATTTTTTTCTGGAATATTTTATTACCTGCTACCCTTAACACATCGCATTGTAATTTTGCTTTGATTGCAGACTTGGAAATGGATAGTAGGCCCCATGTTCCTTTATCTCTGTGAGAGGTTGGTGCGGTTCTGGCGATCTCAGCAGAAGGTGGTCATCACCAAGGTATTAGTTGGTTTAATTACTAGTAGACAAGTGTCTAAGCATAGCAAGAGCTCTTCCTAAGTTCCCTATGTCATTGGTCAGAAGTCATTTATATCCAGCTTCTTTCAAGAAGCATAAAGCAGATAGATCTAAGATTACTTCATTGTATTTAACTCACTGATATAGTGGGGTGCTTGAATTTGGGGACTTTGATTTTCACAACTGGTGCTCTACTACTTAAACCATGCCTCCATTTCAGTTTATGCCAATTAATTCAAGATAAAATTCTCTTGATTTTGTCTGCCTAGGCTGCCTTTGAAACTTGATCCTCAGATTTCAGCTCACAGCAATAGTGGGAGTACTATTCCACTTTCTATCTTCCTGGCCTTTTGCCTAAACCAATATGGATGGTAGAAGTTATCACTTTCTCTATCAAAATGACGCCAGCCTCTTTCCCCACCACACACACATATAAGTGAGTGAGTGTGAGTATAAGAGAAGGGTAAAGTGGGTAAAAGATAAACAATTAGTTAGAGCCAAAAAGGAAAACAAGTGAGCCAAAATTTTCAGAGGCCAAAAGATCCAACTAAAAGTAAAGGGAACAAAAATGAAAAGATATTTCTAGGTCATCATTCTGTCCTTTAGAAACAGAGAATATCAGAACTGAAGCAAGGTAGAACTATGATGTATCTTCAATTTTATCTCTTATCTCCAAGTCTCAAGTGGCTTGTTCCCTCTCTTCTATTATTTTTATCCAATATGAAACACGTAGATACCCAACTATATATATATATATATATATATGATATATATGCATTCTTTGTTATAATATCAGGAAACACCAAACCTTAAATTTCATTTTTGTCAAACGAAATTTAATGTAACTCAGTTGAAAAAGTATTTACCAAAAGTTTACTATGGGTTACTTTTCAAAACACAAAAATGAAGATGGAAAGTACTCTATGCTAGCTTTCGTTCCTTTTTGACATCTATAATGGTCATGATAAAACTCATCCTGCTGACAGTGGCAGTTATGCAACACAGGAAGTTTCAAAAGTTCCCCCATTTTAATGCACGCTATTTTGTATTATAAGAAAAAACACCACAGGTCAGTAAAATGGTGCCACAAAATTTATTCACCTTAATTGACAAAAAGTAACTAAACTAGATAAATATACGTATTTCTCTCTCTCTCTCTCTCTCTCTCTCTATATATATATATATATATATGTATAGATAGATAGATAGATAGATAGATAGATAGATAGACAGATGTAGATATAGATATGGAAAACTTGTTTCCTTGTGAAAAAGAGGTACCTTTTTTCTTATACAAATATAAGAAACAATATTTTATTTAAAAATTTCCAGGGAGAATGCTAATTACTAGCGTGCATCCTATTAAGTTAAATCCTCTTTGTGGTACTCAGGAGGCTGAGATCTGAGTATCAAGGTTCAATGCCAGCCTAAGCACAAAAATCAATGAGACTCTTATCTCCAGTTAACCACAAGAAAACCAGAAGTGGCACTAGCCTTGAGCTGAAGAGATCAGGGACAATGCCCAGGTCCAGAGTTCAAGTACCACAACTGACAAAAAAAAGTCCTCTTTGTGCCTCTGGTAGTAGACTTGCAATATGGGGAAAATTGTTCTCATCACAAAAATTACAACATAATAAACACTTTTCAAATTGCATTCAAGATGATGTTTTTCAACTCCTTATTTAGGAGAATGGGCAAGTTGGTCACAATCTCCTCAAATAAAATATATTTAAGTCATGACTTTTGAATTGTTTGACTTATTTTGTGATGTAAGGGGTAAAATATGGTCCCTGTGCCTGCTAAATATGTAATTTACCACTGTGCTGTGTCCTGAGACAGAAATTTTTATTTCTGGTATTCTGGGCTTGCAGATATATGACTGGGGCAATGAGCACATTTTTTCTGAACAATGTCTTTCCTTCCCTTGCTCTCTCCCATTTTTTTCCTTCCCATTCTCACCTATAAAATTCAACAAATGAAGAAAGATATTTTTTTATTGCCCTGTTTACATTTCTTTCTTTTTTTCTTTTTTGTCCTTTGGTTTACACCTTGTTGTCACTGTTTTCTTTTATTTCTATACCCTTCGACTTGTATATAAATTTATCTGATTAGGGGAAGGGAAGGGGAATCACAGAAACCGGGAGACATAGGGTGAATCAATGCAGCAGTGATATTCAGTTGACATTGTCTTGAAAAATGAACTATACAACTTGGAGAAGAGAAATGAGTTCGGGGGAAGTGAAAGAAAATGAGGAAGGTGGATAACACTGTTCAAAAAGAAATGTACTACCAGGCGCGGGAGGCTCATGCCTGTAATCCTAGCTACTCAAGAAGCTAAGATCTGAGGCTTGAGGTTCAAAGCCGGCCAGGGAACTAAAGCCCATGAGAAACTTAACTCTTAAACACCAGAAAACCGGAAGTGGCACTGTAGATCAAGTGGTAGAGCACTAGCCTTGAGATGAAGCGCTCAGGGACAGTGCCAAGGTCCAGAATCCAAGCTTCATGGCCAACCAAGTGAAAAAAAAAAAAGAAAACAAGAAAAAAATAAAAAAAAGTATGCTTACTACCTTACTTATATAACTGTAACCCCTGTGGTACATCACCTTTACAATAAAAATAAATGTAAATGTACAGTTCATTTTCCACATAGTGCCTAGCGAGTATCACTGTTGTATTTGTTCACCCATTTGTTTCACCTCTTCCATGCCCTCCTTACCCTCCCCCCCCGCCCCGCCCAAAGGCAAATTAACATATAAGACAGAAGGAAAAGACAACAAAAAACAGCAACAATGAAATCTCATTTTCTTTTCTCTAGATATTCACAGTGACTACAAAGGAGGATATTCATAGGAGTGGTTGACCAGGGCTCAATACCTATGTGCATATGATCCTATGAAATAATATTTTATGAAACATATTCCAAAAATTCTTATTGAAAGGCTTTTCCGTTCTTCCCTACCTTCTCACTCATTAAAAAAGCCCACTATACAGTGTAATGTTTCATTAAATTATACTTTGTGTAATAATCAAATGAAGTTAATTTAAATATTCTTCACCTGGAATATTTATTGTCTCAAGGTGCTGAGAACACAGAAGCTTATCACTGGTAGTTTTGAAATATGAAATATATAATTGTTATCTACAATCTCTCAACTCTACAACAGAACATCAGAACTTCTTACTCCTAAGAATGAGTCAGTACAAATTAGTCTTCCTCAACTCTCCCTCTATCCTATCTACTCAGCAACTTTTACCCACCATTCTACACCATAATTCTATGAGATCAAATATTAGACTCCACATGAGTGAAATCATACCGAATTTGTCTTTTTGTGCCTGGCAAAGTGCACTTAACATAATATTGCCCATGTTTATCCCTATGGAGTAGAAGACAGAATGTTACCCCTTTTCAAAACAGCTGAATAGTATTCTACTGTGTATATGGACCACAGTTTTGCTTATCCTTTCATCTAGTGATGGACACTTAAAGTGACATTGTATCTTGGCTATCATATGTAGTGTTACAACAAATTATAGGAGCGCAAGTGTCTCTTTGATGAAAGCATATTTCTATATTGCTGTTTATTGTGTTCTTTTATGTGTAGGGGGATTAGTGAGAATTGAACTCAGCCTTGTGCTCCCACTTGCCTTTTTCACTCAGGGCTTGCATTCTATCACTTAAGCCAAAGTTCCATTTCTGTTTTTTGCTGTGTAATCAGAGATATGAGTCTAGTGGACTTTTCTGTCAGGACTGGCTTCAAACAGTGATTCTTAGGCCTCCTGAAAAGCTAGGATTATAGGTGTGAACCACTAGCTCCTGACTATTGTGTTCTATTTTAAAATATTCCCCTGCTTACTATTGATGGGTATTTGAATTGTTTCCTATTTTGCTATTGTGAGTAAAGGTGTTATAAACACATGTATATATGAGATGAAGGAGAATAGCAGTAACTCCTTGAGTTGGGGCAAAATGGATGAAGTATTTTCAAAGCAGAAACAATGCATGAAGTATAGGACAAGTTTAAGATTTAATTGAGGACCAGGATGGATGATAGCACAGTTGACTTGGCTTTGAGGCTATTGCCATATAAGTAGCCAATGTTATCTTCTTCTTTTGTCCAGATACCAAGAACTTCTCTCATCTCCTGAAAAGAGAGGATAGATTAACTGAATGTCATTACTTTTCTATTTTTGTTAATCAGATTTTTGTGGGTCATGGGACTTGAACTCTGGGCCTGGGCACTGGCCCTGAGCTCTTCAGCTCAAGGCTACCATTCTACCCCTTGAGCAACAGTCCTACTTCCCACTTTTCTATTTTTGTAACTTTTTTGAGTTCTGAGAGAAAAAAAATTGCAACAGGCTGATAAACTGAGTTGGTTGAATATTTTTGCAACTACTCTAACAGAGAACTGAATGTGAAAGGAGTATAGGGTATATTCTCAGGAACAGGTTCAAGATGGTAACTGAATTTGTCAAGAAAATAAGGCAGGGTGTGGTGGCATATGCCTGTAATTCTAGGCAAGACAGAAGAATTACAAGATCAAAGTTGGCCTGGGCTACATACCAAGTTGCAGGCTAGCCTAGTCTATATAGTAAACTACTCCCTCAAAAGAAGAGGAAGAAAAGAAAGAAAGTCACTTACCCCAATTTACTTGCAGTTTTGGCCTTATCTGGTCCTACAAGGAGTATTAAAGTAGCCCCTTGGAATGGTTCCAAATTGAAGCAAGGTGACCAGTATGTTGTTATCTTTTTCTCACCCCATCACTGGAAATGGATTACTGCTGAGAGCAAATCCAATGTCTTGCACACCTTCTGGAGGACTTTCTCTGTTCATCGTGAAACGGAAAACTTGTCTGCTTAGTACAGCCTTTTATTCATAGGAACACTGTAAAATCAAATATTTTGGAAAGCTATCATTTATACTTATTTTACAGGTGGTCACCCACCCTTTCAAAACCATTGAGCTGCAGATGAAGAAAAAGGGATTCAAGATGGAGGTGGGACAATACATTTTTGTCAAGTGCCCCAAGGTATCCAGGCTGGAGTGGCATCCTTTCACACTGACCTCTGCCCCAGAGGAAGACTTCTTTAGCATCCATATTCGCATTGTTGGGGATTGGACAGAGGGGCTATTCAATGCTTGTGGCTGTGATAAGAAGGAATTTCAAGATGCCTGGAAACTACCTAAGTGAGTAAAAATTACATATTATAAAAGTGCATAACTTTTGATGAATATAGCTATAACCCCTCTATACATTACCCCAACAACAAAACACAATAATATATACACATATATATGTGTGTATGTATTTATACATGTATGTATGATACATGGCAAAAAAGTGCATAACTTTAGGAGCAACTGAACTAAACAATTACTCTCACTATCATAGCGCTTGATTCTCTGACCAAAAAAAACAGTGGTTCTAAGATATAGATAAATATACGTATCTTTCTGTGTGTTCCCCATTGCATTCATGTGGTTTTTATACATGTTTTATGAATTGTACATGAAATATAATTGAATCAAACACCAATAGTCAATACTCTCACATTTCTTCAAATATATGAGGGCCAAAGCCAAGTCATGCTAACTTCTTCTATCAAACAAAAATGTAATATGTCAAATATATTCTTAAATTTTAATTAGCATCATTTATTTGAGGGTATATTATACATTATTTGCTTTATAGTTTTCTGCTTACATGTCTGTATAATTTTAAGTACTTAACAATGCTGAAGAAAAAGTGTTTCTTGAATGGCACATGAATAGACAAATGAAAAGAGATATTAAATCTATAAGATGTTGTGATGCAGAAAATTCTTACTTGGATGCACAAGGTACAGAAGCATTCAAGTGTAGTATGATTCTCTGGGATGCACAGGTGTGTGCATGTGTGTGTGTGTGTGTGTGTGTGTGAGAGAGAGAGAGAGAGAGAGAGAGAGAGAGAGAGAGAGAGAGAGAGAGAGAGAGAGAATCAAAGAAGGATAGAGATGAAAATATACCAGTGGTGAGTCATCAAATGTTTCCAGTTAGCTAAGGATTCCTCTTAATTTCAATCCCAGTGGTATTATTAAGTTGGCTAACTGAAAGTCATGTTATAGGAAAAAAATGCCCCATAGAGAATTTGCCTGTTTACAACTGACACATTGCATATCTCTAGTTATAATAAATGTTCCATCTTACTGTGAAGAGCATGATATCTCTGAAATCATCTTTTCTTCACACGTCCATCCAGGATTGCAGTTGATGGACCTTTTGGGACAGCCAGTGAAGATGTGTTCAGCTATGAGGTAGTGATGCTAGTGGGAGCTGGAATTGGAGTCACACCCTTTGCATCCATTCTCAAGTCAGTCTGGTATAAATACTGCAATAATGCCACTAATCTGAAACTAAAGAAGGTGAGTTCCTGTATTATTTTAGAGGGACTATGTTGGTCCTTCCTTCCTGCCAAGTAAAGTCTAAAAGTTCCTTAAGGGCTAAGGCTGACAGATACTATGGGAAATGAATAAAAATTTTGGATAGTTCCAGAGTTTTCTTCAAAGAATTATCTGGTAACTTATATGTGCATTTATATAAACAAGCCTATTAGTAAAAGTAGTATGTTGTATTTATATTATGTATTTAGTGTTATGATAATTCACATTAAAATATTGGAAAATATTTATAATTCCAATTTAAAAGCTATCTTTTTATGCATTAATTTTTCTCATGATATTTAGTTAGCAACTTTGAAGAGCAGACATGAAAGGTTTTTTTTACATCTAATATCATTTTATTTGCATTAATAAGCAGAATTTAAGTTATATCAGTAGCTAATTAAATGTAAAGTTTTTAAAGTAATTATGACTTATTTTAAGTTTTTTTTGCCAGTCCTGGACTTGAGCTCAGGGCCTGGGAACTGTCCTTGGGCTTCCTCAAGGCTAGAGCTCTACCACTTGAGCCTCAGCACCACTTCTGGCTTTTTTCTATATATGTGGTACTGAGGAATCGAACCCGGGTCTTCATGCATGCTAGGCAAGCACTCTACCACTAGGCCAAACTCACAGCCTTATTTTAAATTTTTAAACTCTTTAAAATATTATTATTAAGTAGTTGTATAAAAAAGCTTTAATTCCAAGAGTCAGATTATGAGTATGCGTCTTGATCAATGTCACCCCTTCCATCATTCTCCCTATATTTCCCAATCTCATCGATACTCTCAAGTTGCATAATTCAATTGTTGCATAGGGTACATTGAATAAGACTGCTTTCGCTTACCTGTCCTCCCTCCATTCATTACTTCTCTTCATTGCTTTCCCTCTCACAGACTTAATTTTTAAAATTCTCTCCTTTATTTTCTTTTGTATGTGGGAGAAATATGGATAAAACTATTTTTCCCTGAGAACTCATGAATATCTAGGGGTAGCAGGCAGCAAAGAAATCCTTTAGCAGCCACTATTCATCTAGTTTTCTTTGGCCTATCTTGGATATGCTGAAAAAAGAAAAAAAAACAAAAACAGGGATTCTGAGACAAAGAGATGGCCTAGAAGGAAAGTTGGTAGGCCAGTAGGTTGTTGGGGTTTTTTTTGTTGTTTTGTTTTATTAAAGATTTTATTAACATTGATTTTTACATCATATTTCAAATGTCATGTTTAACAAACAAGTATTCAAGAAGGGAATCTCTATACACAACCACAGGCACATAGATTTTAGAACATGATTAAAATTAAGGTGAGGGTTTGTATGTCATAGGTACATGTTAATATATGTAATTTTTATTTTGTTTTGTTTTTTGTTTGTTTTAGCTGTATAGAAATGCCCAGAGCTTTCTTAAAACCTGTGTTTCTGGGCATTCTGAGTATTGGTGGGGAGACATTTGAAAGTGTGGAAATTGATTTTCTACTCGAAAATCGATTGTGCTGATCAAGCCTATTCAAATTTGCTTGGTGGCCATTTCTTTTTCAGATCTACTTCTACTGGTTGTGTCGGGACACACATGCCTTTGAATGGTTTGCAGATCTGCTGCAACTGCTGGAAACCCAGATGCAAGAGAGGAACAATGCTGACTTTCTCAGCTACAACATCTATCTGACAGGCTGGGATGAATCTCAGGTGAGGGCCAGGGGTTTGGTTCTTAGGTCCTTTCTAAGGGTTTAGAGTTTGCTGCTGTTGTTGTTGTGTCCTATATACTGACATTATTTCAAGAACAGTTAATAGATTCTAGTGACCCGAATCATTCATTCTCACTCAGTATCACTACATGATGTTTGGGCCCTTGGGACTAGATTCAAAGCTAAGGAGCCTATGAGGTGGGAATGAAGGCCATGTTTCTGACATTGTAGGAGTTGTCCCACCAGACTTTCTCAAATCAGATCACAAGAGCATTATGGATAATGGAGAAAATACTTTCTATCATCTATCTATCCACATCTACACACATTCAGATGTGTATTCCTTTAACTGTTTATGCATGTTTCACAACCTACTTAATGCATTTGCATTAATTAAGCAGGTACAGTCACCTTCCATATCTATGGCTCTGCATATATTTATTCAAACAACCATGGAACAAAAATATTTGGAAATAAAACTGCACCCACATTGAACATGTTTACTGTTTTTCTCATTATTGTTCTCTAAATAATAGCATAACAATTAAAAAGAGCATGTACATTGCATTATTATAAATGATATTATGGTATTATAAGTGACCTAGAGATGGTTTAAAGTATACAGGAGGATATGCCCAGGTTCTGTAGGGAACTATATCATCAGAGGATTTTGGTATGTGAGGGGGAGGTGTCCTAGAACTAATTCCTCACAGATACCAAGGGATCTCTGAACAATGTGCTAAATTTTGTTCTTAGTGTTTAATATATTGTTTAATTTTATGCTACCAACAACACTATAGAGGTAACTATTTATTATTAGACACATTTTAATGATGATGAAATAAGGTCTAGAATAAATTAGGTCATTTGCCTAAAACTACCTTGCCAACAAATAAATGACAGCCTCAAAATGTTCAGAGTCTGCAGTGAGTATTTCCCAGTAGTTGTGATTATTACTTCTGAGCAGAACCAGGTGTATGCACAATAAAAGTAAAGTACTTGCACTGATATATGTGTATAAAATATTAATGTGTGTGCATGTGGGTGTGCCTATCAAATAAATGTGTGCTTTCAAAAGGTGGTCAAGAGACCACTAAAATAAAACAGGACTGTCCTAAACTGGAGATTTTGCCTCCTTTCCTGGCCCTCACCAGAGACATTTGGCAGTGCACACACATTACAGTTGACGAGTTTGAGGAGCACTACATTCAGCCTTCTGCTTAAGGGCCTTAAGAATCCTATTAGGAAGAAAGCATCCCCAAGGATGACCTCTCAAAGGGCCCACTCGCATGCTATCACACTTGCAACATCTGCATTTTTGAGGGGGCCTATTCAAAGTACAGCAGCAGATTGTACCTAGACATTGCTTATCCTCAACCTGGCAAGATTAATTACTCATTTGGATTTTATAATTAAGGGCCTATCGTAGTGTTTTGAGCTCACAAAGGACCCTAATAACAGGTGTTATAAGTCCAGGATATTGTGATCATCAGGACTGCTGCTCCAGATCTTAATAGCTGCTATGTCTATAATTTGTAAGGAAAATATTTAAAACAATGTAAAAAATGAAATTCAAAAAAATGCTCTAATTCATAGACGGCCTTAAAGTGTTTCTATTTTTGGGTTTTTTTGTGCCAGTCCTGGGCTTGAGTTCAGGGCCTGAGCACTGTCCTTGGGCTACCACAGCACCACTTCCAGCTTTTTTCTATGTGTGGTACTGAGGAATCAAACCCCGGTCTTCATGCATGCTAGGCAAGCACTCTACCACTAGGCCAAACTCCCGGCCCCAAAGTGTTTCTATTTTTAAAGACAGAAACTATTAAAAATGGAAACTTATTTACATTAAGTAAATAATAATATTGCTTTATAAAATTGGTCCCTGTAAGGATTATTAAGCCAGAGTATCCACCTTAAGCTCCATTATCCCAATCCTCTATCCTCTGTTTAAGGAATTAGAAATGTAATTTATTTTTAAAGTACATTTAATTAACTGATTTTATGGAAAGTACCCATTGTTCAAAGTGGGATCTTCTAGAATGTCAGAGAAACAGCATATAAGTAGTACACATATGTACATATTCATGCACACACATATGTACACATTCACCCAGCTTTAGGTTTGGTTTAATATCTTACTTGTTACTAGATTTTGAGTGTGTTTTGCTTATTATTATTACAGCTCTTAGTGATTCTTCCAAAGAATGAGAATCAGTAGAGAAACTCAAGCATGGAGAGAGAAACAATGAGATATGCCCATACTTTAATGCCTGACTCAAATGCCATGGCCTTAAATATCCCTGTATCCTGACATTCCATCTTCCTTCTCTGTTCTGTTACGATGCTTGAGTCTTTTCCATAGCATTCATCATACCACATTCTACAAATAAGGTTGTTTAAATTTATACTCAATTCTCTTCTTTTCTAAAATGGAAATGGTTTCAGAGACACTTAGTTGGTTTGTCTTTACCTTCTAGTCCCAAGCATGATACCTTACACACACACACACACACACACACACACACACACACACACACACACACACACACACACATGCTGGATATTGGTTTGTGAAATGAGTGACTATATTTGAATGTGTTTTTAATATTTGACATATATTTTTTTCTGAATTCATGTCTTCTTGCTGCAGGCCAATCACTTTGCTGTACATCACGATGAGGAGAAAGATGTGATCACAGGCCTGAAACAGAAGACTTTGTATGGACGGCCCAACTGGGACAATGAGTTCAAAACAATTGCAAGTCAACATCCTAAGTAAGAAACCCCTACCAGGAGGTTCTTGAGGCTTATGCTTGCCTAAGCAGCAAGTCTCAAACATGTCTAGACTTGTATGTTCTCAAAGTTAAGGTCCATTTATTACTATAATGAGGTTGAATCCATGCCCAATAAAACTTTCCAGGTGTTTATGACTTTGGGAAACAATCTTTGTTTTTGCCAGTCCTGGGCTTGAGCTCAGGGCCTGAGCACTGTCCTTGGGCTTTCTCAAGGCTAGAGCTCTACCACTTGAGCCTCAGCACTACTTCCGGCTTTTTTCTATGTATGTGGTACCGAGGAATCGAACCTGGATCTTTGTGCATGCTAGACAAGCACTCTACCACTAGGCCAAACTCCCAGCCCTGGGAAACCATCTTAATTGCAGGAAAATTATCTGGAGAATTATTTAAAGAACAGTCTCCCAGATCCCTGCCTTGAGCTTTCTTGGTCTTTTGTCTCAATTAGTGCCACAGTTAGTCTCATACCTTTTTGTCAGCCATGGGGCTTGAACTCTGGGCCTGGGCATGGTCCCTGAGCTCTTCACCTCAAGGCTACTGCCCTATCTCTGGGCTGGGTGTTGTCCTTGAACACTGCAGCTCAAAGCTACTGCCCTACCCCTGGAACCTAATGGGTTAATTCGAGATAAGAATGTCACAGACTTTAGTGCCTGGGCTGGTTTTGAACCACCATCCTCAGATCTCAGCCTCCTCATTAGCTAGGATACAGGTGTGAGCCACTGCACCAGGCTTGTATTTCTGCTTTAAAGCAATTTGTTTCGAATATAGATTCTTGTTCTAGAGTGGGACCCAGGGATCTGCATTCTTTTTTTTTCTTTTTTTTTCAGTCCTGGGGCTTGAACTCAGGGCCTAGGCACTGTCCTATGATTTCTTTTGCTCAGGCTAGAACTGTATCATTTGAGCCACATCACCACTTCTGGCTTTTTCTGCTTATGTGGTACTGAGTAATCGAACCCAGAGCTTCACGCATGCACATCAAACACTCTACTACCAAGCCACATACCCAGCCCCGTGGGAATCTGCATTCTTAACAATGCTCATGAGATCATACCTTGAAAAGCAACTGTAAGATTGAAAGAGATAGAAGCATACCTAGCTATTGTCAGAATTAGAGCACCTAAGAATGATTATACTCCCGATACCAAGATAGAAGAAAGGTGACAGTGGTTTGTTAAAGTAACCAACAATCACTGTGTTTGGATCTACGTGTGCTTTTAGTGTAAGTAAAATTTGCTTGATGAAGTTTGGTACTCCGGCATTAGGTGTGTAGATATTTAGTATGGTTATATCCTCCTGGAGGAGAGATCCCTTTATTAGTATGTAATAACCTTCTTTGTCTATTCCCACTAATTTTAGTTTGAAGTCTATTTTATCTGTTTCCCTCATTTATAATAATTATTACAAACCTTGAACTCTCCTAGCAGGTGATTACAAAAGCTCAAACCTAGATATATAAGGCCATATAGACTGAGGCTAAATGAAAGGACCTCCAGGATGTAGACACAAGAGCTATATAATGTGTGATTGTAGTTCTTAATGTATTATGTTATTTCTCATTTTTGTTGTCCCTTGGTTATTCTCATATTGTTACAGTATCTTATCTTGTAATCTGCATACTTTTATTTGTTCAATTGAAATAGGAAAGGGAAGGGGGGAAACAAAATGTGGGGAAGAGGTGGGGGAAGGAAATGAGGACAAAAACATGAGAAGGGGTATCAATGTGTGTGAAGTAATGCAACTTCTATCTGGCGAAAATAAGTGTAATCCCTCTATTAATTACCATAAAATATGAAAAAGTTAGAAGAAAGGGTTTGGAGTATAGAGCCCTGAAGGAAACTAGTCCACATATTTCCAAATTAACTACCATTGTCTTTATGATAGAAGTTTTTAAACATTCTGGTTGGATTTCATTTTTCAAGGACGTTAACTGCTGTCCTTCTACAAAGTAATCGGAACTCTTCTGCCATTTATGGAAAAGACAAAGGAAAAGAGAGAAGTTGGCCTCGGAGCCTCTAATCAATAAGAAATTCAACCCCTTGCACACCTACTTCATTAACTGTCACATCCCAAAAGTCTGAAACTATTCTTTTCTTTCTTTCCCAAAGTACCAGAATAGGAGTTTTCCTATGTGGACCTGAAGCCTTGGCTGACACACTCAATAAACAGAGCATCTCCAACTCCGAGTCTGGCCCTCGAGGAGTACATTTCATTTTCAACAAGGAAAACTTCTAACTTGTCTCTTCCATGAGGAAATAAGTATAAGTTATGATGCCAAATGACCAAATAATGCTAGTAGTTAACACAAGTTCCTGCCTTTAAGGAAAACAAAAGCAGGAAAGGAAACATAAATTTTGCACTGAAAGGAATGCCAAACATTGTCGGTTAGTGATAAGTTACATGTATATGCTTTTTAGTTTGTAGAGCACTTGCATAAACATTATTTCATCTTTAATTCTCCGTGATACCAGCAAAACTTAGGGTTAGGAATCCTGGACTCATTTTTAGGATAAAGGGGGGTTCCGAAGTTTCTGTAGCTTCCTTAAGATTATGAAGCTAAGACTAGACTTACGTCACTTGACTCCAACATTGGTAATATGCCCATAATAACAGGCTGCCTTAAACCTTGCCTCCACAAAGAGGAGCTTAGGGGCCAGGAGTGTGGCCTAGAAGTAGAGTGCTAGCCTTGCATGCACAAAGCCCTGGGTTCTGTTCCCTGGTTCCAAAACCCAGAAGTGGTGCTGTGGCTCAAGTGGTAGAGTGCTAGCCTTGAGAACACTCAAAGACAGTGGCCAGCCCCTGAGTTCAAAATCCAGGACTGCCAAAAAAAAAAAGAGGAACTTGTCATTTTCCATTTTATGTCATCTTTGTTTTGTTATAGATTTTTTGAAGGAGATTTCTTCAGATAGGAGAAAATACATGCTGAAGGTGGCCTTAATACTTATTAGTGACAGTATTCACATATCACCAAATTCCAGCTTACCCATACAGTAGGCCTAACTGAGTCAGAGAAAGCATCTACCAAAGAATATTGGACTTACTGGAGTTATTGTAGTACTCAGTAGTTACCATGGTGTTTGGCAGAGTGGCTACTGATGGAGTTTGTTGAATGAATGAATGAAGAATGATATGTAGAACTCTATAATTCCAGAGTAGAGTTAATTTTAAGAATTTCCTAAAGAAATAACTTCTGCTACTCATGGAGACCAAAGGATAGCAATTTCTCCAAGAATACATAAAGCTTAGAATATAATCAATAGGACTGTCAGGAAGGCTCCTCACTATGTACATAGTAGATGCATATCTAAAACAATGTTCTTTATATCCGTAATTTCAATAGAACATGACTAAATCACTACCATTTCTGAAACAACTTCATTTTCCCCACCCATAAGGATCACGGATACTTAGAAACATTCAGCTTTGGTAAGGCCAAAAGACTGGGAGGAGGAAGGAAAGTGAGGTGAGGGGAAGGAGAAGACTTAGAGAAAGAAAACAAACAAACAAGAGATATTAGAAGGAGGCAATAGGTCTCATTGGTCACTTCCAATCCAGATTTCTCAGCTTGTATATACTTCATGTAATCAAAGACGGCATGGAAATTCATTTCATTTTGATTATGTATGGTATTCAACCTTGAAATTCTGTCCACAAATTGTGAAGCTGGCTGGGCATTTTAGTGGGACGAAGACAAATTAAGAACTCAGTCCTTATGGTTTCTTTAGTCTCCCAATATCCTTAAGCCAATGATAGCTGGTTCTGACAAATCAGTCCTTACTATTCGGGTGCATATAGACGTGCATCTCAGAAATGTTCAGGGAGATTACTCCTTAAAGAAAGAGATTCAGTCTCTTCACGTTGCCCCCCTAGGTATGAATTAATTCATTCTACAAATGTTGTTTTATACTTATCAGGTGCTGTGTATTTACTTTGAGTCCTTTATACAAATTGTGAACTTGAAACTGACTCAAGTTTAAAGAATTCTGAGCAGAGCTAGGCATGGTGGTGCCTGTTTATAAACCTAGCTCAGATCATGGTAGGCTCTGGGCAAAAGTACAAGACCCTATCTGAGGAACAACTTAAGCAAAAGGGTCAGGAGGAGTAACTTAATTAGTAGAACATTTGCCTCGAAAGATAAAGGCCCTGTGTTCAAACCCTAGTACCATCAGAAAAGAAAATAAATAGATAATAGACAAATAGATTCAGCCCTTTCTAACCTAGGTGTGTGAGTAAAACCTTTATCTGTTTTTCTAAGAATGTTTCTCCAGAGTTCTCTATGTTTGACACAAATTAGTTATCAAAATAGAGAGATCTGGGTTATTTTAGTTGTAAGTTTTAAAATACCATTTTTAGAGCTTCCTTTTTTAGTTTTTCCCCAAACCCCAAACCCAGCCACCACCCATCAGCTGCCAGCTATAAGCATGGCTATTTCAGCACTAAGTATTTTGCATTTGGTAGCACGCATTGAGAGAACGCTAAAGCATTGTATTTTATCTCAAAAGTACAAGTGCTTTTGTTAATTCTTCTGCTTTTGAAATATTGTTTGTATAAAATTTCAATACTTATAGGCATTATGTATGAATAAATTAGGAGGGGAGGGTGATCTGAGTGGTAATTCTTAGGAAATGCTATTAAAATTGTGCTTAACTGTTAAAATCAGTGAATTCTTTCTGTGTCTGTGTTATTGACCTCAGTATATAAGGGTGAAATCAGCCAGGAAATGTTTGTCTGCCATAGTAAGGCTGATAATCTTTTTGTGCCTATAGATAACATGTCATGCCAAACACTGGATAATGTATGGGTAAAGAAGGAAAAATGGAAGACTAAGATATATGTCAATATCCTAATGTTCCTTACAGTACTGATATAAGAGCGTGCCATCCACATACAGAACACAATTTGAAGACATAGAAGTCCCAGTATAACATCTTTTTTTTCATTTCTACAGTTCTATGTGAGCCATTGTTCTAAATGAGTCAACTCATTTAGATATGATCCTAACTCTCCTGAAATGCATAGGGCTGTGGCTACATGTTCCTGCAATTGTCTGCAGGTGCTGTCATGGAGAGAACTGCTATTAGCTAAGACAAATGGCAATAATAGAAAGAAAAAAAAATTAGCAGGATGTGGCGCTGTGGCTCAAAGTGATAGGGGAGTAGCCTTGAGCTGAAAAGTTCAGGGACAGTACCCAGGCCCAGAGTTTAAGCACAATTACTGACCAAAAATAAAACAAAAAAACCCCGACATAACAAATTCTTTTCACTATGTCCAATTGTTACATACACTTCAGCTAGCTATTTAATCCCAATTTTGTTGAAAAGTAAACCATGTCCGAGAGAACATAAATGACAAGCAAGGTTTTTTTCAACTAGTAGATGACTTGTTAGTGTTAAATCCCCATTTTTTTCTACCAACATCAGCAATGAACAAGAAGAGAATCATGCCCTAGGGGCCGGGAGCATGGCCTAATGGTAGGGTGCTCGCTTAGTATGCAAGAAGCCCTGGGTTTAATTCCCCAGTACTACATACTCAGAAAAAGCTGGAAGTGGCACTGTTGCTCAAATGGAAGATGGCTAGCCTTGAGAAAGCCCAAGGACAGTGCCTAGGCTCTGAATTCAAGCCCTAGGACTGACAAAAACTTAAGAAAAATCATACTCTTAGAACAGTTGGATTACAGTGGAAGCATAAATCCAGGGTCTTGGTACCTTAGATTAGAAACGCTGAATAACATGATTCATGATAATTTTGCCTTTTTGTTTTGGTGTTGCTATTAAGCAGGAACTCAGCACCTGGGGGCTGTCCCTGAGCTTTTGTGCTCAAAGCTAATGCACTACACCACTTGACCATAGCCCCACTTCCTCCTTTTCTCTATGTATTCATTGGAGTTCATGCTCTCATAGACTTTCCAGCCAGATCCTCAGATGGATGAGGAATCATGATCCTCACGTCTTAACCTCCTGAGTAGCTATGTTTACAAGTATGAGGCACCAGAGTCCAGCTGTTTATCTTTTAAATTAAGATAAAGCAGAATTTATTGAATTGAATTATTGTATTAATTTAAATTGAATTATTGAATTACTTTGCTTAGAGGAAAGATGACTCTAGTGACTCAATTTAAGTTTAGTTTATATATATATATTTTATTTATACAGAATTTCAGGAAATTACTAGTTTTCTGTGTGTATATGCAATGTACACATGTGTGTATGCATGTGTGTGTGTGAAAATTGCAAGAGGAAAATTATTGAAGGACAGAATTTCTCAACTATAAATGCTGTTCAACAAAACATAAATTGCTGACAGAGTACAGGAAGTCTAAGCACTAGAGATTTCTAAAATTGGAGGAAATGATCAACCAGGGCCTGAGAATCTTTTCAAAATAATAGTCTCCATTATGTTATGGGAATGATTAGAGGATGAAATAGTCTAAGAAACTGAATATTCCAGGTAATAATGGCTAGTAAGAGATTAGAAAATTTCAAGGAATTAGGATTAGAAATTTTCAAGGAATTCCTTCAAAATATATGAAGAAATTAATCCCAAATTCAGTTGTGTGGATAAAAGAAGTACTAGGAAAAGTAGCAGATAGGGTGAAGCCACTGTGAGTTTATTTTCTGGATTTTTCTCTGGGAATTAACGACAGAAAGACTGTTTCTCATGCTTTGAAAAAAGTCCAAAATACCAGTTTTGCTCTAAAGAACGGCCAACATAATTTACATAAAAATTAAGTCCAAAGATCTTCACAAATCTTAAAATTACATTAGAATGCTAATCAAGTTTACCACTACATTAGATCACTTAATTGGTGGATATTAATGCCTATTTTCAGTTATGCAATTCTCAGTTAAGTAAAAATAAAATCACTAACACATGCAAGCCTTGGAAAATCTAAGCATCTGTCTAGTGGGGTCAGATGAGGACAACTCTAGGTATAAAGAATGGAATGAACCACCTTCGTCTTTACCAAGAAACTTCTAAACAAATCTATGACAGCCTTGTGTAGGTTGATAAGGAGAAAACCCACGTTATGTAACTAAAGCATGTCCCAGCGGCAGTGAATGTTTCTGTACTGGCTGAAAACATTGAGGCTGAAGTAGTTAGATTCAGAAGGGCAACATAGCTATTTGATCACTGTATTATGCAATTGAGAGATTTGCAGCAATCATGGCTAAAATAATATACTTGTGACCAGTGTGCTTATGGCTTTATTGCCATCAAAGGCAACAGTAAATTTAACTACAATCCACTCACAAAGTGTTTGTTTTTTATTTGTGCCATTTATGTATGTAAAGATGACTGGGGGAGGTAAGTCCTAATATATAGTATTGATTTCTGTTTTATTCAGGCACAATCAGGTTATGCTGCAAAAACAAACAACTTTAAAATCTCAATGGCTAAAAGCAACAAAGTTTTATTTATTGCTATACTACACGATCATAGTATGTTGCCATTTTCCTCCCCTAAGTACCCAAGCTAAGGCATGCTTTATCCCTTTGATGTTATTATGTATCAAGAACTCAGCATGTTTTATCTCATAGTTTTCAGAACTGTTATTATCTTGGCTTGTCAAAGGAAAACATTCAAGGTATAGACATCCTAACCAATATCTTGAATATCATGTGTGTGCAAAAGAAGTTTAGATTTTAATCTAAACTGTTTTCCCCATATAGTTAATACATCCATACAATAATAACAAAAAGGAAAATTACTGGAATTGCCAAAATTCACTGGGATGAGAGGACAGTTTATCTAAAATTCTAATCTTGGAGCTAGTTGCCAGTGGTTCATGCCTGTAATCCTAGCTGAGGTTTGAGGATCCCAGTTCAAAGCAAGAAAGCCCCTGAGAATCTTATTTCCAATTAACAAACAAAACGCAAAAGTGGAGCTATGGTTCAAATGGTAGGGTGCTAGCCTTGAGCAAAAATGTTCCGGGACAACATCTAGTTCCTAAATTCAAGGCTCAGAATTGAAACAAAAAAGAAATCTAATCTTGGAAGAAAATTCAAATTTAAAGCCTAGAATTTTCTTGCAAATGAGGGAAATCATGCAACCTACTTTTCTGTGGGTCTGGCTTCTTGGCTTATTAAGATTTGTGGAGGGGAGGGAATAAGGAGGGGTAAGTGGGAGTAATGAAGGCTGGGGTAACAATGAACAAAAACAAACATACTCATGTCCTTAACTATGTAACTCATCAACTTTTCACTAAAAATAATTTTAAAAGGCTAGAATTTTAATTAGTGGCAGCATATAGAAACAAAATTAGGTCATGCCGTTAAAAAACAATTAAACTTGAGAATAACATGCATCTATTTTAGTAAGACCATTTACTTGAAAACAAATACTTAAAGCATAATCCTTAAATATACTGCAGATTTAGGGCTGTAGTGAATTCTGAAGTGCCTTGCATTAACTGTATGATTGGATACAAAAGCCCTAATGGGAAGTAAAACAGGTAAGATAGATGCTCAACCTCAAGAATTTCTCTTGGAGGAGGAGAACCACTCTATATAGAAAAAGTTGCCTTCCTCTCACAAACTTACTCCAGAAGTTACTCAGAATGCTATGAAGAAGAGCTCTTTGAATGCAACACTGAGTAGTTTTGTTCCTCTGTGCTCTGGTACAGAATAAATTCACTTAACTGTCATCTAGTGGAGCTCTAAGAAGTTGAGAAGTGAGGATGTGACATACAGGTCCATTGCATTTTGAGGTCAATAGAACTGTCCTTTCTCAACCCAGCATGTGTCTGACATGACAGAAAAGCCTATTAATAGTGGTGATACTGGGACCAATGGCAACTGCAACCCCAGCTACTGTCAGAAGAATGACATTCACCTCATTAGTGTGTGACACCATTGATCACTCCCTCCTCCAAAACACATTTGTCTTTCAGACCCTTCTCCCAAATACTCGTAGCTCTCATGTTATGTCATTGCCTTTTGCATTCTCTTAGGCAAGAACTTTAGCATATTCCTGGTGCTTCCTTTTTGCACATACCACATCAAATCCAGTCAACTCTACATTTAAAACATTTCCAGAATCTGAACACATCCTCACTGTAGCCACAGTGACCATGACACTTCTCTACTGAAAACCACTGGTGCTTCATCAAGATAGCTTGTCTGAGTTAACCTTCATGTAATTGTGCTCAAAATACTTGAGAGAACAACATACGGAAAGATTTATTTTGATTCATGATTTCAAAGGTTCAATCCGTGCTTCTAGGCTCCAAGGTCTTTATAGTAACATGTGGCAAAGGAGATTCTGCACCTCATGGTAGACAGGAAGAAGAAATAAAAAGCTAAGGAGGCTGGAGACAAGTTACAAAGACCTGCCACCAGCATCCGATTTGATCTAGTGCTATCTCCTAAAGTTACCAGAAACTTCCAACCAAAAACACTAGCTAGGGAAAAAGTATTCGACATATGACATTTCATATTCAAACCATAAAATAGACCCCCTTATTACCTATTTGGTTCTACTTTGCGTCAAACACTTTCTGAGATCCAGTGACACAGGCCATCTTGATACCCTTCAAATATACACTGGTCCAATCTCAAGATCTTTACATTTGTGCTTCCACTGCTTGTTTCTGTCACATATCTGTGTGGTTGATTCCTATACATCTTCATATTTCAGCTGAAATTTCATCTAACAGAGGTGTGTTCTGATGATCCCATACCAAATAACAGTGCTAGATATCATCCTTTCCTTAAACCTTTCTTCTCTATCCTCCACCCTGGCATTGTTTATTGTGTCCATCCTTCCTTCCTTGCCGGAGCAAGCCGGCAGCAAATTGGGATTCCTGAAATAGGGGCCAGGGACTAGGAAAAAATAGAAGAGAGACAAACAGATGGGGTCTGGGAGGTCTGCAACCCAGGTAAAGACTGCAGCCCAGTTTATTTCAAGTTCCGTCCCTAAATACTCTTCTTAAAACTAGGGAACTGCCAGAGGCTACATTCATACAAAATAGTAATCAAGTCACAAATAGGATAAATGAGAAGCTATTAACATTGCCCAAAGTCATCTTGATAAGAAGTGATTGACATTGCTTAAAGTCATCTTGATAAGAAGTGATTGACATTGCTTAAAGTTATCATGATAAGAGCTACTTCCTTGTGTACACAATTGTGTGGGTCCAAGATCACTGACCCCACAGTCACAGTCATTGACCCCACAGTCGGTCCCCAACACCTTCCTTCCTTCCTTCCTTCCTTCCTTGCTTGCTTGCTTGCTTCTTTCCCTCCTCCCTCCCTCCCTCCCTCCTTCCCTCTCTCTCTCTTTCCTTCTTTCTTCTTTCTGTCTTCCTTTCTTTTCTGTCAGTCATGGGGCTTGAACTCTGTGCCTGGGTGTTGTCCCTGAGCTTTTCAGCTCAAGGCTAGTGCTCTATCACTTGAGCCACTTCCAGTTTTCTGGTGAGTAATTGGAGATACAGTCTCACGAATCTTAGTGTCCAGGCTGGCTTTGAAGAGTGATTCTTAGATCTCAGCCTACTGACTATCTAGGATTACAGGCATGAGCCACTGTGCCCAGCTGTTCTTATTTCTTAATGGCTCTCATTACCATCTGAGCATATTATTTACCTTTCCATTAGAATGGAAGCTTCATGAAGGACGTAGCTGTGTTCATTTGTTATCCTAGGGCTTGGAAACATTATTGTGTGGCACATAACGAACATGAAACAAATACTGCATGAATTGCTGCCTTAACTATATTCAACATGTGAAAAAAGACCAGGGATAGAAAACGGGTCATGGAAGGCTGGGCAGAAGAGACCTACCAAGGAACACAATTGAATACCAATTGAAAAATCTAGAAACAAACAGTATATATACACACATATATTTATATAATTAAGAGACTGGGAAATGTAATTCCAAGGCAGTAAGTTTAAAGTTTGACATGTTAAGTAGTATGTTTTCTTTTTAATCTTTGAAGGTGATGTACAAGATTACAGTTACATAAGTAAGGTAATGAATACGTTTCCTTTCAAACAGTGCTACCTCCTTCCTCCTTTTCTTCTGCTTTCCTTACCCTGATTCCCCTCCACACTAAATTCAAAAGTTTATTTCCAACATAATAGCTTGTGAATATCACTGTTACATTGAGTTACCTTTGTCCCACCATTTCTGTGATACCCTTTCCCTTCTCCAAATTAGATAAACTTTTTATATACAAGACTAAGGGTCCTCGGAAGAGCTGAAGACCCATGACCGCTCATTTTAGGTAAGGGGCCAATGTGGGCAGAAAGCCATCATTTTACATCTCCAAGTACATTAGCTTATACTTAGTGCATAATCAATGACCTCCTACTGTCCCCTGGTGGCAGTCCAGCTGAACTGCATGGAGAAGCAAATTCCTTGAAGATGAGAAAGCAAAAGCCTATAGTGTGTCGTGTGTGTGTGTGTGTGTGTGTGTGTGTGTGTGTGTGTGTGTGTGTTCCCTTGGGATAAATATCTCCCAATGTTTATCCTCCAGAAATCTAACCATGCTTCCTTACTCTTTTGAGTTCCGCATCAAAGGGATAGAAAGCAATATACTGGCAGCTATGTTTAATCATAAAACACAGCCCTACCTCCATCCAAGAAATCTCCTCTCCATATTATGTGTAAGCTGTAGGTTGACATGGGCAACCTTAAAGTCCCCTCCCAGTCCAGAGCTATACCGCTTCATGATGAGCCATTCTTATTCTACGCCCTTCTAGTCTAAGATCTTAAAATACCAAATGTTTTAGTCTAGACTTTCACTTACTGGAGGCATCCCACATCCTCCTGGAGTCTTCACTGTATGCATTTAACTTCTACCTAGCAATACAAATTTTGCTCCTGAGTTAGTGATTCAAAATTTTACCCCACAAGTCTTGGCCATAATTAACTCCCTAAGGAAATAGTTTTCTACCATGTGAATCACTGGAGGAAAATGTGTTCAAAGTGGAAAATTCCAATCTGCCAACTCACTGTCTGACTCTGATACAGCACATCAAGGTTGGACAGTGTGCATTTTCACTTCAGTTAGCATCATATGGGTCCCCATTGTAGGTGATCTGCAGACTACTTGTGTTTTGGTTTGAATATGAAATTTGATCCCACAGGCTCATGTGTTGAACACTTGGCCATCAATTTTTAGGACAAATATTTGTCCTCAAATAAACCTACTTTCTAGGTGAAAACTATGTAAAGCAGGACCTAAATGCAGAACATAGGTCAATTGAGATGTGCCTATTGAAGCTTATAACTGGTGACTCGTCCTCTTCCTTACTTTGCTTCCAGTCTGCCATGTGGCAATATGTTTTGCTGATTCTTGCTGCCATTAGCTGAAAAGCTCTATTTCCTTATGGGTCCAGAATGAGGTAAGCCAAAAACTGTAGACTGAATTCACAATCTATATGTTAAAATAACTCTTTCTTCCTGTAAGTAATTCTTGGGTATGTAGTCACAGAAATTAGATTTTTCATTTGGATTTTTTACTGCATAACATGAATGTTTAAATGGGCCATATCTGCCCTCTGTGATTTATATATTAAGTACAGCGTGGACAGGTGAAATAGTTCTTGGAAGACTACATAAACAATTGAAAGTATAGCCACAGATAAACTGCAGTCCTTCTTATACTTTTAAGACCTACCACTGGCCAGGAGTGTGGCCTAGTGGTAGCGTGCTTGCCTAGCATGCATGAAGCCCTGGGTTTGATTCCTAAGTAGCACATACACAGAAAAAGTTGGAAGTGATGTTGTGGCTCAAGTGGTAGAACACTACCCTTGAGAAAACTCAAGGATAGTGCCCAGGCCCTGAGTTCAAGCCCAATAACTAACAAAAAAGACCCACTACTGGGCCAGGAGTTTGGCCTAGTTGTAGGAGTGCTTGCCTAGCGTGCACGAAGACCCAGGTTTGATTCCTCAGTATCACATACATAGACAAAGCTGGAAGTGGTGCTGTGGCTCAAGTGGCAAAGCACTAGCCTTGAGAAATCCTAAGGCCAGCGCTCAGGCCCTGAGTTCAAGCCCCAGGACTGGCAAAAATAAAGACCCACTACTGATCCTAGACACAAAGAGAAAGAGTGTCAAGAAGCTAATCGAGATGAACATGATGGTACCCTTAATATGCCCCTTCTTGCAACTTCTACATAGAACATATAGTAACACACACACACACACACACACACACACACACACACACACACAATTATATACAATGACAAGGGCAGGTATGATATCCCAAGCATATAGCCAAAAAAGCAAGACAAGTGACCATAATATTTTTGTATGTTTTAAAGATGTTCTGCTATGATTCACAATGAATTCTATTTCAGACTGGTAATTTTAAAGGACTAGGACAAGATTGTTAATAACCTCGTCATGCTCCTAAATACAATCAAGTTAATGATCAAGTTTAATCACCATATAGCAATGAAATTCCTTTGCACAATTAATACATGATGACAAGAGAGGGAAGAAAAAATTGACTATCACAGAGAGAAATTTATTTGACTTTTGCTGGGGGGATGTTTGAACTCAGTGCTTTGCACTTGCTTTGCTTGTGCTCTACCATTTAAGCCATATCTTCAACCCAGCATTGATTTGGACTGGACCCAGGGCTTGGACTCAGGACATGGACACTGTCCCTGAGCTTTTCTGCTCAAGGCAAATGCTCTACCACTTGAGCCACATCTCCACTTCTGGCTCTTTAATGGCTGATTAGAGATGATTCTCATAGACTTTCCTGCCAGGGCTCTATTCAAATCTCAATTCTCAGTCTCCTGAGTAGGTAGGGCTGGGCCACCAGTGCCTAGCTATTATTTGTTTTTAAGCATTTTAATTATCTTCTCTCTTATCAAAACAAAGTAGTAATTTTTAAGTCCTAGAAGTAGAGCAATTAAGATGTAAATGATATTCAATTATACCACCCAATAATTCACTTCTAAAGCGTTAAAGTATTTGTATATGGATAATAGGATGTGTGTGCCATTCTATATTGTTGCATTGAGTGGAACATAGGAAACAAGAAAATTAATGATGTATATCTTCTGTGTACCATATGATATATCTGCTAAATCCAACAAGATGATTGCATCTAATACCACAAAAATGACAAGGCATATTGTTGCATAAAAGGACCAATTGGTAGAATATTGTGTATCATATAACTTTAAAATTAATGTGTATCTGCTTATATGGATGAAAAACGAAAGTCTGGGATCAGGCACATCAAATAACAGTAGATTTTTTGTCTCTTGGGAGTGGATGAAGACATGGAGGAGCAAGAGAAGGCAAGATGGAGAGCAAAAAATGTGTTATATTTTCATTATACTGCAATGTTTTACACGAAAAAGTATTCACATCCTATGTAACTTAAAGTGTTTTAAAAATATAAAATTGTGAACTCCAAGATATGGAAACAAGAGGAATTTCTTTGTGGTTGTTGTTTTTAATGTGAAGTTATTTATCTTTTGTTCTATTTCTCCCCCTATGGTTTATCCCCTGTCCTCACTATATCTGATTTTGCTACCTGGTGTATTACATATACATTTATTTGAATTAGGGAAGAGAAGGGGAACAACAAAATGTTGAGACAAATGGCAAAGGCCAAACCAATGCAACAGCAATACTCACAAGACAATATGTTTGAAATGAACTTTACATCGTTGAGGAGGATTTGAGGGGAGAGAAAGTTGGAGAAAAATCTGGGAGGGGTAACAATATTTGACAAGAAATGTACTCACTACATTCTGCATTTGACTGTAACCCTTCTGTATATCACCCTGACAATAAAATTAATTTTTTTAAAAAAGATTAAAACTATATATATATATATATATATGTGCTGTACATTGTCGGTTTATTCCTGTAATCCTATTTACTCAGGTTAGAGCACTAGCTTTGAGCACAAAAGCTGAGGGACAGCATCCAGGCCCTGTGACTGACAAAACATAATTGTTTCAATTCAAATCATGTGACACACAAAGTATGAAGTGATGTTCCATTCAGGCCCTTACACTTCCTAGACATGCATTCTATCACTTGAGCCAGCTGGCTTGAGCGAGCCCTTTTTTGCCTTGATTATCTCGAAGATAAGTCTTTCTGTGGTTCTCCAGTTTGTGCTTCCCAGCCACACTAGGGATGACAGGTGCATGCCATTGTACCCTGTTGTTGTGCTCCTCCCATGTTTGGTAGAACATGATAAGCCACTGTGTCCACTAAGCCCTAAGCCATTAAGATGGAAACTTTTTTGGGGGGTCATAGGTGTTGTACTTGGCCTGGACATTGTCCCTGAGCTCTTCAGCTCAAGGCTACCACCCTACCCTTCAGCCAAGCCCCACTTCCCATTTTCTAGAGGTTAATTGAAGATAAGAGTCTCAAGTCTTGTTGTTCTTGGGCTGGCTTTGAACATTGATCCTCAGATCTCAGCCTCCTGAGTAGCTAGGATTACAGGCATGAGCCACCATGCCCTGCGGAAACTGTTTTTACCTGTGCCAATCCTGGGGTTTGAACTCAGAGACTGGGCCTTGTTCTTGAGCTCTCTTGCTCAAGACTAGTGCTCTACCACTTGAGCCACAGCTCCACTTCCAGCTCTCTTATTTGGTGTTTTAAAATTAGAGATAAGAGTCTCACAAACATTCCTTCCCAGACTGGCTCCTACCCTGATCCTTAGAACTCAGTATCCTGAATAGTTAAGATTACCAGCCACTGGCAACTAGCTAATATGAAAACCTTTATGGTTTGAGCCAAGATTCTTGAGCCAAGATTCCCTGATGTCTTGTTAAGTAGCTAGGACTACAACTTTCAACCACTGTGTTGTAGATTTTTATTTTGCTATTACAAACAATATGAACATTTCTCATTTGCCTTTGCCTTTTCCTACTCATGTTATTTTTATTGTATAGATCCAGATGCTGCAAAATTGCCTCCAAAAAGAGCATACTAATAAATCACAGAACATTATTTCCGTGCCAACTCCCTAGTCTCCATTATCAGAGTTGCAACAATAGCAGCTACACTCAAGTATACTGACTTGGCTGTAAGCCCAGACCATAGCTGACCTCATTTCCTACTCCATGCTTATTGGCCATTAGTGGACCAAGTACAATGTCTCACAAATATCCAATCAATGGAAGGGGCTGTTGTGTGGAGAGAGAAACCAGTAGATGCCTCGGAAAAATTAGTAGATGTCTAGATCTGAAGAAACTATTTAACTGAGACAAACATTTAATCATCTATGGGCTACATTTGACCCACAGACATGCATATTCTGCTATATAAAGTGCTGAGTATAGAGTGTTTAAAAAAACAATCTGAATCACTGTTAAATATTAAGGGAGAAATCGTTACTTATCCAATCATGATATTTTCTTTCTCATAGTTTTCCATGTACAGACTCATCAATTAATAGAATATTCCTGGTATTTTCTCCTTCATTCACATCTTTTTGGGGAGAGAGAGAGGCTTCTTCTCTTCCCTAGAGAATGTTTCTGCCGTCAACTGGGAGACAATTGTAATTCTGAAGTTTAATATGAGAAAAATCATTTGTCCCTGGGAAAAAGAATGATAGTGTTTTGATATTAATTTATTCTTTTCTTACCTCCTAATAGTAGCACACACACAACCTGGATACTCAAGAGGCATGATTTCAAAACGGAAGGACAGTTCACATCTTAATATTGGATATTTTTAATAGCTAGAACATTAGGTAATTGTTTCTAAAAGATGACAATGGTCGTAACTGAGACATAGCTTCTCTTTTGGAAAGGCCATGTACCCAACTCATCAATGTCTTATCTATTCACTATTTTACTTTGCCAATATTTGATGTAAAAGTGTGCCAGTATTCAGTAGCACATAGTAATAAAGTTATGAGACAAACATCCTCCAAATAATTATTGGAATGTACATAATTATTAGAATGTACCGATTTGTTCATGGCAAAAAGAATTTTCCAGATGTGATTAAAGATCTTGACAATGAGATAAAATCCTGTGTGTTTCCACATAATCCCCAGGTTTCCAATAAGGAAAAAAGAAGAATGAGGCTCAGAGAGCGAAAAGGAATCGGAGGTCAGAGAAATTGTTGGCTTTGAAGATTCAGGAAAGACTCATCTGCCATTGAATACAAGTGGCCTCTAAGAACTAGTATGGCAAGAAAAAGTATTCTCTCTGAGAGTCCCAAGAAACACCATTTTGATTCTAATCCACTAAAACTATTTGGACTTTTGACCTCCAAAACTGTAAGTAGATACATGTGTGTGGTTTGGGGGGGTACAAAATTAAAGTAGCAACAAGGAATTGTTGGTTTCCAAAAGGCTAGGAGAGGGCCGGGCGTTTGGCCTAGTGGTAGAGTGCTTGCTTAGCATGCACAAAGACCCAGGTTTGATTCCTCGGTACCACATACATAGAAAAAAGCTAGAAGTGGTGCTGTGGCTCTAGTGATAGAGCTCTCACCTTGAGAAAGCCCAAGTGTTCAGGCCCTGCGTTCAAGCCCTAGAACTGCCAAAAAGAAGTGTAGGAAAAAGTCAAACATTACTTAAACCCATATCTCTACTGCAAGAAGGAAAACAGAAACTAGATTCAAGTGACTCCATATTTCTATAATGTGATAGAGTATTTATTTGTAAACTAGCAGTTGATATAGTTGATATTGTTGTTTACCTAGTATCAGTATTCATTTCACCTTTCATTAATGTATTCTGCATTTTGTTTGAAATATAGAACTCTTTTCTTCCATATCTGATGTACTTTCAAGAAAACTCTTTTGATCTAAGTATATCCTTACAATAATCAATCATTGAACCATCTACATTGAAGAGAGTCAATGTACTGAATTTTCCAGATTATGACACTGACATTGCTGGACATGTGACCTAATTGTTTTTGTCCTGGCCTGGATAGGGAGAACTTTAAAGGTATTTCTCATGTGGTCTTCATCTCTTAAGGATCCCAGAGGGGGTGGTTGCCCATGTTTCATATATGGAACATACATAGTATATTACGTGTTGTTCCAAGGGTCCATATGTAGTCTCAGCTTTATTATCCCCAAGAGTCTTAGAAACCATTTGGAGAAGAGACAATAAGCAAGAAGCAAGAAGAGGTATTTCTAGCCATGATTAGATTTAAGTTGTATATATTCAAGGAGTGACATTAAGTGGGACCACAGTTTGCAACTAGACAGTGTGGGCTAGAATTTCCTGGGTCATTGAGGTTAACTCATATTGATGATAGCCATCTAAATGTGGTAAAGGGATCAATGTTGAACATCCTGACACTGAGAATTTCATGAATGTGGAAAGTGAACGTTACAGAATGACTCCACAGACTCAATTATCTTTAGTCACAGACATAGTTCTGCCTTCTAGTTTATAAAACAAATTTCCCTTGCAAGATTTTTAGCATATGGAGGGGAGTTTCCAATACATATCTCCAACTTTGCTTTGGGATCTGCCATAAATTCCTCTTCATAAAGTCACTGATTTTTCTCATATTTTTAATACTTACTCAAAATAGACAAACATTTTTGCCAAACTTTGAAAATACAATCCTAAATATCTTAAGATTACTTTTAAAATGTAAAGATGAATGCAGGTGGTAAAAATAAATTCAGTGACTCATAATCAGATAACACCCAGCTTGAGAAAGAGTAGAAAAGCACTCTTTAACTAGAGAAAATGTAATACGATGTTGCCATCATTTAGGCAGTATTCTGGTACTTTACAAACATAAAATTATAGCTTTACAAAAATCCATGTTAGTACTTACATTTGAATACCCTAATTTTATACCGTAAAAGTCTTTAATTAAAACAAAAAAACAGGAACAACTGAATTGCAAGTTGATACACAGAACAAAATTTTTCCAAAAATAATTATTAAATGCTAATAATTCAATGTTCCAATAGTAATGTACCCACTACCTGACACGTGTAACTGTAATCCCTCTATATACATCACCCCAACAATAAAATACAATTTTTTAAAAAGCTAGTGATTACAGAATATATCTTTTACTGACTTTTTACATGAAATTTTGTCTTAAAACTCATGAAATAGAGCCAGGAGTATAGCCAATGCCTAGCTTGCACATAGCACTGGTTTCAATTTCTTGGTACCATATACACAGCAAAAGCTGGAAGTGGTGCTGTGGTTCAAGTGGTAGAATGATAGCCTTGAGAAAGCTCAAGGCCAGTTTTCAGGCCTTGAGTTCAAGCCCTGGGCCTGGAAAAAAATCATAAAATATAAGCTATTAATTATGCTTTAAAAATCAATCCTAGACTTGGACTGCTATTTTATTTTTCTTTTGAGACAAGGTCTTGCTATGTAGCACAAGGCTACCTTGAAGTCACTGTGTAGCCTTGAACTGCTCTTTAATAGTGCCTGTTCTGCAACAATATATTTATTTGGTTCCATATTATTTTCTCTCATTTCTTCTGCTTATAATTTCTTATAGAAGCTGAATGTGGTGGTACATGCCTGCAATCTGTGCATGAGGCAGGAGGATCACAAGTTTCAAGTCATCTAGAGCTATATAGTGAGACCCTATAATAAAAAGAAAAATAAATTCTTCTGTGGCTGTGTGAACTAGGGCTTGAACTTAAGTCCTGTACACTGTTCCTGAGCTTTTTTTGCTCAAGGCTAGTGCTCTACCACTTGAGCCATAGCTCTACTTCCAGCACCTTTTTGGTAATTAATTGGAGGAAAGAATCTGATGGACTTTCTTGCTGGTTTCAAACCTTGATCCTCAGATCTCAGCCTTCTGAGTAACAGTATTATAAGTATTAGCCACCAGTACCTGAACTGAAAAATAAATTAGTATTAAGCACATTGATATTTATTTAACTATTGAATAAACAATCAGAGGCAAATGTACAGTACAGGAAGATAATCTTTATTATTCCTTAACTAGAAACAACATAGATAGCAAGCTCATGAGATATGAGTCAATTTTTTTAAAATCCCTCAACAACAATAGCCAAAAACAAGCCTTTACTGCACAGGTATTTTGGTCACTATTATAATCTCCAAGGGCACAAAAGCCAGCAGCATAAAGTAACATAAAAATAATGACTTTGAATTTCTGATTTGTCAAAACCACAGATCACTGTATCAAAACATATCCTTGCATCGTCTTCATCTTCTTCTATAACATTGTTTTTGTTACTTAGCCAAATATCTTTTATGCACATAGTATTCATACAAGGATGCTGTCTTAATATTGTCAGTACTAATATTAAACTTTACTTTTTCCCCAAAACATAAGTGAATTATGATTCCAGTTTCTACATGTATTGGTGTCAGTGGTAATAGCAGATTGATTTTTATCTTCAAGATTAACCCACAGATTGACTTCACATTTGGTGATCATTGGTATACCCTACTTTTTATTTTACTTTCTAAATAATTTTAAATATATTTCATAAGCCCTGAGATATTAGATTACATGCTAATGATTGTATATTTTGCATTTACACTTACTCCAGTCAGTTGAGTTCCACACAATTAGTCTCTTATTAAATTATTTACAGATGAGTGTGAATTAAAGCCATGATAAAATTTACCACAAATATGGTTAACACTAATAAGGCCTTTAACTAAGAGCTGCATATGTTGTGCATTGCAACTTACTAAGAGCAACTCTTAAATTTACATCTTTTCATTTTGCTTCCTTCCACATGAATAACCACACTTCACTTTTTCCCTCTTGTCAAACAACTCAGTTTTTCTTCTTCAAACATAAACACTAGTTCTCTAACTGAGCAGCTGCCAAAAGAAACTTAGCATTCTAACAGCATGTTGATAACTGAACTGCCTAGCAGAGAAATATGCTCACAACAGGCATTCAACAAATGTTTGTTCCACATGGGAGGAGTGGATTGTAAGGCAGTTGTCTGAATCATGTACTGTTCATCATATACTGTAATTTTGCTTAACTGGGAAATTTGGTTTTATCGATTTAAATTCAAGTTCAAGTTTAAATCCAAGAAACTGAATTTAAAAAATAGATTTACTGGGGCCAGGAGTTTGGCCTAGTGGTAGAGGGCTTGCCTAGCATGCACAAATACGTGGGTTCGATTCCTCGGTACCACATATATAGAAAAAAGACGCAAGTGGTGCTGAGGCTCAAGTGGTAGAGTGCTAGCCTTGAGAAAGTCCAAGGACAGTGCTCAGGCCCTGAGCCCAAGCTCAGGACAGGCAAAAAGAATAGATTTACTGGAGGGGCTACAGTAACATTTCTTAATAGGAGAAAAAAAACAAAATTCTTTCCCACTTTATATTGATCCAACTGAATAAAGAAAAGAAATTAAACAGTTAATAACTAAATAATATACTTTTTCCACATTTTTTGTGACTATTTTGTTCACATATTTATATGCCTGTTAAATTCTAGCTAAAAGGTAACTATATAATCTGAATGTCTTTTCCCAGTTCCTTAGGGACATTAATGATGGTAGTAAAAAGCTGGTATAAATATAAAGACTATGTTTTTTTAAGTTATGCCATATTTCTGCATTTATTTTTGCTAACATTCATTAAGTTCATATTTAAATGATGCCGTGTAGAATGAGCTACTTCTCCAACTTGCTTAGAGTAATCAGTTTTGTTACAGCTTTCAAGCATGTTGCACACTTATCATCAAGCACATGGATAAGTAACTATTATGCTCTTTTGAAAGGATACACTGACAAATTCTTAAGTTACTAGCTTTAGCCCATCCTATTTTAGTTGGTTACAGGACAATTGCAATGGCAAAAACATTAACAATGCAGTTCATGGTTCGGTTCTCCCATCTTACAGTACAGGTTCCTAAAAATACACAAGAGAAAAACTTAAAAACATCAGTAAAACTTCAAAATTACAAGGGGGTGGGGAATAGATACACATTTATTTTTATTGTGGTGGTCATGCTGTTCGTTTTTATATGTTTTTATTGTTGTCTTCAGTTGTACAAAGGGGTTTCAATTTAACCTGTCCAGTTATGTATACAATGCATCGTTATCAGTGTCACCACTCCCATGAATCTTCCCCCATCCCCGATGTAGCCTACTCTAATCCATCTCCTCAACTCTCTTTTCATTTAATTATTTATTCCCTTGACCCTCTTTTATATTCACATTTTATAATGGGATGACGTTATAATGTAATTAGATACCAAGTAATGCTACTGATAATGTATTTTCAGAACTTAATCAATGCTAAGTAAGCATTTGATTAAAAAAGTGTATTGCTTGCCAGGTGCCAGTGGCTCACATATGAAAAACTGGCCATTCGGAGGCTGAGATCTGAGAATCACAGCTCATAGCCAGTCCAGGCAGTAAAGTCTGTGAGACTCTTTAGTAATCTACCAAAAAGCCAGAAGTGAAGGTACAGATCCACTAGAGGTGGTAGAGCATTAACCTTGAGCACAAAAGCTCAAGAACAGCATCAAGGCCCCGGACTCTCACACACTCATGCACATACAGACACACACACACACACACACACACACACACACACACATACACACACACACTATTATTTCTCATTGCTTGAACTCCAATTCTGTGTGAACTGACTTACCATCAGAAGTGGTATCCCAAAAACATGAGCTGGCTGTGTGAAAGCCATATGCACTTCGCTGGACCACAGCACAAGTCACTACAAATAAAGTCATAGACATAAAGTCATATTTATAAATAGTGGAAAAGAATCAAGATGGAAGGATTTGTGTTCACATCTCTAACAGTGGACAAACTAAACAGGAAAAATTTCATCCAGGAGACCAGAAAAAAATGTCACCTTGACTACCAGTCATCATGATTCTAACACTGCAGGATCCAGTCAGTTTGAAGTACACTACTATTAATCACTGGTAACTGTATTACACAAAAATAGTTTAGTTTTCCAGCCACTATGTGAATTTCACAGTCCTATATAGAAGCATGGGACTACTACCAGGAAGACAGTTGGACTTAGATATTGCTGCTGAGCCCTAGTAGCTCAAACTGCTTTTAAGAAGTGAAACATGCCTAGGTAATGCATATGTGAAATATATTAGTTTAGGCACTTGTGTATGTATGAAAGCATCAGACTATACACTATCAGCACACATGATTTTTTTGTCAAGATTAAAATAATTGTTTTAAAGTTAAAAAACATGGCCATCTTACAGGTATTACCATACATACATACACATATATATGCATATACATATATGCATATATTAGCATATACACATGTGTGTATACACATATTGTTATATATACATATATCAGCATATATACATAACGTGCATTCACGTGTGTGTGTGTGTGTGTGTCTGTGTGTGTGTCTGTGTGTGTGTATGCATAAATGGGCTTGTACTCAAGGTCTTGCATTCTTGCTTGCTATTTTTGATAATTGCTGGTATTCTATCAATTGAGCCACATTTTGGGCTACAAATATTATTTTAGATTAATAAGTCAGAAGTCATTTCTACTTCATTAATATCCAAATGTAATGTCTACTATTCATATGCATTCTCAAAATTAAGAGAAAATCAAAAGGACAAAATGAGTGAATTAATGAAGAAGGACAGGCTTACCAATGTATTTGTACGCTTTCCCCAACTTAACCAAATGAGTTAGCGATTGCTCCACTATGCTTGCAGTCCACTGGTTGATATTGTTGTAATTGTAGTCTTCACCTCCTAAAACCCCATCTATACACTACAAGAGAAGGGGAGAATGTAAGTCCTTTAGCCAAATGAACACATTTTACCAATCATTTATTCAAAGTACACCCCAATAGAGGATCCCAGTAAACATATTGTTTCATTTATAATTGCTTACATGTTTGCAAAGGCTTTCCAGAAGTATTTTCTCACTCTATGAACAACTACGGGTCATATAAAAATAAATATGCAAAGGTCTCCATGATAAAGAACTTAATCTGAGAGACTAATAAAAGAACTGTAAAATATATAACATAAGAAAGACTAATCATATAATAAGTCATAGGATAAAAGGATTGCAAAACAGGAAAGGGATTAAAAGATGGTGATAATTGCTTAAAGAGTGGCACTAAAACAGCTGGGATTTAAAGTAGGGGATTTAAACTAGAAACAAAGAAACAATTTTAAAACAGAACATATAATTGTATTGTTATTCATACTACACAAGGACTTTGCTATGAAACAACTAGCAATACTGCCAATTAAAGTAAATAAAAATTCTCTAGAAAAAGAGCCACATGATGTCCCATTGTGATCATTTGCATCCCTAGTCCACCAGCTTTACTATCATAATCCCGGTCTGAAGGCCAGCTCTGCCCATATCTACTGTGTGAGTTTTATCTGTTTTCCTGTGTTTTCCAGGAAGGCTAACAACATTCTTATAACACAATGAGAGGATGAAATGAGAATGAATGTCAAGTGCTCAAACACAGAGACTGGCAAAGAGCAAGGATAAAACTCACTACCATGATCATTACTGCTGCTGTGTGCTTGTATTAAAGTAATAGAATTTAATTCGTAAGTCGTTCATTCATCTAACTTAATACAATCACACACACATACATGCACATTTACACAAATGCATATCTTCATTTCCTACAATCGGATTATCATAAAGATTTATAAAAATACTTACAAATACTGACCTTCAGTTGGATAATATAAAATCTTTACTAACCATAAAATACCAAGACTTTAAATCACTTAACGGGGTTGGTGTTGTATGGCTCAAATTGCTCTAGAGAATTCAGTAACATGACAGAGAAGGGACAGTAGCCAAAGAATCCGGAAAACAGAGATTTTATTCCGGATTTAGCATTATCAAACTGGTGAACTTTTAACAGCCTTTCAGGCTCTCCATTTGGCTTTTCTGAATGAGAATGTAAGAGCCCACATGTTTTAATTTTGTTTTTCAGGTCATCTAATAGGAATACTCTGAATCTTGCACTTACTATGAAAAAGTGGGTCCCATTATCAATAACCTTGATAATTACAATTAACTAACATTAATCTAGCAGATTATCATGAACTACTAGGCCACTAGACAATATATTTCCAAGGTTATACTCGACATGGCACACAGTAGATATGCAAAGGTTTGTTTGTGAAGGAAACTGGCTCTGAAATTCTCTCCGAGCATCCTAAATAAGACATTATAGATAAGTTCTAAGTTAATTTAATTTAGGAGTTGGAGAAATTCAATTACTAACAAAAAATAAAATGTATGCCTATTACCAATAAATGAGTGGCTATAAAAGTTCAACAGGATAAATATATGGTAATTGAGGAGAAAATCAGAAAAGAAATGAGATAAACATAAAATAAGGAAAATAAGAACACTTGTCTAAGAAGGGATGAAATGTTTCAAAATAGAACATATGTTCTCAAGCCTTTCCAAGGCCTCCATAGAAATGTTTCAATGGTAGAAAACAAGTTGGCTGATGGATAAGAGCAAAGAAAAGTAGTTCAAAATAACCGAAAGTAGACTGAGATTTCTTTTCAGTTTTATCCTTCATATATATATTTTTTCTTTTTTTTATTGTAATTAGTAAAAGGGTTACATGATATTTGCCAGATAGAAGGTGCATTAATTCACGTACATTGATACCCTTTCAAATGTCTTGGTACCCATTTCCCTCCCCCCCCACACCTCCCACCCGTCTTGGTTTTCCCCCCTTCCCTATCAAATTGTAAATAACCAAATACAAATAAATTCAATATATCAGATAACAAAGTGAGATACTACAACAATATGAGATAACCAAAGGACAGCAAAGGAAATGAGAGACAACATAGTACATTAAGGACAACAATCATTCGTTACCTTCATATATATTTTTTTAAAAAAAAACTAAGATGAGCTTGCTTTTGACAAGTTCTGAGACTGTATCAAAAATATCTTCAGTTGAATTATATTGCTTACTACTTTCTCACAAATATTTACAATTCATACCGTAATTTACAGAAACATTAAAGTAATATATACATACAAGTCCCTAACCCATTCCCAATCCTGTTCCCTGGGAAAACACCTTCAGGATTACTTATATATCATGAAATAATTTTCATATTGCCATTTACTGATTTATGAAGCAGTTAATAATAACAGGGAGCCTATCCTGTTTTCTCAAGGTAGCAAACTCAGTATTTTAAAATTTTTTTCTTGTAATTAATAGAAGGGTTACATTATATTCTCCAGAAAAAAGGTACATTTCTTAACAATCATTGCTACCCCTTCTCATGTTTTTGTCCCCATTTCCTTCCCCCACCCTCTCCCCTCATCGTGTTTTCCCCCCTTCCCAATCCTATTTCAAATAAACAAATAAACATATATACAATATATCAGATAACAAGGTAAGATGAGAAATAACATAATACATTAAGAACAACAGTCACACCTTACATGGCTCTTGTTTCTATATCTTGGAGGTCCTTTCATTTAGCCTCATCCTATATGGCCTTATGTATCTCAGTTTTTCCCTATTGTAAACCTCTGCTAGGAGACTCCAAGCAAACCCAATATTTTTATTTCATTATATTTACACTATTAGGACCATGTTTCTTTTCCTTAACGTTCCTGGCTTCTTTGTAAATGATTCCATTCTATGCAAATAGTATGAGATGCCTTGTTGGTGGGTGGCAAGCATTATCCTATCGTTTTTTGTCTGGAAAGCCAATTTCCCCAACATTTAGACTTGAGTTTTTATATCTCCTTCCATTTTAACCAGACCAATGACAGACGTCAACCTAAGTACTTCTCCCTGTTGACTCAGACTTTCCCTTGAATGTCTCTTGAAAGAAATGAACTGAACAGGAGTTCAGTTCACAACTATAAACCTGGTTTTTATTGACAATAAAGGTGATTTGTTCTCTTTCTAATGACTCCTTTGTCTTTTTATCTGGCAATCAACTTGGGTAAGAAACAACCCATTAATTAAAAAGAAAGAACCCACTAATTAAATGGACTCTGCCCAAAATAAACAGTGTCCTTTCTTTCATATTCCACTGACTAGGGAAATTCTCTCAACATGTCACTTTGGAAAACGAGATTGTTATCACTCCGCCTTTTCTCATTACGTCTACCTCCCTCATTTTGTGTATACACTGGCAATGAAGTGAAACTATGTGCATAGTTCTAATACATGATTCTAAACTATGAAAATACAGAAGGACTCTTAGGTGTCTGTTTAGTCCTTTCAGATACTGCTGCTAGTGGTACAAGGCCAAAGTTTCATGAGCTCTAAGTGAGCTGATGCTCTTGTTCAGGTAAATGAAATACTGTGTCATAGGGGACTGATGACATGAACAATGCCCAGAGGGTGGAGCTGATCCAGCCCAGACTTAATGTAGTCTGGGCCTGCCAGAACACAGACCCCAACAGCCATACCCATAATTCAAGTCTGTCTTCTGGGCCATCTCAGAATTTTTCTAGAGCTTGGCAGAGTTAGAGATGATTCAGGACTATAAATGTATTTGTAATTACCTCACCCACAGTGCAGTCTGTATTGATACCACAGGAATAATGAAAGTTCCTTTCCACAACAGCTTTCCAAAAAAAAAAACCTTCTTTTCTATTAGCCTCACAAAGGACTACATTTCATGTTTCAAATAGTTTTCTGAAGATTTAGTTTACCATTGTATCAGTACCTAAAAGATGATAAATGATCACTTTATTTTACTGGGCTTAAATATACAATGTCTAAAGGCAGGCATTCCTATATCTTTTATCTATTTAATAGACACGTATTATATATACTTTGTATTCTGTAAAATACATATACATGTAGAAATATACACACAAATATACCTTTACAGCATTAAAATTTAAATTAATGGTTGCTTTGCTTGAGCAAGGTATCAATTTTAGGAATCAGTAAGCTAGTTTACCAGACTAACACAATTCTTAAGCATCTATTTCAGGACCACATGCAACAAATCCGAGAAGCACCCCCTGAAAAAGGTTAGTAAATAAATCTTTTAAATCTTGGGGGGCGGGGGTTTTGGGGGAAACTGGTCCTGGGACTTGAACTCAGGGTGTGGGCACCATCCTTGAACTTTCTCAAGGCTAGCACTCTAAAACTTGAGCCACAGCACCACTTCTGGCTTTTGTGTGCATATGTGGTAGTGAGGAATCGAACCCCAGGACTTCCTACATGCTAGGCAAGCACTGTACCATTAGGCAACACTCCAGGCCCTTGAATCTTGTTGTTTTAATGCTAAGGTTTCTAATTTCATGCTGAAAAAAATCAAAACATGGAATTTAAAAAGTTCCATCAATGTAGCAAGCTTCAAGATGAACATCGTGTATAACTCACCTCTTTGACGATGTTATGTGCTTCGTCAGCATTGAAGCCGACCTAAAGGAAAAGCAAGATAAAACTTCTCTCGTTATAAGCTTCCTTTTACCTGTAGAATATTCTCAACTAGACTACACAGATGTTATTGATAGTAGACTATAAATGATAACGAAACTCATGTCTATTGAGGCTCCCAATCCTACTAAGAATCCTTAAAAATATAAAATGTGGGAGTTGGTAATTGAGCTCAGTAGAACACTTGTCTGGCATGTGTAAGGCCCTGAATTTGGCTCTCAAGTCTGCAAAAATAAAATAAAATAAAAAAATACAGAATATGTTCTCTACTTTCCTCCCTGAAGATTCTGAGTCATTAGATGTGGGCACAATCTAGGCAATTACAACTTTTTTTTGGAAAAGTGCCTTATACTAATGATTCAGATGAACATACTAGATTGAGAATCATTGTATTGTAAAGCTCAGGAAATAAGCAGGAGATGGCTGTGGAGATGTGTCATCAGAATACAGGATATAGCTTCAGCTATGAGAGAATAAAGTGGTCCAAGAGAAAAAAGAATCTTCCTTTCTATTGTATTTTCAGCTTAAACTGGCAAGATACGTTCTTCTCAGATTAAAGCTTATAACAATAACTCATTTGAAATTAATAGTACTTAAATTCTGTAAATTAGCCTGACAGCAACTTACTTTTACTTTGGAGTAGATTGTTAGAATCCTGAATTAACAGTAACTATCAATGAGATCCAAGTGTTCTCAAAAGAGTATAGAAGTAGGTTATGTGATAAGACTGAAATCTAAACCAAGACAGGTCAGATAATCCAGGAGTGTTTTCACAGAGTCATTATTAGGTACTTTATGATATCAGCATATTTTCTAAAAATTACTTCAAACAAGTAATTTCTCAACTTAAAATACTGAAGAAAGATTTGGGGCTTTTTTAACTCATAAAATTACCCTATAAAATTCCCCAATAATCAATGTACAAAATAATCTAAATTTTTAGGAGTAAGATGAAAAGAGATATCAAATTTTGGTCCTAGAAAATTGTCATTTCACATTAAACAAGTCTTTGCTATCAAAATTAGCCTAGGCTTTGAAGGCCATGTATGTCACTTCAATTTAGAAAATCGCGTAATACTTGAGACTTGGGGGAGGGAGACATAGTAACACACGTTTTTCTTTCTTTTTGATAAATACACTTAGGTAGCTCTGTAGAAAAGAACCCGTTGCAGTCTTGTTGGGAGATATGAAATGTGTGTGTGTGGAAACCAAATATGTGATTTGGGGGGGCCCTAGTCCTAACATTATAATACCTTCTGAAGTCTATCTGCAACAAAGAACTCATTGAAATGTATTTTTACCTTCTGTAAAAGTCTATATTTTAATGATTCCTACTGGACCAGAAGCTTCTTCCAAAGGTGTATTAATGCATCTTTTTATTCTGCACCTCCACTATCTATCCAATTTTATTCCCCCACACCATTCACTAGTGGCTACACTGGATGGAAACCATCTTTGTCTGTTCTGCCCTGGCAAGCTGTCACAAGTTGCACTTCCAATCCAACAGGCCTCATCCACAAAGTTATTGTGAAAGAAGAGCTGTAGTGTTAAACCAGAGGCCTGGACTCAAATCAAGCACCTGCCATCTCTGGCAGTTTTAACATGGACATTAATCCCCATGAAAAGTCGTCAGTTCCCATCAGTGACAGGAAGATAACTGACATTAAAGTGCTCCTTGGGAGGCTTAGGAAAGCCTGAACCTGTGAACCTGGGGCTCATAATCCATACAGCTCCTCCTTCCAGCCTACCCAGACCACAGTTTCCAAGAGCTGGAGAGGCTGTGGCGCCAGGGCCCCAGACCTAGGAGCTGTGGCACCTGCTCTATAACACACCTAGGGAGGTAGGAAGCAGCAAGACCAGTCCAAGGCCTGCCTGGCAGACAGGCAGTGCCAGCCTACTAATGCCTTCCTACCCGCCCCCGCCCCACCCGTCAGGCCTCTTTCCTTCCCATCCTCGCCTGCCTCTAAGGGCCTGACTGCAGTTTCCGACCACCCGTGCCATGGAGACTAGCAGACCATCCTCGAAACAGTGGGGAAAGGGAGATGGTGCGGGAGGGTGGGGGGAGGGACTGGAACGGGCAAGGAGGATCCTCTACTGCGCAAAGAACCTGGGATCAGAAGACAAGGAATTCTAATTCTTCCTGACATCCTGAACTAGAAAATCACCCAAAAGAGACCCCGCACCCAGGTGGGCAGGACCAAGGGGGCACTCTACGTTGCCCGAGGGGCGGTACCTCGTCACAGTGGCGGTGGTACTCCTCCATGGTGCCTCTGAGTCTCCCAAAGGGCGGAGCGACGCAGGTCGATCGCGCGGCCGCGCACTGGCCTCCAGGGAGGCCCCGCCCCCGTTTGTTCCAAAGCTGACTCCGCCTAGTGGAACTCTGACAACGTCCAGAGGACGCTGGGCGGGGAAGGGTGGCATTGGGAGGGGATCTGAGTGACAAGGGTTCTAGCAGAGCAAAAGGAAGTCTGGGGTCTTTGAATGCACTTCCACCAGGTGCTTCTTCCTTGCTGCCCACTTCAGAGCTTTCTGAAAATAAGGGATGGATGTTGATCATATGCAGAGAACTAGTGTCAACCCTTCTAGTTTCTGCACAACTGGTTTTGAGCTCTCTTCCATGATTGATTGCATGTAATTTAGTCTTTGACCGTCATCTAGCAAACAACATTAGTTAACGTAACATTGAACAAGCATGTTTGTTTTGTTCCCTTACTAATTATCTTACTTGAAAAAAATTTAATCCCACACAATTCAGTTTTCCCATATGAAAGTATAACCGTCCCTATTTCATAACTGGATTCAAAGGATTAAATAAGATTCTGTATTCACAACTCTTAAACTTTGGTCACACGGCTACTTTACACAAGGCTGAATCTGTTTTAGTATCACAAGAATAAAGATATCACATCCACCCAGTGAAAAAGAAGATGCTTTCTTTGATGACTTTTTAAAAAAAGAAAAATCTTTCTAAAGAGTCTTCTCCAAGTGTATCATTGAACAAGATTATGCCATGTAATTCTCCCTCTGGCAAAAATGTTGTAAAAATATAATTGGTACTTTTACCTTTTATTTTGATAAGAATGTTCTGCTAGCAAAAAAAACAAGGGATGTGAAATAAATGCTGGTGTGATAGCTCAGTCCTTGCTACTCTTTCTGATTTTATGTGCTAGAGAAGTTAATATTCACATGGCATATTGAAGTAAACTACAGGAACTTTGTGGATGTCTTTATAGAGTTCACCTAAAAAATACCTTCTGCATATGATTTTTAAAAATAAATAGAAAAGGTGTTAACATTAAATTTGTAAAAAATTTGAAGGGCCTGGGAGTGTAGCCTAGTGGTAGAGCACTTGCCTAGCATGCACTAAGCCCTGGTTTCGATTCCTCAGTACCACCTACCCAGAAAAAGCCAGAAGTTGTGCTGTCATTCAAGTACCACAGCATTAGCCTTGCAAGAAAAGTGTTCAAAGACAGTGCCCAGGCCCTGAGTTCAAGCCCCAGGACTGGCAACAAAAAATTATAAAAATTTCCAAATGAAAAATTTTACAAATGAAGTATTTTCAAATGTCTTAATAAGCCCTCCACTTTTCATGAATATAAAATTTTATGTCTACCTTTATGTTTTAAGTAGCTATGCACAATCCTGCTCTCAAGAGGTTTTTGTTTTCTTTTGGCTTGGTTTTAGAATGAATTTCACCTGGGGGATGAAGAGACTAAGACCTCTGCTTGTGGGCCCAGGAACACAATAATCAGGTTACATGGTCTGCCAAGGAGAACAATTCTGGTTAACAATCACACTTTAAGTAGAAACTCCAAGGATTAAGCCTTAGGAGCAAAACACCAAAATTTGATCCTCCAGGCACTAATACTCAGTTTTAAGTTACTTCTACCCCTGGAAATAAATTTAAATACACATCTTTCAAAAACAAATGTAGATGCTTTCTGGAGGAAGAAAACATTATTTTAAGCTTCAAATTAGATACATATACATAAAATGCACAGTAAAACAAAACTAGGTACATAAACAGACAAAACAGCATTATAATAATCAACAAACAATGAAAACAGATTAACTAAAGATCTAGATGGTTTGGTTAGGCTTTAAAATAGGCTTTAAAATAATTTTACTTATTTTTCAAGGAGACAAAGAGAAAGCTAATAATTTCATCTAAGGGCTTAGGACATGACTCAAGTGATATACACCTGCTTATTAAGTGCAAAATCCTGAGTTCAAACCCCAGTACCACAAAAAAAAATGATTCATTCATGAAAAACAACAAAGGAACTTTAAAGAAGAGTTCTATTGTAGTTATGAAAAAAACTGAAGATCTAATTGTGATGTTTAGAAAATTGGTGAAAATAAAGAAACATAGAGAGATAAATGGATGCAAAATATAAGGAAAATGTATAGAAATAAAAAGAATATCATGACAAATTTTAACAGACGTAACTGGATTTCCAGAAGTAGATGAGAGGTATTAGACAGAAGCAGTAAGTGATGAGATAAGAGTTGAAAATCTTCAAAAATTGATTAAAGAACTTTATGACCAAAGTCTCTATGGGAAGCTGATAAAAACCTCCGGAGATAAAATATTTGAAAAGAAGTTACTTACAGTAGTGTATATTGTGGTGGTGAATGTAGGAAATGTGTAATGAACCGTCCAGGACCCTGATCCCTATGTTCTTTCAGTATCAATTATCTCCCTCGAATACAGAGGCGGGAACTATAGCAATTCCATGTAAAATTATACGAGACAATTCTTTCAAACCTACTGCATATATCTTGTTCTTTGATTCATGTCCTTCATTTTATATTCATATCTCTTACTTTTTATTTTCCTTACGTGTGTTTTCTGAAGTTAAGATAGAAAAAACTTCATAGCAGGGTGTGATGGCTCACACCTGTAATCCTGGCTACTCATAGGGCTGAGATCCAGGTGCAAAGCCAGCCCTGCCACAAAAAAAGGACCTGAGATTTCTATCTCCGATTAATCTCTAGAAAATGGGAATTAGGGCTCAGCTCAAGGGAAGGGCGGTAGCCTTAAGCTGAAGAGCTCAGGAACAATGTCCAGGCCCAGGGGTCAGGGTTATCCTTGAGCTGAAGAGCTCAGGGAAACATCCAGGCACAGAGTTCAAGCCCCATGACCCACAAAAAAAAAGAGAAAAGAAAAAGACTTCATAAGCTTTATTAGAAATCTTGTTATTTTAGAGACTAAGTGCTATAGCTACTCAACCTCCAGTGCCTTGCCCTATAACTGCATTTCATCCTCTGCTGATAAGTGATGTCACTCCATGCAGTGAATTACATTTGTCCCCCTTATTCTCTACAAGAATAGTACCTATATTCTCTACAAGAATAGTACCCATATTCTCCTTGAGTATATGAATAATCCATCCTCCAAATTTTATAGTAAGGATCTAATTCCAAATATCCAGTACTAATCAGAATTTTCTAGAAAAATAAAACGAAAATGGTGAGGGAACAGAGACCTTTGGAAAAGGAAAAGAGTTAATTCAAGGTACTTTTCAGAAATGAATCAGAAAAGTAATTATCTCTAACTATTCTCCTTTCCTTCAATGTATTACCCATATCCCACCTTGACTGAATACAACTGGGAGCTGTAGGACATGGGAGCCACTAGAATCCATATAGTACTGGTACCTAGGTATAGAGTGATGGAAGAGCATTTACTAGCATATATAAGGCACAGAGTTCCATCCATAAAATGCATCTCAAGGCAGACAGTATGGTGAAATGTAAATACAGAGAGGTAGCAGATAGTACAGATCTCAGGTCACACATCCAAAAATCCTTATGAGCCTCAAGGGAAATGAACGTATTTTATTTAAAAAGACATATTTAAGCACATCAGAACAAACTGTCTGAAAAACAAAGGGAATAAAAATTGTAAAATAGCACTCCTAAACTTATCATAGACTAAATTACTTTTTTTGTCAGTCCTGGGCTTGGGGTAAGGGCCTGAGCTTTGTCCTTGGGTTTTCTCAAGGCTAGAGCTCTACCACTTGAGCCACAGCACCACTTCTGGCGTTTTTTCTATGTATGTGGTGCCGAGGGATCGAACCCGGCTCTTCGTGCATGCTAGGAAAGCACTCTACCACTAAGCCAAAATCCCGGCCCTACTTTTTTAAAATTACTGGACTGGGAGTTTGGCCTAGTGGTAGAGTGCTTGCCTGGCATGCATGAAGACCCAGAGTTGATTCCTCAGTACAGTACCACACACATAGAAAAAGTGGAAAGTGCTGTGGCTCAAGTAGGAAAGCACTAGCCTTGAGGAAAGCCTGGTGACAGTGCTCAGGTCCTGTGTTCAGTCCCTAGGACTAGCAAAAAAAAGAATTATTGACTTATGCCAATAATGCTTGCTACTCAATAGGCTGAGATCTGAGGATTATGGCTGTGAACCAACCCAAGCAGGAAAGTTGGTGAGACACATCACCAACTAATTAACAAAAGCTAAAAGTGGAACTGTTGCCCAAATGATAAAGTGACAGCCTTGGGGTGGGGGAAAGCACAAGAATAGCACCCAAGGCCTGAGTTCAATCCATAGTACCAGCACAAAAATAAATTTCAAAAAGAAAAGAACGGAAAAGAAAGCTGGGTTGGAAAATGACAAGCTGGACATGGTGGCTCATGCCTGTAATCCTCGCTACCCAGGAGGCTGAGATCTGAGGATCATGGTTCAAACCTATCCTGGTCACTAAAGTCCATGAGACTCTTATCTCCAACTAACCACTAGAAACCCGGAAGTGGTATTGGGGCTCAAGTGTAGGTCAGTAGCCTTGAGCTGAGGAGCTCAGGGACAAGGCCCAGGCCCAGGGGTAGGGCAGTAGCCTTGAGCTGAAAAGCTCAGGAACAGTGCCCCGACCCAGAGTTCAAGCCCATGACAGACATAAATTAAAAAAGCAAGAAAAAGGAAAATGGCAGATTGGAGACATGACTAAAGTGGTCAAGTGGTCAAGCTGTGAGCAAGAAATCCTAGGAAGATCTCCAGGCCAAAACGAAATAAAATATGTACACACACACACACACACACACACACACACACACACACACACACACATTTGTGTGTTCAAAGCTGTAAGGGAAAAGACATTACTAGAAGAAATGAAATATTTTTGTAATGATAAATCAGTCAATTTTCTTAGTGAAAGCAATTGTCTCCATTTTATGTACTCGTTAATGCAAAACTTGACAAGTAAAAGTTAACTCCAAAAGCTGAAACAGATGGATTCAGAGCAGTTTGATTTCAATGACATTCCCTCAACAGTCAACAAGAAAAATACATCAGAAAGGATATAGGAGATTTGATCATTGTGATCATCACATTTTATCTGACTACAATGTATAGAACTCTGTAGCAACTGCAGATCACATTGTATTTTGAAGTACAAGAAAAGTTTACGTTAACTGGATTATCTCACTGAGGAATTTAACTGGATTTCTTTTTATCAACCACGAAAGTGATATAGTGAGAAACAGGCTATTGGTTTAATAGAAGACAGTCCTTCATCCTCAAAACATAGAGAAACATGTATTCCCATAAGAAACCTTTTCGGAAATTGAAAGTATTTATTTTGCTTCTATTCATCTTTAAGAGTAAGTGTTCATGTACTGTATTATAAAGTACAACTTTGTGAATGCAAACTTCATGTAATTGAGAAAGACACTTAAAATCAAGTTATTAGTCTTATCACTAGTAGATCAACACGTTACATAAATAATAATAATAAAAGAATTACCCGATTGCTAATGCAGTGTCTGCTTTCCTACGTGTTATTGGCTTCCATAATCCTATTTTAAGGCCTTAGTTACTGTAGTCAAGACTCACACAATACTACTTCACAGTCTTTATAATAACGGGTCCCAGTATGACAGGAGGAATTATTTTCCATAGTACACCCCATTATTACAAAGGAAAAGTGCAAATTAATACAATTTTTCTAATTACCAGAATTAATCATCAAGAGTAGAACTCAAATTTTTAAATCACCTTACTTAGGATGACCATGAATCAACAATGGGGCTGGGAATGAAAGCTACAAATGGGGCAAGCTACTATGCTGAGCTCTGCTTTCTTTGGTTTCTAAAACACTAATTGCTAATGTTAATTTAAGAAGAATGGCCTGATGATGAATATTAATATGGTATGGAATTAATCTCTGGAGTGCCACAACACACACGCATGCGCGCACACACACACACACACACACACACACACACACACACACACTGAAGATTCTAATCATGGCTTCAGTATCAGAATCAGAAAAAGAGGTTTGAAAAACATCTATGCTTAACCCATTGCCCAAGATTCCCAAATATCCATGCTACATTCCCATTCCCATAACTAGTTTTTTCAAAAGCTTCCATAGGTAGATGATTATAACATGCAGGCATGGTTGAGAACTCATGATACAATTTTTATCTTCCAGATGTTATTAAAATGAGTAAATTTGCTTTGCTTATAGGTAAATGTACATATATATTATTATACATAATATATACATAATATACATTTATAATCTGTATGTATATTCATGTCTGTATATTAAAATTAAGAGAGTTACATGGGTGAGACTCGTATTTATGTTTCAGTCATGTGTATCAATCATATATTGTCATGTTAGGCAGGAATATACAAGTATCTCAGCAATATGACTTTGTTTCTTTGGGTATATAGATGGGCTATCTGGTAGTTCTATTTTTAATTTCTCCCTGCTGATTTCCTCATTGACTGGACTAATTTGCATTATATAAGGCTATTTACATTGTATTAATTTACCAACGACATATAAAGTTTCTTTTCCCATGTCCCAGAATCCTCACTGGCAACTAGCATTTGTTGGAGTGATTTTTATCTTCCTAATAAAAGGGAGAGGTGAATTTACAATCCTTTGTTTGGCAATTACTTGCATAAAAACTATGAGTATTTTTGTTTTAGTTAAACTTTCATTTTGTGGGTATTTGGTCCTCTATGTTTCTGTTTCTTTAGGAGAAAAGAACACAACTTTTGAACCAGTGTTAAGCTAAAGTTTTGTGCTACATCTGTCACAAAAATTATACATTATATTGCACTTATTCTACACATTAAAAATTTTAAACAACTATAAAACTTCAGAATAGTTCCTTCTGCAGAGAAAAAATTCTGTTCCTTAACTATTATTTTATATATTTATTATCATTTAGTGCTTTTCTTTCAGTGGAAAAGACTCAAGGTCTTTTGGCTCAAGGTACATAATCTAGCCCCATTATCTATGATAGTTCTTTAGTATACTGAAGGGAACTATAAGCCAATAAAAACATAAATGTGCTACATGAATCAGCTGTGTACTGTGTCAGAGAAAGAACAGGTGCAAAGAGAGCCATTACTCTCACTCGGCTCTTAATTTTTGTGATTCTTCTGTGTTTCATGGAGGAGTTCGTTTTGTGCTTTTGAAGAGCTAGCGTAATGTATTTACAAGCATAAAATGGCTTCATTAAGTTTAGTCATCTTGCTCATTACAAAATTTGCAGCCTTATAAGAGGAAATCATTCGTTGTCAAAGTCTAGATGCTAATAATCCTCTTCATAGTCAAAGCACATTTTAAATATTTATTCGTAGGCCAGATGAGAACTTATAAAGTGGCTAAAACAAAGTGACTTTTTTTAAAGGAGAAAAAGCACTGAATAAGAACAAAATGAGCATCGTTTTCAAAAACTAGAACATTTGCTAAGCATTGGCACCATTTGTGTATGTTTATTCAACACAGGATGTAGCCTTGGTTTTTAAGTATATAGTTAAATATCAACATATATAGATGGATCTCAGTTTATTCATAGATTACAATAGATTTCCTATTGTAACAGTCATCATATTTCATCCTTTTTAGTTAAGGATGTGGCTGATACAGTATTTATAGCCTGAAACAGTCACATCTCTATTTTGCTCCTGGTTAGTGTTTGATGGAACGGAAGATTTGGCACCCAGAGACTGCCAGAGATTGTAGTTTGGATATCATTTTGGTGTTTGTACATGAGAACAAGAATGTTGTTCAAGTATGAAGTTACTAGTGGGAAATAGAGTTCTTTTCACTATGAGCATTTGCCCTGGGGTTGATTTACTTTGGTATTTGGGTTTTGGCTCATTCCTGAAGGAATCATCACAAAGCAAAGAAAGGAATAATTTTTCTCTGATTCTAATAAAGTACCTCAAGGAATAAGACCAAGACCTATTTAAATCTATGGCCTTGAGAGTACAATGGTGGATCTCAAAGAAAGGGAAACTGGAGAACTCTCAGGTCTGCTTGGATTGGGTTTACTATAGTCATTTCAAATAATTTACCTGCTGCCCAACCTTCTCACTGCAGAACATTCCTTCTATTATCAACATAGAACTTCCCTCTAAACCAATAAATGGAATCCATCATGAGGGCTTCCTTCATTTTTTACTACTGACTGAAAGTACATATATGTCAACTTCTTTGCCTCTTTTACATAGAAGTTACAATCCCTCTACAGTTTTTTGGCATATCCCTTGCTTTTTAGTTAGACCAAGGAAAGACATTTTTGATCTTCTTCCTATTTATTATTATTATCATTATCAACATTATTATTATTATTAATTTGTCAGTTGTAGGGCTTGAACTCTTGTCTTGAGTACAATTCCTGAGCTCTTCAGCTCAAGGCTATCACTCTACTACTTTGAGGCACAGCACCACTTCTGATTTCCTAGTGGTTAACTGAAGATAAGAGTTACTCGGACTTTCATGCCCAGGCTGGTTTTGAACCATGATCCTCAGATCTCAGCCTCTTGAGTAGCTAGGATTACAATAAGAGCCACCAGTGCCTGCCCCTCATTTGTTTTTTTGTTTATTTATTTATTATTGTATTTTACTGTGAGGGTAATATATAGAGGATTTACAGTTACATTCGTCAGGTAGTAGGTGAATTACATTGATACTTTTTTCCATGTTTTTGTCTCCTTTTCCCTACCCCCACCCCCTCCCAATCATCTTGTTTTCCCACTTCACTTTTCTATTTCAAATAAACAAATAAACCTATATACAATATACTAGGTAACAAAGTCGGATACAATAACCACATGAGATTAACCATAAGGGGAAAAAAAGAGAAAAGAAATAACTTAATATAGTACAATAGGATAGGGAAGGGGGGAAAGCAAGATGAGGGGCATGGGTGCGGGAAGGGAAATAAGGAACAAGACATGAGAAAAGGTTTGTGAAGTAATGCATCTTCTATCTGGTGAATATAATGTAACCCTTCTATTAATTACTATAAAATATATGAATAAAAGAACAAGAACAAAGATAAAACTCTTGTTTCCATATCCTATCTCATTTATTTTTAATCTCATTGTTTCCAAGGTTTATTGTAACTACTACACTGTCTTCTAAGTTGTACTAAAGTATAACCTCATGATAGGAGGGAAACTTGTATATCGTGTTCACCAAAGCAAGTACATCAAAACCTGATAGAACTGATTTTTTTTAAACTAATGAATTAAAGCTAAGCAGAGTATTTGTGAGGCAGAATGTTGTTTTGAGAAAAAGAATATATCATTGTTCACTTTTATTATTTTTTGTCTTCTTTTTGGAGTTCCTTATGATTGTCTGTATTGATAACTGATATTTAATCAACAAAGCTGCTATGCTGTTAAAAGATGGCTCCTTTCCTTTCCTTTCCTTTCCTTTCCTTTCCTTTCCATTCCTTCTTTTTCCCCCTCTGCTTATCTGTTCCTTTAGTCTCCTCTTTTATTTTATTGCTCAGTACTACAGTTTGAATTCAAGATACTGAGCCTACTTTCCTTACTAGCTCAAGTCCTGTTCTACCAGTTTAGCTACAAGTCCAGGCCAACGTTTTTTTTGTTTGTTTTTTGTTTCTTTGTTTTTGTTTTTGTTTTCCCAGTCCTGGGCTTGAGCTCAGGGCATGAATCCTGTCCTTGGACTTTCTCAAGATTAGAGCTCTACTACTTGAGCCTCAGCACCACTTTCAGCTTTTTTCTACGTATGTGGTACCGAGGAATTGATCCTGGGTCTTTGTGCATGCTAGGCAAGCACTCTGCCACTAGGCCAAACTCCCAGCCACAACATCACTTCCGGCTCTTTTTTTTTCTATGTATGTGGTACCAAGGAATCTAATCCAGGTTGTGCTTGCTAGGCAAGCATTCTAGCACTAAGCCAAACTCCTGGCCCCAAGAATATATATTTTTTTCTTTTATTGGAAATAAAAGTCTAGCCCAGGATTAAGGAAGTAAGGAAATGGACTGACTTCTTGTTTTGCCAGTCCTCAGGGACAGGGTAATGTCCTTTCTAAGGCTAGTACCCTACCATTTGAGTCACAGTACCACTTCCAGGTTATTCTGTGTATGTGGTTTTGAGGAATAAAACCCAGGGCTTCATGCATGTTAGGGAAGCACTCTACTGCCAGGCCACACGCCAGGTCTTCTTGATGGAAGACACTAAAATATCAAGTACAAATACATACGAGAGGAAAAAATAGTATAGCTAAAAGGAAGGAAAAATGGATCCATTTTTTAAAAATTTTTTGCCAGTCCTGGAGCTTGAACTCACAGCCTGAACACTGTCCTTGGGCTTTCCTCAAGGTTAGCACGCTGCCACTTGAGCCACAGCACCATTTCCAGGTTTTCTATGTATGTGGTAAAGAAGAATTGAACCCAGGTCTTCGTATGTGCTAGGCAAGCACTCTAACACTATGGCAAACTCCCAGCCCTAAATCCATTTTTGTTATCTATTACATTGTTCATTTTCTTGAGTCATTACTGAATTTCATAACCATGAAAATTCTGTCTATATCTATGTTACACAGTCATAAATGCTTACAGCTTGATCAAGTGACTTCTCTTAGTTATACTGGGTGGTGTAAAATTTCAGGGGGATGGCAGCCATAAATATGGATGGACAAGTGCCACTTACTCTTTTGTATAATTCATTTTTAAGGTTGAACTACACACCCTAGTAGCTACTGTGCATAAAGAGTTATTAGCCCTTATTTAACAATAATTTTCCATTATCTTTCCAGTCATATAATAAAGTACAAGTTTATCATTGGATTTTTATTTCTTTTCTCTCATGTTGCTGATTTATCAAGCAGGTTGTTAGAACACTAATAAAGAGCAAGAACAGAATTATTTTTTATGTCCATGTGAGTGAAAACAAAAGACAATTTTAAGCCCAATGGTCCTTCATATATCTGAAACACACATCAAGCCTGATGTTCTCAAAGCTTTGACTACCAACTGGTCTAATGGCTTGCTCCCATGCAGAGCATGCACATGTACACACGCATGCTCACACATGCATGAGGGCACACACATGTCCATACGTGTGGCAGGGCTCATTCTCTCTCCTTTCTCCTATTTCCCTCTCTGCAAGTTAGCATTTAGTCTCTGTTCTCTGGATGAGTGAATTTCTCCAACAATAATGTTCCCAGATGCCACAGAGAAGCTGTTATCAGGTTGTGGGACTTGAGGGAGAACTCAACTCCCTTGGCCATTCCTTGATGAATCACTACAGAAGCTATGAAACAGAAGAGACTTTAAAGATCAATCATCACTCTTTACACAGTGCAATAAAACAATTTTCCCTTGGAAGTCACTTTATTTCCAGTGTTACTCTCCATAGCAATGTGTTAAAAATGTCACAGAACAAAGCATTTTATTAACTTTTTGTGTATCCATGGAACTTCCTTTTGGGGATTTTCTTGTCTTTTATGCCTACACAATCCCACGTAGGCTTACCTCCCTAATTAACACTGACAGATTCTCTTTAGTGGAAATATCCCATTCTCAGGGAACAAGAGGGAGCATGTGGGTGGAAAGAGATTTGGATCATTTGCTAGATATGGAAAGGGAAACTAAGAGTGCTAAAGACCATATGGCTACAAAAGGAATATTGAAGGAATAGGCTGCAGGCAGTGAAATCATGCACGTCTAAGGGAAGAGTGGTTTGAAGCAATAACATAATCTGCTTATTCTAAAATAATTGCAATATTTGAGAGTGATTTATCCTACATCAAACTCATCTCAGTGTCCATTGTAGTGGTCCGAGAGTTCTGAGAAGAACATTGGCTGCCTTAGATGACTTGACTTGTCAAAAGTTCCTTGATTTCTGTGTAGTCTCCACTGTATACTTTCTTCAGTTCCATGGTTTATTTAAATTATATTTTGATTACCGATAAGTGCTTTTACAAGTTCAGGTCGTTTAATAAATCAGTTTAGAAGTACAATGAATCCTGATAAACATTACCCCTTGTATCATTCTCCACATCTCCCAGAGCCCCACCCCTCTCCATTTTTCTAGTTTCATAGGATATACATTTAATATTATGACTTCATTCTCCTCCCCTTTCTTCAACTACTTTTTATGAACCTAAACTCTAGATACTCATATAATTTTCTTTCTGTATCTCCATCACAATACACTCAGATTCCCAGGAGGCCATGCGTCTGTATTGATATCATTAAAAATCCACAACCCATCATAAGGTATGGTTCAACTTTATTGGACATCACTGAAACAGGCCAAGAATGTACAGGATTGCACGTTAGGCTCTCATCTACGTAGTATGATTTAAGATAGTAGATCCTACGTACAATTTGTGTGTGCATATAAATAAGTTTGCCAGTGAATCCAGAGTTCCTACTAGAAAAGTTTTAAAGGAAAATAAAATTCATTTTCAATTTCTATTCAGATTCAAACTGGAACAGAAATAGAATCATAAGCATGCTTTTGGATTTCTGATACTAAGTCCAACATGTAAAGAACTTGAAAGTTGTCAGTGTCATTCTCATGACAAGAAAAGGTAAACTGAAAAGTCACCATGTTTTTTCTTTGATCCAATTAGAGGACTGAAATTTAGTGTAAAGCACTGTTCTGAAATCTAAGGAGTTGAATGAATCCAGGTCTATTTATCTGGATCAGAATTAAATAGAGTGAAAACTAACATGTACATTTACATGGAAATTTTAAGAAATTGTTGAAGGCTAAATTTAGACTAGTATGAGAGGGAGAAACTCCAGACAGTGCATTCTTGTCCAAGAACCTGACAGAATACAGCATATTGCTGACAAATATACTATGATGATCCTGTCAGGACCAAGGTAAGATGAATCATTATGAAATAGGCCTAGGACATTTGTCATGGTAAAAGTTTACTCACTAGTAAGAAGACTTCACCAGTGTCTTATCCCTCATAAAGGAAAGATATTTCTTTATTTCATTCCACTCCAGTCAAAGTGGGAAAAGTTAAACCAGTAAACATTTGTGAAGGACCCAAGCCAAAGTCTCAGGTCCATTAAAAGAATAAGATTTAATTATGTGCTTATGGCATGCTTTTCCTAACACTTTACCATCTCTACCACAGAGCTCCAAACAGTAACAGTAGATCTCAGCTGCATCAGAAGCAAGATATAGACTTACTCTGATGAGTATTAGGGAAGTCCAAAGTCAACAAATGAGGAAAAAATTAACACACTCAGAACTGAGGTTGTAGTTTAGAGATAGGGTGTCTATCATGCATGAGGCCACATGTTCAACCACCAGCAACATAACTATAAACCAGAAAAATCCATAAACAAGGACACCAGAGGAATTTCAACAGCTTCTGAAAATATTAAGTACAACCCAGATTAACATGAAGCCTTATATGAGAGGCATAAGTTCCCATTATCTGTTATCTAGTTTTTAATACAAATTCAAACTATTCTAAAATGCACTAAAAAGTCAAAGTATGAAAAGATTAAACAATCATCAACACCAAATACGATTCTGCTACAGATTTAGGAATTATCAGACAGCAGCTCAAAATATGTATATTAATGCATTAAGAGTTCCACTAGACAAAACAGAGCTGAGAACATGCAAGAATAGATGGGTAATATAAACAGAGACATGAAAATTCTAATCTAAATAACAATAGAAAAGAAACAGTATAATTTTAAAAGACTGTAACATAAATGAAAATCACTGTTGGTGGCTCATCAGTATATTGGTCAATGCTGAAGAAAGAGTCAGTGAGCTGTAAGATAATTTGATTGGAACTTTAAAAAATGAAATACAGAGGTATAATACTGTTTATGGACCTTCACCAACACATAAAATAGTAATTTTACCAAAATCGTACTTACCCAACAATTAAAGCATGTTTTTAAAGAAACACGGATTGTATGTGGGCCATTTTACTTTATTGAAAATCCATATTGGTCCATAAAAGGTTTCAGTAAGTTGATTACTTAGAATCAATTCAGAAAAAAGAAATGGTTTCAAGCAAAGGTATTAGTAAATTATTCAAGACTACTGGCAGTATTACACAAACAGGCTGTATACAACAGTGAAATGAAAATGGCTTTAAATTGAAGGAAAATTTCTTCCTCTTCTATACAAAAGCCCAAGCTTATAACATAAGGGTAAAGACATTCTGGTCCACTGCACCAATATGGCATTCACATTTCTTTCTGCCTGTCTTCTCTACCATTCCCTAGATTACTTTCTTCATAATATGAATCATGAATACAAAGGGAAGAAAGGGGAAAGCCAATAGATCTGATGTAGCTTTGTTTTAAGTATGTGACCCAATCAGCTACTTAGAGTGAAGGAAAAAGGATTACAGGTCTAGGACAGCCCAGGCAAATATTAACAAAGCACTATCTTCAAAACAGCCAAGAGTGGTAGCACAGAAATGTAAACAGGTCATCGTTCGAGGCCATCCAGGTTAGGGAAAAAAGCTAACAATAAAAAGGTAACAAAAGGGTGAATATAATGTAACCCTTCTCTTAATTACAATAAAAATATATGAAAATAGGTAACAAAAGGTGACATGCAAGCAGTAGAATATATACATACATATATATATATATATATATATATATATCAATGGATTTACCAGAGCTGGAAAATATTGTGCAGATAAACAATGCTCTAAGTTTGTGGGCATTTGGATTATTGATGGAAGAAAAATAAAATTACAACTTACTTTAGTACTAGTTCTAGGGCTTTAACTCAGGGCCAAGGCACTGTACCTGAGCTTTTTTATTGCTCAAGCCTAATGCTTTACCACAGCTCTACTTCTGGCTTTTTGCTGGATAACTAGCAATAAGATTCCCATTGACTTTCCTGTTCAATCTGGCTTTGAACTACAATCCTCAGATTTCTAGCTAGGATTATGGCGCCTAGGTTACAAACTTATCTTTTTAATTATTAATCAATTTGGTTATTTGGACAAATTTTATGAAAAACTATTAGGTATCTACTGTATGTTAAGTACCACTAAACTACAAAATGCCCTGAGGGAGCTTATAATTTAGGTAAATATAATAAAGATACCTTAAAGGCCTAGGGGCTAAGTATGTGCTGACTGCTTCATCCTTCTTAACAAGCTAGTGGTGCCTAAGGTAAGAAATTGGAATACGAGGAAGGATATCTGTAATTCTCTATTTTTTCAATACTTAAAAGACATAATCTATAATAATTTACAATAAACCCAATTTCCCTCCAATTGAGGCTGAACTAGAAGACAAGGAAGAGCATCCATGACTGAGTGAATCAGTTTCCACAAACACCTTGTAACTCTACCTTCAGCTGCAACAGGAACCAATTTTAGTAACATATGTGCATTCTCAACATTTTTTACTTTAAAAAAATTACATATTATTGACATCTGACAGGAAGGTATTTAAGAGAGAAGAAATAGACAGAGGACGCAGAAATGTAAAGTTGATTTACATATGAAACTGTATAGAAAGCTAGTTCCAGAAGAGAAGAACCTGGTAGAATGGAGTGTGTGTGTGGGGGGGTAGGGATTCCACTCCACTCCACTACGGACTTTAAACAAAAACCAAGAGTGGATATGTTAGCTGAAGATAAAGGGGAATGTATTCTGTCCATTTCACAGAGAATACTACTACATCCGAACCAAGTGTGAATCCTTGTTATCTCTCTTTTCTATTTTCTTCCCAGTATCCTTTCACTGGGTTCTGTAGATGAGATTAGATAATAAGAGTGCTGAATAGCAGGTCTCAAGTGACTTGGAGTTGGAGCCTTTGTTTACTCATTAGGTCACAGGACAAGTCACTTCATATTTCTGGGCCTCAGCTTCTTCATAAATGATAAAAATGGCTTCACTTTTCTGACAGCACTGTGTGAAGTGAGAATGTGAAACATCCTTGAAAAATGTGACTTCCACCACTATTATCTTCCACTTCCTTAGAGTGTTACTTTAACAGTGTGTTCCCTGTGTTATTAGCTGCCATAACCCTGTCCGTTTTTTCCCAATAGATATATCTTTACATAGAGAATTTCTAAAGATTTTTCACTCAAGAGAGGGTGTCATTATATAGTCCTTATATAATGATAGAAATTCCACACATAAACAGATGAATGGAAGTGCCAGGTTTTGTTTTTAATATATCACATTGTTTTCTGTCTTAGTGGAGAAGGAAAGTAGCATAAAATGTAACTCCTGTGAGAACATATGTAAGCAATACACAATGGTTTAACCAAGTATGTTTGTTTGAGCCTCAACTGGCATTGAAAGTGGGGGAAAACAAAAACAGGTGAGACACAGAGATTACTGTCAAACTGGTTAATGGTACATAAGAAATGGATGGTCAGATATGAATCTGAAATACAAGCCACACAGATATAGCTAGGATGAAGGAAGAGAACATTCAAGCAGAGCAGTAAAGAGTGGATTGCCTTCTGCCTAGAAAGCAAAGAGCAAAAAGACACAATTTTATTCACTGAATGTAAAGCATGTAGCACATAAGCCAGACACATACTAAAGCAATCTCTCAGGCAAAGTATTTTCTAGAATGTTTTGAATGTGTCATTGAAACTTATAGCAAGTGATGATGGTGAATCTTTCTTAAAAAAGGAACTTTTATTTTTTTGAAGTCTACTATTCATCTAATTTGATACATCTATTTTAAATACACATTGTGGTGGATTTTTTTGCACCTATGTAACTACACAACAAACACAATCCCCTCATTATAAAGAACTTTTTCCTGCCTTTTCCCAATCCATGCTACTTTATCTCACCCAGGTAACCACTGATGAGTTCGAACTGCTCTTGGATGTCACATAAATGAAATCACATCATAGGACTCCTTTCCTTCTTAGTCTCCTTTGACTTTTCAAAACAAATGCCAGTGGGTGTCACCCAAAATTTTGCATATAGCAATAGTTCACCTCTTTTTATTGCTGTAGAGCATTTTTGTCATAAATACAACACTATTTATTTATTGGATTTATTTGTTGACTTTAAAGAGAACAGATCGTGAGAGTTCTTGGCCTCCATAATTCAGTAAGTCAATTCTCAATAAATCAATCTCTGTGTTTTTATCTGTTTCTATCTACATGAGTTCTTATTCTCAGGAAAAGTCTAATATTGGACTCACCAGAAGAATACTCAATAACTTTTTTATCAGAAATGTTAACTATTCTACTTCAAAAGTATCTGATCCAGGCTGGGAGTATGGCATAGTAGTAGAGTGCTTGCCTAGCATGCATGAAGCCCTGGGTTCAAGTCCTTGGTACCACATACACAGAAAAGGCCAGAAGTGATGCTGTGGCCAAGTGGTAGAGCACTAAACTTGAGGAAAGCCAAAGGTCAGTTCTCAGGCCCTGAGTTTAAGCCCCAGGACAGGTAAAATTAAAATATTGAGCCTATTTCTCAACTTCTTTAACTGACATACTTTGTTCAGTAAGATGTTAGCCAATAAAACAAGTGCAAGTAGAAGTTGAAAAATACTCTTGGTGCCCTGAGACCACAATACAAAAGAATTCAAGGAATCCTTCTAGAAGAAAAGGAATTTACATAAAATGAAGAGAAGTGCTCCAGCTGAGAGCCTGCCAAACACTATTGTACATTTGAATGAGGGCATTGGGGATAATCAGGTCAGCAGCTGACCTGCCAAATGGTCACAGATCCATAAACAAACCTGGAAAAGTCCAGAATTACAATAACTGCTTAGCCAACCCACAATATCATGAACTAAGCAAAACTGTTGTCCTTTTCAGCCAAGTTAAATTTCTGGTCATTTGTCATGTAGCTATTACTGACTCCTGTAATTATGGTACAGAAAGCTTGTGCAGAGAAGAGAGTAGAATTATGTATGCTTTTCATGTATGTGGTTTTGAAATCTAAAATAACTTTATTAGGTAAGGCCTTTTTGAGAAGACTGCATTTGAACAAGCATTTGGAGGAGATGAGGAAGTGATTCATATAGTTATTAGATAAACATGCCCAGTAAAGGAACAAGCAAAAGGAAAAGACAGTTCAGAAACATAGTAAGTCTGGCTCTTTTTGAAGAAAAGCAAGGTCAGAATGGTGGGGCACTGTATGAGATGATGACAGAGAGGATAAAAGGAACCAAATATTCTAGGAGCTCTTCACGTATGGAAAGGGTGACAGTATGCCCCTGGCTTGCCAAGTCACATAGGAGTCTATGCTAATGAATACTTCTGAAGGTAGAAAGTGCATGAAAACCAGACCTAGCAGGTTCTCACTACTAGAAATAACTCAGAATACAGAGACCCAATCTGTTCATGCTACAACGATAAGATGCTATCAACTTACCAACATAAATGTATAGCCCATCATTCTGGAGTCTGGGAAGTCCAAGATAAAACTGTTAGCGGATTTCGGGTCTGTGGTATCATGTTTCCTCCGTTCTCACATGGCAGAGGAGACAAAGGAGCTCTCGGAGGCCTCTTTTATGGGAGGCAAGAGTCTCACTACAGATCCAGTCAACTTCTAAAGAGATTAAATTTCAGCATAATGAATTTTGGGTGGACACAGACATTCAGATCTCAACACTGGAACCTAGAATTCAAACCCAGCTCTAGTTTCTAAATTCCAGAAGCTGGCCTGCTTCTTGTATTTGGCAAGACTTGACAGTTGAACTTGGCTTTATTTTTAGTCTGTAGAATACTCTTGAATCATAGCGTGCATTTTCTCTAGCATTCTATCCCTTTTTCCTTAAATAAGGCACTTAATTTCTCTTGCTTGCAAATAAAAGAGCTTTAATTAATATAATTATCCTGTGATTTCTTTCTCCTCCTTTAATATATTCCTTCTTTTCTGAAATAGATTATTAGTTTCTAAGAAACACGAATAATTCCTTCAATTTATTTTGTGTCATTCCTCTACCCAACTGTGCTTATAGAACAAGATAATAACAGCTAAGCATTCATTCAGTGACTATGTGTCAAACACTGTGCTACGTACTGATGCAGATTAACTTATTTAAATTTCACAATAATTCTGTGAATAATTACTTGAAGATTGTCCATTTTTACAGATGAGGAAGCAGAGGTCAGCGAGTTGACATGGCTAATGAAATGGGGAATCAAACCCAAGCAGTCTCACCTAGCAGCCTAAATTCTCTCAGGACCAAGTAATCAATAGGTACTCAAAATAGTAGTATATTGATTGATTAATTATCACAAAAACATCTCCTGGGATAAACAGCTGTCTTCCACCATTAAGGGTTGTTCCACTATTCCTCACCTTTGAGTGCAGCAGTTTTATTTTAGGAACTTGTGTCCATGAAAAGTTTGATGATGTTTAGCCAAACTGCAGAGAATCATTTCTTACTCAGGAAGTGTTTCTTTCTGCCAGCTGAGCCCACTACTATAGAGACATTCAGAGGTTCCATGTATTGTGCATTAAAATTTTTCTGTTGGGCACTGATGGCTCATATTTGTCATCCCAGCTACTCAGATGGCTGAGGTCAGAGGATCAAAACTTGAAGCCAGCCTGGACAGAACACTCCTAGAGACTTCATTTCCAAAATAACAAGCTCTTTTGTCAAGGCTAGGGTTATAGGACTAGAATCACAGCTCCACTCCCAGCTTTTTTGTGATAAGAGTCTCAAAGCCTTTCCTGCCCCAGGCTGGCTTTGAACTTTAATCTTCAGATCTCAGCCTCCTAAGTAGCTAGAATTACAGTTGTGTGTCCCTGGCACCAAGCTTAGATTCATTTTGAAGGCAGAATGGACAACGTTTGCTAATGGATTGAATACACGATGTGATAGAGTTAATTAAAACACAACTTAGGATCTACTTTAGCTTGAGCATCTATATAATTCTGTTGCTATTAAACAAAATAGGGAAGACCTCAGAAGACTTAGAACTAGTGAAACTATCGAGATTTGGGCTCTATCAAGCTCAAATGAAAAAATCAAGGTAAATTTGAAATTCTTATATTGTCCAGGTGAAACACTGAACAGGGTACTAAATAGATGTCTGGAGTTCTGAGAAAATATTTGAATCAAATGCAACTTTGAGTTATTAGTAAATCATTGGAATTTTTTTGTCTGTCATAGGGTTTGAACTCTGGACTTGGGTCTTGTCCCTGAGCTATTCATCTCAAGGCTAGCACTCTACCACTTGAGCCACAGCACCACTTCCAGCTTTCTGGTGGTTAATTAGATATGAGTCTCATGGACTTTTTGTGCCCGGGCTGGCTGTGAATCATGACCCTCAGATCTCTGACTCCTGGGTAGCAAGGATTAGAGGTGTGAGTCACTGGTACGTGGAATACTTGGAATTTTTTTAAAATGAGACAGGAGTAAATAAAGAGGGACAATGTCAATGCAATGTAGAAGCTCTGGTAGAGAAACATAACATTGTGCATGAAAACAACTGCCTTTAGCTTAGATGTACATGGTAAGGAGCCCTTTTACCTTTAATTTTAAATAATTAGAAGTATGGCTCTCCATCCGTGTGCACAGGGTGGCAGTCTCTTTGATCTTTCCCTTCAGAGATTACCCTTAACCATATATGATTCTCATCCCATTCAGGTTGCACTTCTTCTAGAGCCCACCTTGATGGTTGTCTCTCTGTTGTAAGAGTTTTGCTTCCTTTTGCATTGTGTCCATGCCACAATTTCTTCTGTTAGCTTCTTGCATTTTTACTATTCCCTAAGGTGTCTTCTAGACACACTAAGCTATGAATGTAAGTTCCTCAGGTCATCACCTGCTATATTAATGTTTAAACTTTGCATAGGTTTTGAGTGTTGTGTCCTAACTCTGAATTTTTTTTCTAAAAATCATGTTAATTTTAGTGTGTGATTTCGCAGAATTGAAAGAAGTTTTGGGGTTAGGTGTATTGTTTTAGATCATGCATGTTTGACCTGTTATTTTTGTCCACATCATTTGTGACCTTTAACTTTTATGAGTTTTACTTTTCCCCTCAGATAGCAGGTTAAACAAGACATTCTGTTCAGAAAGCAAACAACAATAGAAAAACCAAAAAAGCAACAAACAAAAGATGAGATATGGGTATGGGTCCCAGGCTAGCCAATCTGGCCATAAGTGTTCAGCTCTGGACACGTGATCCAGCAGAGCTAATTACAATTATTCCTGGGGCTGTTAGGAAGAACTCTCAACTCTGGAGCTGTCTTAGACACTCTCTTTCTTACAAATGATATTATTACAAGAGAAGGCAGAATTGAACTTAAAAATTCAAGTAAATTATTTATCCTCCATGTATTTCTCCCATTCTTGTTTTCCTGGAAAATTCATAATTATTTTTCAAGACTTAGTTCTGTTAGTCATTTTCTGGGGAAATGTTTCATGACCCTCCACTGCAAAAGGTAGTGAGCTTCCTTTCCATTCCCACAAAACCTGGACACATCCTTTTTACAGCACTGTTGTGTCACTTTGCTTTTCTGTTTACTCTTTCTCTTTCCCTACCCTTGGTCTGTGACTTATTTTTGTGGTGGTATTTTAGTTTGAGCTCAAGGTCTCAGTGTTACTAGCCAGCGGCTCTATTACTGAACCACAACTACAGCTCTTTCTAGAATTGGTTATTTTATGATAGCTTCTAGCCTTTTGCCTTGACAGAGTTTAGACAAGCCCTTCCTATTTTTACTCTCCCGTCCGTAGCTGTAGTGACATTTTACCCTCATGCTTATCATTGTTGTTGTTGTTGTTGTTGTTGTTGTTGTTGGGGTCGGGCAAACATTTTCGCCTGAGCTGTTTTTTTGTGGCAATCCTAATCTCAGCCATCTGCATAGATGGAATGACTGGTGCACCTTAATCAGCAATTAGTAAAGATGAGATCTGAACTTTTGTTCCCAAACCAGCATCTTTTTTGAATCTGCGTTTCACAAGTGCCCTGCCTTGCAAGTATCACTTAACAAGTCCTGACACCCTAGGGACCCTTGTCTGTCCCCCCCAAAAAAACATCATCACCAAACATAACTTGTGTATCGACTTGACTGCTCTTCCCACGGTAAGTCAGATTAAGAAGTTGTCCATGGGATCACCAAGGTCTTATCATTTCCTCGATAGTATTTTTTCTAGAACCCTAGGAAATCTGCAAGAGAAAGAACTTGAACTTTCTATTTCTGTGGGAGAAGGTGTCTCCTAAGAGGTAACAATTACTCGCGAGTTTGAATACTCCATCCAGATACAAACACTTAATATAGGAGTATCAGTGGCAAACATGTCAGGTGGTCAATGGAGAGTAAAGAGGTGGATTCCTTAAAGGTAGGGCTCTAGGAGAGGGATGGTCTATAGAAAAGGATGCATCTGGAGTCTGGAATCCAAGAGTCTTCACGGGTCCCTGGGCTGAGGAGGATCTGCTGTTACCACAAGGGGGAGACCGAGGATCATGGGGTCTGGAGCGAGGGTTGTTCAGGCAAGTCCTGCACCCAAGAGCTGGTTTAACACTGCTTGCCGAAAGGCTTTTGCAGCGCTTGATTCACTTCGCTTGGGGAACGCGGGTGGAGCTTAGATTGACAGTCTGGGGGCAGCGGGACCTGGAGTGGCGGGAGCCCCAGAGAGGGAGACTCGCGGGGGAGGCTCGGGTCTTGTGTTGGCACGCGGTAAACCCGAGAGGCGGGCAGTGCGTGGCGCGCCTCAATCATCGCCGCTTGGGGGCGTGGGGCAGGGAGCCGCGAGGTCAGCAGCGGCGGGAGACCGCCTCCAGGCGCGCGGTCCAGATAACTCCCGGGGGCGGGGAGCGGGGAGCGCGAGGGGAGCCGTGAGACTAGAGGCAGGCACCGAGTGAGCCAGTGAGTCACTCCTCTCCCCTGGGTTGTGAGCGGGACTTGCCTCCTTCCCTGGGTCGCATTTCAGCTCTGGTTCTTGCGACTCTCCCCCAACAGATTGGCCCCTGTGGAGGCGGGAGCCAGAAGCCATTAGGTCTAAGTGAAGAGCAGGTAAGTTTCTTGTCTCTTGATGCTTTTTGTGGTGGGGAAGGTGGTTGTCTACCAGTCTGTGTGTCTGTCTGCCTTTGCTTTTCACTCGTTCTCTCCATTGGAGACAGAAAGTTCGATTTGAAAAACGCAGCAGAGAAATGTCAAATCCATGTAGACTCCAATCAAACCAAACTGTGGAGCCATATTCTTAATTTCGAGTACCCACGAATGTCTGCAAGCGGCGTTAATGGGGCTAGAAATGTTTAATTTGTTCCGTATTTTCTGGCACCCCTCCCCCGCCCCCACTTTCTTTCCGGGAGATTCTTCGAGGTAGGGACAGGAGAACTCAAAGGCTGAAGGCTGAGCCGGGATCCTCTAGTAGAATGAGTTGAGTTCTTCCTTCTTGAGGAGATGGAAGATGTTTTGAGTTGAGATCATGGAACCACATTTCCCAGCCCAGAACATACCAGAACTAAATGATCATTGCAATTGCATACCTATCGAGTCACTAACAATAAAAATCCATGTGAATGCCACGGCAGTGTTGAATCAATTCTGTGAAGGACTCGATTAAATATCGTATTTTTAATATATCATGTCTCAAGAAAATTTTATTAGATTATTGCTGGTCTTATTTTTGTCTGCTTTAGAATTGTTAATGTACCATATCCCAGAGAAAAAATTACAAGACTATTGTTCGTATTATTTCTTGTTTTTTTTTAGCGATCTTTCAAACCCTATTATTTCCCTTGCAACAAAATCAATGAAAACCTATTTTGTTCCTTACTTAACAATGCTAAGCTACATGTTAGTGTTAGTTTCTTCCTCCCCCAATTTTGTGTGTGTGTGTGTGTGTGTGTGTGTGTGTGTGTGTGTGTGTGTGTGTGTGCGCGTTGCTGGGGGGTTGCTCTCATTAACTGCTTTTTAAAAAAATCAAGGGGAGGAAGTGTTTTCCTTTCTCTATCATCAAGCTTGGAAAGAGTTTCTGTGACTGTGAAATAGGTAGTGTCAAGTATTCCTGTCATTTTTGCTTAGCAGTAACAAAGATCCTCCTGGAATGCTGAATTTGTGGCTCACTTTGGCTACTGGTCACTTTATCCTCAGTATTATTTCTTTAATGCAGTGTTAACAGGTGGTTTTAATTTCCAACACAAAATGATTCTCTTGTTGAAAATATTCTGACTGATATGAGGACAGCATGTCCTCCATGTCTTTTATCCTGCTTTCTGGGACAGAGAAAAGATGGGTGAGGGAATTTTATCTGGCAGTTGGTTAATCCCTAATCATAAATTGCTTTTTCCTGACTTGCCATTTGCTCTATAGTCCATAATAATAGAAAAGAAATGTTCGTGGAAAAAAGTAATGAACTTTAGGTGTTTAATCAAGTCACAAGGATGCTATTTTATTTTGTTTGTGGTAGTACTTAAACCCAGGGCTTGGGTGCTCTCTCTGAACTCCTTTGGCTAACAGCTAGTGCTCTACTACTTAGAGCAACAGCTCTACTTCCAGTTTGCTGGTAGCCAATTGGAGAAATGAATCTCATGGCCTTTCCTGCCCAAGCTGGTTTTGAACCACGATTTTCATATCTCATCCCACTGAGTAGCTAGTATTTTTAGCAGGATGCTATTTTAGAGTTGGGTGATGCCTTTGATGATTCGCTTCCAATGCCCTTTCTAGGGTTCTCCCAAAATTATGTTTGTCTCCTCTCTGGTAACCTAGTTCTTTTCTGGATACCCCTATCATAGCTCTTACCACTTTGTGATTTACTAAGTTTCCTAGGGTAGTAAAATTCCTTTGACGGCAAGTGTGGGTCTTATTCATTTTTGAATTAGTAGTGCTTAGTGAAGTAGGATGTGTTGAAAAGGTAGGGGAATCAATGAATGAATGAATTGGACAGTCCATAATGATTTTATCATCCGTTGAATATCAACTGGAGAAACTTTTCCTTCACAGCTTGAATACAATCCTTTTAAATCAATAGGTACTCAGATGTGGATCATCAGATTACATGGTATCCAAAATAAATGAGCTTTCCATATATGAGCATATTCAGTTAGTAAATATGCATGTATATATATGTACACATGTACATGCATATGCACACATATATAAACATGTACGCATAACTATATGTTCATATGTATATATACATGTATATTGCTCTGATTATAACTGAATATTTGACTTAAACTGGCTTCAGTAATAGGGAAATCTGTGTGTACCAGGTGATAGTTTTGGTCAGGCAATGTCAAGAGTCCTGGGTCAGTGCTTTTGCCTTAAGGTTTCAGATGGCTCCAACAACTCCAGGCACTGTGTCTTTAACCCATGTTCAATGAAAAGCAATATGCGGAAGAGAGTGACATTCTCATTTTACAGAAGAAATATCTTTCTTCAAAATTCCCTAACAGATCTCTTTCATCTCATCTAATTGGCCAGAACTGGGGTACATAGCTGCTGGTAGGTTATGCAGCATAGTCTATCTAGAGCACTACTCAAACTTCAGAATCATCGTGGAGAAATTGTTAGAGCCAGATTGCTAGGGTTCAGTCTCAGGATTCTGCTTTCATAGGTTTGGGACACAGCTAAAGATGCTGCATTTCTAATAAGTTCCCAGGTAATGTTGATAAGACTTGTGGAGGGAAGATACTTCACCAGCAGCAGATCTCTGACATTTTGAGACTTTATGGTATTGGACAAGTCAGGGTCCTTAGATAGGTCCTTAGATTGTATGTGAAGTTTATCTGTAATAGCGAGATTCTGAATTACTGAGACTATTTGCAATCAAGCATGAATACTTTCTTTGCCCATAGAACAGAGGATGGGAAGATGTGAACAATGAAGTATTGAGATTCCTTTAAATGTGTTCCTAACATAGAGATAGATGGATATGGAGACTACATGTCAGTCCATTTGTCTCTGTCCATGTCTGTTCTCCAGTCACAGGGCTGATTTGTAGCTTGCTGTTTTATCAACTCAAAGAAGTTTGCATGTTTCCTGTATGTGATTTTTTTTTTGCCAGTCCTGGGGCTTGAAGACTCAGGGCCTGAATACTGTCTTTGGATACTTTTAGCTCAGGGCTAGCTCTCTGCCACCTGAGCCACAATACGACTTCCAGCTTTTCCTGTGTATGTGGTACTAAGGAATCAAACCCAGGGCTTCGTGCATACTAGCCGAGCACTCTACCACTAGGCTACACTCCTGGCTCCTATATGTGATTTTATTTTATTTATTTATTTTTCTATATGTGATTTTTAAAAGAATTAATTATTCCAGAAATTATATATCGTAAATAAAAAATTCTTAAAACACATTAGTTTCATTTTATTTTTCTAGTTTATTGATATAATTTTTACATGAAACCAATGGTAAACTATATCAAATAGTATCCCCACTCCATAATACCATGAGATGAGAAAAATATGTTACTTTTCCTTTTAAAGTTAAATTAGTAAATCCATATCTGTGGATATTATTAGGTACTTATGAGATATAGAGATCATATATATATGCATACATATATTTGTTCCACACATTATGCTGGTATATATATATGTGTAATATTTGCTGTTTTCTCTATTATGTTTATTCGATTTGTAATCCAATGAATATTTTAAGCAAAGACAAAATCTAGTTCTCCGATATACTATTTACTCTGGAGCTAAATTAAAGACTGAGTCTTACTAAAGTTTCTTTTCTTTTTAACTTTTACAACATTGTGCCAGATGTTTAGGGCCTGTTTTCTGAGTACATTTACTGATTCCATGAATGTTTTGAGTCGATCCTCGTGGTGTGGCCATCGATTTCCACATTCTCGGTGAGTTTGGCCAGCAATTATTAGTGCACCTCCCAGCACTGTCCAGGTGAAGAAGAAGCCTGTTGTGTTCATCAGCTAATCGTGTGACCTAGGCTAAGACTAACCCAGTTGTGCACATGGATGCAGCAGGCTGTGAGAGTCCAGTGCTATTAGATTTTCGAATTGAGTAACAAATTCTGTTCCTCCTGATTTCATGCTCAGCAATCAACTGTACAATACCACATGTTCATTGCCTTCAGGGAATGGATAACCTGGTCAGGGTGTCTGGTCTGCCTGACAGTTATATTTGTTACTGCATATTACTAAGCCATCACTCTGGATTTAACACTTATGAGTGTTACAAGTGTGAGTCAGCACCCAGAAACCTCAAGCATGATCAATTCAGAGACACTGATAAGATCAGTTATCTGAGAGAGTGTTATCTCTATGCCAGGCCAGATGCTGATGACTCATCAAAGAGAATTAAAATCAGATAGCACTTATTAAGCATTTTCTGCATACAAGGCATCGTGTAATTTTCTTTACACTATTATATTTAGTCCTCATATTGACTTTGGATTTAGTTTTGTTATTTTTATTTTATGAATAAGTAGACTTCAAATGAATACAGTGGCAGAAACTTTTATGTTTTTTTTTTCAATCATATGGCTTGAACTCAGGGTTTAAGCGCTGTCCCTGAGCTTTTTTTCATCAAGGATAGCACACAGCTCCTCTGCCTGTTTTCAGGTGGGTAATTGGAGATAAAAGACTCCAGAACTTGGGGCCGGGAGTTTGGCCTAGTGGTAGAGTGCTTGCCTAGCATGCATGAAGACCCGGGTTCGATTCCTTGGTACCACATACGTAGCAAAAAGCCAGAAATGGTGCTGTGGCTCAAGTGGTAGAGCCCTAGCCTTGAGAAAAAATCCAGGGACAGTGCTCAGGCCCTGAGCCCAAGCCCAGGGCTGGCAAAAAAAAGACTCCAGGACTTTCCTATTTGGGCTTCCTTCAAACCTCAATCCTCAGATCCTGAATCGCTAGGATTACAGACATTAGTCATCAGTACCCAGTGGCACAAATTTTTAGTTGTCATCTCGTATTAATTTTCATCCTTTAGGGATAGAATACTTGTATAATTCCTGGTAGCAGTGTAGCTAATAAATAGTCCATTATGCAGCATCTTTTGCACTCATTTGACTTAGTTTTGTGTTTCATAGTACCTCCAGAGCGTGTGATTGATGGGAGTGGAACTGGTTCAGAAGAAGCCATTTTATCTGCCCCATCGCTTGCTCTTCTTTCTGTTGTTAGTTTAGTAGATGTTATCACATTTGCATCTGCTAGAGCCATGTTGGACAATGCAGTGAGTGGCTAGACATATACTAGTTTTGGAGATATTGGAACAGAAAGACAGAAGAGAAGTCACATTCTGGTGGCTCAGGTCTATAATCCTAGCTACTCAGGAGGCTGAGACCTGGTGGCTGTGTTTCAAAACCAGCCCAAGCAGGAAAGTCTGTGCCACTTTTACCTCCAATAAACGACTCATAAAAGGTAGAAGTTATGGCTCAAATGGTAGAGAGCTAACCTTGAAAGAAAGAATCTCAGAGACAGTGCCCATACCCTGAGTTCAAGCTGCAGGACTACACACACACACACACACACACACACACACACACACACACGATGAAGCAGGCTTGTGTTGGTACCATGGAGCTACTGATTGAGCCTATTCCAGAAATCTTTGTCTATTACCAGGACTAATTGACATTCTGTTACTAGAGAAGGAAGATAGGGATGGCTATTGAGTAGACAGTCGACACTATGTACACATTACACAATGGGTCAGAAAGGCCCAGTATCAACTACAATAGAAATATGTGTCTGAGTTTCATCTCTGCTATTTACTATGTTTATTGGACACTGAGTGTGCTTTACTGTACACCCTTACTTCCCACATTTAGTCAATCCATTGATCCAGTTACTGATCTCATATCTGGATGACTAGATAGAGGTCCAGGTAATACCTCATTTCTGGCTAACCAAGTAGTGCTTTGCCTAAGCTTCACAGTGAATAGATCACTTTTCACTCCAGGACTTCTTTGATATTTTGGTATGAAATGCCCTGGCTCCCACACATGTGAATTATGGAATGTAAAGGAATGAAAGGCCTAAGTGTCATCCCTTGTATAATGTAAGGTGAAAGGTAGAGATCATTTTTTTCTTTTATCCTTGGCCAGATTGTCCTCACCTGTATTTTAGCAGTTTGTTTCCAAAAATTCTCAGATATCTAAGAAAGACTAGCTTTATTTTTCTACAGTTGTGGCCAACTCACAAATATACCTATCTACCAGTTTTCTCTTTAATTTTCCCTTATTCTCACTTTTCCACTTATTCCTGGAATAATTTTCTAAATGTAAAGTGTGTAAACCTTCTTCTCAGATTCTGTATTCCAGATCTCAGTTTCCGGTAGTGGATAATTGTGAATTAAGCTATACTGATAAAACATTGGCCTAGAGGGAGGTGATTAGGTCAGTGTCCTTGGAAAAGATTAAAGTGGTTCTCATTGAATCCTACTTATAATGGCAGTACTGTAATAAGGAGACCATGTCACAAACTTGGCCCTTTCTTTTTTTCATATATTTTTATTGTAATTAATAGAAGGGTTACATTATATTCACCAGATAGAAGGTGAATTACTTCACATACATTGATACCCTTTCTCATGTCTTGGTCCCCATTTTCCTCCCCACCACCCCCACCCCTCACCTTGTTTTCCCCCCTTCCCTATCCAATTTCAAATAACCAAATACAAATATATCCAATATATCAGATAACCAAGTGAGATACTGTAACAATATGAGATAACCAAGTGACAGCAAAAGAGTTGAGAGATAACATAGTACATTAAGGACAACAATCACTCATTATATGGCTTTTGTTTCTATATCCTAGACGTCCTTTCATTTAGCGTCATAAACTTGGCCCTTTCTACATGTAACTAATTCCTTTTCTAATTCTCCATTATGTTCAGATAGAGCCAAGGAGACGCTCCTGAGAGGCTGAATGGATTTGGCATCTGATCTTAGATTTTAAATACTGTGAGTGCTTTATAAGGTACTCTGTCTTGGGTATTTTGTTATAGCAATAAAAACAGCCTAATATTATTTGTAGTTGAATATCCGCAAATCCTATGACTCACTAACTTTAGTTATAACTAATGGAGAAATTCTCCTACATGGGAAACAGTAACTCTCCTTAGGAATGTTCACATAAACATGGTTCTTAACACAAATATCTTGGAAATTTTTTCCATTGATATAACTATAAATAAATTTTATACACAAGTTTATTATTTTTCAACAGATTAAAATGTATTAATCATCACTTTATTCAAAAACATCCATTCACATTATAAATAAAATAGTGAAAAAGCAAATTACCAAAGATTAAATGAAGTATTAATTTTGTGTAGCTCAAGAATGAAGAGTACTGAGTAATACCTTATGAGGAACCATATGTACATGATAAATCGTGTACACAGAATTCAGAGAGTGCTGGAAAGATGGATGGGATAAATCAGAACAAACAGTAAAGCATTAGGCATCAGTAATTATCTAATCTTAAAGTCGATGATAGGCTCATAAAGATTTCATAATTTTATTTATAACACAAAAAGTATAATATTGATTCTTTTGTATATATTATGTAATTAAAAATGAAACTGCCACTGACAAAGATGCTTGACTAACAAAGGACTGCCTTGGTGAAAGCCTCTTATAGCTTCACTCTGAACTAATGGCTTTTAGACCTGATGACTTCCCATCAGGTAATGTACTTCTCTTTTGTATTACCAAGTACATTATAGACAACAAGAATGACTGGGTAAAGATCCAGTTTTCCTTATTGTCCTTAAGTTTTATGTTCTCTATGAAGGCTGAAAGAAACAGCCCGTTGTATCTGTACTGCTCCTGTGTCCCCTTGCCTCTGGTTTCTGTGGGTCCCCAGGGCTGTCCACTGTTCTGTTGCACACAACCCACCTGCTATATTTCACTGTTGGTATCAGTAGAGCATTCATAGATTACAGTCTTTCTTGTTTGCAAGGAGTGTGTGTGTGTGTGTGTGTGTGTGTGTGTGTGTGTGTTTGGAGGTGGAACAGTGTAATGAGTAGGGAGTCTATTGGCATGACTCATTTAGAGTTTCTTAACAATGCTACCACACAACATATGACTATGCCAGATTTTAAACTCTAGGCAAGGTTTAAAAACATTAAAATATTTTGTGTAATGTTAACTTTGATGAAGCCTATGAATTTCTTATAAGGATAGTGGCTTAAAATTATTAAAATCAAATACAAAGCCAGGAGCTGGTGGGTTATTTCTGTAATTGTAGCTACTCAGAAGGTGAACATCTGAGGAACACAGTCTGAAAATAGCCTAGGCAGGAAAGACCCTGAGACTCTTATTTCTAATTAAATAGCAAATATAATTATATATGTATAACATAATTAATAATATATACAGATATATACATATATAATAATATAATTATATATGTACTTATATTCACTATGTACATATATGTATAAATATGTATATGTATATATATGTATGTATATATACTTCTCCATTTACTTATTAAATGGCAATGTCTAATGATGGGCCTAATGACCATCCAAATTTTAAAGTCAAAGGTAGCATAATGGAGATTTATGTTAATTACCATAGTGACTATCTTATTATGTGAAAAAATATCTTATTTCTTTTTTTTATTTTATTTTTTTATTGTAATTAGTAAAAGGGTTACATGATATTTGCCAGATAGAAGGTGCATTAATTCACATACATTGATACCCTTTCACATGTCTTGGTACCCGTTTCCCTCCCCCCCCACACCCCCCACCCGTCTTGGTTTTCCCCCCTTCCCTATCAAATTTCAAATATCCAAATACAAATAAATTCAATATATCAGATAACAAAGTGAGATACTATACCAATATGAGATAACCAAGGGACAGCAAAGGAGATGAGAGACAACATAGTACATTAAGGACAACAATCATTCATTATATGGCTTTTGTTTCACTATCCTGGAGGTCCTTTCAATTAGCTTCACATTATATGTCCTTATGTATCAAGATTTTGCTCTATTGCAAATCTCTGCTAGTAGAGCCCAAGGTTTCTACTGATTATGACGAATGAGGGAAACCATTGAGCCTAAGTTCCTTTGAGTCTGGCTTACTTCACTTAATATGATTTCTTCTAAGTCTTTCCATTTCCTAACAAATGGGGCGATGTCATTCTTTCTGACAGCAGCATAGAATTCCATTGTGTACAAATACCACAACTTGTTGATCCACTCATCAACTGAGGGACATCTAGGTTGGTTCCATATCTTTGCTATGGTGAATAGTGCTGCAATGAACATTGTTGTGCTAGTGGGTTTAGTATGTCCTTGTTTCTGGGTGGTTGGGTAAATGCCAAGTAGTGGAATTGCTGGGTCATAGGGGAGTTCTATGTTTAGCCTTTTGAGGCACTGCCACACTGCTTTCCATAGTGGTTGAACGAGTTTGCACTCCCACCAACAGTGTAGTAGTGATCCCTCCTGGCCACATCCCCTCCAGCATCTGTTGTCATTCGTTTTCCTGATCCTGGCCATTCTAGCTGGAGTGAGGTGGAATCTTAGAGTTGTTTTGATTTGCATTTCTTTTATGACCAGAGATGTTGAGCATTTCTTCATGTGTCTATAGGCCATTTTTGTTTCTTCTTCAGAGAAGAATATCTTATTTCTTTTAGTGACTAAGTCACAGATATTTCTAATATTGTACTTTTTTGCCTGACATTTTTGTGTTTGAACTCAGGGGTTGACACTTGCTAGAATGTCACTGCAGAGCCATTTCTCCAGCCCTATATTTTGCACATTATTTTTGTGATAGTAGCACTCTCATCTATTTTAGATTTCTTATCATTGTTCAGATGACAGGTGCATGTCACCTTGTCCGGAGTCTCTCCAGTTGGATGGACTGTATTGTATTTTCCTTTCTGGGCTGGCCTAGAACCACGATCTTCCCTTTCTCAGTCCTCCAAGCATGAGCCTCTGATACCAGCTTCTTGCCTATATTTTTACTTGAAAGAATTGCCAAATTTCAATTTCACATTCTGAACCTAAAGATGTGGTTATTTTCCTATGCAAGCTGATGGACTCTTAATTCTGTCCTTATAGCCTAAGGGGTCAAGTGAGTATACAGATCCCAGGTTGAGATTTGTTCTAAGTAAAGTAAAGGAAGTTACAGCAAATGAGAGAAATAATTAAACAACGAATGTGAAATATTACGTAACTCATGTCCCATGAGAAAGGGAATATATTCCTTTATGGAAAATAGGGAATATATATGTGCAGCCTCTGAGGATCTTATATGTCACCTCTTTGGAAGCAATATTCAGTACTTCCTTTGGGAAATCTTCCCTCCTTCTCAAAGGAATTGATCTCATTACATATATCAGTATTCCTTGTCTAATCTATTTTCCCACTAGAGTCTTCTGTTACAGAATAACACTCTTGTGACTCTTACATGACAACAAAGATGAGCTTTGGCTCCTTGAATGTCATCTCCTTTAAGTCTTTTTCACTGGTGTGAGTTTTCATGAGTAGAATCCATGCATCCTTTCTAAATCTCCACTAAAAATAATTATTCTCAGAGACAGCACATTCCTAAAACAGGAGGAAAAGGAAGCATTTACTAAATGCCCATACATTAGTAGTGTATATTTATTATGCAGCTCATGTACACTAGTTCTGTATTTATCCCACAGCCCCTGTCAAATGGGCTCATTACTTGGCTGTTTACTGTGCCAAGCTCAGTAATCACCTGGCTTCGGTGTGGAAGTTCTGCTTGGATGAGACTGATGAGGTGTTTAGACAGTGTTGCTTATATGATCCAAAATACATACTGACTCACTGATTGATTCAGTTTTCTGATTATTTCAGAATTAATAGCCGACATGTAATATATTTATTTTGAGAAGTTTTGGTTTATAGGAAAGCATGTAAAGATAGAACAGAGTTATGTACACCTACATATAATTTATTCTTTTATCAACAACTTACATTGTCATTGCACACTCATCACAGTTATTCAAGTAATAATGACTATATCATTATAGACTAAAGCTCATGCTTCATTCAGATTTCCTGAAGTTTTACTTAATAGTATCCCCTATTTGCCCCACCCCACACCAGGCTCTCATGCAGAATACCACAGTGTATCCAGGCTTTATATTTTCTTAGGCATTTGACTGTGACATTATTCAGATTTTCCTTGTTTGCAATAAACTTGACAGGTTTAAGAACTACTGATCAGGTGCATTGTGGAATATATCCAACTAAGACGTTTCTGAAGCTTTTCATATAGATAAACTTGGGGTTGTAAAGTTTGAGGAGAATGACCATCAAGATGAAATGTCATATTCAATACATTGTACCAAGGAGAAACACTGTCAACATTAGTGACTTTTTTTTCTGGCAGGACTTGTGTTTGAACTCAGATCATTATACTTACTAGGCAGATGCTCTGCCATTTGAGCTACACCTCTAGTTCTTTTTGCTTGAGTTATTTTTCAGGTAGGTTCTTATGGGGTTTGTGGGGGAGCACGCGAGCTGGTCCTAGGGTTTGAACTCAGGGCCTGGGCACTGTCCATGAGCACGTTATGCTCAACTAATGTTCTACCACTTGAGCCACAAATCCATGCCTGGCTTTTTGTTAGTTTATTGGATATAAAAGTCTCATGGTTCTGGGCACGGTGGCTCACACTTATAATCCTAGCTACTCAGGAGGCTTAGATCTGAGGATCGCAGTTCAAAGCCAGTCCAGGAACTAAGAAAGTCTGTGAGACTATTGACTCCAATTAATCACCAGAAAACTGGGAGTGGTGCTGTGGCTCAAGGGATAGGGCAATAGCTTTGAGCTGAAGAGCTCAGGGACAGCACGCAGGCCAGAGTTCAAGTCCCACCACCGACAAAAACAAAACAAAACAAAACAAAATGTCTCCTGGTCTCTCCCATCATGGTTGACTTTGAACAGTGATGCTTAGATTTCAGCCTTCTGAATAACTGGGATTACAGGTGTGAGCTACCAATGCCCAGAGGTTCCTACACTTTTTGTCTGAGGCCAATCTTGGGTTAGGATCCTTCTCTTAGCTTTGTCTCCCACATAGCTGGGATCACCAGGCATGAATCAGCTTATTTATTGAGATAAAGGTATTTCTTTTTGCCTGAACTAGCCTTATCCTTGCTCACCATTCCCCTTAGCCCCACAGGATAGAAAGATCCTGCCATGCCTGTTCTGGAACACATGATGTTAATTGTTGATAGAAGTTATTTCCAACAAATGAAAATCATGGGGTGTAGGTGCATTTATTGATTGGACGCGTGAAACCTTTGTTTATTCTTTTTTCCCTCTCTGAAGATTTGATTTCAGTTAAATATTTGCCAAAAGATTTTGGTGACCTTTGTGTGTTTTAATAGGTAAAACCATACTTCAGCCGGCACTAAAAAAAACACTGAAAAAATTACATTTCTGCAGAATTTTAAGGAGCGGTTTATTACATTTTGTTGAAGAAATTCGATATTTAGATGAACATCTAATGTCTGGACCTTTGGAATGTGTCTAGCTTCATGATCGTATGTGTATGAACATTCTCAACAATGGCAGTGTGACCAGAACATTTGTTTGGAATATCAAAAAATATTGTGGTATTGCCAAGATACTGACTTGTCCCAGATGGCTTTTTGAATTCAGTCACTGAATTTAATATTCCCTGTGTATTGATGAAAAAATCTAAATGGGGAATAATAATCTACTCAGCTAACTAGGATTTGTGGCTATCACTCATAATTGTTGGTATTTTCTAAAGTAGTCTTCCCCTCCCCCTATTTTATGAATTGTATTAGTGACAAGGTCTGAACCATCTGCTCAACAAGGTGTGAGACTAGAATGAGGACTTTGTTCATGGGACAGCTTCCTCCACAGATGAGCCTCCATATCCACATATGGCTGAATCTCTCCTATCACTTCCCCCAGTTGTACAACCAACTGCTATGATCACTGTCCTCTGATAAATCATACACATTTCTAGCTGTGCTTGCTCTCTGGCATTGTCTGGGTGTCTATAGCATACTACTTAAGACTTGCTCTGACCGAGACCAAGGAAAAACTTACCTATAAATTCAGAATTCTCCTAATTTATTATCTTTGCCAACTGCTCTCTCCTCTAAACTTCTTTTCTGTTGTCAGTGCTGGGGCTTGAACTCAAGGTCTGGCCACTGTCCTTGACCTCCTTTTGCTCAAGGGTAGTATTCTACCACTTGGAGCCACAGTGCCACCACCACTTTTTGAGTGGCTAATAGGAGATAGGAGTCTCATGGGGACTTTTCTGCTTGGCTTAGTTTTGAATCAAACTGCAGTACTCAGATCTCAGCCTCCTGTGTAGCTCCTGAGTAGCTTGGATTGTAGGAGTGAGCCACTGGTGTCCACTGGTCTCTTCTTGATATCTACTTATGGCAATATAAGTAGACTGACTTTCCATCTATCCCTAACCCTATATCAGTGTCATATAGGTACAATCAGATCTCAAGTTAATGAGGTGTGTTGCAGGAAACCTCCAGCATGTCACTGTAGAGTTTGGGCAGCAACATTTTCTGCATTTCTCAGGGGCTTCTTGCAAGGCAGTACTAACATCCAACATACTCTTGTTTTGTAAAGAGCTTCATAATTTCTTTGTTACAAAAGTTCATATGATTCACTTATTGCTCTTTTCCATTAATAGCAAGGAAATGTCTTTTGACTCAAATTCTTTTTTTTTGCTTTATGTGCATTAGGTGTTGAAGCTACTTGGCCTTTGGCCTGTAGAATTGACTGAATATCTCACTTTACCCTGAACAACCTTAAGAAGTAGGGGGTCATTATCACTCCTGTTTGCAGATACGGAAGCTGAAGTATGAAGAAGTTAAGTACTTTAATATTGTAAGCTCTTAAGTGAAGGATCCAGATCTACATAAGGAATCAGGCTCCCATATCTGTGCTGTTAGCCTCTCTATTACATGACACTGCTTTCGTTGAAACCCACATAATATCCATTAGATGATCCTGCAACCCTGAGTTTCCTGGGTCAGAAAGTTTAAACAAATAAAAGTGGTTGCTAATCCAAGAACCTGCTCAGTTACTCCCATTGTGCTGCCAAGAATCTAGAACATCCTCTTAGTGAAAGAACTAAATAAGTGGGAAATAAGTGTATTACTTTCTCCCACTACAAAATATAAGATTTCCAAACCACCAGTGTCATTTGATCACATCTAGCATATAAGCAGATACAGAGCCAGGATGTGAATCCACACCAAGGAAAGTGTAGTGGTTGGAATGTAGCCAGTGCTACTTACTGTCTACAGGATGGATTTGTTACTTGGCCTCTAACCTGACACTTATAAATACTAAGTGGTAATTATTAGTTGTATAGCACGAATTTTCCTTAGCTATTTGTCTTTCTTTATGACAAAGTATATTATTTGTATAGCACGAATGTTTCCTTAGCTATTTATCTTTCCTTATGACAAAGTATGGTGTAACTAGCTGTAACATTTAATAAAAAGCTACCTGCCTCTCAGCCTCAATGTATTAGCATAAACATGTCAGCAGATATGACGTGAGAGAATAGTGATAGAGAAACATTGGATATACAGGAAGTGTGGTTGATCAGGGAGATTTTGTTTTGCTTATGGAAGAATGAGTTGAGGAGAAAAGGAGTGAGTCACTCTAGACAATGAAAGGCTACCAACTGAGGATTTAATTTATTGTTTTGTGACTGTGGTTTGATTCCTATTATTTATCTCTTAATTCATTGAAGGAAACAATCATCCCTTTTTGGCTTTGTTGGTTTCCTAGCTGAGACATCCACTTCGAATACAACAGCCAAGTTTTAACCCCACTACCTCACCCTTGTCTCAGACATCAAAAATCAAATTCCCAATCTTTTCTGAAGTTTTAGATGTGCAAAAACTGTTGTTGGGGCCAAGTATAGAGGCTCATACCTATAATCCCAGCTACTTGGGTGGCACATATTAGGAGGGTTGCAGTTTGAGGCACACACAGGCAGAAAGTTTGACTCAATCTGTAGGAAGAAAAAAAGCAAGGCCTGATGACACGATTGTAATCCTACCTGTATGAGAGAAATGAAGTAGAAGGATTGAGATCCAGGATACCTCAGCAAAAGTGTGATACCCTATCTCAAATGTAAGCAAAGGAAGTAGAAGGCCAACAGCTCAAAGCTGTAATATTAGCTACTTAAGAAGCTGACATCTAAAGGACTATAGTTCAGAAACATCCCAGGCAGAGGCCTGTGGAACTCTGGATCCTAAAAACAAACAGCAAAAAGCAGGGCTGGAGACATGGTTTAAATGCTAGAACACTGGCTAAACAAACTGAGCAAATTTGATGCATGAAGTTCAAATACTAATAATGCTTCCACACACTTCAAACTGCAAAATAAAAACAGGGATTGGGGTATAGGTTAAGCAGTAGAGTGCCTGCTTACTGCCATATACTTTCTCTTTTGGAGTACTTCCTGGAACAGATTTAGCATGAAGAGTAGAGGAGAGTCAAGAATATGTGTAACTAGGGGCCAGGAACATAGCGTAGTGGTAGAATGCTCGTTTAGCATGCACAAAGCCTTGGGTTCGATTCCTCATTACCACATTCTCAGAAAAAGCCAGAAGTAGAGCTGTGGCTCAAGTGGTAGAGTGCTAGCCTTGAGCACAAAGTGTCCAAGGACAGTGCCCACGCCCTGAGTTCAAGCCCCAGGACTGGCAAAAAAAAAAAAGAATATGTGTGGTACTATTACCTTCCCTCTCTGAGAATGATGTTTGGGGAAGGCCTCTAATGGAAGTTTATTAGAATCTAATACTTGAACTTTCTATTTTAAATTTTTGATGGCTTAAAATTCAAATATTGAAGAAAAATTCTATATGGCCATAAAATAAAATTCTAGGACTTACAGTAATGATCCATTTTAAAGGAGATGGTGGTGTAATAAAGTAAGCAAATATTAAGTTAGAAGAAAGGTGGATGTACTTTCTAGGATCACTTAAATAGAATTTTTCATTTCATTTTGTGCTCTGATTTCGAATCTCCCACTTGTACATATTTGTTCTTACTTGTGACTTCTGGTGAAGGTATTTATTGCCCTTGGAAATAAAAGCGCACCTCTAATAGTGCAATTCAAATATGTTTAGTTCTCTTGCCCTCAGAGATCCAGCGGAAAGCCAGGAACAAGGTATTTGTGCAAGCTAGGAATTACATCCCTCTATCAGTATATTTGAGGAGCCTTGGGTATATGCCATGTGCCACAAGTTCATCATGATTATCTCATGTTCCCTCATTTAACTGATTACATACAAAGTAGTTTTTCCCTGTCTGTCACCTCTGCTTCTTACTAAATTACTTTCTGACCTATTTCATCCCCAAACTGTAGAAAAGGGCTTCTTTCTCAGTATTGAGCCAATAGAAAGCTGCCTTAAGCTGGACACCACCACCGGCGCATGCCTGTAATTGTAGCTTCTCAGAAGACTAAGATTTGAGAGATCTGAGGATTTCAGTTCTGGAAAAGCACATGAGATTCTTTTTCCTTTTTCTTTTCCTTTTTTTTCAGTCCTGGACCTTTGAACTCAGTGCCTGGGCATTGTCCATGCTCCCAGCACAACCTATGAGACACTTGTCTTCAATTAACCACCAAAAAGTCAGAAGGAGTGGTGTGGCTGAAGCTGGTTTTGTTTTTTTGTTTTTTTGCTCAAGGCAAAAAAAAAACCTAAAGGACAACTCCCAAGCTCCAGTACTACCTCTGTGTGGTGTGTGTGTGTGTGTGTGTGTGTGTGTGTGTGTGTGTGTGTGTGTGTGTGTGAGAGAGAGAGAGAGAGAGAGAGAGAGAGAGAGAGAGATTTGCATTGTTTAATATTTGTGTATAATGTTGGAGAATTAAAAATGAGCACAGGGAATATTAAACTTTGTATCAAATGCATTATGCTTTTGCCTCATTGACCCTGCCCCTTTGCAAACAGGTCAACCTCTTCATTTTCGTTATCTCTTGGCTTGAAGTCAAATGGCAAAAGCCCATCTATTCCCTTCTGTAAGAGTCATTCTTTTTAGACTCATTTCTTTCACATATTCCATGCTAGTGGAGATAAAACCTCTACGCTGTCATGGTAAGCATTGCCAAATGGACCCTGGGCATAACATTGTTCTGTTGAAAAATGGATTCTACAGAACCCATTGCTCCTCATGTAGAAAGGTCTGTTCATAGTTTGTTTCTCCTTTTTCAGTAGTGCAATGTCAAGTGTGAAGTCATCTCTTACCTACTTGGGTGGAAAAGCTCCAGAGGGTAGAACCTTTAAAGGGATGGGTGAGGTGATGGTGACTGATATCCCTGGTACTCTGGAAAGTAGAAACAAAAGGAGCTCAGGTTCAATGCCAACCTGGGCTACATAGTGAGAACCTTTCTCATCCAAAACAAAAGGAAACAAATCAGTGGCTGGGAGTTTGGCCTAGTGGTAAAGTGCTTGCCTAGCATGCACGAAGACCTGGATGTGATTTCTCAGTACCACACACATAGAAAATAGCTGGACATGGTATTGTGGCTCAAGTGATAGAGCCCGAGCTTTGAGAAAGCCCAAGGACAGTGCTCAGGCCCTGAGTTCAAGCCCCAAGACTGGCAAAAAAGTGAGTAAAACAAAGCAAAAGGGAACAAGAATGAAACTTTCAATGTTGTAAAGTTGAAATGGTAAAATGACTATAGAATCTGAAAGAAAGTTAAAATACTTTTAAAATTCTGTACTTACTTGAGAATACCTGAAAGATTTTATAGACCCATGTACCTGGTAGTTGGGGCTACTTGTTTTAGAAAACCACCACCACCATTGACAATCAGTCTTTGTGTCAAAGAATACTTACTTCTGTTTAAACACTACTATGAATATATTCAAATCTTATTTCTAATGTTAATTTAACTGCTTCTAATTTCACTTTCTCGTGTGTGTGTGTGTGTGTGTGTGTGTGTGTGTGTGTGTGTGTGTGTGTCTTCAGGGGCTTGAACACAAGGCCTGCCCACTGTCACTGAGGCTTTTATTTTCTGGTCCTGAGGCTTGAACTCTGCCTGAGTACTGTCCCTGAGCCTTTTTGTGATCAAGGATCAGAGTCTACCACTTGAGCCACAGGACCACTTCTTTCTTTTTGGTAGTTAATTGGAGATAAGAGTGTCATACACTTTTCTGCTGGGCTGATTTTGAAATGATATCCTCAGATCCCAGCCTCCTGAATAGTTAGGATTACAGGCATGAGCTACCAGTACTTGGTTCTTTTTTCTTTTTACAAAGATAATGGAGCTTGAACTCAGGACCTGGGCTCTGTCCATTAATTTTTTTTCTCGAGACTGTCACATTGCCGCTGGAGCCAGAGCTCTACTTCAAGTTTTTAATGATTAATTGGAGATTAGAGTCTTATGACATTTCTGCCCAGGCTGGCCTTGAACTTGGGTCCTCAGATATCAGCCTTCTAAATAGCTATGATTGAGCCAAAAGCCCCTAGCATAATAGTTACTTTTCTTTCCTACTGGATTTTGGGCAATCCACTTTGAGCAAGTACGATTAGTAGTATGGTACATAGGATACTGAGATCTTACAACTGTATCAGATTAAAGTTGTTTCATATCAAAGTTTTCATTTTAATTTTTTGTGTATTTTTTACCTGCCATCAGAAAATACTGTCTACACCTGAGCCTTATCAAATTCTGTCAATTCATAGTCTCTTCCAGAAAGGGAATCCTCCATTTTCTATTTTAATTCTTTCCTCCTTCTGACTCAGCAGTTTCTGTATAATAGCTGCTCTGTCCTGTTTCCACCAGCAGGTGCCAGTATGTAACCCAACTCACAGGCACAAACTACCACTTATGGAGGATTCTCTTAGGGAACTGGTCTCGCTCATGAACTCAGAAAGAGCAAGCCATTCTTCTGCTTGTAGGAAACCTATGTTGAATCTTTTTTTAAAACAAAAAAGGATGGCATGACTTTGGTATTTTGACATCATTTTCACATAAATGAATAGAAATTGTGTATAGAATTCTATCGATGGATAGGTCTATAAATATAAATCTTTACAAGGTAAGCTTAAAATTGCCTAAGGAACAATTATGTCATTTGATTATTCAAATATTCAAAGAACCCTTTGGTGCATCTGGCTATGATTTATCAGTCAGTCAGTCCAAAACCATCTGTGTATGCGGTGGGGGTGGTTAGTGGGTAGGTGTGGTTATTGGGTGTGTGTGTGGTGCTGGAGATGGAACCTAGGGCTTTACGTATCTGACAAATGCCTCCCAGATAGCTGGAATTAGAGGTATGAGCCACTGTGCTAATCCCATATTCTTTCTCTTCTGATATTTTTTTGAGACAAGGTCTGGTTATATGGCCCGCATTAGCCTTGAAATTATGATCCTTCCATCTCAGCTTTTTCTGAGTGTTGGAATTGCAGTCATGTGCACCACATCCATCCTCTTCTAAAAATTCCAAAATTCAGTTTGACACTTTATACCCATCCTTGGTTACTAGAACATCTATTTTAAAGTTCTGATTTTTGTCTTTAACTTAGTGGTAGTGATTCTTTTTTAATTTTGAAAGCAATTTGTCATAAGCAGGTATATTTTAAGTGGTAATTTAACATTTTTATATATCTTGTCCATTATAGAAATAGGACTAAAATAAGATAGGACCAAAATAGAACCAGATGGAGTATGTCATACTTGTAATTTTAGTTACTTAAGACAGACATTTGAAGGTCTGTGGTATGTATAAGGCTAACTCCTGCAAACAGTTAGCAAGACCCCATCTATACAAATGAGCTAGTTTTAGTGGCATGTACCTGTCACCCCAGATATGTGGGAGTCTCAAATAATAGAATCACAGTTCAGGTAGCACAAGCAAAAATGCAAGATCTTTTCTGAAAAATAACTAAAAGCAAAGAGAGTTGGTAGAGCACCTACTTAGCAACTTCAAACCCTAGTGCTACCAAAGAAGAGTAAAAAATAATCTATTTGTAGTTGTGCCTAATGGAAGTGACATGGAAGCTTTTGTGCATATGAAAATACATCACTTTGATGCATGTTTTAGTTATGCAGACCCAAGTCCTAGATGCAATGATATATAAAAATAATATGCTGTGTTCTTTGAAGCTGTACTCTGAAGAATTATTATCCTATTACTGGGCTTTTTCCTACTTTTAGTTCCTTTAAAGGGAATACATTACAGGACTAGGGATTTTTGAGAGCAAGCACAAGACAAAGGCCTTTAATCTGGGGAGAAGGGCTTTTCTTTTCAGCAGCAGGTTAGGCTAAAGAGAAATAAGGTCAGCTCATATGAAAACCTGGAAATGCTCCAAACACATTCTAAGGTCTTCTGAATTTGTATAGACAGGAACAGTACTCTGTTTACCACCAACAAATTAAATAAAACGAAAACTTAGTATTTATACTGGGTTGATGAAAAATGATCAGGTGTGTGCCAGTGAATTGGATGAAGTGTTGTTAAAATGTATGGATGGGAGGGCACCATAGAAAACTGCAGGAGTAGGTACAAAATGGACACAGCACATATGAAGAGCAATGACATTCACCTCTGAGGAATCAGAAGCATGTCATAAAGTGATTTTCTTTGATTCAATCAAAAGAAGAATCTCAGAATGTATGTAACTTGAGTTACATACATAAACCACTTTCATATTTATTTAGATGACTTTACTCTTCATGAATGAAGCATGCAAAATATTAATTTGGTTTTGATCCTTATAAGGAAAAACACAAGAATTGACAAGAATTGAGAAGTCAGGCTGTACAAAGATTTACCCAAGGATATTAGCTACAAATTTAATTGGAATTCAGAGTAGATCTTAGTTAAATCAGATATGTAAATTACTGTGGGATAAAACCTGAGACCAGGAAAAATTATTACCACTCAAAAATATGTTTTCCAGGCCGGGAGTTTGGCTTAGTGGTAGAGTGCTTGTCTAGCATGCACAAAGACAGTGGTAGAGCTCTAGCCTTGAGAAAGCCCAAGGACAGTGCTAAGGCTCTGAGCTCAAGCCTGGGCCTGGCAAAAAAAATATATATATATGTATATATATGTATATATATATGTTTTCCACAGTAAGTGTTGAAAGGCTAAGGGTTTTCTTAGGACCTCACTCTGAGTAGATTCTGTGCCCTCACAACCTTCCCTATCCTCTACTTAATGTTGTCATACAGATTTTCAGACCAGAAAGTTCTCTAATTTTTTTTAAAGAAGTAGATTATTTTACATGAAAGTTCCCCATAGATCATGTATTATTGTTTTTTTCCAATCCTGGAGCTTGAACTCAGGGCCTGGTGCTGTCCCTGAGCCTCTTTGTGCTTAAGGCTACTGCTCTACCCCTTGAGTACAATGCTACTTCTAGCTTCATTGGAGATAAGAGTCTCATGGACTTTCTTGCCCCATCTGTCTTCGAACCATAATCCTCAAATCCTAGCCTCCCAAATAGCTAGGATTACAGGTATGAGCCAATACCTGGCTTGTGTTATTATTTTACACAAACTGAACACCATGTGCAGGATAAACAAAACCCTCCTCTAGGCCAGATGTAAGCATTTAATTCAACCTCTGAAACAACTTTCTAGTGAGTTCATTTTCTTTATTAGTTTTCTACCTATTAGAAGGTATATATGTTGAGCACACAAGCAAATTGTTTTGAGTGAGGTATCTGTACAAAATCAATTATACAGTTTATGGAAAGCTATCACCTTTTCTATATGAACTTAGCTTGGAAAGCTTATGAGATATCACAGATATATATGATCATAGTATACTTTGCTGTTTTTTCATAGTATTTTGTGATTGGAGAAAATGGCCCAAAAAAACATAATGAAACAATGAGAGGCGACTTAGAAAATCTAGTTAAACATAAAAAGGAGATAAATGATAGAGTTAGAGGAAGAAGGGCCAGGAGTGTGGCTTAGTGGGAGAGTGCTCACCTGGCATGCCTGAAGCTGTGGGTTCGATTCCTTGGTACCACATATACAGAAAAAGCTGGAAATGTTGCTGTGGCTCAAGTGGCAGATTGCTAGCCTTGAGCAAAAAAAATGTCCAAGGACAGTGCCCAGGCCCTGATTTCAAGCCCTAGTACTGGCAATAAAGAAAAGAAAAAAAAGATCTGGAGAAAAATCATTCCTAGAAGCATTTGTATACATTTGTAACACTGTTTCTGGGGGGGAAAAGCTTTAGGAAAGTATGCAGTGATTTTTATTTTATTATTTCTAGAAGGTTATAAGATTACTGCAAGTCAGTAGTAGATTTAGATGATGTTCACTGAATTAATTGGGCTGTCTGTTTTAAATCATGTACAACACATTGGGCTCTGAATTGACATTTAAATGCAGCTTTTAAGCCAGGTGCTGGTGGCTCACACCTATAATCCTAGCTACTCAGGAGGCTGAGGTCTGAGGATCACAGTTCAAAGCCAGCCCAGGCAGGAAAGTCTATGAGACTCTTATCTCCAGTTAACTTCCAAAAAGAAAGAATTAACACTGTGATTCAAGTGGTAGAGTGCTAGCCTTGAGCACAAAGAGATTCAGGGACAGCATTCAGACCCTGAGTTCAAGCTGCATGTCCACCGCCACCAACAAAATAATAGAGCTTTTAAATCACTGGATTATCAAATGTGTTTGAGGTACCAGTAAAGTAGCATATTGTGGGATTCCTTTCTGGGATAGTCTGCTTATTAAATTCATTGTACATCAAAGAATTTGGACTCACTCCATACTATACTAAACTTATGCTGAGACAATTCCAGGGCCAAATGGAGAGTATTGGTTATCATTTTACAGCGTACTACCAGAGACTCCTTACTGCTTTCTCATCATGGAATCTGTCATTGGAATTAATATAATAATAGTGTTAATAACATCTAGATTTTTGTCATAAAAAGTTCAGGCACCAGGCTGGGAGTTTGGCCTAGTGGTAGAGTACTTTCCTAGCATGCACAAAGACCCAGGTTCAATTCCTCAGTACCACATACATAGCCCCCTCTTTTGGCAAGTGACCTATCACTTGTGCCATGACTCCAGCCCTTCCCTTGGTGATTACTAAAGCCCACCACTAGCTGTGTCTATGGGGATTCCAGAGGATTAGATCATGAGTGCTCTGATTCAGTCAATGGTTTAATCCATTAACTAAATCAAAATTTAAATTAACCATTTTCTTTTCTTTTATTACCTGTGGGTAGTTCTACCAAAGGATTTCAATTCAACATTGAATCAAGAGGTGGTAGAACTGAAAGATGAGTAGTTAGAGGAAGTATGTTGCTGTGAGTGTGCATTTGAAGGGTATATATTGACCCTGTCTTTCTTTTCTTTCTGGATGCCATGATGTGAGCTGGTCTACTCCATCAATCATGTTGTACCATTATGTTCTGCCTTACCTCAGAGCTCAAAACAATGAAGTTAGCTGACCATGGACTGTATCCTCTGAAACCAGGAGCCAAAATAAGTCCTCCTTTAAAGTTGTTTCGTGGATTTTGTCACAGCACTGCAAAACTGAGTATTACCCATATCCCTTTATTGCTCACTTGGACACTCAAAATTCTGTTTCTTTGTATACATTTTTTATAATTTTTATTGTAATTAATAAAAGGGTTACATGATATTTGCCAGATAGAAGGTGCATTAATTCACATACATTGATACCCTTTCACATGTCTTGGTCCCCATTACCCTCCCCTCTACTCCCCCCCGTCTTGGTTTTCCCCCCTTCCCTATCCAATTTCAAATAACCAAATACAAACAAATCCAATATATCAGATAACAAAGTGAGATACTGTAACAATATGAGATAACCAAGGGACAGCAAAAGAGATGAGAGATAACATAGTACTTTAAGGACAACAATCATTCATTATATGGCTTTTGATTCAATATCCTGGAGGTCTGTATACATTTTTTGCTTTATTATTTTGGAAAGATTTTATTAACTCTGATTTTTACATCATATTTCAAATGTCATGTTTAACAAACAAGTATTCAAGAAGGGAATCTCTTTATGTAATCAATGGTACATAGATTTCTACATAACATGTCTATAGAGTATATATCCCATAACAGGTTCTTATGCCTGTGTAGTTATGTTTATATCTTGAAGACTATGTCCATAACCTTGGGTACCCGAATATTGAGCCATTGCTCTTGTAATATTTGGATCTAATATCCACATATCAATGAGACCAAGTGGCTATTGTTCCTTTGGTTTGATTTATCTCACTCAGCATGATTCGCTCTAGTTTCATCCACTTCCCCTCGAATGCCATTATTTTATCTTGTCTGTTGCCTATGTAGAATTCCATTGTATATATGTACCGCATTTTTTGTATCTATTCATCTTCAGTACAGCATTTGGGTTGTTTCCATCACTTGGTTAGTGTGAATAGTGCAGAGATGAACATAGCTGAGCAGGTGTCCTTATCATAATCTGGGTTATGATGTTCAGGATAGATGCCCAGGAGTAGTATGGCAGGATCCTAGGGAAGATCTATTTTCAGTTTTTTTTTAAGGAACCTCCAAACTACCTTCCAGAGAGGCTGAACTAGTTTACATTCACACCAGCAGCGCAGTAGGGTTCCTCTTTCTCCACAAGCCTATAAATTTTCTCTTTTTTTATGTTAAGGACCACTGCTTTGGTAGGCTAATCTACCATTAAAATTAAATTATGCTATAATTTTTTAATAGTTTACACAAATCCAATTACATTATCCATAAATCTCAGAGGACTGACTGAGATTTCTCCATGTAATCTGCATCATGATAGGCTCTTCATGAATACACACATGTATTATTTTATTAGTATTTCTTCTTGTTCATAATATACTGGTATTTTAAATACACTTCTAAGTTTCATGACACTTTTTCCCTTTGTGAAAATATATCTCTTTAGAGGAAGTGCCACATCACTTCAAACTACTCTTCATTTTACCTGCTGCTACCTCCTACCTGAATGAGTCATATCAAGTATCACATACCACTTGTCCTGACAGTTACCTGTGAGTTAAAGCAATTTTCACACATTCTATTAGATTCTTCCTTCTTCATCATTTGATGAATTATGAGCAGGAAATTACACTGATTGACAAGATTTATGTGTTTGGGGGAGGATGTTCAAATAGGAGATCCTTATTTTTGACCTTCAACTCTGCATCTTGGAGAATTTCCTACACATCATTTACATTGTACTAAGCCTGTTTATACTGTAGCTTCATTCTCTACCAAGTTCTTGAACATCAGCCTACCTATTTACATTCAGAGTCTTCTGTCACTTCTGTGTTCTTCTATACTCTTCATTGTGGCTGTCAGTCCATTTATCTTTTCTTTTAGCTAAAACTAGCATAAGACTTTTTTGAGTGTGTCAGACTTGTCAGTCTTAAACATCACAGGGAAGAAAAAAGATGAGAACCAACCCCAGTACCACAAACTGACTGCTGAATTTCACATCATGTTCCTCTTAGGTCCTGTTCCAGGAACTTCCCCCTGCTCTTTCTCTACACTCATATTGTCTCTACCTCTTGCTTTGCTGCTCCTCAGTATGGCACTTTCTGTTACAGTCACTCATGTTTCTTACTGTTTCACAGTATAATTCAACTTTCATTCCTGGCCCTCATCTGCTTACACTTTGAACAATAGTCCTTATATTTTTCCACTCAATAGCTTGTCAAGATCCGTCATCAAAGTATGGTAATTTTGGGGGCCAGGAGTTTGGCCTAGTGGTTAAAGTGCTTGCCTAGCATGCATGAAGACCCGGGTTCGATTCCTCAGGACCACATATAGAAAAAAGCCGGAAGTGGTGCTGAGGCTCAAGTGGGAGAGCTCTAGCCTTGAGAAAGTCCAAGGACAGTGCTCAGGCCCTGAGCTCAAGCCCAGGACTGGCAAAAAAAAATGTATGGTAATTTTTCCTTAACAAAAGAGTAAGAGAAAAGGTGACATTGCTCAAAAAGGAACATACTATTTACATGACTTCTCTGTGCATCACTTTTACAATAACAATAAAAAATTAAAAACAGAATGTGCATCATTTCCGGAGAGATGAAAAATGGCTGCCATCAGTATATTCTAAGTATGATTTAGCATCTCTTTGTAAAAGCAACAGAAATCCTACAAGTGAGTATTTTCATTGTTTGACACATGTTTGTAAAGAAAAAAAGTATGGTGCATTAGAAATTACAGACATATATCAAAGAGAAAAATGTCAATGATGCCCATCAGAAACAGGAAAGAGGGCCGGGAGTTTGGCCTAGTGGTAGAGTGCTTGCCTAGCACGCATGAAGGCCCGGGTTTCAATTCCTTGGCACCACATACATAGGAAAAGCTGGAAATGATGCTGTGGAGCTAATGGAAGAGAAAGCCCCAAGGACAGTGATCAGGCCCTGAGTTCAAGCCCCAGGACTGGCAAAAAAAAAAAAAACAGGAAAGAGACTGTTAGAGGGAATGTCCATACCATCTCAGATAAGGCCAAGTGGTGATTTAAAGTGGTGATTTAAAAGCAGGATGAATGTTCAGAAAATTATTAAGGAGAAAGTAGCATCAAGGATAAGGGTGATTTTTTTTTTGCTATATCAAATAAACTAGATTTTTGCTGGAGGAAGGCAAGGGTCAATAAGATATTAACATATGGCATTTGTACATGGCAGACTTCTAAAGAATTTGATCCTGCACTGAGAATAATTAGATGCTGAGGATGGGAGATTCTCAGTAAACTGAATTAGAAAAAAATGTTGATTCATCTGGATTGTATAAGAGTAGAGATGAAAGGCCAAGGTTGGGCCTAGGTGAAGTGAGTGCTCTGAAGAACCTATTTAGTCAAGGAGACTGTCAATTCTTGTTGAAGGAAGAAGAAAAGGCATTCGTCCTTCTTTTGAGCATTATAAACTCTGTTCTTGTTAAGGAACTTTTTCTTCACTAAAGATTAGCTGCAACCTATTCTTTAGTTTTATTAGTAGAGGATGTTTTCTGGATAGTGCTATAATGCCCAGAAACTTGAAGTCCCCCGGAAGGATCACCAGAGACCGAAGATCAATGCAAATTGCAATGAGTCGTTTATTGCACTGCGCACTGATAGTCGAGTGCAGACCAGAGGCCACGAGCACAAAATTACAGCACCTTTAATACATTCTTTGGTAGGGGGCAGGTCCCAGTAAGCACTGGCACCAAGATTCCATTAAATGATTGGTGCAATACAAAACGGGAGGAGGGTCGTGACTAGTCATTGGTCGGTTTAGCAAGCTGTCATGCTTTGAACTGATTGGCTAATGGGTGAAGGGACAGACCCAATATGTGATCAGTGGAGAAAACCTGCAGACAGGCTAACAGGCTTCTGCCTAGTTCGCTGGCTCTCGAAAGTCCAACCTTCTACAAGTATAAAGATACAAATGAATACAAGTATAAAAATACAAATGGCTCCTCAGTGCGTGCAAGTAGTCTGGAGTATAATTAGGGGAATTTATATGAAAGCAAAAGAAAATAAAGGTTAATAATTGAAAACCCAGATTTCCAGTCCAGAGGGAAAGTAGTCAAGATTTCTAGACTTGAGTGCAAACCATCTTTAGATATTAGAGTGAGGATGGTACTGTCACGTGGGCAGATTTTCTGCTTTGCAATCTGAATGTTTTCTGTCCTGGCATGAGGTGTTCTAGTGAATTTTCTGAGTGTCCACACAGCTACAAATGTGAAGTTTGCCCATACATGATCTATTATGCTCATTGCCTGGAAATTTATCTCAAATAATCCAGCTTTGATTTGCGTACTTCAGGGAAAGTACAGTTTTAGGACCTAGTGATGCTAAGCTAAGAAGGAAAGAGAGAAATTGAAAGTGTTAGTTTGGAGAATTCTAAACAGATGCCAGAGAAGGCTAAAATTTAAATCCTACAAGATTATGCTATATTTTTCTATTGAAACAAAATCTTTTCATGCAGTCACAAGCTTTTGATTCTTATTTATAAATTAAGCTTGATCTTAATAGATTTGGTCCCTATTACTTACATAAATACAATAAAAATGATAATTGACCATACAACAAAATGATAAATATAAGAAAAATGATAATTTAAAGTTGGTTTTCTTGGAACTTCTTTTTGAGGTACGGTCTTGTTGTGTATCCCAGATTGACCTCAAACTGAAGATTGTCCTACCTTAGTCTCCTGATTTCTGAGATTATTGGCATGGGTCACCACCATATCATTTTATTGCTAAACTTTTTATATGAAATCTCATATTCGATTTTTAAAAATCTCAACCCTAGGAAGTCAAACAAAGGACTTGCCAGTAGACTTTTGATATAATGCCTGTAGAGTTGGATGAATTCTTCACTTTTTCAGGTTCCTTATAAAATTTTGAACTTCATGGTCTTGCCAGGAAGTGGATTTTCTAAATTGCCGGGGCCAACCGGCAGCAAACCAGGGTTCGCAGATTGGGGTTCCTGAAATCGGGGGCAAGGACTAGCAAGAAATAGAAGAGAGACAGACATACCGGGTCCGGGATGTCCGCAGTCCAGGTAAAGACTGCTGAGACTGCCGCATTTATTTTCCACTCCCGCTTCTTCCCTCCTCCTGACCCAGGGAACCTCCAGGTGTTACATTCATATGGTAATTCTCAGGTCATTTACATAGAATAGGGCCAGAAAACAATAAGACAATAAAGCCATCGTCTGATGCAAGTCAAGGTACAGTTTGATTCCACTCTGGCTCCCAACACTAAATGCTATGTAAGATCTTGAACTTAATAAACCAAGTACCAAACCAATACTCCAAGTCAGCATTGTAATCATTAGCTACATCAAATCGATCTTTGTTCCTTAAGGTGTGTCTTTCATTTCTGATTCTATGCTTATCCTTTTCTAATATGGCAACCAGTTAAAGTCTTGATAATATAATCATTGTTTTCAGTTCTTTCATGTTATTATGGAGCAGATTCATTATGCAAGCTATATTGTCATAAAATAAGTTAACAATAAGAATTTAATATGGCTGAGAACCATTGACTCATGCCTGTAATCCTAGATACTCAGGAGACTGAGATCTGAGGATCATGGTTCCAAGCCAACCCTGGCAGAAAACTCCCTATATGACTCTTTTTTTTTTGCCAGTCCTGGGCTTGAGCTCAGGGCCTGAGTACTGTCCTTGGGCTTCCTCAAGGCTAGAGCTCTACCACTTGAGACTCAGCACCACTTCTGGCTTTTTTCTATGTATGTGGTACCAAGGAATCGAACCCGGGCCTTCATGCATGCTAGGCAAACACTCTACCACAAGGCCAAACTCCCGGCCCCTCCCTATGAGACTCTTATCTCCAATTAATCACTTAAAAACTGCAAGTGGAGCTGTGGCTTAATTGCTAGCTTTGAGTACAAAAAGGAACAGTGCTCAAACCTTAATTTTTCAAGTTTAAGCCCCACAACTAACAAAAAAGGAACTAAATATGGAAATAAAAATCAAAATAAGAAGTTTAAACACCACATAGGGAGAAAAAGGTAATTTAATTTTTGTTTACAATGGTATACATTACAAAGTCTGTCAATTATAGACAGCCTAAGGGAAAGGGGTAAGGTTGTTTTTATTTTCCATCTGCAAAATTAAACCTTAAAGAACCAGAAAAGCTTGGAGTAAGACCATGAAAATATAGTCATCTTCACCAGTTTACTTAGTCATTTGTAAATTCTTGTTATTTTGGGTTAGCAGTTTCGTGAATGTCTTTTACAAGTGTTCTGGGAATTTTTGTGGTATTAGAGTTCTTTAGATTCTTGTTTCTGAATGCACAATAAGAATATCAGGCAGAGGCACAATGCAAAGGAAAAATCAGACATTTAATTCAGCAAATTAAGCAGGACAGATGTGTCTCACAGGCAAGCCATAGGCAAAGAGAATGAATAGGGCACACTGATGTGTAGGGATACCATTTAGGTATATGCCCAGAGTTCTAACTTTAGGGCCACTCATACCAGTTAAAACAGGCCACGGGGTGAGAGGTGTGCATAATTAAGCAGATACAGGCAAAGTGTGGCTTGCTTAGGGCATAGTCTATCCTTGCCTGAGACTCTGCTGCTCCTTGAGAGTAGTTTCAGTCTCTTGTAAAGATGTTCTTAATCGGTCCTGTCATTCTTGGTATCCATGGTGACTGCAAGAGAGATACTTAACAAAGAGAAATGAAGATGGGGATATCAAGAGATTTTTTTGTTTGTTTGTTTCTGTTCCTCTTTTCACTTTTTATGACAGTAAATAGGTTTGGACTCAAGGTCATACCCTCATCCCTTTGGGCATTAGTTTATTTTTAAAGCAAGGTTTCATTCTTTGCCCTGGACAGACATAGACGACCATCCTCCTAGCTCAACTTACCCAGGAGCTAAAATTATAAGCGTGCAGCAGCACACTTCATCTGGGATGTCAGGTTTTTATCTTGCCTTTAATTAGCTTGTAAACCCAAGGAAGTAGTCAGTACCTTTTAGCAAAAGAAGTTCTAAGTACATGTTACAGTTCTATTTCCAAATGATGTTATTTTTCTCTTTTCAGAGTCAGGTGGTTGCTTCTGATGGTCCTAAGTCTTCCAGTGTACAAGGATGGGCCTAAACTTAAAAGGAGCTAGAATGGGAGGAGAAATAGTCTGAAAGAGTTAGACAGAGGAGTAGAAAGGATAGGGATGAAGAGACTTGTGAAGATTTAAGGTAATTAAGATTGAAGGGGGGAAGAGGAGGAAGGAGAAACAGATATACTGGAAGGGAAAAAATCTTAAAGCAACAAGTTTGGAGAGATCTCAAAGTTCCCAAAGAAGCCATTCAAGTTCTAAATTATTCTTAGCAAAATTATACCAGGAGCCAAAAGAAGATAACAGCGTGGGTAGAGAATATTATCATGAATTTGATTTTCCTATATTTGCTTCTTGGGATACCTCACAAATGCTTATCTGTTCTTTGGAACCTTTCAGAATCTACCTGTGGATGGAACACCCCAACAGTTATCCTATCAAATATTGTGTATTGTCAGAGCTCTAATACAAATGACGCAGGTGCCCCTCAGGCAGGATGCATTAAAGTTGGAACATCAGATGTGCTGTCCAGTATTTTTCCTTCTTGAGAGAAAGGTCTATTCTATGGTTTTGTTCTAGAGGTAAGGATCATGACAATAAAATTTCTCAAATATCCCTATTGACTTTGATGTGATGATTTCCTTTCTCCTGGGGTTCAGTGACCTCTTAATAGCTAAAATTCTTACAAAGATAATTTATCCACATATTGGTATGTCCACAAGTAAAAAGGGATCCAGGAATTTCTATTCCATCACCTTGTTGGTCTAAATTATCACTTTAAAAATAGTAGAGAAGTCAACTGTTAAAATAAATTGAATGTAAAGTATTTGGATAGAGTGTATAACGACTTTATGGGCTCACCCAAATTTTCCTATGCCAAATTTTCTTAAGCTAAATCCGTTTTGCATTCAGATGTGGGATTTTATGCTAAGGTACATCTATTATGATATTTGAATAGGAAATAATTTCTTTTATCTAAAGAATGGCCCATTATGTAAATAAGAATGAAATAGTGCTCATAGAGTCATTACTCTAAGAATAGATTCTCAATTAAGGAATCTATTGAAGGAAGAGCACTTACATATAATATATTCTAGAAGCATTATGGTAATTTTGAGACTCTTTTTGCTAAAGTAACTATAATATCCTAAAGGTTTAGTGCACTAAAATTCACATTTTTAGAGAAAATGATCATTTTTTAAATATTAACTTTATAAAAATTCCCAAAATTAAATTGTATAATTTGACAAGGCTTCTTTCAAATGTATGAAGTTATTTAATCATTGCAGTTAGAACAAGGAATATTTCCATTACTCTACAAACTTGCCTCTTGCCAATATGCCATCCATTATTTTCCCCTAGCCTTAGGGGAAATTTTGCTTTTTTCATTTTAGATTTTTCTTTTCTAAAATTTGATGTACACAGAATCATAATTGTATGCAGTCCCTTGCATCTGGCTTCTTTCAGTTTGCACAATACATTTTTAGATTAATCTATGTTATTCTTTTCATGAAGCAGGTTCTTCTATCTATGGTGTGGTATTCTACTAAATAGAAACATCACAATGTGTTCTATCACTGGTCAGTTGAAACGCCTTTGGATTGTTTCCATATTTGAACTAATATAGATAATTATAAACAGTTGGATACAAGTATAGGCATATATTTAATTTCTCTTTGGAGGAATTGCAGTGTCTAAAAGATAATTATACGGATTAACATGAAAACAGCCACTAAAGTGTTTTCTAAAGAGGCTGATCATTTTTCATTCCCTATAGCAATGCATAGGAATTCATTTGCTTGCACAGTATAATAAATCATTTTTATTTTGGTCATTCCAATAGGTGTTTAGTGTCCATTAGTCAACATAATAATGGTACCCAATTGCACCACTAATAATTATCCTAAATCCTGAATTAAACAGGTGAACTTTTGAAGTTGCTTCAATAAAAGTTTATTCTGATAATGTATGTAATAAGTAAATTATATACATCAGAATTTCCACATGGAATTCAGTCATAACTAATTACATGAAAAACTGTTATATTTTCAACTATAAAATTACTCATAACAAAAAACTAAAGATCTCACTTTTAAACAAAAAAATTTAACTTCTTCGAGGTAAAAACTGACACACTGAAAACTTTACAAAAAGGAATAGGAGATACACTAGGCCTCCTTGGCACAGGATGAAACATTCTCAATAAGGACCAAGAAACACAACAAATCAGAGTAAGGCTGTGGGACTGCATTAAACTGCAGAGCTTTTGTATGGTAAAGGACATAGCTAGTAAATTAATTAGGAAGCCTACAGAATGGGAGAAGATCTTTACTAACCATACGATGGACAAAGGCCTCATATCTAAAATATATCAACAGCTCAAAAAATTGAATCACTCCAAAACTAATCTTCAAAGAAACAACTATCCCAATAAAAGATGGGCCAAAAACTTAAGGTCTTCTCTAAAGAAGAAATAAAAATGGCCTATAGACACATGAAGAAATGCTCAACATCTCTGTTCATAAAAGTAATAAAAACAACTCTAAGATTCCACCTCACTCCAGTTAGAAGGGCCAGGATCAAGAAAACTAATAACAGATGCTGGAGGGAATGTGGCCAGGAGGGATCACTACTACACTGTTGGTGGGAGTGCAAACTCGTCCAATCACTATGGAAAGCAGTATGGCAGTTCCTCAAAAGACTAAACAGAGCTCCCCTATAACCCAGCAATTCCACTACTTGGTATTTAGCCAATCATCCAGAAACAAGAGCACACTAAATCCACTAGCACAACAATGTTCATTGCAGCACTACTTACCATAGCAAAGATATGGAACCAACCCAGATGTCCCTCAGTTAATGAGTGGATCAACAACAATGAAATTCTATGCTGCTGTAAGAAAGAATGCCATCGCCACATTTATAAGGAAATGGAAAGACTTAGAAAAAATAATATTAAGTGAAGTAAGCCACACTCAAAGAAACATAGGCCCAAGAGTCTCCCTCATTTGTCATAATCAGTAAAAACCTTGGGTTCTCCTAGCAGAGATTTACAATAGAACAAAATCTAGAGACATAAGGCCAAATAGTATGACACTAAATGTAAGGACCTCCAGGATAAGGAAACAAAAGCCATATAATGCGCGATTGTTGTCCTTAATGTACTATGTTATCTCTCATCTCTTTTGCTATCCCTTGGTTATCTCATATTGTTACAAAATTTCACCTTGTTATCTGATATATTTTATATGTGCTTAATTGGTTATTTGAAATTGATAGGGAAGGGGGGAAGTCAAGATGAGTGTGGGGAGGGGGGAGGGAAATGGGAACCATGTCATGAGAAAGGGTATCAATATTTGTGAAGTAATGCACCTTCTATCTGGTGATTATAATGTAACTCTTCTATTAATTACAATAAAAAAAGAAAAAAATTAACTTCATGTACTGACCCACTGTTCCATCTCAGCATGATGAAACGTGGTTCCCCTCTAGGAGAGCTTTGGTAATCCAAATCCTCACTGGTCTATCCCTAGCTACATATTATACATCTGATACAATAACTGCATTCTCATCTGTTACCCATATTTGACATGCTGTTAACTATGACAGGCTATCTTCATGCTATCAGAGACTCCATATTCTTTTTTTTTTTTGCCAGTCTTGGGCTTGAGCTCAGAGCCTAAGCACTATCCTTGGGCTTTCTTAAGGCCAGAGCTCTACCACTTGAGCCTCAGCACCATTTCCGGCTTTTTTCTATGTATGTGGTACTGAGGAATTGAACCCGGATCTTCGTGCATGATAAGCAAGCACTCTACCACTAGGCCAAACTCCTGGCCACGTCTTTATTATTTTTAAGGAGTTGTACAAAGGAGTTACGCATGCATCAAATCAGTTTGTAAGTATAGTGCATCTCGGTTGATGTTGCTTTTTTCATCATTCTCCATCCCTCCCAACCCACCTCCTTTAAAATTCCACAGGATATGCAGTGAATATTGTGATTGTATTCTTTTTTCTTTCCTCTCTTGATTCATCTACCCTTCCTCCCCTTGACTTTCTCCCACTGCAACTTTCAAGTGCCAATTTTTTTGGTATTCATTTTTAGATCGTTAGTTCTTCTAACAAATTACATCTTTTGAATTGTTCCCTGCAGATACCATACTTGGATTAATACATTTGGGTACACTTGCATACAACTTACATTTGACCCCATATTTCTTTAGCTTAAACTTTTCATTATTTTCCTTACTAGACACTAAAATAATTTTATAAAGGGGACTAAATATTAAATTATTTAATCATCTAATGGCTTTAAAATTCAAAGGGATAAGAAGGCATATAAAGAAAATACAGCAGATTCCATCCTGGAGACTTTTCCTATGGCCTTCTTATAGGCCTATGTCAATATGGTAGATTGAAAAATGGCCCTATATATATTTATTAAAAAAGAAAAAAATATCCTTAGCTCCTCTCCTTCCTTGTTTCCACACTTGTTTGCAATATGATGTTGCTATAAACTGCACACTACTTCTCTGTCCCTTGAATCTAGGTTGACCTTGTATCTGACAGTGAAATGTGATGGCTATATGATCTTCCAGTTCCATTTTAGATGTTGTGTCTACTTTTCTTTCCTTCCAAAACCTGTTGAGTTTCTTATTACATAAGCAAGCCCATGTTTGGGTTGCTGGAGGGTGAGAGACCACATGGAGCTGACGTTTCATCTGAGCAAACACAAAGTCTGTAAGAAACAAGGATGTGGGCATCTGTCAAGACCTGTCAGGAGGTCAGGATTAGCGAAGAGGTCAGTGGGAAGAAGTGAGCTGGAGACATGGCCATGAGCCCTGTAAACCATAATGAGGATTCTTGGAGACTTCATATTCTTTATCTGCTTATTTGTGCACATTGTATGAGGCATTTATTATGATTCATACAGTTTTATAGAAACATGATATATTAGAATCTTCTATTTATAATTATAATTACAGCACTTATAAGGTATGCTCGCCTGAGACTAAATATCTTTCTGAGGTACTACTGTGATGACTAATCTCTTATCTGAATGAATCTGAGGTGGCTTCTCAGTAGATAAAGACACATTATCATCTTTTTCTGCATTCCACTTCATCCTGTCATTTATTATTGCATCCCTAGCAGTACCTTTTATTGAGGTCACTTGTGTTATCTTCAAATATAGTTGAACTGTATTTCAAAATTATTTACCCTCTATCCTTCTTTTATACTCTTCATTACTCCTCATTGTGTGTGTGTGTGTGTGTGTTTCATGACAGCAAAATATAAGTGACCCTTAATTTAACTTTCACATATTTACTACTACCTGTCTCCATCATGAAATTTAAACTGTAAGTAAACTTTCTCTTGGATTGTATATTGTAGCCCCAAGAGTTTAAAATATGATACAATATCTTTGATGAAGCCAGGTGCTAAAGAAATTGTCACTGAGAATATATGAAGTTATGTTCTCAGACAAAGCTATGTGTGTCATACTAATCATATATGTTCAAGTGTTTTTATATCTTTCCCCAAATTACAAAAGGTGTCATTGGGTGATATTTACCCTGACATTTTCCTTTTATAAAGACATTTTTTTGCATGTAACCTACTTGTGCCTCTAGGACTTTTATTTGAAATACAAATGCCACAGGGCCATGTCCTTCTTTATCAGTGATTTTTCTCATCTTTCAAATTTACACTTGACTTTATTACAAGGAACCAAAAAAAACAGTGGATAGAAAATGGAGTAGTTTGGAAAAGGATAAATCTCATAGTAATGAAAGCCCAAAGATATCCATAGCTTCTATCTCAAGTTTTACAAATCTATTATAGACCTAAACCTTGCCCCTTCCTATTTTTATAGTTCTTAAGTTTAAATATAACCCAATCATAGTCTTTCATGTTGTAAATGAGGATTCTGATATAGAAAGAAAGAGATCTGCTCAGTACCGCATAGTTATCAAAACCAAAATGTTCCACACCTGTGATTCTTGTCCATTGGTACAGATACCACGGAGCAGTATTTTTTTGTTTTTGTTTGCTTGTTGGTTTGTTTGGACAGGCCCAATCCAGAGTCTTTAGAAAGAGCAGTATTTGCATCATAATGGGCAATAAAAATGACCTGGCTTTTCTGGTTCACTGATAACAGTGAAACATATTAAGGATGTAGGAAATACGATTAGGTCAGAGAAGATGTGGATAATTTATTAGGTGATATTTGTTCTCCTTTCCTTCATAAAATACTCATTGATTGTATTTAATATGCCTGAGATGGTGTTTGGTCCTAGAGTTCAATATTGACCAAAGCAGAGTGCCTGTCTTTATCCAGTTTACATACTAGTGAGAATAAGGATGTTTACAATGAACTACAAGTGTACTAAGTATGAAGAAAAGAGGAGAGTGCTGAAATACTGTCTGGACCTTCACAGAAAGAGGATTTCAGTACAACAAACAAACTTCTGGCACAAAAAGACTAATTCATAGAGCCAGATGAAAGGAAGGAAAACAGTTCTAGAAGTACAACAGGACAGAGAAAAATTATAACAATTTATACAAAGAAAGATGATGACATAGACATATAACTAATGTCTAATTCGTTCTTTTGAGTGGGATGGGTATAGCAATGAGAGATGGGGAGTTATTGTACATTTTAGCTAGGGAAGTAAAATATGTTAGTTTATTTTTTATTTTTAAAAATTATCTTTACGTACTTACACAAAGGGATTTCAATTCCACGTGTCATTTCGTGAGTACAATTCATATTGATCAATATCACCGCTTGCATAATTCTCCCCATCTCTCCCAAACTCACTCATTCCCTCAATTTTCCTAGTGCCATTTTCACAGCATACTTTGAATATTTTGACTGTATTCTCCTGCACTTCCTCTAAGATCACTCTGATACTGAGTAGAACTGAGTACTGAGTAATATTGAGTAGAACCATATGGTGGTGAGATTTCACAAAGGCCTAGTGGGTAACCACTCCAAAAATTCTGTAACACCGTGATACTTTTCTTTGGCTATCTTTTATGTAGATATAAAAATACTATGATATTATAATTTTATTTATACTTGCCAAAATAATTTCTAACATTGTATCATTCTAAGTATTTAGTCATAGAATCTCTGCCATAAAACACAATAGTAGCAAAAAATGTACACTCCCAAATTCGTTACAGATATTAACCAGTGACATTGCACAACAACCCCATAATCAATATTGTGTTGAAAAACTAAAGCACAGAGAAATCACTTATCCCAAGATGCACAGATAATAGCAAACCCAGACTCAAACTCAGGTAATCTTGAGCCATACCTCCAGCCCTTTTTCCCTCTTGTTATTTATCAGATAGGGTCTTAAGGATTTTTTACTTTGTATCAGCCTGGATTGATATTCTCCTGTTTATGCCTCCCACATAGCTAGGATAACAAACACATGCCACCATGCCCAGGTTTTGTTGGTATGGGGAGAGATCTCACTTTTTGCCCAGCTGACCTTAAACCAAAATCTCCTGATCTCTGCCTCCTAAGTAATGGGTTTTCAAGTGTAAGCCACTATGCTCAGCCTGAAATTTATCCTTGTAACAAATATTTAAGCATATATTTTAGTCGGTTTTCTGTTTCTGTCACCCAAGTTCCTGATATTTTGTACTCATAAAGAAGAGATTCATTTAGTTCCCAGTTCGGGAGACTAAAAGTCTAAAAAAAAAGCATGCACTGGCTCTGGTAAGCCCTCCTCCTGGACTACATAATCTCATGGGAAATGGCACTGCAATAGCAGAAGTGTGTATGAGGAGAAATCGCCTTGTAAGACAAAAAAGTCAGAATGAGGAAACCAGGTTTGCCCTTTTCATACTCACACTCTTGCAAGATCTAAATCAGGGTCCCACAAGAACAATCACCTTAATCCATTCTGAGGTCAGCATCTTCTGTGACCTCAGAACTGCCCACTATGCTCCACCTTGAGAACTGCCCACTATGCTCTCCCTTGAGAACTGAAGCACTAATACATGAACCATATGCAACATCTGAAGCTCAAACCATATCTAACCATAGCAGCACATGATACCTTTTTTTTTTAGTAAATGTAGCCTATAGATTTCATAAGTTCCCATGAACCCAAGAATAGAATAGCTATCACAGGTGTCCACAGTTCATTCCTCGATTAATTTTATTCCTATATTAGGCATTTTATTCCTATATTAGGTGCTGCTGTTGAGCTTTTTTGGCTCGAGGCTGGTGCACTACCACTTGAATCAAAGCTCTTTCCCAGGCTGGCTTTGAAACTTGATCCTCAGATCTCAGCCTCCTGAATACCTAGGATCACAGGCATGATCCACCAATGCACAGCATGATATGCTTTTGAGATCCTAACACACCAACAGCAACAGCAAACAACCCTATAGTTCATTATGAAATATCTCAAAATAGGAATTGCAATATGGTTTTCATTAACATTCCTGCAAAGTCAAGTATATGCACTAGGGAATAACAATCATCTTTTTAAAAACTCTAACTTTTAAATGGAGCTGTAATGATTTATAATTAAGGAAGACCAGTTATTATCAATGTTACCTATTAAATAGCTCTGTCATTATAACTTCCTGAGCAACCACTTGAGCCATGTACAAATTTGTCCCATGCAATAATATGCATTGATGGGGCTCAGGTAATGAGGAATGTTATTTTAGCTATAACAAATATTTCCAGTTTTTAAGGACATTTTAAAAGGCAGGAACTCAATTTTCCCCCTGACTTTCTGTACTGCTTTTACATAATCACTGTTGGCTCTCATCTCTAATTGAAACTTCAGGTGTTGCTATAATAACTGGAGAGTACATGATGTAGGATTTCAGAATGAATATCTCTGGTTGAGCTTCAGTCTTCTAAATACTATCTTAAAGGAGAGTATGACTCACTGTACACATCTATTTTCACAGGTGACTAATGTTTCACAGATGTATCATTGCTGACTTATTACAATTAGCAGTGCCTTTTCCTTATTTCTGGGTTTAAATTCCTTCCTTCTTTATTTCTATAGTCCTTGACCTTGATAAGATTCCCACTTTGTTTTTATAAGTATTTTCATTACCCACATTACTGAAATGATTTCCTGGATGCCTTTTGTTTTTCTTGTGGTTATTATTCAACTCTCCACTGGAAAACATGAGCCTCTTGAATTGAAGAACCACCCTAAACCTTATGAGGAAAAGCAAACCTATCCACACAATCTCTTGAGTTATTTGCTTATTTAAAAAAAAAGAACACTGTTGAAGTCCACTAAAAATCTTAGCATTGAGCTTAGCATTAGATATTCAGAAATGAATACCACTGGCTCAAATTAAAGGGGTTTTGGTCATTTGAAGTATGAGAAATCCTGTGAAATGAACTGGAATTGATACCTGGATGATCTACTTAGTAAGTGTATAGATGGAAGTATAAGAGAATTAACAGTCATCAAAGATTTGATATAAACTACATATTTGAGGTATATTATCCCTAATTCAGACATAATTTTTGAAGAAAAGAATAATAGGTACATTTAACATATGAGAGAACTTACAGTCAGAAAAGCTAAATAATTTGCTTAAAGTTCTAAGTTTCATAGAGCTGAGATAGAGCAGAAATGTGCGTGACCCCATTGTCTGAGCTCTTTAAATTATATACCTCTGTATATACAACACAATAGGTTTCCGTTATTTCATTTTGACTTCACACTGTGAAGTAAATGAGGAAAAAATACCTAAGCAAACAAATAAAAGAAGAAAAAGGTGAATTGAAGAGATGACTGTGACTAAAGTTGAATACTTAGATTCATGGAACAAGGACTATCTTGGGGCCGGGAGTTTGGCTTAGTGGTAGAGTGATTGCCTAGCATGCACCATTCCGTGGTACCACATACATATAAAGCCAGAAGTGGTGATGTGGCTCAAGTGGAAGAGCACTAGCCTTGAGGAAAAAAGCCCAAGGATAGTGCTCAGGCCCTGAGTTCAAGCCCCAGGACTGACAAAAAAAAGAGAAAGACTATCTTAGAGCATATATTCATGCATAACATTTTATAAAATACTGTGTGCTAGGGTGTGAGATGGGAAAACAAGTGGGCGCTGATAGTTGGAACATAAATGAGAATCAGACCCTTTTGTTTTAGGAGGGTTTATGGCATCTATAATTTCATGGCAGGTGTCTATCCAACTATTTCAAATAGTTTTAGTAACAGCACATTCATATAGAATTTCTTGGTAAGAAATATTTTTTTCTAAGACAATACTACAATATAGCCCAGGCTTGCTTCTAATTCTCAGTATCTACTCTACCTTCCTAAAATGCTGGAATTACAGATATGGGATCTCATCACTCTTGGAAGTAAGAAATCTTTTTTTAATTTTTTATTGTAATTAATAGAAGGGTTATATTATATTCGCTGGATAGAAGGCACATTACTTCACAAACATTGCTACCCTTTCTCATGTTTTCATCCTCATTTCCCTCTCCCACCCCTCCCCTCATCTTGTTTCCTTCCTTCCCTATCCTATTTCAAATAAACATGTATACAATATATCAGATAACAAGGGGAAGTAAGAAATCTTTCTGATAATAAATATCGAATATTTGTGATACTCACTTACGGATCTTAGTCCTTCTGTCCCTGAAGCAGTATAGACTTCATTAATAGAATACATCTTTTTCTCATGACCTGTGTATGAATTATATTAAATTCCTTACCTCCGAGGTCAAGAAAATTGCTAGTTTTCTGAACTTGAATATTTATCTGTCTTGTGAACTAGGCAAATCTCAGTAGACATCTGACCTGTTTTTGGTATGCTGACACTTATATCCCTGGGCATAGAATCTTTTTTTTTTCCCTGCGCTAGTTCTGGAACTTAAACTCAGGGCTTAGGAATTGTCCTTGAGCTTTTTCACTCAAGGCTAATGCTCTACCACTTGAACCTTAGCTCTACTTTCAGCTTATTGGTGGCTGATTGGAAATAAGATTCTCATGGACTTTCCTAACTGGGCTGGCTTCAAACTGCAATCCTCAGATCTCAGGCTCCTGAGTAGCTAGGATTTGGTTGTAGACATGGGATATTGGTACCTAACCTAGAACATGGAATATTTAAACATTTTTTATTTTATTTTTTTTTTAGTCTGAGACATGACTGATACTCTGGGAGACTTTTCCGAAGCCAAGCTATTGTGACACTTAGAGGGACCTCACCCTTCCAAACTTGTTACATGGAAGACAGACATCGTTGTACTATTTTCTTTCTGTGTGTGGATCCAATTAAGTATAGAACACTGTGGGAAGAATTAAGAGTACATTTAGCTCAGATACATTGAGAAAAATTTTACCAGATTCAGCAGCTATCAGAAGTAATTTTTAAAAAGCTAGGAAAGTTATCCAATCCAAGTTAGGGAGATGCCAGGAACCAGTGGCTCACACCTGTAATCCTAGCTAATCAGGAGGCTGAGGTTTGAGGATCACGGTTCAAAGCCAGCCTAGGCACAAAAGACCATAAGACTCTGATCTTCAATTAACCACCACAAAACCTGAAGTGACACTGTGACTAAAAGTGGTAGAGCACTAGCCTTGAGCTGAAGAGCTCAAGGACAGTGCCCAGGCCAAGAGTTCAAGCCACATGACCAACAAAACAGAAAAAAGTTGAGGAAATACTGGGTTAGGGTACAGGGAGAAAGAGCATTACATGTGATGACACAAAGGGATGACAAGACATGTCATGTAAATGTGATGAAACAGAGGGAGAGGGCATGTCATGTACATATTATGACACAAGAATAAGAGAACATGTCATATTGGATCAAGTCCAAAAGATTCAGTATAATGTCTTGGATTCTTTCTTATTGAATTGTACTTTATATACAACAAGCTGATCATTCAAGTTTTATAATTTGATAAACTTGGTCCATTTATTTACCTGAAAAACAACTGTCACAATCAAAGTACAGAATCTTTTTGCTAGTCTTAGAGACTGAACTCAGGGCCTGAGCACCGTCCTTGGACTTTCTCAATGTTAGAGCTCTATCACTTGAGCCACAGCACCATGTCCGGCTTTTTTCTATGTATGTGGCACCCAGGAGTCGAACACAGTCTTCGGGAATGCTAGGCAGCACTCTACCACTAGGCCAAACTCGTGGCCCAAGGTACAGAATTTTTTTGGTTGTTCTGGAAACTCTCATTCACTATCTTTCCTTCCATTTCTAGTTCAAGGACAATAATAACCTGCTTTCTGTATTTATAGATTACCATGCCTTTTCTAGAGTTTCATATAAATGAGATCATGGAAGATATACAGATTTGTGCCTTGTTTCTTTATTTTTTGTGGGTCATGGAGCTTGAACTCGGCCTGGGCACTGTCCCTGAGCTCTTCAGCTCTGGCCTACCATCATACCCTTGAGCCAAGCCCCACTTCTCATTTTCTGGAGGTTAATTGGAGATAAGAGTCTCACGTCCTTCTGTGCCTACACTGGCTTTGAACCTTGATCCTCAGATCTCAGCATCCTGAGTAGCTAGAATTACAGACGTGACCCACCAGCGTCTGGCTTGTGTCTTGTTTCTTTTACTCAGCAAGATGATTTGGAGATGTATTTACATTATTGCACATAGCAGGAAGTTACTTCCTTTTATTGATGGATTATAATCCCTTGTGTGGTGTGGATGTTCCACATTTTATTTCTCCATTCACCTGTTGACTAATAGTTTGTTACTATTGGCCACTTGTAAATGTGTAAAACTCATATAAATATCTATGTACAGTCTTTGTGTAAACATACATTCTCTTTCTCTTGGGAGAATACTTAAAAGTAGAATAACTAGGCAGCATGATGAGCATCCACCTTTTAAAGAGACTGTCATATATTGACAAAATGGTTGCACATCTTAACTATGAGCAATGTATAAAACTCCTTGTTTTTCCAAATCCTAACACGTGGTAGTGTTGTGTTTTATTACAGGCATCCTATACAACACGGGCTAGTATGTTGTTGTTTTAAAAATAACTTTGGCCATAAACTGGTAGGTAGCTCATGACTGTAATCCTAGCTACACAGGAGGCTGAGGTCTGAGGATCAGTGTTCAAAGTCAACCTGGGAAAGAAAGTTCATAAGACACTTATTATAAATTAATCACCAGAAAACCAGAAGTGATGTTATGGGTCAAAGTAGTAGAGCACCAGCCTTGAGCAAAAGGAACTCAGGTACAGTACCCAGACCCTGAGTTCAAGCCCCAGGACCAACTAGAAAAAAATTAAGATTAACCTTGCTTTTTTTTTAACGATTGGCACATACTGCTTATAACTGTTTATAACATACACTGTCATGTTTTGATGTATACATTGGGTAATGATCAACTCAAGGTAATTAGTGTATCTACCACCTTTAAATGTTTAATTTTATGTTCATGTTAGTGTTTAAATGGCTTCTAAATAGACATGTAAAATGCATTATTTTAACTACTCACCATACTGTTCCACAGAGCACCAAAACTAGTTCCTAGGATCTAACTGTTGGATATGTTTTTATATAGTTGTTCTTTCATTTTTTAATATATTTTCCCTTTTCATGTATTTTTATTGTAATTAATAGAAGGGTTACATTATATTCACCAATTAGAAAGTGCACTACTTAACAGACATTGCTATCCATTCTCATGTTTTTGTCTGTTATTTTGTTTTTTATTATTTTATTTTTTGCCCATCCTGGAGCTTGAACTCAGGGCCTGAGTACTGTCCTTGGACTTTCTCAAAGCTAGAGCTCTACCAGTTGAGCCACAGCACCACTTCCCGCTTTTTCTATATATGTGGTACCGAGGAATTGAACTGGAGTTTTTATGAATGCTAGGCAAGCAGTCTACCACTAGGCCAAACTCCCAGTCCTTTGTTATTGTTCTTTTAAGTATCTTTTCCAAGACATGGAAAAAGTCATAGTAAATGAAATGAACTCCAGGATGTGGAAACAATAGATTTATCTTTGTGATCGTTGTTTTTAATGTACTATGTGAAGCTATTTCTTTTTTCTTATTTTCCCATTAAGGTTTATCTCATGGTATCTCATGGTATCTGACTTCGGTACTTGGTACACTGTATATATGTTTGTGTCTTTGAAAATGGGAAGGTAAGGGCAAAATAAGAAAAGTAGAAGAGGGTGGGGCAAGGAAAATGGGAGAAAAACATGGGAAGGGGTAACAATGTTCAACAAGTAATGTACTCACTACCTGATGAATGTAACTGTAACTCCTCTGTACATGACCTTGACAATAAAATAAAATTTAAAAATTAAATATCTTTTCCATAAATTAATCAGTTATTTTGCCTATATTTTCTTTTGGCAGCATTGGGGTTTGAACTGAGGATTTCATACTTACTTAGCTTATTTGCTTGACTGGTATTCTAGTACTTGACCCACTGCTACAGCATAAGTTTCTGCTGATTTTGATCTCTTGTAGACTTTTCTGCCTAAAATGGCTTTGTACTAAAGTCCTCTTTATCTCAGCCTTGAGTAGCAATGATTACGGATGTGAGAAATAAGACCTTAGAGTTTCTTTTTCATCATATGGGTGTCCGATTGTGAAATGTTTGTTATTTCCACTCCTAGCATTTGAACTCTGGACCTGGAGACTGTACCTGAGTTCCTTTACTCAAGGCTAAACCTCTACCACAGTGCCACTTCCCAATTTTCTGTAATTACTGGAGATGAGAGTACCACAGTTTTCTGCTTGGGCTGGCTTTGAACCATGATCCTCAGAGCTCAGCCTCCTGAGTAGCTAGGATTACAGGCATGAGACACTGGCACTTGATGAAACTTTCATTCTCTACTCCCTCCCTTGTTTTCTCTCTCTTTACCTCCTTCTCGAACTCCCCTTCCCCTCAAGTTGTCAAGTTCATATCCAACATCATGTCTAGTGAGTATCGCTGTTGTATTGGTTTACCCTTTTTCCCACGGTTTTTGTGCCTCACCTTCCCTTCCCCAAATCAGTTAAACTTATGCACAAGACAAAGGGTACTAAAATAAAAAAAATGACCACAGGGAATAAACCAGAGGGGGAAACAAACAAAAGAAAATAGAAATAACTGCAAACTGCAAACTACACAAAAGAAACAAAACCAAAACCCCCTCCTTTTCCCATATTTTGGAGTTCATTTAGCTATCATAATTTCATATGATCATATACATATATATATATTGAGCTATTGTGAACCTCTGCTAGAACTGTCCTAGGCATATACTAATTATTACAAATGAGGGGAGCCATGGAGCCTATGTTCCTTTGGGTCTGGCTATCTTCACTTACTATGATTGTTCTCCATTGCCTTATGGAGAGGGTGATGTCATTTTTTTCTGATGGAAGCATATATGGTGTATCTATACTACATATTCTTGATCTATTCATCTACTTAGGAGCATCTGGGTGGTTCCGTGTCTTAGCTACAGCAAATGACTGCAATGACTATAGTTGTGGTGATAACTTTAGTGCGGCTTTGATTGTGGTCATTTGCATAAATGCCAAAGAGTGAGATTGCTGAGTCATAGTGGAGCTCTGTGTTTAGTCTTTTGAGACCAAAAAGGGAATGCTACAACACTGTTGGTGAGAATGTAAACTTGTTCAACCACTCTGGAAAGCACTATAGAGATTTCTCAAAACTTGCATTTTTTAAACAAGATTATTTCCTCTCCACTGAATTACTTTTATAAAAATCAGTAGGCTTAAATTTATGGTCTTTTTTCACTCTTTTTGGAGAGCAAGGGTTGTACTTGGTCTTAAACTACAGGCCTCACATTTGCTTGGCTTGTTTGTTTGACTAGCACTCTACCATTAAACCATACTTCCATTCCTGAATTTTACTGCTTATTCTGGAGATAGAGGCTTGTCAACTATCTACCTAGTGGGCTTCAAAACAAGATCCTCTGTATCTTAGCCTCTTGAGAAGCTAGAATTACAAGCATCATCCACTGGAACCAGCCTGTTTTCTAGTCCTTTAGTTCTATCAAATTGATCCTGTGTTTATACTTTTGATTACTCTATCTTTGTAATGAAACATAAAAAGCAGATAACGTGTATCTTCCAGCTTCTCTTTAAAATTATTTTGTATATTATAAGATTTGTACATGTAGTACTGAAAGGGACTCATAGGAGATGAAAAGTGATAGGCAAAGGCCATATATTATGTTTTTTTTTTAGTTAAGCTACATAGTTTTGCCCTGAAATTGGTGGCAATGTACTGAGAAATTATTTACAGAGTAGTAGCATGGCTAATCTGTATCCTGGAAATCACTCTAGGGGTTAAGCAGTAGACTGGGGAGTCTAAACTTTTTTTGCCAGTCCTGGAGCTTGAACTCTGGGTCTGGGCATTGTCTTTGGGCTTTCTCAAGGTTAGTTCTCTACACTTGAGCAATAGCACCATTCCTGACTTGTCCTGTATCTGTGATACCCAGGGATCCAATCCAGGGCTTCTTGCATGTTAGGCAGACACTCTACCACTAGGCCACATTCCTGGTCCCTCTAAACTGTTTTACAATATTTCTCACAAAAAAGCTAGTGATTTTCTCATGCCAACCAATTTTCCAAACTTCTAGCAATCAATTAGGTTTTCTTTAATTCATTTCTGGTGCTAAATATCATAATTAGCATAGACCCTATAAGTCATGGGCTCAGTCTCACAAGATCAAAGTCATATCAGATAAGACTGAGAAACTGCATTTTAAATTTTACAGAATTTATTACTTTGAAAAGGCTATAGGTTGCTAGCAATTACTGTATTTGGTCATGTAAAACATAAGATGAAGGAATGGATTTTCAAATGATAAGAACAATTGGAAAAGATTTCATTACTGAGGAAGGCAAGATTATTGGATAAAGAAGTTAAATGTCATACACAAATTTCTGTATTGTAGTGAATAATTGCATCATTACCACTAGAGTACAAATGTAGCTGGGGTAGAGCGCATTTGGCTTACTCAGCATTCTGACTTCAATACCTTACTCAGGGCCTGGAATGTTAGCAGGCACTCAGTGGCTATTTGTCACAAGATGAATAGAAAAACAATCTGATATAGGATTAGTCGCATACAATATAACAATTTAATGAAAATGGTATTATTGACAACTTATGATTTCAGGAACTGTTTATGTATTTCTACCTATATTATATCATTTAATGTATACAATAGTCTTCTGAATTATATATTATTCCCATTTTACAGGTAAAAACTAAAAGTCAGAAAAATTAAAGCAACTGAACAAAGTGAGATCCATGGGTGGAAGTTTGAGGTGAGTTTGGATCAAGTTGTAGGAGAAACCATTCACTGTAGCTCTAAGAGAAAGTCAATCTAGTTACAGAAATCACTAGTTAAAATCTATTTACTGAATCTCATGAATGGAATTGTTCACCAGACATTACGACATGAAACTAGAAGCCTGTGGGAAAGAATCCTGGAGATAACATGGAAATATGAAAGTGAGTGGCAGGAGGAAGACCAGAAAAGAATCATGTTCCCCCAATGAAATGTAGAACATTGGCTAAGAAAAGATAGGGAATGGTCCATATTTCACTGGCATAAAAATTATTTCAGAAACAAGGACTAAATGTGGTCCATAGGTTTCATGGACTTAACAACTAAAAGTTACTGGGTCTTTATGCAAAAGTAATTTTATGAACAGATGTGGACAGGATCAGATTAAAAGATATAATGAAGTGAAAAAAAGATGATTATGAACAAAAGAGGAGCTACCCAGAAATGTCAATGTTGTTTAAAAAGGAAAACATAGACCAGAGTTGTGTCTGAAATGGTAGAGCACCAGCCATGGGCAAGCAAGCTGAGTGAGCATGAGGTCCCGAGTTTAATCCCTGGAACTGGCAAAGAAAATAAACTGTAGGAAAGTGGGCCATGTGTGCTAGCATACCACTGTAACCGCAGCTGCTTAAGAGCTATCCTGGAGGACACAGTTCAAGTCCAGCATAGCCAAATAAATGTTAGCCAGACTCAATCTTAAATATAATCTGGACATAGCAGTGCATCCTTGTAATCCCAACCACATAGGAGATGGAGAAAGGATCCTAGTCTGAGGCCACATAGGCAAAGGAGCAAGACCCTATCACAAACAAGTGACGCAAGTGGTAGACTTCTTGCCTAACAATTAGCACAAGACTCTGAGTTCAAACTCCAGTTCTGCCATAAAAAGAAGGAAATTATTCGAGCATACTTATGGGCAAAAAAAGGCCTGTTAGGCTGGAAGTGTGGAAGGGACAGTAGAAGAGTTAGGACCAGAGAAAGGGAATATTGATGCTGAGGTTGTTATCAATGGCTTGGCTATCCAAACTGTGGTTAACAAACCCATTACCAGCCCATGAACTAGGAGTTACTCGTCTGAGATGTGATGGATACTGAAATGGAAACTGAAACATTTCTAATGTAGAATCACTTAACTACTTAATATAAATATGAAAAATGTAAATGTAATTTGTTTTTGTACTTCTTTCCTTCACCATAGTTGTTTTTCTTTCCTATTACTTGTGTGCAGGGGAAGGTGCCCAGTCCCTTGTGTATGAGGCTGAGCTCATATTTCAGCCTCCTGAGTAGTTGGGGTTACAAACAGGAGCCACTGGCATGTGGCTTTCTTTCCTTTTGTAAATTGCTTTATGTTATCTCAGGGGAGTTACATCTCTATATGTATTTACATGTATATCTCTATACGTGTTTATGCTGCATTCCAATCTATATTGCCCCCTCTGTCACATTCTCTGCCCCTTCCCCTCAAAATATCATCCATGGCAGGTTTCCTTGTTTTGTTTCATAGCTTCAAATAATCTGTTTCCACAGTATTCACCCTCTTGTCCTCCCACGAGCACATTGTTTTATAAGGATTCACTTTTATTACATTTTACAGGATTGTTGGCCTCTGTCGTTTTATAAGGATTCACTTTTATTACATTTCACAGGATTGTTGGCCTCTGTCGTTTGGATGCATTTTAAAGGTCCTTTGTTTTAGAAGTGTTGCTAAAGCATAGATGTCAAAGTGAAAATGCATAAAATAAGATGAGATCTATATGTGCAGGGTTTTATTATAGCGTCTGTGTTTGTGACAGCGAGACAGGGAAGGGAGAGGGAGATAGCCAGCCTTACTATTGTATAACTTGTATAATGGGCAGAATGACTTTAGCATGTAACATTGATTTTAAGACCAATGTCTAATTAGCAATCATGAATTTGAAAGAATTGCTGTTGTATTAAAACAAAAAGTTGCATTTTTCAGTGGGTCTCTAAGGTTCATCATTCTTCAAAGTCCTGCAGTTCTTAGGGTTATGTGGATTTGGGTATGATCTAGTTTCATTTTTGAGGTGCTGATGATTAAACCCAGGTCTTTGTGTTTGCTAGGCAAATGATCTACCATTTCTTTCTTTTTTTTCTTTTTTTTATTGTAATTAGTAAAAGGGTTCCATGATATCTCACTTTGTTATCTGATATATTGGATATATTTGTATTTGGTTATTTGAAATTGGATAGGGAAGGGGGGAAAACCAAGATGGGGGGTAGGGGGCAGGGTAATGGGGACCAAGACATGTGAAAGGTTATCAATGTATGTGAATTAATGCACCTTCTATCTGGCAAATATCATGTAACCCTCTTATTAATTACAATAATATATATATAAAGTTTAAATTATGTGATCCTATCCTATTATTTTATACATGTTTTACTAAGTTTATGGATATTTAGACACCTGGTTTTGACATTTCTTGCAAAAATCTGTAATAATCTTGTTAAAATCAGGCAAAATTGATCCTTCCTGCCACTCAGGAAATGACTAAAATGTAAAACCTACTAAAATGTATTGTCCAGTCAGCAAACATTGTTTTTAAGAAGCATAAGAAAGAGCAAGTGAAAATCAGAAATGGAGTTGAGAGACACGGAGGAGAATGATGGAAGGGAGTGATACTGAGCATGATGCTTACTATTCATAAACTGATATATTGAATTGAAACCCTTTGTATTACTTAAAGATAAAACCATTAAAATAAAATCAGAAAAGAGATATTACGCTGGGCATAGTGGCTCACGTCTGTAATCCTAGCTACTCAGGAGGTTAAGATCAGAGGATCGTGGTTCAAAGCCAGCCCAGGCTCTATAAAGTCCATGAGACACTTATCTCCAATTTATCAGCAGAAAATCGGAAGTGGCTCAAAGGGTAGGGCGGTAGTCTTGAGCTGAAGAGCTCAGGGACAGCGTCCAGGCCCAGCCCCATGACCAACAAAAAAACCTGAGGTATCACACATATGCATGTACATGCTGTCACTTTTACTAACAAGAAAGAAACAAGGGCTGGGAGCATGGCCTAGAGGTAGCATGCTCACCTAGCATGCACAAAGCCCTGGGTTCGATTCCCCAAAACCACATACACAGAAAAAGCCAGAAGTGTTGCTGTGGCTCAAGTGGCAGAGCACTAGACTTGAGCAAAAAGTGTCCAAGGACAGTGCCCAGGCCCTGGGTTCAATCCCAGGACTGGCAAAAAATAAAAGAAAGAAAATAAAAAAGCCACCACAATTTTATAGGGTACTCCAAACTCCCTCTATCACTTTCCTATATGAACAATGAAATATAAACTAACAAAATAACCTTTTTCAGGATTCTGAAACATATTTCAAAAATCACAACGACCTGAGAAGCACTTTGTGAAGAAAGAAGTTGTGAAAGTCTGGTAAGAGAACTATGTTGTTAGCTCAGGCTAGCCTACAATTCATGAGTTTCCTGCTTGTGCCTTCCTAATCTTCAGATTGTGTTAGAATTCAAGGCAGGCACCACCATATCTGCTAAGAACAGTTGATTTAACTTACACTTACCACTTTCCATTCTCGAAAGCTGAACCCCACATATTTGGCATAGCTTAGAACTAGAGTGCACAATATAGATCATACTTATTACCATAGAATGGTGTCTATGACCAAAGACCGAATTAAGCAATTACCTACTATTAGCTTAAATAAGCTGGAAGCAATCAGACAAATATTGCATCTAACCTTAGAGACAGAAAAATTCAGGTTTCTGCTCTATCTCAATAAATTTATAATCTTTTATCAATATCCTTTCATTGTTAACAATAATTTCACTATTTTTTGGTACTGGGATTTGAATTCAGGTTCAGAGAGCTTTCTCTTAGCTTTTTCAATCAAGGCTTGAATTCTTCCACTTGAGCCACACATACACTTCCAGCTATTTGGCTTTTAATTGGAGATGAGTCTTATGAATGTTCCTGCCTGAGCTGGCTTCTAATCATAATCATAAAATCTCAGCCTCCTAAGTAGCTAGGTCTAGAGTTGTGGGCCATCAACACCTGACCATCACTTTATTTTAATAAAATAAGGCTTTGGTAAATAATAAGGAAACAAAATTAGGCCCTGAGCTATACCACTGAAAATGAGGATGGGTTGGGGTATATCTCTGAGGAAGAATTGGAATTTAGACTCCAAATGAACATGAGCATGATCGTGAGTGAAAAGTTATCCCATAGTAACTGACATTCAGTTTGGGACACTGGAGAAGCAATGACAAGTATGATAGGATATGTGGGAGGAGGGGAAGTTGGTGAGGGAGAGATTGTCATTTTTGTCTTGAACTTATGTTTGAAATGGCCTACAGCCACCTCATTCTTTTAGAGATGAACCATTGTGCTTCTAAATTCTTTTTGAACATCAGCTTGAGTAGAAATGGCCACAACTGTGATGCCAACAATTACAATACTTATGTTAAACACAAATGAGCATGATTGACCTTTGGTTTTCTAAGTAAATTGTATATTTTTCCTATTAAAAATATCCTGTGTTCCATGTAAACAATAGACAAAAGGAAAGAGGAAAATATAAATCACACACAGTCCAGCTACACAGTAATGATAACTAATAACACATTTGAATAATATAATAAAATATAAGAAATAATTTCCTAGAATTCCAAGAAAAAGCTTCAAAGAGAAAATAATGTTGCCATAGATCTTCCAGACTATGAGAACATTTTTGGCCATACAGGAAGAGAAGGTGGAGGTACAGGTAAGAAGAAATGGTACCTAGGAAATGGTACCTAGTTTTAAAATTGAGATAATGAAAGTTTTCTTTTCTCTCAGCACTGGGGCTGGAACTCAGAGTTTGAATGATCTCCTTTAATTTTTTTTCACTCAAGGCAAGTGGTCTAGCACTTAAGCTACACCACCATTTTTAGATTTTTAGTGCTTAATTGGAGATAAAAATCCCATGGTCTTTCCTACTTGGCCTTCCAGGAAAGCTACTCAACCTCCTGAGTAGCTAGGTTTATAGGTGTGAACTTGAACTCAGGGCATGAGCACTGGCCTCAGGCTTTTCTCAAGGCTAGTACTCTATCACTTCTAGTTTTTTTCTGTGTTTATGATGGCAAGGAATTGAACCGAGGGCTCCATGTATGGTAGCCAAGCACTTTACCATTAGGTCACACTCTAGGCCCATTGTGTCTTATTTTATAACATACTGTTTTAACTTGATAGTTTCTGTATACAAGTTATACAGTGCATTTTTTATAGTAAAATATAAATCTTTCTTTTAGGAGACAGCAGATTAGATATTTTCAAAGTGACTTTACACAGACCCTTGTTTTAGAAATGTGAACTGGCCTTCACCAATTAAAAATGCTTTTTCTGAGAAATGGGTTTCTTGGCTTGCCTGATGATCCAGGCCATAGAGGTTAGTGGGTATGATGTCCTTAAATAGCTGTTTTCCCTTCATCTTTGAAAAATTCTTCTTCCTTGACATATTATCACTTATCACAAAAGCAAAGTCTTTATAAATCAAAAATTAGAATTCCCTAAGGCATAGAAAGTTAGCTGCAAATATTATTTTTAAAATAAATTGAATTTGAAGAAATTAACTGCCAAGCTAAGAGGCCCCAGGGATGGCTGCCTTCATAGGTCAAGAAAAGATGGAATAAATCTTATACATAGTTCTGTCACATTATTTAGCAGTCTTCATTGGAAATTTTTATTAGTGGTTAGATGTGATTAATTTTCTGTTCAGTGATTTTGACATTTTGCATGTGCTATAGGGTAAATCATCCCAGTAGTCAATATTTTCTGAGTTTAGAAGCACAGTAATGAGAATTGTAGATGTGACAATAGCTACATTTTGTGTCGCTTACAGGCCAAAGGTCTAAAGGGTTATCTTCCTCTACAAGCTCAGTTTTCATGAAATGCTCTTTTCCAAATGGAGTAATAATAGCCCCCTCTCCTTCCTTCCATCCCTCCCTCCTTCTCTTTGTCTGCCCGTCTGTCTCTGTGTCTCTATTTCTCTGCTTTCTGAACTCTGAGCCTAGTGTTTGCTTGATTTGTTTGTTCAGTTGGGGCTCTGCTACTTGAGCAACGTATCCAGTCTTGTTTCCACAGAGTGAAAGCCAGTCAATAGAGTGCATTTATATGGTTCTATTCATTTCAAATATCTAGAATAGACAAGTAAAGACACTAGCACACTAATTACCATGGATAGGAGGTAGTAAAAGGGTGATGGCACATGAGAACAATTTTTAAATTTTTTATTGCAAAGGTGATATACAGAGGGTTACAGTAACAGAAGTCAGGTACTGAGTACATTTCTTTGTTTTTACAAGCAAGTGATATTAATTTATTTACATTCTTTAATTAGGATCAATTAGTTGTAAAATGAGTTTTCATCATGACATGTCGATAGATGTATAAAATGGACCTCGATCAAATTCCCCACTGAATCCCTCCCTCATCTCCTCTGCTTTTTTCCAAGCCCATCTCATTCAGCTTTGCTGTTTGACTTTCACTCATGTACATAAAGTATTCTGACCATATTCATCCTCCTTCATCCTCATGTTTGATCTTCCCCATCTCACTAGTACCCAATCACAGGTGAGACCTGTATTCATTCCTATACTTTAAAAAAATTAATTTGAATGCTAATTATTCAAAGCAGTTTCACCACAATCATTCACATGCATATACGATATTTTAATCAGAACTACCCCCTTGTTTATTCTCATTTTGCTTATCCCTACTGCTCTGTGAGTACATTTCTTTTTGAACAGTGTCACTTCTTCCATTTTCTCCCAATTTTCCCCCTCCTGACAAGTTATATAGTTGTATATACAAGTTGTATAATTCATTTTCAATGAAGTGTCTAATGAGAATCACTGCTGAATTAGTTCATCCTTTGTTGCAATGTTTCATTCTCAGAGCAACCTGGGATCGTTACATATATCTGAATATGTTGAACTCATCTAATTATACAGTTAAAATAGATGAATTATAAGCAATATGAGTTATATTTTAAAAAGTCCTGATAAAAACAAAAAAACATTAACCATTTGTATATCATATTTTTAGCTAACACATATATTATTATTGTGGGTTGGCAATGTGGACCAGACTCATTTTGATTATGGATTTGATTATGTATGGATTATTGATTATCATTTTGTTCTAGTAGGGATTCTTTGTATAACACTGGTGACCTGGGCTCACCTATCTAACACCTTAAAAAGAACAGCTGGGTTAATATGGTGCAGTTCTATGGATCTCTTTTGATGGCTAGTTTGAACTGTTGATTTAATTTAAAAAAATAAACGCCTAGAGAACTAGCAAAGCCTAATTTCTGGTTCTGTGAGGCTATTTCTTTAGGAGATTGAGGTATAAATATTTTCTGAATGCAAAAGGTTTTCCCTCAATGTGGCTAGGCATCATTCTAGTCAGCTAGGGACTTAGAAAGAGGAAAGCAGAGAAAAAAGGGTTTTCTGGCCGGGAGTTTGGCCTAGTGGTTAAAGTGCTTGCCTAGCATGCATGAAGACCTGGGTTCGATTCCTTGGTACCACATACATAGAAAAAAGCCGGAAGTGGTGCTGAGGCTCAAGGGGTAGAGCTCTAGCCTTGAGAAAGTCCAAGGACAGTGCTCAGACCCTGAGCTCAAGCCCAGGACTGGCAAAAAAAAAAAAAAGAAAAAAGGGTTTTCTCTGTCTTCTGGAGCCAGAATGCCCTCTTATTGCTGCCCTAAGACACTAGAACACTAAGATTTCCAATCTTGGGTCTCCAGAACTTGTAATAGTAATCCTTAGACTCAGATCTCTGGCCTCAGACTGAGAGTTTATGCCATCAATTTTCCTGGTTCTGAGGTTTTTAGACTTGAACTCAGATATACTGCCATCATCTTGAAATCTCTATGCAACTGATATATAATGACATGTCATGAAACTTCTCAGTCTCCTCTGCACATATATGTGTGCATGTATTATTCATGTGTGTATAATTACACATATATAGTGTCACATATATGCATATGCAAATATATACATATATGACATATAATTCAGTCAGGGGAGCTATAAAGGATACACACACACATACCCGTAGACACTTGGTTCTTTTTTCTGGAAAGTGATTATTTACATGATAGAATATAAAACCACAAAATCTCATGGGGACCAGTCTTGTTTATTGCAGCATCTTTCTTTTTCATTTTATTTCTCCAAGTAACTAGTGAGGCTAAAATTTAAGAGCAAAGCATACAGGCACTGTATCTTTTGGGGAGAAGTTTAAAATTAACTTTTCTAAAGTCTGAATATGGAGCAATTATAAGAGTTGGGATAATTGTGGCCCCCTCTTCAGTCTACTATACAATATTGCAGCCATTCATTCTGTACCTATATCGTTAGAGCTTTTTCATAAGTTAGTAAACCTAGTAAACAAAATATTCTCCATTACTTGTGGTAGATATAAGATCATCCAAAAGTCACAGTCCTTTGTTGCCATACTTTCACTTAAGTACCTTGCCAGTTTAGGGATTTTCTCATGCTCTTTTTTTTTTGTCGATAATATGAGTTGAAGTCTAGGCCTGGGCTCTGTCCCTGAGCTCTTCAGCTCAAAGCTAGTGCTCTGCCACTTGGAGCCACAGCTCCACTTCCAGGTTTCTGGTAGTTAATTGGAGGTGAGAATCTCATGGAATTTCGTGCCTGGGATGGCTTTGAACTGTGATACCTAGTTTTCAGCCTCCCGATCAGCTAGGAATACAGGAATGAGCCACTGTTGCCTGGCTTCTTCATGTTATCTTTTGGTAATGTTCTCTTACTATTTATTTCCCTGGCTTTTTCCTAATTCTTTGCTCAGTTCTCTGGTTTAATGTCATTTTCTTAGAGGATATTGCTTGATTATTTCATGTAGGTTATACCTCTTTATCTTAATAGGTTAGTTTTTAACGTGTAAATAAGTAGTTCATATGAACTGGATGATGCCAAAAAGTATTTGGCCAAGAATACAATTATCCTATTATAGAAGAAGCAACCACCTATCTTTTTTTAAATTTTAATTTATTTTTTATTGTAATTAATAGAAGGGTTACATTATATTCACCAGATAGAAGGTGCATTACTTCACAAACATTGATACCCTTTCTCATGACATGGTCCCCATTTCCCTCCCTCCTACCCCTGTTCTTTTTGATTTCCCCTTTCCCTATCCAATTTCAAATAACCAATTAAGCACACATAAAATATATCAGACAACAAGGTGAAATATTGTAACAATATGGTATAACCAAGGGAGAGCAAAAGAGATAAGAGATAACATAGTACATTAAGGACAACAATCATTCATTATATGGCTTTTGTTTCTTTATCCTGGAGATCCTTACATTTAGTGTCATACTATTTGGCCTTATGTCTCTAGATTTTGTTCTATTGTAAATCTCTGCTAGGAGAGCCCAAGGTTTCTCCTGAATTTGACAAATGAGGGAGACTCTTGGGCCTATGTTCCTTTGAGTCTGCTTACTTCACTTAATATGATTTTTTTCTAAGTCTTTTCATTTCCTAACAAATGGGGCGATGTCGTTCTTTCTAACAGCTGCATAGAATTCCATTGTGTATAAATACCACATCTTGTTGATCCACTCATCAACTGAGGGACATCTGGGTTGGTTCCATATCTTTGCTATGGTAAATAGTGCTGCAATGAACATCATTGTGCTAGTGGATTTAGTATGTCCTTGTTTCTGGACAATTGGGTAAATGCCAAGTAGTGGAATTGCTGGGTCATAGGGGAGTTCTATGTTTAGTCTTTTGAGGAACTGCCACACTGCTTTCCATAGTGGTTGAATGAGTTTGCACTCCCACCAACAGTGTAGTAGTGATCCCTCCTGGCCACATCCCCACCAGCATCTGTTGTTATTAGATTTCTTGATCCTGGCCATTCTAACTGGAGTGAGGTGCAACCACCTATCTTACAATAAAGAATTATTTATTCTAAAGTGTCCATGATAATGAGGTTGAAAAACTTTGCTTTAGATCACACACAACAACTTGCAAGTACATGTTTATTTAGATATCAGTTTAAAACATAGCTTTCCTACAAAACTGGATAGCCACTAAGGATGAAATAATGTGTTTTAGTTAACATAAATATGGGTTTAATAAAGTATAGTAGTAGGTACGAAGAAATGGAAAAATCTTTGTAAAGAGGGTATAAAAACATTTCTTGGTGTGCAAGACACTACCAGTGTACTGCTTATAAATCCATGCTTATTCTACTTAAAAGTATATTTTTACCTTCAAATGTTGGAGCCTGTATTTTTGTGTGTGACACCTTTTTTAACAAAGCAGAGCTAAAGAATTTGACAGTCTAAAGTCATTATTGGTCTCTGGGCAGTATGTTTTATATTAGTCTATCCAGTTTTTCAGTGATATTGAGTTGCTTGATAATGACTATTTTGAATCAAAATATCAAAATAATATAAAGTAGCCACTTGGAAAAGATCTATTGTGCGTTTCTCAGCAGAAGCAAGAAATACAAATGGGATCTTCAGTTGGGAATCTGTGCCTTATCCTCTTGTCTAATAGCATAGACTCCTATCTTATGTGAAAGACTTCTAAGTTTTTGAGGTTATTGTATCAGCATCAATAATGCCTGTTCAGACTGAAAATGACCAAGAATGAAAAATACAGCTCTAAAACTTCCAAAATTTGACAGGGCGAAAGACTGATAAGACTATTTAAAATAAAGGGCAGATGACTCAGGGTGAATCTTAAAGCATCAAGGGTAGAACTATGGCTCCAGGTGAAATCGTAAGATCAGCTGTATAAGAGAGGAGTCTCACTTGATGGAGTGTTGCATAGTTGGATTTTGAAATTGCTTGGGAGAATATCTTTTGTGCTAGTCCTGGGGCTTAGACTCGGACCTTGAGCTTATGTGCTCAAGAGAAATGCTCTACCACTTGAGCCACAGGTCCACTTCCATGAAAATGCTTGGATTAGAGATTTCTTCTATTTTTTTTTCTTTTGGAATAAGAAAGTTATTTTCTGTGAATGAGCCAAACTATAAGACAAAATAACGGAAACACAAAAGTAGCAGAGAAGAAAAGTAAAATGAATAAAAGCTAAATGATACATTTTTGCTACTTTGGCATAACCTAGGAGAACCAAGAAAATGTATCTGGACTAAAACTGAGCAAAGAGTGTGCTTTGCTAGTAACAATATTTATGTGAGTTTGATAATATATTGAGTATCTTTGTTTTGATTCTAAAAGTTAACAATTTTCTTTTTTTGGTTAGTACTGAGATTGAAACTTAGAGCCTCATATTTACTAGGCTGGTGGGTACTCTACCACTTGAGCCACACTTCTAGACCTTTTTTAAAAAAATTATTGTAAAGATGATATACAGAGGAGTTATAATTATACAAGTCAGTTACTGAGTACATTTCCTTTTGAAAATTGTCACCTGTTCCCTCATTTTCTCTCAGTTTTTTCCCTCCCAAACCCTGCCCTCCACTACACATTGTATAATTCATTATCAGCCTAGTGTCTAGTGTCACTGCTAAACTAGTTCTCCTTTTGTCCCACCATTTCTGTGCTTTCCCCTTCCCCTCTTCAAATCAGATAAACTTACATACAAAACAAAAGGTACAGAAGTTGAAAATAGTGACAGAAGAGGGGAAAAATAAATCTACATAAAGCAAAATAAAAAGACATCTTCTTTCCATCTCTCAGAGTTCATTTCAATAAGCATCATGTTATATGGTCATATATGCATAGCTATTGAGCTCTGGTAATTCTCTCCTAAGAATATTTTCAAAACAGTTAGATTAAGCAAAGTAAGTTAGACCCATAGAAATATAGGATCCATGGTTTCCCTCATTTGTATCAGTGAGACTGTGCCTAAAAGTAAGTTCAATGAATAGTTAAAAAAACCAAAATTTACATTTGTACATGATAAATTAAACAGGACTCTAAACATTCACACAGTGAGAACAAATAGGCTATTACTTTGGGGGGTTTTGTGTGTGCCAGATCTGGGGCTTGAACTCAGGGCCCTGAGCACTGTTTGCTCAACAATAGCACTCTACCAGAACTCCACTTCCAGTTTTTTGATGGTAAATTGGAGATAAAATCTTATAGATTTTCCTGCCTGCTTCAAACTATGATCCTCAATCTCAGCCTCCTGAGTAGCTAGGATTACAGGCTTGAGCCACTCGCACCTAGCTTTTGCTAGTTATTTTTGAGATAGGTTCTCATAGACTATTTTCTGCTTCAGCTAGCCTCAAACTGTGTTTCTTCTATTTTCAGCTACCTGAATAGCTAGGATTACAGACAAACAGCATAAAATCCTAGCACTCATTCAAATATTGAATGAACATATATTAAGTGAGAAAGATGTGTCTTTTTTAAAAAGATCCAGAGTAGGTCCAAGATTATGAATCAGTTGTATTAGGCTGCTGGATCATGATTATAATCCTTGTTACTGAGGAGACTTACATCTAAGGACTGCAGTTCAAAGCCATCCTAAAGAGACAAATGCAAAAGTCTTTTTTTCTCCAGTTAACCAGAAGACACCATAACTGCAGCCAAGATTCAAGTGTTAGAGAATCATCTTTGAGCAGAGAAAGATAAGGAACAGAGCCCACATCCTGAGCTTAAGCCCTGGTACACACACACACACACACAAATATAAATCAGGTATATTTAAATGAGTAAAATGAAGGTAATATTGGTTTCAATACCAGTAGGGGAATAATCAAACCCAATTGTTCCCAATTGATGACCTGCAAGTAACAAAATGATGTGATGGCGTTCAAAAGAGAGCACAAGTCTATATAACCTGTAGATATTAAAAATCATGGCAGTTTTCAATTGGAACATTTAGTTTTACAATGTTAATTCAAGTATAAAGTTTTCTCAAAATCAGGATCCTGCTACCAGGTTGTCACGGCAGACATTGTTAGACTGATGCCTAACTACAGCCCCATAGATACCAGTGACAACATAATGTGTAGGATGTCACAAAAGCAGCTGATCAGCTCTGGGTGCTGCCAACTACAGGTAACCAGTCCAGCGGGGAAATCAGGCAAAGTAGACCACAGAAAACCCAGAAGCCATCATGTCGGAGAACAAGAGCCAAGAGAGTACTCCTAAAGATAGCAATCACCTTCAAGATTCATCTTCAAGATCTGATATCCAGTTACCTGTGAACTACATCTACGACATTCTGCAGGAGGAGCAATACATGCCATGCATTGGTTCCACCACCTCCGATTTCCTTCTCGCTATGCTTGACTATGTTACCGACTACATCCTAGAACTGGTAGGCTCTGAGGCCAGCAATAGCATCAGGATGGCTATGAGTGTACAGAATGGTGGGGGAGATGGTGACAACAATGAACGCCCTGATGTCTTCAAAGATACATCGTTTTCTCTGTTTGACAACATGCCTGGACCCAGAAGAAGTGGCTGAAAGTCTGGGTTACAGAACCTGGTGGGAAGCCTCATGGACTCGGCTAAAGACATGTGTCTTATAGCAGATGAGGCCCTGTGCTTGTCATCAACAAATGATATTAAAACTGCTTAAAAGAATGACAGTCATTTTGACTCTTACGTTCACGTTCTGAGTTGGAAGTGTCATTGAGGTAACTGGGAGGGTTGAAGGGGAAGAAGCCTTGGTTAGCATGGTGCTTTGGAATTGGTGATTCTACTGATGACATTTCCATTGGGGAGGGCTAGGGCAGAAGCCCTAGTGGGAGGAAGTGGCTGGAAAAAGAGGACAGAAAAGATGTCCTCATGGGTTCTGGGAAAGGAATACCTTGGGAAGTGGCTGGGGAAGAAAATGTGTCACCTCTGGGAAGGAGGTTCTTAGGAAGTGGCTGGGGAAGAAGAAAATGTGGCACCTCTGGATGGGCTCTGGGAAAAGGATACCATGCGAACTGGCTAGGGAAGATGACAGAAAATGCATCACCTCTGGGAAGGAAGGCCTTAGGTATTGGCTGGGGAAGAGGACGGAAAAAGTGTTCTTACAGGCTCTGAGAAAGGAAGACCTTGGGAGGTGGCTCGGGTATAGAGCATAAAAAGTGACCTCAATACCAGAAATTTGGCCCCCTGAATTTAATGTCAGTTTATAAACATGAACAGGGTTTTGGAGAAAAGGGAAAAAAAGGTCAATTTTTCTAAGATAAATGAGGACTACACATTGTTATCTTAGGAGTATATTCCTAAGCCAAGCATTAGTGGCTCACACCTGTAACCCCAGTTACTCAGGAGACTGAGAGTTGGGGACAACTGTTAAAATCCAGTCCAGATTTTGAAAGTTCAAAGCCAGCTGGGCTCAATGCTAGTGCTCTACTACTTGAGCTTCAGTGCCACTTCTGGCTTTTTTGGTGATTAATTCAAGAATCTCACAGACTTTGCTGTCCGGTCTGACTTCAAACTTTAACCCTTAGCTCTCAGCCTCCTGAGTAGCTAGTATTACAGGTATGATCCACCAGGGGCCATTTGTCCCTTACCTTTTTCACACAAGGCTAGTGCTCTATCACTTGAGCCACAACTCCACCTCTGGCTTTTTTGGTGGTTAAGTGGAGATAAGATGCTTTGAGAACTGTCTGCCCAGGCTGGCTTCAGACTGAGCTCCTCAGACCTGAGCCTCCTGAATAAGCTTACAATATATAGGCATGAGCCATATATAAAACTTTGTAACTAAGACTGTCTCTGTTCATGATTAAGCTCCAACTACAATTACAAACAAATTTGTTTCTGTTCCTGTTATAGCTTCATGGGCTTTGAGAAAGGGAGTGAGAGTGAGTCCACAAAGTTGGCTGAAGGCCTCCTAGGCACATGAACTTCCCAGCATGATACTGGTTAACTGCACAGGACCTAACAGCCATGACTGTGGTAAGCAAGGCCTTCTTCATGATAGAGAAGAATCTGTTTGGAGTAGGGCAAATCTTAGGTCAGAAAGTGATAGCAGCGAATGTGAGAGAGAGTGTAGTAACTGTGTACTCTTTCGACTTAACGGGAAAGGAATAATCACGAAGATTGAGAGATAATGGTGAAACTGTATGGGAAAAAATATGAATTATGGTCAGTTTGACAAGCATGTCTGTAAGAGCAACAATTTGCAAAGAAATGTGAAAGAGTACAAAGAAGAGATATTGCTCAAATAACATTACCTAAGAGTAGTATGTTAGTTACAAGTCAATGTTTTAATTGAAACACACATTTTTTGCTAGAATGTTAAAGTGTATTTGAAATAATTTCCTCAACAAAAGAGGATCAAGTCAATAGTAGGGTTACTTCCTGTCGTGGCAATTTCTATACTGAAGCTTGATCAGTGGCTTAGTGGTCCCCAGTGACATCACAAAACGTAGATGGTCACAAAGTAGGTACTTGGGTAAAATGTAGGGGTTCAGGTATAAAGTCTGGCATTTCGAGAGGCCTAGGGCAGAAGCAAAATCAAGCTGAACTAACCAGAACACTTAGTAAGCAACATGGCAAAGAAGAAACAAAGTGCGAGCGTCCTCAAGTCTAAGAAGCAACCTGTATCCCGCTCTGCAAGAGCAGAGCTCCAGTTTCCTGTTGGCCGCATTGACCGGTTCCTGCGTGAAGGTAAATATGCCCAGCGACTAAGCTCCACAACACCAGTATTCTTGGCTGGTGTCCTAGAGTACCTGGTCTCCAACATCCTAGACCTGGCTGGCAAAGAAGCTCGAAGCAATGGCAAGGCACGTATTGGTCCAGAGCATGTGAAGAAGGTTATAGAAAGAAAGAAACAGCTGCGACTCTTCTTTCATAATAACATCCAAAGTCTAGATGTTGAGATGCCTAAACCCAAGAAATAATGCTGCATCGCTGGGACTTCAACAGCCTCTTCGAAACCCCTGAAATGCCCATAGAGGGGGAAGTGCACCATTGATGCTTATTAAATTGTTTAAATCAATGTCAGTTCCTCGTTTTGAGTGGGAGGGATCTATAGACATATAGAGGAGCTACCCCGTAAAGGGCTGAGGGGTCGAAGCTGTGGTCAGCAAGGGTGTGTGAATCAGATTTCAGGGGAACAGTTTTCATGGGGGATTGTGTGGGCAATGGTCCCAGTGGGAGGATGGCTGAGTAAGAAGACAGAAAAAGTGTTCTCCTGGACACTAAGGAAGAAAGGCCTCAGGAGGTCAGGAAAGTGCCTGGAGACCTCCTGGGCAGCCAACTAGGTGTCAACAACCCTGACAGGGGTGGGGGAGACTTAATTGAAGATTGAGGTGGGTGTGGGGGAAGAGGTGGCATACTGTGGGCATGAATTTAAGGGGGCACTCACATGAAGACAAAAAACAAGTAGCACATATGATTCTTGGAAGCATTCTGCACACTAGTTAACTTAGACATAGGATCCTGTCCCCTTGCCTGTGAAGGTTCATATTCGAGGTACTCAGAGGCCGCTTCCTGCTGTCTGCTGGCCTTTCACAGAGGGAAGCTGCCCACTTAACTTCTTCCACAGGATCAGAGGATCTAGTTTCACATCCCATGCACTGCTTTCTGTTCACGTGATCATGGACATTTCATCTATTTCCCTTCAGCCCTGTTTCTTCATTTAAGACAAGGAAAGAGGAGTACCTATATGCTAATGTAATGTGCTCTCAAATGTAAGTCTACTTGTGCTTCTAAATGGCTTCACACAGCACCTGGCATCTGCCTCTTTCCATATTCTCACATGCTCAGGTGCGCTTCTCCATACTGCAGTCCAGACTGACGCCCAGAGGATTGCTGTCGTCCCCGTGCCACGTGTTGTCCCTGTGTCATGCAGAGGGAGAGGTACACACCAGACAGGGTGGGTGGCCTCTGATGTCTTCTTCTTTCTGCCTAGTGACTCACCCACTCTCCTTCCTCTGTGTAAGCAGAAGAACCTGCTTGGCCTTCAATCACAGGTGTGTCCTGAGAATGACAGGAATGGGGTGAGAATTGTGTTTACAGCCCTTTAGAAGTTGTGGCTGTATATAATGCCCACTTGGGATATGTCCACTGACCCTTGTATTTATAGAAACCCTATTGCCAACACTTTCCAGTCCACAAATTTGTGATTCCTTGCAGAGCCATCGAACATACCTTAACAAAGATCACTATTTCCCAATGTTCAAAGCTTGTGTTTTGTCTGTTCCAATGTCCTTCGGTAAAACAAGTTTACCTCTGTGATGGGTAATGCCAGCGAATTAATGAGAGACATATTTAGACCCTCATGTGCTGGTTAAATACCTCTGATGTCTCAAAGTTGTTTCTTTAGCTTATAGCTGTGACTTACTGTAGCCTCCTGAGTAATTCACAGAACAGTATTGTAGAGAAATGGACTCGGGATGGGAGCCATAGTAGGTGGGTTGCGTGTGTACGACAGACAGTTCTATGTGGTATGGTGTCCTCTTTGCTCTCCATGAACTAGTAGCATCAACAATCACTGTGATTCCTATAAGGAGTCAGCTTAGCTAGGCTGCCTAAAGCCTCTATTTGAAGTCTGAGGTGAAGTTTAGTTTGAACTTGAATGAGCCTCTGCTGGCAGAATCCTCTTCAGAGTGAAAGATCTTGAAGTGATTACTGGGGACATTGTCCCTATGCTCTATGATGTACTTGTGGCTTTCAAAGCCCTGTATACAACAGTTATTTTTTCCAGTGAGATCTCATGTTTTTGTCTAGGCTGGCCACACATCATGATTCTTCTGTCCATAGTCTCTGTGTAAGTGGGCTGGCAGGCAAATACCACTCTACCTGGCCTATTGATTGAGATGGGGGGAGGGTCTCCCTAAGTTTTTACCCACTTTAGCCTCTGAGATTCTCCTACCATCTACCTCCTTGGTAGCTGAGATTTTAGACATGAGTTACTGTACCCACTCCAATAGGATTATTTTCACTTGACAGATGAGGTCACAGAGACCCACAATTGGAAATCAACTCATTCAAGTGCCTGTCCTGATTGGGTAGCAGAATATGGACAAGATCTTGGCCCTCCTAATTGTTGAGCAGTTTTGAGGTAGAAAATGTTTGCTCATTTCCCTTGGAAATGAAATTCATCATTGCAAAGGTGTTAAGGTCTCTCTTATTTCTAGGCAACATACTGCGTCTCAATAGCTTTTACTTGTGTTTTACTTGGGGGCAGGACAGACGGTTTAGGGAAAAAGGACTAAGGTTGGGTACAGCTTCTCAGTTCAGCTGTTCTGGACCTCACTAGTGAAGTCTCAGCAGTGATTATGTAAGGACACCAACAGCCTGTGCTCAAGAACCTATTCTCTGAAGAACGTGAGGTCAGGTCCTTATTCACAGAGTCCCAAGACAGTCCTATTTGAAGACAAAACTGCTGTCCTGCAGCTGAGTGTAGGCTTTCAGAGTTATATCAGTATATACCAAAAAAAAACTATCTAGAGATGGCAAAAATATATAATACTTTTAGTTCACTTAACCCAAGTAAATAACATATACATTTTACAAACAAAAATCTTACGGGATAGCATACATGTATAATGTGACCGAAAGTGAAAACAATTATTTTCTGTGTTGTACACATGAAAATTATAAAGCTACAAGAAAAGTTTTTATGAGAATGACCATACAATGTGCTGGGAATGTGGCTTAGTGGTAGAGTGATTGCCTAGCATCTATGAAGCCTCAGGTTCAATTCTTCAGTATCACATAAACAGAAAAAGCTGGAAGTGGCACTGTGGTTCAATTGGCAGAGCGCTAGCCTTGAGCACAAAGAGGCTTAGGGACAGAGTTCAAGCAATGAGTTCAAGCTCCAGGACCAGCAAAATAATAATATCTATACATATAAGGATTTAACCAATTTTAATAAATCTCCAGAAATAAATTTTATATATGTATAAATGAGAAGCTCTGTTAAAAGTTGCTACATGCTAACTAAAATAGATTGTAACCTAACGTTTAGAAATAATAACTGAAATTTTACCTTATAACTCTATCATGCTGTAGATGTATAACATCAGGAAAAGTATCACCAGAGCAATGATAAATATAAATACAATTTATCATGTACAACATGTCAAATTATTACTTCACATTACATTTCTGGTCCTATTTGGCCAAGGTAAAGTTTTCAGGATATTTGAGCACTTTATATAGGATTATGGAAGTCTCAAAAGATTAATAATTGTAGCTTGGCTACCAGGTATGCAAAGCGAAAATCTAACAAATACTTAAAAACTGAAAATATAAAATTATTTCCTTTTTATTTTAAAATGACTAATCCAGAGCACGATGAGAGAATAATTGAGTTAGTCTTTTAATACATATATTATGAGCATTTGGATCAGGAAGACTACTACTAAGCATCCAGATCTGTCAGCACATAAATGTGTGAGTGTGTGTGTGTGTGTGTGTGTGTGTACCACCCAAGTTTCAACAATGTGTTTTTGTACCATGGGAAATGAATGCCTGTGAAGAATGATAATTTACAGTCCTGTTAAAACCAGAGCTATTGAAATTCTATTTCTAAAGACATTTCAAAGTTTTCTGTACCTGTTTCCTTTCGTCTTTTATCACCTTCTTATTCTGGAATAAGGCATTGTTTTTCTTCTGAGTAGAAGTATTCTCTTTTTTCTCTCAAAAATCAATAGAATATTGCTTTATTATGAGACTTCTACTAGAGTTTCATTCACTCATATAAAGTGTACCTTTTAAGCAAAGTCACTTCTATTTTACCAGGAAAACTTGGGGTCAGTTAATTGTATACTAGTTGTTAATTTGTTTTGCAACTGGGTCTCACTATGTAGCTCCAGGCTTGCCTCAAGCTCCGGGCTTGCGGTTCCTCTGCCTTCAGCCTCCAATGATGTCACTATACCAGTTGCTTATTGTTAGTTCATCAACCAAGCTTACAGATATACTTAGCTCAACTTTCTCCAGCTGCATGCATCTCTTATACACCTTCTCATTTTTGTTAAAATAGGCATACTCATTTTTCAATTCAAAGACTTAGCTCCTTGACAACATGTATAATTAAGAAGCAAAAGTTCATGGCCGTATGTACAATTAACAAACAAAAGTAAAGCTGAATATAGTTGCATACCCCTATAGTATTATCAATCAGAAGTTAATCACAAATTTGAAACTAGCCTGATCTACATAGCAGCATCTTGTCTCAAAAGAAGAAAGAAAAATATGGAAAATTAAGCCGTTCTTAGTAATCAATATGTTAATATTGTATCTTATAACTGATGAAGCACCCTCTATTAAATGTCCATTAACTCACTGTAAAAGCATTTCAGATTTTCAATTTTCTAAATATTTTAGAAATGTTACCAACTTGCCATAACCTTATTACTGTGAAAATACAGATTAGTCAGAAAAGAACTAGTTTATTAAACAAATTTATCTTCATGTTTTTAACGTCTAGTACAAGTAATACTAAATAATTTGGTCAGTATAACTGTTAAAGTTTAAGGAAATTCATGGACAAAGCATTAAAATTAATGATTGATAAACATTGATAAAGATACGGGTATTTCCATAAAGCTTGTACTAGAAGTTATTTCTATAAAACCTGTACTAGAGTGCTCCATAGAAGCTGAAGTAAAGACTTATTATTGGAATTAGTTCACTCAATTGTAGCTTGGCTTAAGATCCAGGAAACCTGGAGTTATAATTCAGTCTGGAAATGTGTGTGTGAGGGAGATAGCATAAGTCCCAGTCTGAATTTGTGAATCCAGGAATCAGAAAGGCTGACATCTGAAGGCAGAAGTCAGATGACTACCTCAGAGAGATTAAATTTACTCTTTGTTCTTTTTCGGCCTTCAAGGAATTAGGTAATACCCACTAACAATCGTGAGGGTGATCCTCTTAACTCAGTTTACCAATTCAAATTCCAGTTTACTCCAGAAATAACCTCTCAGTAATAATACTTTACTATCAGGGGATCTCTTAGCCTGCTCAAGCTGATAGACAAAAACAACAATGAAAATCCACAAAATATTAGTTTGTCAAATATTAATATAAACTGTGAGTTTAATTTTTGTGTGAGTTTAAATTTTTAATCAGTTTACGTTAGGTAAATCTGAATAGAACTCTTCTATTCAGAGAAGCGATGAAATAAATTATTAATATCATCCAAAGCTAGAAAAACTTTAGCCCTACAATCATAGGTGAAAGCATTTTTGAACTACAAAAACAGAGATAACCACAGGCATAGTCAACAGTAAATACAGAAATAGAAAACACAAGCCCAAATATTTTGGAACAAAATCCTTCTCTTCTCTGTGAAATTTTTAATTTATTTGAGCTCAGAAACATGCAAACACAAAGACTGACAAACCAGAACAGGTTTTCTCTCACCTAACAGAGGTTAGATGTTCTTAGATCATGAAACCATTTGGAAAGATCTTGAGTCATCAGATAATAAATCAAAATCCCATCCAGCCCTGCAAACATGGCATTTTAAAACTAGGAAAACAGTCAGAAATATTTTGCAGGTAACTTTTGAGTCCTTTTGGAAAGCCAAGAAAGAATCTGCCTGGGCCTATGCACAAAATGTACTTGTTTGCCGCTAAATTTATTTGAACAACTTTGTTTGACCTCTAAGTTTATTAAAATGTTTTAGAGCAAAGTTAAATCATGACACTCATATAGACATGAACATATTAAGTTTTTTATATTTGAAATAGGATAGGGAAGGGGGAAAAACAAGAAGAGGGGCGGGATGGGGGAGGGAAATGGGGACCAAACATGAGAAAGGGTATCAATGTTTGTGAAGTAATTCAACTTCTATCTGGCGAATATAATGTAACCCTTCTATTAATTACAATAAAAAATATATGTAGGGCTGGGAGTTTGGCCTAGTGTTTAAAGTGCTTGCCTAGCATGCATGAAGACCCGGGTTCGATTCCTCGGTACCACATACATAGAAAAAAGCCGGAAGTGGTAGAGCCTCAAGTGATAGAGCTCTAGCCTTGAGAAAGTCCAAGGACAGTGCTCAGGCCCTGAGCTCAAGCCCAGGACTGGCAAAAAAAAAGAAGCTCAAAGGATGGTGCAGATTATTAAATAAATATATATATGTAAAAAAATTTTTGTCCCTGAGGCTATAACCACTTTAAAGGTGAATAAGAATATTAATCATTTAAACTAAATTATGCCCAGAGCTCAGAGGAATGAGCCCTAGAGCAGAGTCTCTGTTCCAAAGAATTGAAGTACAGGCTCACATGGTATAGCTTCAAGCCATAGATGTAGAGAATAGTTTTCAGGAATTAAAAGCTCATTAATAGGGGCCGGGAGTTTGGCCTAGTAGTAGAGTGCTTTCCTAGCATGCACAAAGACCTGGGTTTGATTCCTCAGTACCACATACAAAGAAAAAAGCCGGAAGTTGTGTTGAGTGATAGAGCTCAGGAAGGAAGGAAGGAAGGAAAACGAGAGAAGGAGAGGAGGGGAGGAGGAAAGAAGGGAACAAGCAAGAAAGGAGGGAGGAAGGAAGGAAGGAGAGAAAACAAAAAAAATTCATTATGGTTTCAGAAGTCTAAAATCATTTTGACTTTGGTAGTATAAATGAGTAATCATCTTGGAGAAATTCTTCCAAACATTCACTTTAACACCTGATGAAATACAGTCTGAACATTAAGGAAACCAACTCACTGGCCCACGTTTAATGTATTGTCACTGTTAAATATTACATTCATAGACTATGGTACTTTGTTTTTGGCTCTACATTTACAAAGTGGATGACTACTATTTACCATAGCAAAGATATGGAACCAACCCAGATGTCCCTCAGTTGATGAGTGGATCAACAAGATGTGGTATTTGTACACAATGGAATTCTATGCTGCTGTCAGAAAGAACCACATCGCCCCATTTGTAAGGAAATGGAAACACTTAGAAAAAATCATATTAAGTGAAGTAAGCCAGACTCAAAGGAACATAGACTCAGTGGTTTGCCTCATTTGCCATAATCAGTAGAAACCTTGGACTCTTCTAGCAGAGATTTGCAATAGAGCAAAACCTAGATACATAAGGCCATACAGTATGATGCTAAATGAAAGGACCTCTAGGATATAGAAACAAAAGCCATATAATGAATGATTGTTGTCCTTAATGTACTATGTTATCTCTCATCTCTTTTGCTGTCCCTTGGTTATCTCATATTGTTACAGTATTTTACTTTGTTATCTGATATATTGGATATATGTGTATTTGGTTATTTGAAATTGGATAGGGAAGGGGGGAAAACAAGGTGAGGACGGGGGTGGGGGGGAGGGAAATGTGGACCAAGACATGAGAAAGGGTATCAATGCATGTGAAGTAATGTACCTTCCATCTGACTAATGTAATGTAACCCTTCTATTAATTACAATAAAAATATATAAAAAAAACAAAGTGGGTGACTATGGGAATTCACTTTGTTCATTTGCATTATAAATAGAATAATATTACTATATTGTAGATGATACATGCAAAGCACTTACAAAAGACTTGGAATGTATGTATGGGTATTACATATTTCCTTAGATGTTATAAAGTTTTCAGGAACATAAAGGAATATTGAAAGATGAATCACCTTCAAAACATTGGTGAAGTAAGCCATGTCAAAAATCTTGGAAGTGTTTTACAGGATGAAATTGATTTCCTTTTCCCTCCTGATCTCAGCTTAGTGCTGTAGATACTCTGTTTCTTGAAATAGCTGTCTACCACAGTAAACATTAATGGGTGCTACAGGGTGTGTTTAATGTGTAAACAGATTGTGGGAACATGAGAGGCTGGTTTTTCAAGTTCCTGATCTGAATACTTCCTGAGGGTCAAGTAGTTCAAGATTCTACTCTGTGTGTCTGGAAGAAAAGTGAACCTACAAAACTGTCTGTCTATCCTTCAGTTTAAGGTAAGACCGAAAGAAGTATTTAGGCTCCCCAATGTGATATCTGATTTCTTCAGTTTTGTATTTTGTGTGAGCTTGTGGCACAAGACGGTGGCCCAGGAGTGGAGTTTGCTTGTCAGGTAGAAAATAATGCCTTCTACCATTTGTGTTAGATTTTACCTTCAAAAAGGAAAGGAAGGAATATATGCAAGCAGGACATGTTGGCCTTTATAATGCTCTAAGTTTGATGTATTGAGGTAGAAAATGTATTTTCTAGTTGTAAGATACTTTATTCTAAAAAATAAAATATTGTGGTAGATCTCAATGAATCAGGAGTGTTTCTATTTTAGTGAAATAGAGAAATCAATTTTCAGTGGAAATATTGTGTTATTATAGCCAAACTTCTCACATTTCTATGCTTAAGATACAAAGGCCTCTTCCTCTGATTTTTTTTCATGTATTAGAAATCTTCAGTCCCATGGGGATATGGACAAGTATTCAATACACAGACACACAACACACACACACACACACACACACATACACACATAACAAAACCCCTCTAATATGTTACCCCAACAATAAAATACAATAAAAAAGAATATAAAAAGTTTAACACACACAAGTTAGTAAGAAGGTATTATTTATATGTGAAGATACGTTTTCAAATACAACTTAAAAGTACCTAAACACCAGTATTCAATTATTATTTTTTATTTTCTAAGGGGTTGTTTTATGCTTATAGAAAAGCTTAAAAGCGTGACTGATGATTCAGACCCCATATTTAACTGCAAACTGTATTCTATTCAATGTAGTGAAATCCTTAAGTAGGTCCCTATATCCCTCAGTATACATAACCATATATTCATATATGTTTATATATGGACAATTAATACTGGAAAAATGAGTAACAAAAAGTGAGAAAATGTCTTATTGATAAGTTACTTGGTTTGTTTTCTTTGCATTTGTGAATTTCTAAAATTCTCTCTCAGCCTATTATCTTGTCTTTCAATTTATCCAGCCATATTAATTCTCATTTACTTTTATTTTTTATTTTTTGCCTGTAGCAGAATTTGTCTCACAGCCTCGCACTTGCTTGGTTGGCCATCTATCACTTGAACCATACCTCCAGCCCAACTTTTTCCTGATTACTTTGGAGTTGAAGTGTCAAGGATTTGTTTGCCCAGGCTAGTTTTAAACTCTCATCCTAAATTGGGTGCAGGTATCTCATGCCTTTTATACTAACCACTCAATAGGCTGAGATATGAGGCTCTTGGTTTGAAGCTAGCCTGGGCAGAACAGATTGTGCAATATCTCCAATTAACTAGCAAAAGTATCCGGAAGTGGAGTTATGACTCAATTGGTAGAGCACCAGCTTTGAGTGAAAAAGCCAGGAGAAGTCACATGACCCTGACTGAGTTCAAGCTCCAATTCTGGAACCAAAACAAAACAAAATTACAACATCGATCTTTCATCCTCCAGATCTTAACCTTACTGAGTAGCTAGGATTGCAGTGGCACCCAGTTTTCTAGTAGGTTTTATGGACAAAATTGTTGGTGTTCTTTTACTGTCTTGGAGAATGTTTCATATGATCGTTGAAACTACTGTTATGATTATTTAGTATGTTAAAGGAAGAAAAATTAGAACTCCAAAATATGGGAAATGAGCAGTTTATTTAACCTAACCTTTATTTTACAATGACATATGTTATGATTGTTCTGACAGCATATGTAAACATTTAGTTAATCATGTGTAATACTTTCTATTTTGGATTTACTCACAACTCTTTTCTTTCTTGATTATTTTATAACTCCTTTTTGTACTACCCATATGTTGCTTGTTCTGTCTCTCTAGCCCCGCCTCCCCCCCCCCACATTCACAATTCACAGGACTCTTCAACTTCTCTCCAACCTGGTTTCCTTCCCAGTGATCTCTTTCTGTATTTTTTTCTTTTCCTTTTTCTTCTGTTTCTCCCTATCTTCTGATGATACTTTCTTACCATTTCCCATCACGCCCTGTTACAAACTTCTCATTTTACTGCAGACAATAAAACAAATGGATACCATTGCTTCTATCACTTGTAGAGTTGACAACTCTAGTGGCCTCCTTGTGTAAAAGAGACAAGTCCTAGTGGTAGAGTGCTTGCCTAGCATTCACAAAGGCCGGGGTTCGATTCCTCAGTACCACATACATAGAAAAAGCTGGAACTGGTGCTGAGGCTCAAGTGGTAGAGCTTTAGCCTTGGGAAAGTCCAAGGACAGTGCTCAGACCCTGAGCTCAAGCCCAGGACTAGCAAAAAAAAAGAAGAAAAGAAAATTTGCTGTTTTTCTTTTTTTTTTAAGCAGCGATAGTACTTTCTCTTTTTTTTTTGCCAGTCTTGGGGCTTGAACTCAGAGCCTGTGCACTGTCCTTAGGGTTTCTCAAGGCTAGAACTCTATCATTTGAGCCAGTACACCACACCCCTTCTGGCTTTTTCCTATGTATGTGGTACTGAGGAATCAAACCTGGGTCTTCATGCATGCTCCGAAAGCACTCTACCACTAGGCCAAACTCCTAGTTCCTAAGCAGTGACATTTCTGTAAGAGGTAGTTAATAAAATCTGCTCCTACTGCCTTATTTCTCTTAGAATTTTATACTTTCTTCTAAATTCTTTGAAGACATGAAATCTATTTTTGCAACTTTATTGACACTGTACTATCCAGCGTTGTCCACATACAATGCTGAGGGGGTTCAATTGCATGTATTCAACCATTTAGTGAATAGTCACTGGCAGCTATGAATTAGAAACCACTAAGCCCTGAATTTACAGAATAGGGAATAATTAGGCTGCTTTTCTGTGCTTCCAGTCTAGTTAGGAAAGGTATGAAATTACTGAACTAAATTAATTTTGATAAGTGCTATTAGATTACTTTTTCACTTTTTTTTACTATATTTACCCCTGTTTTTGCTTTATACACTTTCAATCGGTTCCTCCTTCTTGAATTTTCTTCTTCCTTGTTGCTCATTACTCTGTTTTATTTATTCAACTGTTTCTACCGTTTTCTTTTTATTTCCATTTAGTTTCAGGTGGGTTTCTCCTACAGGTTTAGCATTTAACACACGACCTTTCTTCTTTTGCCAATGACATAAATTTCTTTGTTTTTGGATATAATCTCTATGTGAATTCACATTTTCAGACAATATCTTTGTATATATTTTCCTGCTTCTATGTTTAACTGTCACCTGATATTCATTATGCTTGCAGCCAAATTCTCTGCCTTTTTGGCAGACTACTCCCCCATTCATTTGTGTTTCTGGTAATGACACTGACGACCTTTTGGTTTCTCACATTTGAAACTTTCAAGCAATTTTGCTTCTAAATTTTCCTTTATTCTCAATATTCAAACCAATACCAAGTTTTATTCCTTACTTTCATCACATATATCTATCAGCCATCCATTCAGTCTCCCTATTCTATTATTCTTTTCTTTCATTCAACTTTTTGTCCAGGCCCTGATTCCATCAGAAAGTCCTCATCTAACCCCTGAAAATAGTGTTGTACAGCTGGTGAATAAAAAAAGCTCTACATTCTAATTCTACTACTCACTGTCTACTATATCCTCTTTTCACTATTTTAATAATTTCAATATTTTAAGCATCTTCAAGTTATCTTTGTGATTGGCATAATGACAGTACATAAATATGGAATATGATGTGTCCTGTTTTAATTAGATGCTGTTCATTAAAATATTATTTCATTTTGTTTTTTTTTAAGTTTTTCTCTTAATCATTATCAGCTACAAAAATTAATGGGCTTTTATTCCATTTTCTTCTTCATCGAATACAAATATTAAAATCAAACTTACCTCCACTGAACCTTTAATAACCTTATTTCCAACTAGGCATACTATCATTTATAACTCTTGTTAAAGTTTAATTTAGTAGTTTCCACTCCTTATAACAGTTGACTTATCCAGGCTAATTTCATTTAATCTGTCTAACAGAATGTCAGGAAACACTGTTCCTACATTAAGAACATGTTCAATTCATTTAAGAGTTGGTGGTTCATGTAAATGAGCCACAGATATTTCCATTTTGCAGCCGGAAAATATTTCCAAGAGGGTTTCAGAACTTAGAGGGAAAAATAAGCAAATAAAAATAAAAGCAACTCAAAGTTATTTATCATTTTAAAGCAAGTAAAATCCTCAAGACTAAAATTGTAGTTTAAAATTATTTAATATTGATAATGTTTCCTAATGGAAGTGGCAGACAACCAGAAAATAGATTTAAGATGAGTTGGAAGATAGGAGTAGGGTGATGTGAAAGACTGTGAGAATTAGTTTGGCATACAGCCATCAATAATTATGTACTTGGGACTAAAAATAAACTGTCAATCAAACATACCTTTTATCTAAATTATGGAAATGACAGTTCAGCCCACTTGGTAAGCAGAAGCTTAGCAAGAAAGATACCATATATGTTTTCTAATTTAAATAGCAGAGTATAGTGAAATCCATTAATATTTCCTCCCTAGAGCTCTGTGTATAGATAATTGTTTTCATCTTATGGCAAGGAATTACAATAAAGTTAGTATATGATAAAAAAAACACTTTTGAAGTCAATTTTGTTAAACAAAGCAGAAAATAAAGTTTTAAAAAATCATGGATGGTACGGGGAGTTTGGCCTAGTTGTAACCTGCTTGCCTAGCACACACGAAGACGCAGGTTTGATTCCTCGGTATCACATATATAGAGAAAAGCCGGAAGTGGTGCTGAGGCTCAAGTGGTAGAGCTCTAGCCTTGAGAAAGTCCAAGGACAGTGCTCAGGCCCTGAGCTCAAGCCCAGGAATGGCAAAAAAAAATCATGGATGAATTTTCAAAGTAGTAAAAATCTAGTGTAGTAAATAGGTATTTTTTTCAACTTACAGGAGATGGAATATCCAGACATCTGTATGACCACAAATATCTAAAATTTTCATTTCATATTCTCAGTGCAACTAGATATGTACTGATAACTCAATTGAGAGACTAACACAAAGGAAATTATTATCCGTAACTACAAAGGAGCTCAGTCAGTAACATGGAAAAAAGATTAAAATGCTTTGTTTTCATTAGCCATGTTAAGAAAGGAAGAATGCAACTTGTTTCAAACCATCCTCAGCTTCCATATCTATACTGGCTATTACTGAGACCAATCTCAGAACACAAGGAAGGTTTATCGCTAAGTCAGTCAGACACAGAATACAAAAAAGATATTGATTTTCTTTCAAGTGAATTCCTGTCCGACTCCCATTGTTCTTGGGATTAATAATTATATGTTTAGCTTTGTACTTAAGTACAAAAAGATTTATCTCAGTGTTCACTGCTCTTAGACATACAGGATAAATTCCTGAATAACAAGATAAAATTCAGTAAAAACTGATTCTACTGAAGAAAAAAAATATTGAAGCTCTATCTACAACTGTGAAAGTAGGCGTATACTACTAAATAGTAAGTGCGCACAATTTCTGAGAATTTACCATTTCTTAGGAATGATTCAAGTGTTTTCCATTTAACCAAGGTATGCAGAGATCCAGTCATAGCTTCATGATACCATGGCTAACAAATTTCAGTCCTTGATTTTTTTTTGACAGTACTGGGACTTGAACTCAGGACCTGGACATTGTCCTTGAGCTTTTTGAAGGCTAGCGCTCTATCACTTGAGCCATAGCATTTCTTCCAGCCTTTTCTGTGCATTTGGTATTGAGGAATCGAACCCAGGGCTTCATGTATACTAGGCAAGCACTCTACCATTAGGCCACACATCTGGCCTCAGTCCTAGATTTCAGCCAGAGTTCTTAGTTCAGAATCATGTTGATCAAGTTATGTAACTTTGAAGGCATCTTCCTGGAAGATTAGTACCTGATTCCTCAATGTCTACCGTTCTCCTTGGTTTCACCCAGTCTGTGCTATTATCTGCGAAAATGTCACTGACTGTAACCTTGTTCTGAACATCTCACTTAATAGGCTTACTTCCAATGAGATGACTTGCTGTTAAAGTGTCTTTTGTTCTCTGGACCATTCATCATTACTCAAGGCTCCCAGGTCTATCGTTGCCCATCAATATTCTCCTTAGAGAATTCCTCTTCCTCCAACTTAGCTCCTACTCCCACCATTTTCACAGAAGCCAAAGAGCATCAGACTGTCTCTAATATCATTCCTCTCTACCTCACAATAGGGCCTGACACTTTTAAGTAAGTGCAGTGTGTTCACTCTCATGTCTACCATGAGCCACAAGGAAAAGAACATAAGGCAAGTCTAATAATGGAGCCATAAATATGAATTCCAGTATAAAATGATGTACATAATAATTTCTTTTTGACTTTCCATTTGATGTCTGATGTGAGTTTCGTAGAAATTCTATTTCTATCAACTGTGCTACCTTTCACTAATTTTTACCTCTTTGTTCAGGTTTAAGAATAACTTTTGTATCTCTTTTATAGTTTACTTTAGAACTCTGCTAAGTTCCCTTTGTACAGTTTAAAGCATACATAAGAACCTGTGTATTTCACCTATTTTTTCTTATGTGCAGTACCATAGATTGAACCCAGGTTCTTGTACCTGCTAGGCAAATTCTTTATCACCGAGCTACATTCCTAGCTCAATTCTTATTTTTAAAAACTTTTCCTGTGTTATAAAATATGTCATAACCTCTTGTGAACTACTTACTGTTGGTTATTCAGTGGAGTTATAGAGAGGCAGTCAAATGTTATAGTTATAGGCAGGGTCCCTGGAACCTGACTCTTCTATATTGCCAATTGTCCAGGGGAAAATTATTACCTTTTCTGTGCTTCAGTTTACTCATCTGTAAAACAGAGGTGATAGAATTTGTGATTTTAGCACTATTTATCATAGAAAGATATAGAACCAATCCCGATGTCCCTCAGTAGATGATTGGATCAAGAATGTGTGATTGTTTTTCTTAATGTCCTCTGTTATTTCTCATCTCTTCTGTTGTCCCTTGGTTATTCTCATATTGTTACAGTATTTTACCTTGTTATCTAGTATATTGTATATATGTTTATTTGTTTATTTGAAATAGGAAAGAGATGGAGAGAAAGCAAGATGAGGGGAGGGGGTGGGAGAAGGGAAATGGGGACAAAAACATGAGAAGGGGTATCAATGTGTGTGAAGTAATGCACCTACTATCTGGCGAATATAACTGTAATCCCACTACTAATTACAATTAAAAAAGAGAATGGGGAAAAGAGAATTTATTTTGCAAGGAGTTATAGGATTAATTATTAGCTGTAGAACATGTTAAGAATTCTGTTCATGAAATATCAGTACAAAATTAAGAGGACCAGGTACAGTGGCTCGTGCCTAGAAGCCCAGCACTCAGAAGGTTTGAGCAGGAGGATCTCAAATTGAAGGCCTGCCTTGAATACATACTGATATTCTGTTTCAAACAAAACAAATCCGAAGTTTATTAACACTGGTAGTTGGCATTCTATCTGCATGGATAATCAATACCATTGTGAAGGTTTTTTTTTTAAATCTCAGCTATTACACTAACATATCAAACAGAGCTGTGCATCTAAAAGACAAATAGATTTATTGACAATAAATGCCTGAAATTCCATAGCCCTTAAGTCTTTCATAAGAAAATGTTGGCTGTTTTCTTTTCTCCCCTCCTCCCCCACGGCACTTCAATGGAAGGCTTTCCTTTTTGATAGTCTTGCTGGTTCTTGTGGTACTCCAATTACCACTTCTTTGCAGGATGACTGCTTATTTATTTGAAAGTTCTCCTCAAGTGAACTGTGCACATTCCATTTACCTTGCATTCTCAACATCCCTCTAAGTATGCTTAAAATCCATCTAACTCTGCTGTTGTCCCAAATTAACATTCAAACAAAAGATTAGCTTTATTTATATTCAGTTCAGAAGAGTGCTCCCATAAACCTCATTTTTAGAGCTTCATTTCAAGTATTTAGTAATCACATATATTCGAATATAGTCTTTCTTCTGACTTAAGCATCGAGCCCTATTGTTGTAAATATGCATTAATCAGAACAGATGCATTTTAAATCTTATGCCTCCATGTGATACTGTGAGAATATTTTATTACCATATCAAGTTTGATGTATACAATAACCCATTCAGAATTATCAGTGCACAAAGACAACAGAAAATCATATAAACTATGTCATCTTTCCATACAGCTTAGCCTGAATCATCAAGGCTGCTATTCAAAGAGGTCAGAGTTTATATACAAAATATATACAGCATAGGGCACCAATGTCTTTTGCCTGTAATTCTAGCTATTCAAGAGGTTGAGGTTTGAGGATCATGTTTCAAAGCCAGCCTGGGAAGGGAAGTCTTTGTGAGACTATTAATCACCAGAAAGGACAGAACTGAAGCTGTGGCTCAAGTAGTACAATGCTAGCCTGGAGCACAATCATAAAAGCTCAGGGACAGAGCCCAGGCCCTGAGTTCAAGACAATATCCAAAAAGCATATATAATATATTGTATGTACATTTATATATTCAGATGTGTGTATACATGAATGTATGCATATACCCAAATGTATATATGTATGTATACATGTATATATATATATACATGTATACATACATATATATGTATACACATATATCTGTATATGTACAGAAATGTATGCATATATACACATATATGTATATATGTCTGTATATAAATGTATATACATATATATATGTACTCACACAAAGATGACAAGGAGTTGAAGAATTAAATAGAAATAAATTTCTTCCTCCTAATTGGACTAATGTTTACTGTGCCCATTTGAGAGAATGAGGATGTGGCTACTCACTTTGTTTTTGCTCGATTAAAGTGTTTAGTGGATAAAGTGTTCTCCAAGTGGAGCAATGAACCAACTAAAGAGTAATAAAAGGATAGAGCATGTTTAGATATATTAATTGCAATCCAGATTAGTCCTCAGTGCAAAGGACTCAGTAAATTAGTTGTTTGGCATATGATCAGGAATAGCTGAAACATGGCTTTCCTCTGAATCAGAGTTCTCTTTAGGCCAGATTGGAAGATTCACTCTTGGAGTTATACTTCTATGAAGGCCACTTAACGTGCGAAGTATCTGAAAAAGGAATTAGTCATATGATTTTAGTGATTAATGGCATTAAAAACTTTGAAATGCAAGTTTCATTATTCAACATTGAGCATGTATATTAGGAAACAATGCTGTTTCCACTTTGGGGGGGGGGCGGTCTCAGGTCCTCTTCTCTGACTATAATCGCATAGGTACCATTAGTACCTAGTTATTTATCTCCTTATCTCTCTTCAGACAGTTTTCTTTTCTCCATCTAGTGTTTATCCTGAAGGCTTGTATTGTCATCAGTTCAATTCTGTCTTACACAATTACAATCACAGTGCTTTCTAAAGAAAACCGTCTTCTTGGCCACTCATGTACATCCTAGCCCAGGTACAGAGAGCAAAAAAGTCCATTTAGAGGGGCCTGGACTGTGGCCTAGTGGTAGAGTGCTTGCTTAGCATGCATGAAGCCCTAGGTTTGATTCCTTGGTACCATATACTCAGAAAAAGCTGGAAAGTGTGCTGTGGCTCAAATGGTAGAACACTAGCATTGAGAAATCTCATGGTCAGAGCCCAGGTCCTAAGTTCAAGCCCCAGGACTAGCCAAAAAATACATCTGGAGCTCGTTTGTTAAACTCTCGTAGTACAATTTTATTTGTTATTCTTTTGTTTGGATTCTCATCATGTTTCTCCTTCCTCCTCCCTCTCAGACTCTTTTCTTCTCGTAAATTTCTTCCTTTCTCCTCTTTTTCCCCTGTGGTACTGGAGATCATCTAAAGTGTATCCCTAGCCCTTGTTTTTTTGTTTGTTTGTTTTGTTTTTTGGCTTCTTTTTGGAGGTAGAGATTTTTTTTTTACTGCAAAGGCAAGACAGGCTTTGAACTTATAGTCTTTATGCTCCAACCTCCTGAATGCTTGGATCAAAAATGTGTGCCGCCACTCTCAGCTCCTTTGTTGCTTTTATGTACTTGCCTGTGTTGTCACTTCCCTTTCTTTATCCTCCACACTGTAAAAATCTTAGGATTTTTCGAAGTTTGGCTTATATTTACAGCCTAAGACAAGGATAACCATTGGCTTTAGTTCAAATATTTTCATAGCTCCCAAATGCTTGGGTAGTTTCTGGGATTCTGTAGAATATTCACATAAGATATTCAAAATCTCTCATTTTATTCATAAGTCTTATGAGCCTGGTTCATAATGATACCATTCCCTCTCTGGGTTTATAATTATTTTTCCATTTCATTATAAAACCAGATGAGGCTGAAAAAACCAGTTGTGTTTTTTTTATCATAAGAGAGGCAGCAAACTGATAGTGATGCCAAAACCAAACCATTAAATTGTCTGCAGTTTGCTTTGAACCTTATTGCTTCCTAGTCATTTTAACCTTGAAACTATCTGATCCCTGCTGCTTATGAAGCTTCACATATGGAAGAAAAAACTGGGTTGGAATGCAGGTGGACTGCAGTTACTTTTACACTTTCCTTAGAGGGGGCTAGCACTGAGTCTATAGAAAGCAATTTTGAATCCTTTTTGTAAAGTTCTTATTTGGTGCACACCATATAGAACAAATTCATCAGAAATTTTAGGTCTCCTGAGGTTTGTGGATCAGCCTGCTTTAGAACTGTAATTCATTGAGATGAGGGGAAGCTGAGAAACAATTTCTTGGTATGAAACCCAATCACAAATGCTGGTAGGCAAGCCAGGTACCAGTGGCTCAAGACTATAACCCTAGCTACTCAGGAGGATGAGATCCTGGTTCAAAGCCAACCTGGGCGCTGAGGTCCATGACAGTCTTATCTCCAATTAACTACTAGAAAACCATTAGTGGCACTGTGGCTTAAATGGTAGAATGCTAGCCATAAGCTGAAGAGTTCGAGGACAGGGCCTGTGTCCAGAGTTCAAGCACAATGACTGACCAAAAAAAGAAAAAGTCAACTTAGCTCACCCTAAGAATCACTGTTCTTGATTGTTGTTCTTTTTTTCATATATTTTTATTGTAATTGATAGAAGGGTTATGTTATATTCACCAGATAGAAGGTGCATTACTTCACAAACATTGATACCCTTTCTCTTGTCTTGGTCCCCATTTCCCTCTCCCCAACCCCGCCCCTCATCTTATTTTCCTCCTTTCCCTATCTGACTTCAAATAACCAAATACACATATATACAATATATCAGATAACCAGATGAAATTCTGTAACAATATGAGATAACCAAGGAGAGCAAAAGAGATGAGAGATAACATAGTACATTAAGGACAACAATCACTCATTATATTTGATTGTTGTTCCTATTGTACTATGTCATTTCTCATCTCTTTTGTTGTCCCTTGGTTATTCTCATATTGTTGCAGTATCTTACCTTGTTATCTGGTATATTGCATATACATTTATTTGTTTGTTGTTTGTTTGTTTGAAATAGGAAAGGGAAGGGGGAAACAAGATGAGGGGAGAGGGTAGGGAAAGGGAAATGGGGACAAAAACTTGAGAAAAGGTATCAATGTATGTGAAGTAATGCACCTTCTATCTGGTGAATATAACTGTAACCCTTCCAATAATTAAAATTTTTTAAAAGCTGAAAAAAAAAGAATCACGGTTCTCAAGAGGCTGTACAGAAAGCTAGATGCTAGTAGCTTATGCCTTTAATTCTAGCCACTGGATAGACTGAGGATCGCAGTTTTAAGCCAGCCCTGGAAGGACGGTCCATGAGGCTCTTAGCTGCAGCTAACCACTTGAAAACTAGAAGTGGCACTGTGGCTCAAAGCAGTGGAATACTAGCCTTTAGCAAAAGAGCTCTCAGACAGTGCCCAGGCCCTAAATTCAAGTCTCACAACTGATGGAAAACAAAAATAAAAACAGAAGCTCTACAGAGAGATAATACAGACTCCAAAACAATGAAACATCATCAAAAATTAAGGATGGGAGATAAGGTCGAGTAAGTTTGTTATATTGACAAGAGGGTACTTTACATATTTCTGTTTTGCATTATATTAATCCTGCCTTATCTGTGCAAGATAATGTGAAATAACTGCCTGAAACTCAGGATGTTGCTGAACTATTATAATATTCCTATGTGTAGTGCAGTATCACCACCAAAAATCTTACCATATTTCATGTTCTAGTGAACATATAAAAATGGAAATAGAATATATACATATATATATATTTATATCAGTACTTTTGCATTTGGGGCCATTACTAAAATGAAACAAGGATTGCTTGAATGCAAGTCATATGCAAAAATAAACAAGATGAATATAAAATGAATAACAGGCAAGTAGTCTACACAGTATGCATACAGTGAAGAAAGGCAGAAATTTCATGTAGGATGAAATAGAATACTGCAAGATTTCATCACATTACTCAGAAGGGTGAATAACTTAAAACTTATAAGTTTTTTTTCTGGGGTTTTCTGTTTAATATTTTGAGATTTAAGTTGACTGCAGGTAACTGAAACTAAAAGGAAGAATTCAGGTGACAGGGTACTATTGTATATATTATGAAGAATAATTCAGAAACAACAACATAAATTGTGGGATATAAGCATCTTTTTGAGAATAAGTTATTACCCCAAATATTTGAAGCCTTTATGTTCTCCTTTCTGTTCCCCCATATGTAATCATGATCTTCAGTCTTCCATGAAGTATGCAATGTATGTACATATACAATAAATATATGCATTCATGAATTATATATAATATTTTATATGTTATACCTTTCATGTATTATAGTCCTTCTATATAATTTTTTCTGTAACCTAACTTTTTGCTCTTAGCATTTTTAGACATATAGGCTGAAGCCTATAATACCAGTTCGCAATTGCTTCGCCAGCCCTTACATTTATGCTGTGGTACTAGGTGTAGGGAAGGAAAGATGGATGGTCCCAAGGTAGTGACCCAATTAAATTGTGAGAGAAATGATGGAATATGTCTGGCAGATGTTTTTAATTATAGTGAGGAGAAGTAAAGTTACACAGAGAATTTGGAATCACTTCAATATAAGTATTACTTTGTAGTAAGAAAAACATAAAACAAGTACTTAATAAATGCATGTTTACTGATTTAAAAATTAGGTTTTTTTTCCTCAAAATTAGGTATCTCGATATTTTTTTAAATAGGTAGTTTTACAAGTGAGGTGGGAAAATGATCTAATTAATTTTTCTGTTTTTTTGCTTTTCTACCTTTCAGTGTTTTCTGCATTCACTCCCAGGGAATGTGATTCCTTCTCTAGAGATTTTGAAGGACTGAGGTTGAGCATCAGTAGTGAAACCCAACTGCTGCTTAACTGAACACCACAGCAAAGGCTTCCAAGACATTTTTCAGTTCAAACAATAATGACTTTCTTGGAATGCACTCCCCCCACAAAAGCATATTTTCTGTTTAGCCTCAAAGAATACCTAGCCATTGTCAGCAATTCTACAGATACTTTATAAAAACTGCTTTTAACTTAGCAACTAAGTGACTCTAGGTTTGTCTTGGAAACCTTAACAGCTGTACAGATCAATTTACCTTCTGGAAGATTCAACCACTGCTCTTCAAAGCTACTGCTGAAGTCCCTATCATGTCTAAGAACTCGGAGTTCATCAATCTGTCATTTTTATTAGATCATGAGAAGGAAATGATTCTGGGAGTCCTAAAGAGAGACGAATATTTGAAAAAAGTGGAAGACAAGAGAATAAGGTAAGTAGACTTTTATTGTTTTAGCCCCCCATTAACAGCCTTCGGTTTGTTTTAAACAATGTACATCAGAAATATAGTAAATTCAACTACACTGGGGAAAAAGATATTAGACTGGCATTTTTTAATCACTACTCAGAAGTATTCTAAGTACTAGAAAATATTATTTGTACTATATCATTTAGCTAACTAACAGGATGAATTTGAAATAGAAATAGGGTACTGAGGAAAAAATTCATTTCCTAACAATATCATAACTATACTTGAGGACTATTCATGTCTGAGTACCAACTCAGGCACATATTAACTATGACTTAACATTAATTATTATAGTTTAGATCTATACTGTTCCCCCAAAATCTTATTTTAAAGGCTTGTTCTCCAACCTGTGGTACTATTGGGAGGTTGAAGAATGTTTAAGAGAGATGAGTGACATGGGCACAGTTTTATTCACATTCCTTTTGTACAGTACAGCTCCCTAGGTATGATCTCAGCCATGTTTCAGCCAGAATCCATGTTGATTGGCTTCATGACCTGCTCTGAATTACTACATCATTACTCTCATCGGTTGCTGCCTGTACTGCCTGTACTTTCCAGCTTTAAAATATATTTGTTACATTTTGCCCATGAAGATAGGATACACAAAGTATACTTCCCAAACTATAGTCTGAAGCTCATGTTTATAGTTTAATTTAATTTACAAAAATTAAGGGGAGGGGAGTCAGAATTATATCTAGGACTTATGCATAATAATCATGCTCCTGAGCAATATCACCAGCCCATGAATCTTATACTTAGGCCTGAGGAAAAAACATTGTCATAATGTTATCTTATCATGTTGCGAAACTACTCAATGTGCCTTAGAATTGGAACTACATTGGATGCTTTATTTCTACTTTGCCTAGGCACATAACCAAGTCTTGAAGACACAATTTTTAAATTAAAATCCTGGTATTTTCTGTGCCTAGAATCTATGTGAAAACAAAATAGTTAGGGGCCAGGAGTGTGGCCTAGTGATTGAGGGCTTGCCTAGGACGCACTAAGCCCTGGGTTCAATTCCATGGTACCACATACACCAAAAATGTTGGAAGTGGTGCTGTGGCTCACGAGTGCTAGCTAGCCTTGAGAAAGTTCAAAAATAGTACCCAGGCCCTGAGATCAAACCCCAAGACTGGCAAAAAAAAAAACCAAAACAAAGTTAATCATTTTAAAGATGTCAATTATAATTTTGCATTACATGTCCAATCATGAAAGTTACTAAATTTTCTAATGCATTGCAAAAAGGCATATTGCTTATGGGCAATTACATATTAGCCTCTTATTTATGACATTCTAAGGGAAATTAAAAAACACTCTCTTTAGGGAGAAATAATTTAATAACCAGAACATTGTAAACTAGTAAATAGGATTTGTTCAGAATATTTGCTTCTGCCATTTGCATTAACATTTTAGAAATAATCTATTATATTCCCAATTTTCTTTTCTGTTCTATTTTCTTTGACATTTTATTTGCTATATTTATTCAGTCAAGTTATGTAATAAAGCAGAGATGTTAAGAACAATAACAATAATAATTTCTTGGATTTTAAATATCTTTTTGAGAATAACAGAAGAAAGGCTCTTTTAAAAAACATCCAACCCAGGGCTGGGAGTTTTGCCTAGTGGTAGAGTATTTGCCTAGCATGCGCGAAGACCCGTGTTCGATTCCTAGGTACCACATACATAGAAAAAAAAACAAAAGGTGTGCTGTGACTCAAGTGGGTGAGCACTAGCCTTGAAAAAGCCCAAGGACAGTCCTCAGACCTTGAGTTCAAGGCCCAGGACTGGCAAAAAAAAACAACAACAACAAAACAATATCCAACCCATGCCCAGAGTTCAAGCCTCACGACAGACCAAAAAAAAAAAATCAAAGAAAACCTTTCATAGAAAATATGTATTTTAAAGGGTATCAATGTATGTGAATTAAGGCACCTTCTATCTGGCAAATATAATGTAACCCTTTTATCAATTACAATAAAATTATATGAAAAAAAGAAAATATCTATTTTTTTGAAATATATTTTTATTGTAATTAATAAAAGGGTTACATGATATTTGCCAGATAGAAGGTGCATTAATTCACATACATTGATACCCTTTCACATGTCTTGGTATCCATTTCCCTCCCCCTCCACACCCCCCACCCGTCTTGGTTTTCCCCCATTCCCTATCAAATTTCAAATATCCAAATACAAATAAATTCAATATATTAGATAACAAAGTGAGATACTATAACAATATGTTTTCCCCTTGTTTAATAATAACAGTAGCTGTTATTTACTGAGAATAAATGTATTAGGTATATTATTTCATTTTTGTCCAGAGTTCTCAGAATAAGAGATCAAGCTAGATGACTCAGGCCCAGTTACTCTGTGTTTTGAGAAATCATGACACCGTGGGTGGCATTATGTTTAGAATACATCCTGTTAACTTATAATCCGCAATTCGAATCTTAGATGTACAATGAGACACTTGAGAGATCTTTTCATAGATAAATGTAATTTTCTTATTTGACAAAATAGATATAATATTAGCTACCTCATAAGTTCATTGTTAGGATTAAAGCTAACATTATGACAAACATAAGCACTTGGTAAGCTCTTGTTATGACTATGATCCCTGTTCTTGGTCATTTCCTTGTGCAATAGATACAAACAGTGCTGTTTAGATCCTCTGAGATCCCTTTTGTTGGATCTGTGCTCTCATCTCCTTCCTAGTCTTGTATGTGTTACTTCTAAAGGACTTACACCTTTGTTAAGTGAAAATCTATCAGGAAATTCCCACAATTAGAGAGCCACAAGTTACAGGTAAATGAAACTCTAACCTGGAGAGCACAAAACCAACTGATAGAAAACCCCAAGACAGGGCATTTTCTGCAATGCAACTTACTATCCAGAGAATTTGATATCATACTGAGGCTGGAACTAAAACATCTTAGCCTTGCTTGGATCATCCTGCCCTTTTGCTGCCTCCCTTACCACTTAGAGCTTTTCCCCAAGAGTACTTCAAATAAATTATGAACACACTACTGTACATCTCAGAATTGGCTTTGACAAAGTCCAGCCTGCAACATTGTAAAGCTTATATTACTGAAACTTTTGCTATTGAACAAACTTCATTTCATGAGAAAAATTAATGACCTGAATCTAGGAGTGAACATTCAAATAAAAGATTCTTTATTTACTCAATATAGAAGTTAAGATGGTCCTAGCAATTTTTATCATAGTTATCAAGGTTTATGGTTTAAAAAAAGAGGTGAGGCAGATTTGACCATCTTAGTCAGACAGTATAATTTTCTGTTGCCTTTTTACCTTCTAAACTCTTTTGATTCTTTCTCTTTTTACTATGAGTTTAAATACAATCTGAATTCATTTCAGAGTTACTTAACTCTAACTCATCAAATACTCATAACTGAGTTCTTTTTTTTTTGCCAGTCCTGGGCTTGAGCTCAGGGCCTGAGCACTGTCCTTGGACTTTCTCAAGGCTAGAGCTCTACCACTTGAGCCTCAGCACCACTTCCGGCTTTTTTCTACATGTGGTACCGAGGAATTGAACCTGGGTCTTCGTGCATGCTAGGCAAGCACTTTAACCACTAGGCCAAACTCCCGGCCCCATCATAACTGAGTTCTACAAATAGATTTGATCACTTGTTCTACTAGATAACATTATGGACTATAGGAGAAGAACAGGATGATATGAAAGAAGACCCTACAGGTATTCTAGCATAGAATTCAAGGACTGTGTGACCATGAATTGAGGAAACATGATATCTTTATTTTTATGTAAAAAATAAAGTAAACCACAATTTAAACTGAAATGTAATGACTTCAGTTTTTTTGTAGACAGTAAACTACAGTAGTATTAAGTTGATCTGTAGCTTTGTGACAAAGAGAAGTTAGAGAAATTATAACAGCACATTGATGCTGTAATAAAATTTCAAAATATTATTTATGCTCATTACTACCTTAAAATAATGCTAATTATATCAGCCACATAATTTTATTTAATATGTAACATATTTACTTTCTCTGGTTATAGTAACTAATTTAGTGCATCCCATTTTCTTTATAAACATGTGTAATAGGTAATATACAGACAAAACCTAACTCTGAGAAAGAAATCCTTAGGCTTCACCAGATTAGCAGTGGAATCCAGAAACATTAAGATGTCTAATACAAACACTGACAGTCTAGTGAGGGAGAAAATGTGATTGACCCAGCATGAAGACAGTCAAGCCATAAGAAAAATACAGTTTTTTATTATTCAGTTTATTTTAATCTCTGCAGATCTTCAGTGGATCAGATAAAGACCAATTGTATTACGACAGACAATCTACTTTATACAGCCTACTCATTTAAACATTAATCTCCATTTAGACACCTCGATACCGAAGTAACCAGAAACAATATTTAGCGAACTTATCACCCAGTGGTTCAGTTAAGTAAACAAAATTTCATAGATGTATATAATATTCGTTATTGCCCCATCCCATAATTTTGTGAATTTTATAGCTAATGCTGTCTTTTCAGTCCTGTTTGTGTAGCACTCTCTCTCCCTCCTTGCATCTAACCCTTTGTGGCTACACTTAGTTGATTTGTTCCAGATAAGACAGGGAACTTAGTTCTTTTTCTTAAATACCTTCCCTTAACCATCAACATAGGGAATTTAGATCTGAAGCATATTATTGCAACAATAAAGAACTATGCTATAGAGTTGTAAATTGATATTTTGTAGGAGTCTAAAGGATGAAATAATTATAAATAAAATAGAAATTGGAGGGTTGCCTTGATCTTGACTTTGAACAGAGAAAATTATTTCGAGATTATTCAGTACAGGTCAGCTTCATGATGTGATACAAAATTGCCTTTAGGTAAGATGCAGAAAAAAATAAAAGCCTAATAATTTTAGCTGCATTTTTCTATTCTCCTGTGGTACTGGGTTGAACCCAGGATATTGTACTTTCTAGACAAGCAATTTTCCACTGAGCTATATCCCAGAACAAAGTTTTAAGAATTACAGAACTTATGCAGAAAATTACCTGAAATGCTAGAAAACTGACATTTTGGCAATAATAGATGTATTATGTGTTTTGTGTTTGAGTAGGTTCTTCTGATGGGATGTAAATCTAAGGGAAAAGTATATTGAATGAATACTGTATATTAAGCCTAATATTGTAGTCAACACAGTCTCTGCAGTATGGGATTAAGTTGGTACTGATCTTAGGGGGCTCATATAGATGCTTTATACTTGAAAGACACATAGAAGCCTGATAATCTCCTCTAGTCATGAACCATAGTCTAGTGAAGAGTTATCTGTCTACTACCATCACTTTCTAGATCCACCTAAGAGGCTCAAATATATATACATATGTTTGTGTGTGTGTGTGTGTGTGTGTGTGTGTGTGTGTGTGTGTGTGTTTATATTCTCTTTCAGACCAAGCAAGAAGGAGTAGTAGGAAACACAAATGCTCGCTGGGGAGAACAAACCTCTCAGTTTATTGATGACTCTAATGCAGTGAAGAAAAGGGGAAGAACTGTTTTGATAGAAATTGAGTTGTCAATAGTAATTGCAAGTGGAAAAAATACCAAGTATGTGACCACAGACAGAATTTATTGATTATTTTATAGCTTAGATTTTTTTAACTTTGTCTCTGATTTAGATAAGGTGTTTATAGGTCAAAATATCATTCTAAAACATCTCATTAACAAATTCTTCCTCCACATGGTCTCCTGAAAACAATTGCTATCAAATGTCTACTTTGTCATATTGATCTATAATAATAATTCTCCAAATGCACTGCCCAGTTATCAGCAATATTCTCATAATGGGATACCATTTCCATTTGAATATGACACAAGATGACAATAATTTCCTTTATATTCTCTTTGATACCTAAACTTCACCCTACCTCAGTGGTAGAACCTATTAGATGCTGTCCAGTGTGCATTTTTCCAGCCTTCCTCCATATATCAACCTGCTTTTGTCAGATTTTTTAAATTATTAACCTCTAGGACTATGGTTCTTAAGAACATTATTATTGGTGTGCAGATGGATATGAAGCCAAATATGGGCTACCCAGACATATAACCTAGAGTTTATATAAGGCTCTGGATATTTCTAATGAATCATGGTGTTCTAGTTTGGGAGGAAAAAAGCCAGCACATTGATGAAGCTAAGCCAAAAGAATAGCTGAAAATTAGCCAAGTATCAGTGACTCACACCTTTGATCCTAGCTACTTAGGAGTCTGAGATCTGAGGATCAAGTATTAAGCCAGCCCAGGTACCAGCCAAAAGCCAAAAATGGGGGTATAGCTTAAATGATAGAGTACCAACCTTCAGTGAAAAAGGTGAAGGACCAGCGCCCAGGCCCTGATTTCAATCCCCGATACACACCCCACTCCCTACATAAAACAATGCTGAAAAATTATGATAAACATCCTGATGTACTAGAACTTGCCTCTGAAGTTCTTAAACAATTTTACTTAATAAAGAAAAATAGATTAAGTTCTTGCTTAAATAATTGTCTTAATTATTTATGGTAGTGTGAAAAAAAGTTATATGAAGCAAGTTATTATATAAATTCAAGGAGTCAGAATTAACATATCTTGAGGCTATTTCTATAATCTCTATATAGTCAACATTTCTTGGCCTTCTATAGGCCAACTACAGTTTTAGAGAGAGGTTATGGAGATTGAGCTCAGAGCCTTGTTTTTGCTACTCAGCCACCCTCACCCCGATTGGCCATTTTTATTGCCAGATTCACAAAGTTATAGGTAGGTCCAATTATAGATAAGACTTTATCTATGGTATAGACCAGGGGCCAGCAATATTTTTTCCTGTATAGGACCAGAGTAAATATTCTAGGCTTCACAAGCCATATATTCTAGTTCTATGCTCCAACAGCTTTACCACTGCAATAGGAAAACAACAATATATAATATATAAGCAGATACATCTATATTTCATTATAAAATTTTTCTCTTTTTCATCAGTGTATATTAATTATATAAAGGAGTTTCATTGTGATACTTATGTACATATATATATACATTCCATATTTCATCAAATTCACCTTTTCTGTTACTCTTCATTATTCCCCTTTTCCTTTTAAAATGATTTCTCCTAGTTTTTATTCTATTCTAATAAATTTTATTTATAAGAGCAAGCTGAGGGGGGGTGGTATTGGAGCTAACACCCTGGTTTGTTTTAGCAAAAAGTTGCATACATCTAAAAGACTCGATACCTATCTCAGGGAGAAGGTGGGACAACTATTTTTCCAAGAGAATCATTTCATAGAGTTAGTTTAGAGACAGTTATCCAAGCATGTGCTCCTGGGTGTGAGATTGGATGATTTTATAGGGTGACCTCATCTTCAATCAGTAGTACTACAGCTTACCTAACTTTTATTTCCTGTAGTAGGAGAATGATAAAGAACCTAGAAAATATTAAGAGAAGAGCCTGCAAAATTGCAAGGGAAAGATTGCAAATTTATTTTCTAGGTGAGATAAGGTTATATTTATAGTTCCATTAACATATAAGGAGAGTGGCATGCAAAGTGAGCCTTTGGAGTGGTAGAACTGCAAGTCGCCACTTTGCAGTCTGGTTCCAGTGCCTATACTCTAGTCTTGTGCCACTTGGCACTTTGGGGTGATTTGTCTGATCTCTCAGCAGATCAGAAAGTAATAAAAAGAGAGTAAACTATCCAATGTCTACCTCACATTACTGAGTATATTTCTCAGTTCAAAAAGATGTCCTCATTTTATCTTCTTGTCATTCCAAAAGTGTGTATTGTAATGCATGATGGCTATGGCAAGTGAAACTTAAAAGACATTCATCGTCTTGTTCAGCCAATAAACAGAGCTGAAATTTGATCACTTCATCTATGCTTGTTGACTCTGTTGAAAGCTTACCCACAGCTATCAGAAAAGAAAAGCAACAAAACAGAAAACATTGCTTTAGCCTGGTATTTACTGACAGATCTGACCTATAAGCTGTATAGCATTATCCAAAGTTGTTATAATTTGTATTAAATATGAAAACTGACAAGAGTTCTTTATGTAGTTCTTCTTTTCATGCCGACTAAAAGCTGAAACGCAAATGCATCAGACTTTGCTCTACATAGCTGGCTCCATAGAAATGTACACCTAATCAAGCCAGAACCTAGTAATATCAAAAGACCATATACTGCAGCCTGGAAATTGCCATTCTGTTCATGTTTTTCCCTTTTATATAGCTTATTCCTTCAGTTCAGTCCTGGTGGAAGGGAATGAGAGAGAAATAAGAGGAGAAAGTATAGTCACATTGACTCTTTGGAACCGGACACATAAGCGAAATATGTGGTTCAGCGGGATTAGCAGTTATTTGAAGAGCTATACATTCAGCTGGAAAATTAGGGAAAACAGTAAGTGCCAAGCAATAAGATCCTCTTAATACTCTACAAATGTTTGATCTACAAGGCCATTCATTTTTCCAAATCCAAGAACTTTACCAATAAGAAAGAAATTAGATTGACTTTCTCAAAAGCCTAAATAGCCACTGTCTTCTTAAAACACCAGAGGAGCTAGTGGATAGGACTTCTAGTTTGTTAAATATTTTGCTGCAGTCCTAATAAAACTACCGCAAAGCTTCTTAATGTATTAACAGAAATTCCCAGCATGAACATGCTGGTTTCCTAATAGAAATCAAACTCTTAATGAGTCACCAAGTTACAAAGATGACCCAGGTCATACTTAAATGAATTTAAAACTTTGTAGAGCTTTCATACCAAGATCTTACTAATTTCCATAAGAGAATACATGATATAGGGCAAGTGGGCAAATAACTGACATTTTGACTCTATAGCATTTCTCCAAGTAGTTCGTTCTTATAAAATTTATAAGCATCAGGCCATAATTACCTGGTATTTCGAGACATGTAAAATATCAAACTGTCCCAAGTAAATAAACATGTATTTGCCAGACCATTTTGTTTAAAATAGTCACAAATAGTCAGTTACCTGTCTAGAGTTCATATATATGTAGATATACACACAGATATATAACATATACAGCCATACATATACAAATATACATACTTGTATCTATAAAGAGCTATAATTTTATATATGTGGCACATAATATATCAAATCAGAGATAAAGATTGTATATAGAATTAGAAAAATGTGCTATATTTTTCAAGATAAATACATATGTACTAGGGAAAGAGAAGAGAGAAAAAGAGCAAGAGAGTAAGAGAGATTCTATCTTTATCATGGCTCTTCCCCTATGTTCTCATTTGGGACTCTTCCTCTTTTTATAATATCTCTAGCTAAAATTGAGGTATAGTTTATATACATCCACGAAACCACCATTCCCTTTTACTGTACATTGCAGTGACAGAGAACCAGAAAGTGCATGTAATCTAAACTATGATTGACAGTGGGGGCTGAGGCTAGGGACATCTTGTCCTCTAATATAGGTCAATTCATAAGAAAATATGTAATGATAATTTTATTCTTGAGAAAATAAATATTTTGGGGGCCGGGGGTTTGGCCTAGTGGTAGAGTGCTTACCTAGCATGCACGAAGACCCAGGTTCGATTCCTGGGTACCACATACATAGAAAAAAAAGCTGGAAGTGGTGCTGAAGCTAAAGTGGTAGAGCTCTAGCCTTGAGAAAGTCCAAGGACAGTGCTCAGGCCCTGAGCTCAAGCCCAGGACTAGCAAAAAAAAAAAAGAAAAGAAAATAAATATTCTGAAAAAGTTTTATTGTCGGATGATGTACAGAGTGGTTATAATTACATACAATGAGTATATTTCTTTTTGTACATTGTTGCCCACTCCCACATTTTTCTTCCACTCCCCCCAACTCTACTCCAAGTTGTAAAGTTTATTTCCAACACATTGTCTTATAAGTATCTCTGTTACACTGGTTCACCCTTTTCCCTTTGTCTTACCATTTTGTTGTTCCCCTTTACTTCCCTAATTCAAATAAACATATACAAATACACCAGGAACCAAAATCAGATACAGTGACCACAGGGGAAAAACCATAGGGGAAAAAATGAAAGAAAAAAGAAATAACCTCACATAATACATTAAAAACAGCAACCACATAGAAAAACCTCATGTTTTCTTATCATGGAGTCCATTTCATCTTATATGGTCAGATGTACATAGCTATTGAGTTATTGTGATCCTCTGCTAGGAAAATTCTAAACATAAACTACTTAATAAAAATGAAGGAAACCCTGGGCGAGGAGTTTATCCTAGTGGTAGAGTGCTTGCCTAACATGCACAAAGATCCGGGTTGATTCCTCGGTACCACATACATAGAAACAAAACAAAACAAAACAAAACTGGAAGTGGTGCTGAGGCTCAAGTGGTAGAAATATAGCTTTGAGAAATTCCAAGAACAGTGCTTAGGCCCTGAGCTCAAGCCCAGGACTAGAAAAAAAATGAGGGAAACCTGTAAGGACCTCCAGGATAAGGGAAAAAAAAGCCAGATAATGAGTGACTGTTGTCCTTAATGTACTATGTTATCACTCATCTCTTTTGCCATCACTTGGTTATCTCATTTTGTTACAATTTTTCACCTTGTTATCTGATATATTTTATATGTGCTTAATTGGTTATTTGAAATTGGATAGGGAAGGGGGGAAAAATCAAGATAAGCAGAGGGAATGTGGGAGGGAAATGGGACCATGTCATGAGAAAGGATATCAATGTTTGTGAAGTTATACACCTTCTATCTGGTGAATATAATGTAACCCTTCTATTAATCACAATAAAAAATTACTTAAAAAAATGAGAGTACAGACAATAGGGACACTGCCTAGCTCTCTCCCACAAAAAGAGAGAACCAGGGAATCCCACGAGCCAACTACCTTAAGAAATCCACAACAACAAACTCAAGAAGCAACGGAGAAGGACTCAAACCGGAAAAGAAATCCAGATAAAGCTCACATCCAACTTTCTCAAAGAATTCGGAACGCGAGGACCCCTCCCCCACCGCGCCGGCTCTGAGCTGCAAAAAGCCTCCGTGGAGGGCACCATGCCGGGCAGCCCCGACCGCTGCAGAAACCAGCACAGGACCGCGCCAGCCAGCAGCGGAAGCAGCGGAACCCAGACGAGGACCACAGGCGGCAGCGGAGACCCGAGGGGAGCGAAAGACTCCCCACCACCGTGGAACACCCACAGCAAACGCAGAGGCTTGAGTAGCCCAGTGGGTCCCCAAACCAATCGGGAAAGCAGAGCTGGTGCCAAGCAATAGAACTTAACTCAGACCCCTCCACCCCGCCTGAGAAAGACTGGCAGGAGCAGGGGGGCAAGGAATTAAGAATCCTGTCCCTTCCCTTAACAGCCCACTCCCCCAGGCCATTGACTGGCGACTGACAGGTGGGCGGTGCTAAGACCCAGCACCCCACCAAGGGAGGCGGAGGTGTCCCAGCTCCCACCCGCCCAACAGCCTCCTCCCCCAGGCCTCGGGGAGGACTGGAAACAGGCAGGCAGGCAGGGGGCAAAAACCCAGCACCCCACCAAAGAGGGCGGAGCTATCCCTGCTAGCACCCGCCCAACAGGATCCTCTCCCAGGCCTTTGTCCGGAAACTGACAGGCGGGCAGACACAAAAACCCAGCACCCCACCAAAGGTGGCGTGGGTGTCCCAGCTCACCCGTCCAACAGGATCCTCTCCCAGGCCACTGGGTCTGGAGAGTGGGGGGCGCTGAGACCTTGCCTTACAAGAGTGGGTGGGGTCTGTGGGAGTCTGGGAACCAGCATCTGTCTGACTCAAGTCTTGAGCCGGGCACCCTCCAGCTGGGAATCCTGAGCAAGACAGCACTGAGAGGCCCCACACAGTCACAGACTCCTGGCCAAAGCGTGGAAACACAGCAGGGAACTGAAGGGCCAACCAGTAGCCGAGCTCGCATTCTGAGAACCAGAAAGGCGCGGCTCCGCCCTTGGAGCCCAAGTCCTCAGCTGGGCCCCGCCCCTGGAAACAGAGGGGACACCAGCTGGCCTGAGAGTCCCTGGAAACTCTCAAACTCCAGACCCTTGGCCGAGGGCCACCCCTGGAAGCAGCGCAGGAAAACCAACCGTCTGCCCAGCCGGCTGAGACTGAAGCATGCAGACCCATCCCACGGCCCACTGTGAGGCCACTGGTTGGGCTTCGAGCTAGTCCTACAGCAGCACACAGCCTCTGGGAACAGGCCCAACACCTGCAAAAGCTGCAAACTCCGACCTAGTCAGCAGAGGAATCAAATTGGCTGAGAACCACCAGTCCCAATCCAAGTAAAGACCGCCACCTACTGACCACAGAGCGAACTACAACAAGAGTTCTCCATGCCTAGAAGAGCACAAAGACGAATTACGACATACATAAATAATCAAAGTCCCACACAAAGCCCAAAGGGAAACAAGAGCGAAGGGACGAGAGAGATGTCACCATCCCGAGAAATGATACCTGAAGAGACACGAAATATGACCCAAATCAAGGAGCTGATTTTGGAAATGAAGGCTGAATTCCAAAATAAAAGCAAGAAATTTCCAAGGAACTCTTCGAATTCAAAAGAGAAGTGGAAGAAAAGTTCAATACCAGACAGGATCAGCTCAGTGTCCACACTTCAAGCAAAAATGGAGGCATTAAGCAGCAGATTGATGGAGATGGAGAATAGAACATCAGGAACGGAAGATAAAACACAAGAGCTGGAACAGAGAATCGCCACCTTGGAAAAATCAGTCAGAATCCACCAGAGAGAGCTCCAGGAACTGGCAGATGCAGCAAAGAAGTCTAATCTTCGTATAATAAGGATTGAGGAGGGCGCAGAATTTCAGGACAAAGGAATGCAACCCTTATTCACCAAAATCATAGCAGAGAATTTCCCCAACCTCAAAAGGGAAAATACTCACATTATTGAAGGTTTCAGGACTCCAAACAGGCAAGATCTTAGAAGGAACTCATCTAGACATATCATAGTAAAGACACTAGATCCAAATACCAAGGAATTGATCTTAAATGCTGCAAAAACCAAGAAAGAGCTATACTACAATGGGAAAAAAATTCGAATCACAGCAGATCTCTCCACTCAAACTCTAAATGCAAGAAAAGCTTGGAAAAACATCATTGATGTCCTGAAGACCAACAACTACCAACCCAGACTGATATAGCCAGCAAAACTAGCATTTACATTTGAAGGAGAACAAGAATATTTCACTCCAAAGACAAGCTTTATGAATACATGCACACTAAACCAGCGTTACAAAAAATATTAATTAATCTAGAACAAATTGTAGAACATCAAGAACCCCCATCAAGAAGTGAATATCTATAATTCACTAAACACAAAAGGGGAAAAAAAGAGACAGAAAGAAACTTAGAAGTAAAAACAAATAATGACAATGGACACTGACCACTTCTCTATAATTTCCCTAAATGTGAATGGGCTGAACAATCCAATCAAAACACACAGAGCAGCAGACTGGATTAAGAAACACCACCCATCCATATGTTGCCTCCAGGAGACCCACCTCACTGCCAAAGACAGAAACAAATTCCAAGTGAAAGGATGGAAATGAATTTTCCACTCCAATGCACCAAGCAAAAAAGCAGGAGTAGCAATCTTAATCTCCGACAAAATTAACTTCTCAGTAAAATCAGTACATAAAGACAGAGATGGCCATTACATATTAGTAAAGGGTACAATCCATGCCCATAATATTACAGTTATAAACATTTACTCCCCCAACACGGGAGCACTCAAATTCATCAAACAAACTCTCTTAAAAATACAGAACAAGATAGACTCAAACACAATCATAGTGGCAGACCTCAGTACACCACTTTCAACAAATGACAGATCAACTCAACCAAAGTTAAGCAAAGATACCATCGACTTAAACGACACCATAGCCCAGCTGGGCTTAACAGATATACAGAGTCTTCCACCCAAGGGCGAAACTTTTTACATTTTTCTCAGCAGCACATGGAACACACTCCAAAATAGATCAGATAATAGTTCATACAGAAAACTTAAGCAGATACAAGAGGACTGATATAATCCCATGCATTCTATCAGACCACAGTGGAGTCAGACTAATTCTAAACAACACAGTCAAAGTTAAAAAACATTCAATCACTTGGAAACTGAACAACACACTTCTGAATAACTCCTGGGTAACAGATCAGATCAGAAATGAAAACTTCCTTGAATGTAATGACAATCAAGAAACATCACAAAGGAAATTATGGGACACAGCAAAGGCAGTTCTAAGAGGCAAATTTATTGCACTAGGAGCACATATTAAAAAGACATAAGAAGAGCACGTAAATAACCTTAAAAAAAACTGAAACACCTAGAGGAGCAAGAAAAATTAACTCTAAAACAACTAGAAGGAAGAAATAACAAAAATAAAATCAGAAATATCAGAGATTGAAATAAGATCTACTATACACAAAATTGATAAATCAAAAAGTTGGTTCTTTGAAAGAGTCAACAAAATAGACCCTTGGCAAGATTAATCAAAAATAGGAAAGGGGAGACTCAAATAAACAAGATTAGAGACCCCACGGGAACAATCACCAATGATTCCCAAGAAATTCAGTCCATAATTAATAGGTACTACTAGGACCTATATTCAAAGTAACAAGAAAATCTAGTAGAAATTGATGATTTCTTAAATAAATATAGGCCACCCACACTGAACAACGATGAGGTAAACAAATTGATCAGACCAATCTCTTACAATGAAATTGTGGAAGCAATCAGGGAAATGCCAACCAAAAAGAGCCCAGGTCCAGATGGATTCACTGCGGAATTCTACAAGACATTTAAAGATGAAATAACACCTATACTCTTGAAACTCTTCCAAGAAATAGAAACAGAAGAAGCAATACCAAACTCATTTTATGAAGCTAATATTACTCTCATCCCCAAACTAGGGAAAGACCAAACAAAAAAAGAAAACTACAGACCTATTTCTCTAATGAACACAGATGCAAAACTCCTCAATAAAATATTGGCCAACAGAATCCAGAAACAAATTTAAAAAATCATACACTACAATCAAGTAGGCTTCATCCCACAAATGCAAGGCTGGTTTAACATTCGCAAATCAATCAATGTAATACATTACATCAATAGAGCTAAGGATAAGAATCATATATTTTCTCTGGATGCGGAGAAGGCATTTGACAAAATACAACATCCATTCATGTTGAAAGCACTAGAAAAAATAGGAATAAGAGGTACATTCCTCAAAATAGTGAAAGCCATATATGAAAAACCTATAGCCAGTATTATACTAAATGGTGAAAGACTGGAACCATTCACCTTAAAATCAGGAACTAGACAGGGATGCCCACTCTCTCCACTTCTCTTCAATATAGTGCTGGAGCCCTTAGCCAGAGCAATAAGGCAAGAAAAGGACATCAAAGGGATCCACATAGGGAAAGAAGAAATTAAACTATCCCTATTTGCAGATGACATCATCCTGTACTTGAGTGACCCAACAAACTCCACTCCCAAACTTCTAGAATTAATAAACTACTTTAGCAAAGTGGCAGGATACAAAATTAACCTTCAGAAGTTAGTAGCCTTTTTGGACACCAACAATACACAAACAGAAGCCCAAATCAAGAAAATGATCCCATTCGCCATAGCCCCCAAGAGAAAAAAATACTTAGGAATATACTTAACCAAAGATGTAAAGGAATTATTCAATGAAAACTATAAAAGCCTAACAAAAGAAATTAAAGAGGACACTAGGAAATGGAAAGACATCCCATGCTCATGGCTAGGGAGAACCAACATAGTGAAAATGGCTATACTGCCAAAATTGATATACAAATTCAATGCAATCCCCATCAAAATCCAAAGACATTCTTTACTGAAATAGAAAATATAATCCAAAGATTCATATGGAACAAGAAAAGACCTAGAATAGCCAAAACAATTCTAGGCAAAAAGAGCAATGCTGGTGGTATTACAATACCAGACTTCAAACTCTACTATACAGCCATAATAACAAAAACTGCTTGGTATTGGCACAAAAACAGACCAGAAGATCAGTGCAACAGAATAGAAGACCCAGAAATAGAACCAGATACCTATAGTCAACTTGTATTTGACAAAGGAGCCAAAGATATACAGTGGAACAAACACAGTCTAGTCAATTATTGGTGCTGGCAAAACTGGGCAGCCACATGCAGAAAAGTAAAACTTGACCCTAGCCTGTCGCCATGCACAAGCATTAACTCAAAGTGGATCAAAGACCTCAATGCCAGACCGGAAACCGTGAAACGGCTACATGATAAAGTAGGAGAGACACTGGAACTCATAGGCATAGGCAAAAGATTCCTGAACAGAATCCCAGGGTCACAATAGATTGGAGAGAGACTCAATAAATGGGACTACCTAAAAATAGTTTCTGTACAGATAAAAACATAGTCGCAAAAGTAGAGAGACAGCCAACCAACTGGGAAAAGATATTCACCAATAATACATCTTACAAATGCTTAATATCCAGTATCTACAGAGAACTCAAGAAACTAATCCCCCCCAAACCCAATAAACCATTCACTAAATGGGCAACGGAACTAAAGAGAGACTTATCAGAAGAGATTAAAATTGCAGAGAAGCATATGAGAAAATGTTCATCATCCATGGTCATAAAGGAAATGCAAATAAAAACAACCCTAAGATACCACCTTACCCCAACAAGAATGGCCAAGATTTTGAACTCGGACAATGACAGTTGCTGGCAGGGTTGTGGAGAAAAAGGAACCCTACTACACTGCTGGTGGGAATGCAGACTAGTTCAGCCACTCTGGAAAGCAGTGTGGAGGTTTCTTAAAGAACTGAAAATAGACCTTCCCTATGATCCCGCCATACCACTTCTGGGCATCTATCCTGAACAGCATTATCCAGGATATTATAAAGACACCTGCTCAGCTATATTCATCTCTGTACTATTCACAATAGCCAGGCGATGGAAACAATCCAGATGCCCTACTGCAGATGAATGGATACAGAAAATGTGGTATATATACACAATGGAGTTCTACATAGCCAACAGACAAGATAAAATAATGGCATTCACAGGGAAATGGATGAACCTAGAGCGAATCATGTTGAGTGAGACAAGTCAAGACCTAAGGAACAAAAGGCGCATGGTATCCTTAATATGCGGGTATTAAATCCAAAGTTTACAAGAACGAGGACTCAATAACTGTATACCCAAAGCTATGAACATGGTAATGGAAATACAAACATAACTATATAGACATAAAAACCTATGACTCTATAAATATAATGTTATCTTTCTTAAATTTATATGTTTCTATGTCATACAAACCCTTAGCCTAATTTTGATTAGGTTCTAAATACTAAGTCCCAGTGATTGTAAATAGAGATTCCCTCCTTGAACACTTGTTTGTTAAACTTGTCATTTAAAATATGATGTAAAAATTCAACATTAATAAATTCTTTTTTAAAAAAGGAACTTAAAGTCCTTTGATGTGTAAGTTACACATCAAAGCCCAATACCCCATCATGGGATGTTAATCAATGTGATACAAACATGGCACATTGTCATGTAAAAGCTTCTTTGATCATATATACCACCATTTTCCAAGGCTGTGCTAACTGAACAGGTTTTGGGGCAGTGACTTGGAATGATGAAGTCTTTAAAAGAGTCAACTGTAATGCAATCTGAAGACATTTCTCTTTATGCACTTTCTAAAATTCTGGTCTCATCAAAGGAACCCAAATGATGACTATTTGAGCACATTTATAGGCTTCTTTCCCCAGAAACATATCTACTGAAAATATCTAACCTCTACTTTTTTCACCCAATTTCACAATTTTATGTGGATGAAAGTGTAAGTTGTCCATGAGTACTCTCCTTTTGTTCCCTGGATTTGGAATTATTCCCAAACTGCTTTTTCAAATGATCATCACTAGAAACTTAAGTGGACACAACACTTCTAGAGCCAGTTACTTATGGAATTCTAGCCTCTTCCCCCAGCAAAGCAAATCCCCCACTAACTGCAAATTTACTGATTTTCTGTTTTATCTTCAGTAAAAACCATGCTTAAAGTAAAAAAAAACTGAGGAAAACCATGGAATCTATATTTCTTTGGTTCTGGATCACTTCACTTAATAGTATGTTTTGCAAGTCATTCCGTTTCCTTATGAATGTGGCAATATCATCTTTCATTTTAGATTTTAGACATATGAACATCTTATCTTTGTGATAATATTACAGGAATTTTTTCTCATATTGATTAGAAGTTGTGACTTAGTTTAAAACTGTAAAAGATTAAACTACCATACATTTAATACTTTTGGGGGTTTTTTGCCCGTCGTGGGCTTGAGCTCAGGGCCTGAGCACTGTCCTTGGACTTTGTAAAGGTTAGAGCTATACCACCATTTCTGGCATTTTTCTATGTATGTGGTACCGAGGAATTGAACCCGGGTCTTCGTGCATGCTAGGCAAGCACTCTACCACTAGGCCAAAATCCCGGCCCCCATTTAATACTTTTTAGAATAATTATTGCAGAATAATTAAATACAACTGGTAAACATTAATGCAATTAACTGAAATAAACCATTTACATAGCAAGGATATTTGAAAGGTCTTAAAACTTAATAATGGATGGAAATCTGTAAAGAGCAAATGCCTATGACATATGTAAAATCCTTATAGTGATTTTAATATGCTGAGCTCTCAATCCTATTAATTAAACATTTGATATCGTCTGATATTTTTTCTTCATAGAAGTAACAGGTGTATTATGAAAAATCAGGAATATATAATGTGAACCTTCAAATCTCAGGTATAATTCTCCTGCCTATAGGCAATTATTCATTATGTTAAATTTCTTTCTGGCAGTTTTTATGTATGTTCATATAGTTTTCATGTAATTGGAACTATATTGTATATGCTAGTTTGTTTATTGCCCCTGAAACCAGACACCTGAGAAAGCAAAGTCAAAGAGAAGAAAGACTTTACTCACAGTTTCAAATGTTTCAGCCCATTATGGTGAGGAGGCCGTGGCAGAGCAGAGCCTCTCACGTGATGATGCCTGGGAAACAGAAAGAGGCCTGTGGTCTCTGGCCTTTTTTTTGCCGTTTCTATTCCATTCAGATCATCAGCCTATGAAGTGGCACCATTCACGGTGTGAGATCCATGAACATTCTCAGCTTAAAACGTTTGGCCTTAATTAGACTGATTCCTATCTTGTGTTGCCTTCAATTGAAAAATCATTTCTTAGGAATTATATAGTGTATATATATAATATATATATATATTCCTTCCTGTTTTGTTGTTGGTTATAGGGCTTGAACTGAAGGCCTAGGTGCTGTCCCATAGCATCTTTGTACTCAAGGAGAGTACTCCACCACTTCAGCCATAGTGCCACTTCTGGTTTTTGAGTGGTTAACTGGAGGTTAGAGTCTCAAGGGGCCTTTTGTGCCACTGCTGGCTTTGAACTGTGATCCTCAGATCTCATCCTCCTGAGGATTATGATCATGAGACACTGGCACCCAGCATATATATTCCCTCTTAGTCAAATCATTACAAGGTTCCTTTTGGCAATATGAAATTATTATTACATATCTTCTTCACTGTTTTGATAAATTTGTACCCTGTGTTAATTAGCATTTGTATAGATATTAGTATTATATATACGTATCCTCTTCCATTTACTATTGGGTGTTCATATTTCAGTATCAACATTGTTGTTGTTGTGTATGTGTAAAAGAGAGAAAGAGAGAGAGAGAAGAGAGGGGTTGTATTTTGCCTAAGCTAGGCTTGAACCCAAAATTCTCCTACCTCAGCATTTCTAGTGCTAGGATTACAAGAATGTATATTATTGTATATTATTGTATTACACACTGAAAGCCTATACTTCATAATCCAATTGATATACAGTAATATAGAACAGAATTATTTCCCATATTTGATAAACTCTTTATAAAATTATTATTTTTTGGTCAGTCGTAGGACTTGGACTTTGGGCCTGGGTGTTGTCACTGAGCTCTTCAGTTCAAGGCTACCACCCTATCCAGGGCCCGGGCGTTGTTCCTGAGCCCTTCAGCTCAAGGCTACTATTCTACCGCTTGAGCCACAGGGCCACTTCCAGTTTTCTGGTGATTAACTGGAGATAAGACTCTCAGAGTCTTTAGTGTCTGGGCTAGCCTTGAACCTCTATCCTCAGATCTCAGTCTCCTGAGTAGCTAGTATTACAGGCATGAGCCACCGTGCCCAGCTTAAATTAGTATTTTTGAAGCCAGAATTTGCTCTCTTTAGCTCTGCAGAAGTAAATAATTCTATAGTATTTATACCATTTATAAGTGTAAAAATTAGGAAAAGATCTCCTGGGTCCTCAAATCAAAATAGCAGGTTCTTAAGAATGAAGGCTCCTCTCCAAATCCATCCTTTCCCTTCCCCTCCCCTCCCCTCTCCTATCCTTTTGTCCTCACCTCTCCTCTCCCTACTCTCCTTTCCTTCCTTCTCTTCCCCTATCCTCGCCTCCTTTATCCTCCCCTCCTCTCTCCCTTCCTTCTCCTCTTTTTACCTCTCTTCCTTCTCTTCTACCCCTTCTTCGCCTTCTCCCCCTCCCCTGCCCTCTTTCTTTCCTCCCTTGCTTTCTTCTCCTCTCCTCTCCTCTCCTCTCCTCTCCTCTCCTCCTCTTTCCTTTCCCTAGATGAATTTATGAGGAAGTATTCAGTGGTTACTCCATGCTCACCCGAAGCCTAGGCTCCTTCTAACTGATTATTTTAAAAATGAGCAAATACATGTGTATATTTACTTATATATGTGTAACATATATATATATACATGATATTTATTTAAGGAATAGTATATTCTCCAAATATTGAAGTAGTTTCCAAGACTATCACAATAGAGCAAAGAGCTCAGATTTAACTGGAGCTACTACAAAGACTCTTGGGAATTTATAGCCAGTGAGAAAAATGAACATCAATGGATAAAAAAAGAAATATCAAAAGTAAAGAGATTCTTGCTACACTGCCTTAGCAGAATTCTTGCTCAAAACTATGTTTTGAAAGACAGAGTTGGGGCCCCAGGAAAAGATCTAGTTGAAAAGATGTTTCAGAGGAATCTGTCTAATATTTGGCCAGTGAGAGCATTTGATACACACATCTTATGGTCCAAAGTGGCCATTATAGATGCAGTCATCTTATTATCATTCCAGTATGTCAAGGGAGGCTGATAGAAGAAAACAAAGTGGTCATGTTCCATTTTCTCTGTTCCTAGGAAGTTCCATGTTCAAATGTGTATACATCACTTTGTCCAGAATGTTGTCACATAATCATATTTAATTGCAAGAGAGCATGCATGAGCCAGATGCTGAGGGCTTATGCCTGTAATCCTAGCTACTCAGGAGACTATGATCTGAAGATCTCAGTTCAAAGACAGGTCAGGCCAGTCTAGAAAGTTCATGAAACCCTTATTTCTAATTAGCCACCGGAAAATCAGAAGTGGTGCTGTGGCTCAAAGTAGTAGAGCCTTTAGATGAATTGCTCAGGGACAGCACTCAAGCCCTGAATTCAAGCCCCATGACTGATGGGAACAAAAGCAAAAGGACACAATAAAAAAAAATCTAAGAGATAATGTTTTATTTCATAAATTAATATGTATCTATGATATACAAACTCTTAGCCTAATTTTGATTAAGTTTTAAAAACTAAGTGCCAATGATTGTATACAGAGATTCCCTCCTTGAACACCTATTTGTTAAACATGTCATTTTAAATATTATGTAAAAATCAATGTTAATAGATTCTTTAATAAAAAAAACCTAAGAGAATGAATTTAGTTAAGGGCTTAAAAATCATTTAGAAAAAACTAAGGGACAATGCCAAGGCCCTGAGTTCAAGCTTTATTACTGGCATACACACACACACACACACACACACACACACACACACACACACAAGTGCACAAAAACAATACTGTTTTAAAATGAAGCATATAAGGAAAAACAACAAAAAAGGAAATTTATGTATTTATCCATAATGAATTTGAAATAGTGACTTGATTTTTCCTACGCCATATACAACTAGGAAAGGTGCCACAAATGTTTGTTAAAATAACCCCTATCAATGAAAACAAATCCACATACACATCACCTAAAAAGGCAAAGTGGGAAAAGTTCTTTCTTTGAAGTACTTAAAATAATTTACTTTATATAGATCCAATTGCAGGACACTATAGACATAACTTAAGCAATTTTTATTTTATTTATTAAAAACTAAAACCCTCTACTATGTGCTTATACTCAGCAACAGAAGTGGTTTTGAAGAAATTTTCAAGGGTGTAATTTCCTCTTTAAAATATTTTTTTTCTTTTATGTTTCTTATTTTTTTCATTTATTCTGTATTGTTATTATAAAGGTAAATTACAGAGGGGTTACACTTACGTAAATCAGAGTGCATTTCTTTCTTTTTTATATGTTTTTTATTGTAATTAATAGGATTACATGACATTTGCCAGATAAATGGTGCATTAATTCCCATACATTAATACCCTTTCACATGTCTTGGTCCCCATTTCCCTTCCCCCCTCCCCCACCCCTCATCTTATTTTCCCCCGTTCCCTATCCAATTTCAGATAACTAAATACAAATATATCTGATATATCAGGTAACAAAGTGAGATAGTGTAACAATATGAGATAACCAAGGGATAGTAGAAGTGATGAGAGATAACATAGTGCCTTAAGAACAACAATCATTCATTATATGGCTTATGTTTACATCATATTTTAAATGACAAGTTTAACAAACAATTGTTCAAGGAGGGAATCTCTAATTACATTCTCTGGGACTTAGTATTTAGAACTTAATCAAAATTAGGCTAATGGTTTGTATGTCATAGAAACATATCAATTTATGAAATAAAACATTATGATTATAGAGTCATAGGTTTTTGTCTATATAGTTATGTTTGTATTTCCATTACCATGTCCATAGCTTTGGGTATGCAGTTATTGAGTCCTCGCTCTTGTACACTTTGGATTTAATATTAAGGATACCATGTGTCTTTTGTGTGCATTTAAATACCTCATTTCTTTCCATCAAGTCAATTTCATTGTCAAAGCAATTATCTTTAAAAGTCCAGTATTTTATCCTTGCTTCTTAAAGACATGCAACTTTGCTGCTTTTTGCTATATTGCTTCTATCACAATCTTCACTTTTTCTGAGTAATTTATCATTGGATAAATCAGGACATCACAGAATGTTCTGCTATTTGTGATAGTTGGGTAAGATGTTCTTGGGGTTTCTGATTATAAAAGCACTTGCTTATTTCTTGTTGGGCCAGGATATTGAGATAGTGATAATTTTAGGTTATTTCCAAAGAGAAAACTTGCTTTGCTCATCACAAAGAAATCAATTTCTGCTGTGCTTTTAACTGATCATTAATAAATAGCAATGTATTACATAACAGATTCCTCACTCTTTTGCAGTTGTAATAACTTATCTTTTTCACATGATCTATGAGATCCTTCTCTTAGGCCAGCTTTACTAAAAGGAGGGCTTCAGCTCAGGATTTAAAGCATGATGTATTTTTTAAAATACAACCCAGTAAGCACGACTGAGGAGGAGGAGGAGCCCCACAAAAATGAAAGGTTAGAGAGAGTCGTGTAAAGGGAATTTTAACATAGTTTCCTAGGGGCAGATAATGTTTACTGCTCTGTCTTCCTCATCTTCTTTAAGTGTTCAGAATGTCATTGTCCATTTACAATATATAGGAAAATGTTCAATGCCTCTGAAACACCCTTAATAATTCTCTGAATTCTCTTAATGATAGTAGGATATTTGTCAGGTTTTGGGGTTTTTTTTGGTGTTTTTCAGGTTTTAATGTTTCCCCCAAGTCCATTACTTTTCTGGTATATTTGCTCTTTTTGTGTTTGTTTTATTTGTTTTTACCTATTCACAGGGTTTGGGTGAGAACTCAAGCTGTTTAGAACTATCTTGAGAACTTCATAATGCTCTCTTTCTTTACATGAAGTTGACAGAATTCGTTAAGACTTCTTTTTCTGGACAAGTGTACTTTTAATCAGTTTCCTGTTGTTCTGTCTGAAACGTTTTCATCCAGACAAAACCTTACCTCCAGGTCTCAGAGGATGTTGATGCTTTGTAATAGCCTTTGATTGGAAAACTAATAAAAATCTTTATGAAGTCTATTAGAACCAGAGCTGGGCTTGTTGAATTACAGCTCCACTGGGGGAATGTTTGTCATGAGTTACCATGATGAGATTCATTTTGGGCAGATACTATATGGTGGGAGAAGAAGGGCAAGCAGAAGAAACCCTTCTTGCTCACCAAAGATTAACTTTCAGTGTACATTGTGCAGCTAAAAGAGACACAGCAGCCCCTGATAAATACAGCATCCTTTTTCAACAAAAATCCATTTGGAGAGATGGAGAATTGATAGTTATAAGAGTGTACAGTTTGGAATATAAAATTCTGTAATCTGAATCATCACTGCACCACCTAGTGGCCATATAACCCACAGAAACTTGCCTCTGAGAAACTACTTTCTCTCCTTTTTTTCATATATTTTTATTGTAATTAATAGAAAGGTTACATAACATTCGCCAGACAGAAGGTGCATTACTTCACATACATTGATACCCTTTCTCATGTCTTGGTCCCCATTTCCCTCCCCACCACCCCCACCCCTCACCTTGTTTTCCCCCTTTCCTATCCAATTTCAAATAACCAAATACACATATGTCCAATATATCAGATAACAAAGTGAAATACTGTAAAAATATGAGATAACCAAGGGACAGCAAAAGAAATGAGAGATAAAATAGTACATTAAGGACAACAATCACTCATTATATGGCTTTTGCTTCTTTATCCTAGAGGTCATTTCATTTAGTGTCATACTGTATGTATCTACGTTTTGCTCTATTGCAAATCTCTGCTAGAAGAGCCCAAGGTTTCTACTGATTATAACAAATGAGGGAAACCATTGAGCGTATGTTCCTTTGAGTCTGGCTTACTTCACTTAATATGATTTTTTCTAAGTCTTTCCATTTCCCTACAAATGGGGAGATGTCGTTCTTTCTGACAGCAGCATAGAATTCCATTGTGTATAAATACCACATCATGTTGATCCACTCATCAACTGAGGGACATCTGGTTTGGTTCCATATCTTTGCTATGGTAAATAGTGCTGCAATGAACATCGTTGTGCTAGTGGATTTAGTATGTCCTTGTTTCTTGGGTAAATGCAAGTAGTGGAATTGCTGGGTCATAGGGGAGTTCTATGTTTAGTCTTTTGAGGAACTGCCATACTGCTTTCCATAGTGGTTGAACGAGTTTGCACTCCCACCAACAGTGTAGTAGTGATCCCTCCTGGCCACATCCCGTCCAGCATCTGTTATTTGTTTTCTTGATCCCGGCCATTCTAACTGGAGTGAGGTGGAATCTTAGAGTTGTTTTGATTTGCATTTGTTTTATGACCAGAGATGTTGAGCATTTCTTCATGTGTCTATAGGCCATTTTTGTTTCTTCTTCAGAGATCGCTCTCTTTAAGTCTTTGTCACCCTGCACTAGAATTAACTCCAAATGGATCAAAGACCTCGAGGTAAAAGCCGACACACTGAAAACTTTACAAGAAGGAATAGGAGACACACTAGGCCTCCTTGGCACAGGTCTAAACTTTCTCAATAAGGACCAAGAAACACAACAAATCAGAGAAAGTCTGGATAAGTGGGACTGCATTAAACTGCAGAACTTCTATATGGCAAAGGGCATAGCTAGTAAATTAATTAGGAAGCCTACAGAGTGGGAGAAGATCTTCACCAACCATACAACGGACAAAGGCCTCATATCTAAAATATATCAACAGATCAAAAAATTGAATCACTCCAAAACTAATCTCCAAAGTAACAACCATCCCATTAAAAGATGGGCCAAAGTCTCTCCTTTTTCTTTTTGGTGATACTGGTATTTGAATCCAGAGCCTCATCCTTGTTCTGCTTGTTTGCTAGGCTTACTTTATTGCCTGAGCTATTCCAGCCCATTTTTGCTAACTATTTTCAGCGTGAAGATTAGGGACTTTTCTGCCTGGATTAGAATACAATCTCATAGTCTTCTACCTCCCAACCTCCAGAATAGCTTGAATTACATACATTAATGACTGGCATGCAGCTTTTCCTTTTTGTTTTTTGTGTTTTTTGTGTTTTTTTGTACTGATCATAGTGCTCAAACTTGGGGCCTTAATGCTTTCACTGAACTTTTGTGCTTAAGAGTAGTGCTCTACCACTTGAGCGACAGCACCACTTCTGGCTTTCTGGTGGTTAATTGGGGATTAAGAGTCTCATAGACTTTCCTACTGGGGGTGGCTTTGAACCATGATCTCAGATTTCAGCCTCTTAAGTAGCTAAAATTACCAACGTGGATCATGATTACTGGGCTATTTCCTTACTTTGTTATTTGCACATTAGTTATACAGTGTAAAGTATGACATTATTGTTCATGCATGCAATGTAGTTCTTCACTCTTTCCTCCATGTCTCTCCTTTCTCCTTTTTCTCTTCTTTTTCAACTATAAAGTGCGAGCAGGGGAATGTAGCCTAGTGGTAGATTGCACCAAGCCCTGGCTTTGATTCCTCAGTACCACATACAAAGGAAAAAAGCTGGAAGTGGTGCTGTGACTCAAGTGGTAGAGAACTAGCATTGAGAAAGCTCAAGGACAGTGCCCAGGACCTGAGTTCAAGCCCCAGGACTGGCAAAAGAAGAAAAGGAGGGGGGAGAGAAGAAGGAAGGAAGGAAGGAAGGAAGGAAGGAAGGAAGGAAGGAAGGAGGGAGGGAGGGAGGGAGGGAGGGAGGGAGGAAAGGAAGGAAGGAAGAGAGAGGGACTCATAATGCCTTTTTCATGGATTGTCAAAGTTTAATGTCACAAGTAAATAAGAGCACATGTCATTATTGTATCTTGATGTTTAACCTTCAATATTAGATTCTGCACACAGAAACTATAGTCAAAACAAAAAATAATGTATGAATATTTTTCACATTTTGCTTTTGCAGTTTGGGGAATGGAACGTTGGGCCTTTGACATGCTAGGCAAGATCTCTGCCACTGAGTTATACACCCATCCTAAGAAGGCAACTGTTTTATATTCAGAAATAATGAAAGGCAATATTGTCAGATCTGAAATATCCTCAAGCAAATGTGAAATAGCACCGGAGTTTATGGCATTGCTTTTAGGTGTGAGTGAAGGACAGAAGTGTTAGGAATTGTGCAGACATCAAATTCTGGCTGCTGGGACATTATTCTGTCTTCATACATTATTTCAGTGATATTTTTTCTCATTGTTTCTGGTTTGACAGTACATATCATCAGGCCCTGTTATTTTGCTCTCCTAATGGAATATGAAATTCTACCTCTAGACAATGATTAAGTTTATACATGTTGCACCAGAGCCTGAAACAAAACCTCAGAGTAACAACTCTGCAAGGGGACAATATTGGAGCTAATATCTATTGAGGTCCTTTTTGTGTGATACTAGGAATTCCACTCAGGGTGTGATGCTTGCTGGGCAAGTGTTCTACTAGTTAAGCTACACCTCAAGCCTTTTTGCTTTCTTATTGCCTTTGTTAGAAAAGAGATTGGGCTGTAGACAGCAGACACATTTTGATGAATTAAACAAGATGCAAATATATTCCAAATATATTTCTGTGTAATGTATAAGTCTTAGTTGGTTAACAGTATTGCTCTTTTGACCTTTAAAGCAAGAGTCTGGGATTCTTGCCTTATTGCTCCTGCATCTTGAAAATTCCACCCTCGATCTACACTGATTCAGCTATAGGTTACAGCCCAGACCCAGGGATAAAAGGTTGAGAGAAAGAGTCTTTCCGTTCCTTTTAGGGACATGAGTCTCATGCTGTACGTGTCATTTCTGATCATATTCCTTTGGTCAATGTTTACTCTCCTGACAAAAGCTCACTAAATCAACACTGGAAAATCGTATGTCACTAGCTATTTTTTGTTCTAACATGCTATAAATATATATTTATATATAAATGGGCCGTAGTGTTATATACCAACATCTGTCTACAGCATGAACTGACTAAATCAGATTAATTAGCATTTCTTCTCTTTAACATTTCATTTGGAAACATTAGTTTCTCTACTTCAGTTTTCCATAAACTATATAAGATATTGTGAACTATTGTTGTTCCATTGTGCTGTGGAACATTAGAAATTATTCCCTCTATTTTACTGCATTTTGGTACTGGTTATCTAACCTCTGGTCATTTCCCCTTCTGCTTACCCTCTCAGCCTCTGGCAATCACCATTCTTATATTCAGATCAATATTTTTTCACTCTACCATATGACACTATGTAATACCTGTTTTTGTGTCTATCTTCTTTCACTTATCGTTTTGCTGCAAATAAAAATATTTCATTATTCTTGATATGGGAACCATACTTTATTGGGTATAGTTCATATTTTCTTTATTAATTCATCCATTGATTCTTCCTCAGAATCCCCATAATGTCTGTATCTGTATATTTCTCATCACCCTGGACTCTGCTTCCATTATCACCATCTGTGTATAGCCACCTAAGCTGATTCCCTATCTTAGCTATTGCAAATAGTGATCTAATAATGCACACAATGAATGAGCATTTACTATGTACATTTAGAGTATATAAAGTATCCTTTAGCCTTCAAATGTTGTTTCTTTGGCATATATACCAAGAAATAAGATGGCTAGATCTATATTTAATTTTTGAAGAAGTTCTCTACTATTTGACATAATGACTGTACTGACCTACATCTCTTCCAACAGTGTAAAAGTGTTCCCTTTTCCACCTATCCTTAATGACATGCATTATCTTTGTCTTTGATAATAGCCATTCTGAGTTGAGGCGATATTCTGTTGTAGTTTTGATTTTCATTTTTCTAAGGAGTAATACTATTGAGAACTTTTTTCATGCACCGTGGAGTATGTGGATCAGGAATCCACTTTTAAATACATTATTGTCCCCTTCCTCGTTTAAAAAAATAACCCAGCTTTTGCTGTGTTATCTTTGAAATCCTGAGCTCAAGTGATCATTGTAATTCAGCCTCCTATATAGTTGGGTTTAAAGGCACATGCCATCATATCTGGCAAATTATTTTTGTTATGTCTGTAGGTTCCATGTGTGTTCTAGACGTTCATTTTCAGATAATTTGAAATCATTTTCTACCAGTCTACAAATTGAATCATCAATTTTGTCTCCTTAATTTTGTCGACCTTTACTATTTTTTAAATATATGTTTTAATGTATTTTTATTGTAAAGGTGATGTACAGAGTAGCTGCAGTTGCATAAGTCAGGTAATTAATACATTTCTTTTTAAACAGTGAAACCTCTACTTGTACTACTTTTGTCTACATTTCTTTATTTTTGCTTTAATTTCTTGCGTTTGGATGGTATTACCCAAAAATCATTGTGTATGAGAATGTCTTGAAGTAATTCTCCTAGTTTATTCTAGTGGTGTTAGTTTCAGGTCTTAAATTCAGGTCTTTTATTCATTTTGAGTTGATTTCTATTCAGTATAAGAGATACAGGTCATACTTCAATATTTTGCATATGAATACCCATTTTATCCAGTATCTTTTATTGAGGAGATTGTCTTTTCTCCAGTATATATTTTGGCAACTTTGGGAAGAATAAATTGATTATAGATTCATTAGTTTACTTCTGGGAATCTCTATTCTGTGGCCATTTTATATTCCATTATACTCGTATATTGGTTACTTTGGTTCCATACTATGTCTTGAAATCAGGTATTATCATGGCTCCAGCTTTATTCTTTTTTTGTTCAGTTATTACTTTGAGTACTGATGAAATAAGCATTCCACTAACAGAGACAAAAAGGAGAATAGATATTTTTAAAATTCAAATTGTCTTTACTAGAATCACTATGCGTCATGCCATACTAAATGATTACAAATATTATCCTATTTAATGCTCACAACAAGCCCATGAAGTTGCTGTATACAGAGCATATTTTGAGATACAGAGGAGATAAATCTCTTAAATCTTGACACACAGAGGTTAAATAATGGTTTCAAGATCTCAGAAAAATAAACTGCATAGCTATTTGAACCCAGGTTATCTGCCATCAGATTCATATAGTCAGGATTTTTACATAATCCTCACTTGCTCATTATTTCCCTTGGGCCTTTAGGTGAGCTGTACTCTATGGCATTGTTTAAAAGGAATTGAGATGCTTTATAAATTGTTTATTCATGACTTCTTCCAGGCAGCTAATTGCTTGGATAGAATAAATTTCAAGCATGTTTGGTAAAAAGTAGTATTCAGTACAATGTGGCCTAGTTGAGGCAACAAAAGGAAAAATAGTAACATATAAAGTGACTGGAATTTTAATGAAAGCAATTCCTGATCTGAAAGGAATGTATCTAAATGGATGATAAAACCAGAAGTCTTTTTAACACATTGAGCTTTTTTGATCATGGGACAGGAAGAAAAGAAATTCAATATCACCATAATATAGAGATGCAAAGATTTCAACATGCAGCTATAGTAAAGATAGTCTATTTCTTTGGTCTTTAAGATTTCAACTACATATAGTTCATCAATTTATACATTATATGAATGCTTTTGTCAACCAAAAAAACAAATAGTAAACTATATTTGAAAATTCATGAATAAGTAGCATGAATCAGACCAAATAAGGAATGGGCATTCACAAATTAAAATTCTTCAGCAGCTGTTTTGCTTTCCTTTTTTCCCTTTCATGTATTTGCCCAAATTTTAAACTTGAAATTGGTTATTTTTGTCTTTGTTATATTTTTTCACCAACTTCCCATATTCTTTGCTTCTCATTTGATAAGAACAAATAGCAGGAAATATTAGAATTTTTAATATTTTGAGGAATCCAAATAGTATTGCATTCTGAATAAAAGAATATGGAGTTAAAGAAGACAGAAAAGCTGTGGAAATCAATAGAAAGGAGCTAAGAACATTCTGTAATTTCTGAGTGTATAATTTTGAAGCATATTTGGTCTGAATTTTAGTCTATTTTACTTTTACTTCATTCTTAGGGAATCATTAGAAAGGAACTGAGAACATCCTGTAATTTTTTAGTGTAGCATTTTTGAAGTATATTTGGTCTGAATTTTAGTCAATTTTATTTTTATTTTGTTAACAAACCCAACATTATACTTTGTTCTCTTTTTGGTATCCTTCAAGAGCATCAAACCCTCATTTGGCATGGCTGATACTCCACCACTTGTGCAATGTCTCCAGTTTTTGTTTGTTAGCTGGAGTTGAATTCTCATAGCCTTTTCTGCCTGGACTTATTTTAGGTGTAGCAGAAAACAATCCTCCAATTCTGTCTCCTGAGTAGATAGGATTTCAAGCATGGGCCTTTGGTACTTGGCTCTCTTTTTAATTTTTTAATAATAATTTATTTGTATTATAAAAGTCACTGTAATTGACAAAGCACACTATTATACTTTTTGCAGGTTGCACAAACATTCTTGAAATAAGCTGGGAAAGGACTTAGTATCTTTATATTGAAATTAGAGTTACTGGGACCCAAAGAGATTAATTGAAACATGCAATGATAACTAGTAATCAGCACAATCAGGCCAGCAGCATCTGTCCTTTCCTTACTTTCTACTTCCTTTCCTTCCTTCCTTTCTTCCTTCTTCTTTCCTTCCTTGCATTTCCTTTCCACCTCCCCACTCTCTTCTCTCTTTCTGTTGTTCACTTGCTTTTGTTTGGATTTTATTTTATTCAGTCATATCTATTGTGTTCAGGCACTGAATCATGTGACAAAAGTATAAAGCTTAGGGGCTGGGAGTTTGACCTAGTGGTAGGGAGCTTGCCTAGCACGCATGAAGACCCAGAAGTGGTGCTGAGGCTCAAGAGGTAGAGCTCTGGCCTTGAGAAAGTCCAAGGCTCGTACTCAGGCCCTGAGCTCAAGCCCACAAGCGGCAAAAAATACAAAGCTATACAGAAGAGATATCTATTTTCTCTTTGGGTCTATGTCTGTAGTTTCCTTTCTGTGGTCTGTGCATTATATAAATGCAAAGAGGAATAACAGAGACAAAGGAAACCAGTAACAAGCAGGCAAATATATACAACTAAAAATGTAGTAAGTCATGTAAAGAAACAGAACACATTACTACACATGAAAATAAGATGAGAACCAACTCAGCTGTAGATCTGGTGGTCAGAGAAGCCTCTCTTCAGAATCAACAACAGAAAAGAAGAACTAGAATAGATATGTGCAAGCCAACCAGATTAAGAATTAAATTGTATGCTGATCACTCGGGATAGACTAAGTCATGCTTCAACAAGAGTACCAAGCTCCCATTGCTTTAAAACAATGAAAGTTTCTTAATCAGGCTATGTGGTCATGAGAGGATGGGGAATTATATTTCAAGCATCCTCAGACCACAAACCAGATGTGCATAGCAGACACTGTTTTGGATGTTGCATTCTCCATAGAGACAAGAAAATGTGTAATTTACTATGAACTGGACCTTAAAGCTTCTATGTAAAATTGCATACCACTTTTCAAATACCAGTGCAAGTCACATTACCAAGTCTTGCAAGAACTAGATGGAAGATGGTAAACATTTAGTAGAAATAGTAATGATTACAGTGTTTGTGAGTGGAGTGGAGAGAGAAGGCTTTCCCTATGGGAAAGAAGCCTGAAAAGTAGGTCATATAGTGGGGAAGAACTTGGTTATTTCATAAAGTTAAAATAGAACCGTATTGCTTAGCTATGGTGAATAGATGGAAAGTGACCTGAGGAAGTAACAGACAGAAAGGGGCTACATTAGGCAGATTTGTATAACTCATGGTGGCACATGCCTGTAATCTCAGCATTCTACTAGCTAAGTCAGAAGAACTCAGTGAACTCAGTATGAAGAATATATAGCGACCTCCTATCTCAAAAAGTAAACTCATAAACAAATATAAACAAGATATAAAAAACAGAGTTTTAAACAGAGGAACAGCATGTTATTGGAAATATTTGTAAATAAATATTATCTAATAAAATATTCTATAGAGTACTAATTAGGAGTTAAAATAACATGAGGATGCCAAAAAAAGACACATTTTAAGGTTCCTTCTATCTTGGCTCTAAAAGAAAGTATGCTGAAAAGAGTACTGATAGAAATTAGGGAGTTATAGGTTGTTGGCAACTGAAAATGAAATCAGCTAGGAGAAAATGATCTCGTTCTCAAAAGTACAACCTGGAATTCATGGCTTTAAATAACACATAGTTTGTAGAGATAACAGCTTTCAAGGTTTACCCTTGAGCTTGGATGATGCATACATGGGTAGAAAGAAATGAGGAAGTTCAAGATGAACTTGCCGAAGAAATAACACAGCGAGCTGGATGTGTTTTGCCTGAGGATGTTATAGTTACCAAGAAATTATGTCAAAAGGAAAGAATGTTTTCTGTGCTTGTATCAAATTACCACAATGTTGCTTAAGGTAAGGTGAATTTCTACATTTCTAGAGACCAAAAGTCTAAAATCAGTTATAACTGGAGAAACATACTCTATTCAGAGGCTCTAAGAAAGAATCTGATCTTTGACTTTTTTTTGTGGGTCATGTGGCTTGAAGTCAGCCTGGGCACTTTCATTGAGCCCTTCAGCTCAATGCTACCGCCCTACCCCTGGGCCTGGGTGGTGTTCCTGAGCTCTTCAGCTACCACCCTACCCTTGAGCCAAGCCCCACTTCCGGTTTTCTAGAGGTTAATAGGAGATAAGAGTCTCAGGTCCTTTTTATGCCTGGGCTGGCTTTGAACCTTGATTCTCAGATCTCAACCTCCTGAGTAGCTAGGATTACAGGTGTGAGCCACCACCCGCTTGATCTTTGACTTTCTAATTCCTGGTGATTCCTGGCATTCTTGGGTTGTGGGCACATCACCGCAGTTTCTGCTTCTATGGTCACATTGCTTTCTCCTCTGCATACCTTCTCCTTTTGTGTTTATATAAAATATTCTTCTACCTCATCTTTAACATACACTTGTGGCTACTTTTGCCCACCTGGATAATTTTTTGGGGGGCACCAGTTGTGAGCTTGAGCTCAGGGCCTGAGCACTGTCCTTGGACTTTCTCAAGGCTAGAGCTCTACCACTTGAGCCTCAACACCATTTCCGGCTTTTTTCTATGTATGTGGTGCCGAGGAATCGAACCCGGGTCTTCGTGCATGCTAGGCAGGCACTCTACCACTAGGCCAAACTCCCAGCCCCCACCTGGATAATTGGAGGTAACTTCCCCATCCCTAGATTTTAACTATTGCATCTGCAAACTGACATTTTCAAGCTCTGCGTCTGTGGCTGATCATTATTCAGCCTACAACAAAGGGAATAAATTGCATGCAAGTATTTAGAAGATGAGAAAAAGTGACAAAGGACGTGGTAGATTGTGACCATTAAGAAGGGGTGGAAGGCCAGGAGTTTGGCCTAGTGGTAGAGTGCTTGTCTAGCATGTGCAAAGACCAGGGTTCAATTCCTCGGTATTACATACATAGAAAAAGCCAGAACTTTCTGGGTGCCCTACCTTTGAGCTGAAGAGCTCAGGGACGATGGCCAGGCCCAGTGGTAGGGCAGTAACCTTGAGCTGAAGAGCTGAGGGACAGCCGAGTTCAAGTGCCAAGACCCACAAAAAAAAGAAAAAAGAAAAAGCAGGAACTGGTGACTTAAGTGGTAGAGCTGTAGCCTTGAAAGAGCCCAAGGACAGTGCTCAGGCCCTGAATTCAAGCCCCAGGAGTGGCAAAAAAAAAAAAAAGGAGTAGAGCTGGGAACCAGGGGCTCACACCTGTAATCCCAGCTACTCAGAAGGCTATGACCTGGAGGATTAAAGTGCTACTCCAGCCTGGTCAGAAAAATCCTATAAGCCTCTATTTCCAGCAACACGCTGGATTTCAGATGTGTCTCAGTGGTAGGATGCCAGCCGCCTATCTCCAAGAAAGCCAAATGAGAGTGTGAGACGCTGAGTTCAAACTCCAGTAATGGAGGAGGAGGAAGGGGCAGAGGAGGAGGGGGACAGGGAGGTGGAGGAGGAGGGGGACAGGGAGGTGGAGGAGGAGGAGCAGAAGCAGGAGGAGGAGGAGCAGGAGGAGGAGGAGCAGAAGCAGATGGAGGAGGAGGAGGAGGAGAAGAAGGAGGCAGCAGCAGCAAGTGGGGTATTGTCAAGTGAGCCATGAAATGTGACTGCCTACAAGGAGGGACTTCAACCTTGTAGAGAATTTATGCTATGTCGAAATAATCCCTCAATAATTGAGTCATTCCTCAACCCCTTTTCTGCCTCATTTGAGTGAAGTGTCTCCTTCTCAGTCTTTTGTTACAGCAGGTGACAATGACATGACCCTGGCTAGTCAAGCCAACCAAGGAAGAATTCTGATGAGAGGACTTCTGGGTCATCTTTTGTTTTTCAACTTAGAGACAGAAGAGCTGCATTGATGCAGTTTACACCTCCTCACCCCATCCCCCCACACACACTTCCTCCTTTAACTAAAGGAGGCTGAGCTGGAGTTGCTTAGTCATTTTGCTTAAGAATGATAAACCATAACAAGCATAGTGGCGCATGCCTGTAATCCTAGTTACTCAGGAGGCTGAGCATCTTAGGATCAAGGTTCAAAGCCAACCTGATGGCAAGGCAATAATATGGCAGAGCCAAAGCGAGAGACTTTTATCTCCAATTAATCACTGGAAAACTGGGAAGTGGGCTATGGCTCAAGGGTAGGGTGGCAGACTTGAGCTGAAGCGTTCAGGCACAGCACCCAGGCCCAAAGGTAGGGTGGTAGCCTTGTGTTGAAGAAATCTGGGACAAGGCCCAGGCTAGCATTCAAGCCATATAACCCACCCCCAAAAAAGAATAATAAACCACATTTTGAGTTTAGGGATGCATAAGGATGAAAGGACACTGAGTCATTAATGATGTTAGTTTGCAACTCAAGAGTTTCTTGTGTGAAATGAAAAAAAAGTGTTAAGCCTGTTATTTCAAACTAGAGGCATTTCTAGCTTATATGGATGATTTCTCTGTGAGAGCAAAGAGCAAATACTGTGTCTTTGTCATTGTGGTTTGTGTCAGTCCTGTTTCTTTTTTTTTTCTTTCTTTGGCTCTTTCTCTCTCTCTTTCATTCACTTCCTCCTTCCTTTCTTTTTCTGTTTTTCTTTCTGTTATATCTTCCTTTCTGTCTGATTAACAGAAAGATAAAGATAGGAAGAGATGAAGAAAGGAAAGGAAGGAAGGAAGGAAGGAAGGAACAAACGAAGGAAACAGAGAGGGAGAGAGGGAGAGAGAGAGAGAGAGAGAGAGAGAGAGAGAGAGAGAGACCAAAGTACAGAGATAGAAGTATGAAAAAACTAGTGACAGAAAAACATAAAAATGACTGGCAAGGACCTAGTACTAGAGTGGTTGTCTAGTATGCACAAAACTCTGGGTTCAGTTTCTCAGTACCAGATGCACAGAAAAAGCCAGAAAAGTGATATGTAGCTTAAGTGGCAGAGTGCTAGCCATAAGCAAAAAGTGTCCAAGGACAGTGGCTAGGTCCTGAGTTCCAGCCCCAGGACTGTCACAAAAATACTTTAAAAAGACCGGCAAAACTGACAGGAAGAAAAACAAACTGACAGGAAGACAGACAGACTGACAGACAGTCAAAATACAAAAAGAAAAGGAAAGAAAAAAAACTAGACAAAGGATGAAAGGTAGAAAGACAGATGGAAGGACAGACCGGACAAGAGAGGTAGAAATACAAAAGAAAAGAGAGTAAAAGGAAAACAGATACAAAGACATATAGAAAAACTGAAAAAAAAACATCTAAAGAGAAAGGCAGAGTGACTGATATATAGCTAAGAATATAACAGACTGATAGAATGACAGAAAGATAAAGACAGACATACTGAGAGGCAAATAATCTTTCTGACCGAACTTGAAATTGGATCTTTGGTAGTATGTACAAGAAGCTAAACTTATCCTTTCTGTTCTTGGGAACATGCTAATCTCATAGAGTAGGCCAGAAACTTAGTATCTATCACAAAGGTAGAATGGGCATGATATGAAATATGTGAAGTGAGTATGGAATCTTCTTTACTACAACTTAGAGCCATTCCTGTTGAAGAAGGGATTAGTGGTCAATAGCATGTCTAAAGTATTTAAATAGAAATAAGCTTATCTCTTAGAAAACTGTTTCTCAAATCCAGCACTGTATTGGAATAAATAGAGAAGCTTAAAAATACCATTGCCTCTGCCACATCCCAAACCAATGACATCAGAATCTTTGGGCATGATTACTGGGAATCGGTCATTTTTAAATCTTCCCTGATCATTCCAACATATAGATTCACATGTATAACTTGAGAAGAAATGTTCCCAAATTGTGCTTCTCAAACTCTAATCAGGTGGATATTTGGTGTAAAATGCAGTGTTTTAAAAAGCAGATTCTGATCAGGTGGGTATGGGGTAGGCCTAGAGATTCTGCATTGAACCTAGCATTTATTTAGTACATATTATCTCATATCTCATTTAGCCTTAAAAAAAAAAAAACAGAAGGCAGACACTGGTGGCTCATGCCTGCAAACTTACTATTCAAGAGACTGAAAGCAGGGGATTTCAGAGCAGTCAAGTAAAAAATCTGAGACACTCCATCTCCAAATATAATCAGCAAAAAGTCAGGCTAGAAGTATGGCTCAAGTGGTAAAATCATAACCATGTCTGACATGGTTATGGTAGCAAAGCTCATAAGTCAATTGAAATTCCTAGAAATTCTCAATGGCAAAGAAGTGTTTAAATTTTCTGAAATACTAGAAAGGTGCAAACTTCATGGATTCACTTAAGAGAAACTCCAGTGCTTCCAGGCACTGTTACTTCATGTAGTGTTATATCAAGGAAATTAGAAAGCATGGTACTTTGCATGCCTCCATGATGCACCAGTGCTCCAGGGTTATGCTATCAAAGATGTACTAAATAAATACTAATAGGAAAATCATGCTAGTGGAAGAGGTCAAAAGTAAAATACAGGACTGGGAGTCTGGCCTAGTGATAGAGTGCTTGCCTAGCATGCACAAAGATCTGGGTTCGATTCCACATAAATAGAAAAAAAAATGGAAGTGGTGCTGTGGCTCAAGTGGTAGAGCTCTAGCCTTGAGAAAGTCCAAGGACAGTGCTCAGATTCTAAGCTTAAGCCCAAGACTGGCAAAAAAAACCCAGTAGTAAAATACAATCCTATTTTTCCACTGCTCAGATCAAAGGATCATTGAAAGTGGGAGAAATTGTATTTCCATATATATATTATATATAATATTTATATCCCTGATTCCTTGATTCAAATATTCTTTCAAAATGAAAACATTTCATAAATATAGATAGCTCTGCTCCTCTATGTTTATTAAGTGATTTTTTTCTCATTCCAGGAAGCTGAAAAATGAGCTCTTAGAAGCAAAACGTAGAAGTGGAAAGACTCAACAGGAAACCAGCAGAGTCTGTGCTCACTGTCAAAGGAACCTGGGCCTAATCTTTGACCGAGGAGACCCATGTCAGGCCTGTACCCTTAGGGTGTGCAGTGAGTGTCGGGTAGTGGGACTGGATGGCAGCTGGAAGTGCACTATCTGTGCCAAAGTCGCGTGAGTTTCTCACTTTTTCCCGGAAATTTTAATTTGGATGTTTAGTATTCATGTTTTCTATTTTTATTCTGGTTGTTTGTTCTCTTCATTTTACTTTGAGACCTCATTCACTTTGATACAACAGTAGTTAAGGACTAGGACTCACAAGCTCTTCAATAAATTCCAAGGAACCTAAGCTCCAATATAAGAAGAAAATTTTGGCTTTAATTTGTGAATGCTATTTGTCACTACAAATGTATACTTTTTAACACAAAACCCTAGGGGCTCATGGTTTTTGCCATCTATGGATTTACTGGTGAGTGTGAATGGTAATCGAAGATCTACTTAACTAAGTCTTTCTTCCTGAATCTCAGATTCCCAGAAGGTTATAGTAATGAGAAACTAGCTTTCAATGTGCTAAGTGGGATTTGGAAATGGCTTATAGAAGCTACCTTACCCAAACTGATGCAACCCCTTCCTGCATTTTTGGTAGATTTTATATGCAATATATGCTTACTTGTTATTTACATGCTATATATGCTTACATGCTATATATAGTAAAATAAATATATAATACATATAGTATATGTTCTATGTATAATATGTAATATAGTAATATATACTATAGTAATATATTATATTAATATTATTAACAAACATTAATACATATTTATGTGTGTATAATAAGATAAATATATATAATAATAGCACACATACACACATATATATATTTACATATATATATAAATAAAATTTATTACCTTTCTCCTTTTATTGGAATATAAGCTTTGTGACTATGAAGGCAGGAGTTTTGTCTATATTGCTCACTGGTAGAATCCTAAAAGTGCCTAATAGAAGGTACCCAATGAATACGTATTCAATGAATAGATGGATCAATGCATTAACAAACTGAAATGATGAATGAATGTGAATGGCTCCTAATCTTATAGGTCTAAAGAAATAGATGAGTTAATTGCATTCTTGTTTCATTCATAAAAGAAATTCTGCTTCAATACAATGAAATATCTAAAGGAGAAAAGAGCATTCTTTTGAGGTTTTATAATACTTGGATTTGAAGTCAAAGCCTTGGAATTTTTTAGGAAGGTGTTCTACCACTGAAACCATGCCTCTGATCCTTTAGAGAAACAGCTTTCATTATGTGATTCCTATACTTCCATGGCAACAAAAATTTTTCTATAGTTATATACTTCTTCAACAACTGGAATAAGTATTTAATATTTAAATCCATGATCACTTTTTAAGCTGAAAATCAGGGAACATTATTTCTCTAATATTACAACTACTAATGTGTATATGTATGTGTATGTTGAAACTATCTGTTAGAATTGAAAATATCCTGTTTGTTATTCATGGAATGTTTCTGAAAAAGGAAGCATGAATGATATTTTATTGGCAGCAAACGCCCTTTGTTTGTTATGAGAGAATGTTACAGCCCCACTAGGTTGTCTCTATGTTTAATAGACCATAAAATTGAAATTCCCACCCTGACCTCTAAAGAGATGAGTCAGAAAGTGACTCATTCTCTAATCAGTTGGAAAAACAACCTTTACTGTCATTTTCCTTGGACTCGGTAGGAGAGATTTTGTTTCTGAAGCACTGAAATGATTACAGCCAAGCCTAGTGGAGGAAGGGATGCTACCTATTAAAATGAGCTGAGTCCTCCCTGACATTTTCTCCAACCTTCAGATTCTAACCAGTTGACTGCTTCTGTAGTCCAGGTTTAAGCCTAATTCAATAAAAACAAAATGAAAGAAACCTTGACACAGCTAGTTCATAGTTTGCTATTTTAATAAGATCAATAAAATTTCAGAAGATTATGTTTACTGAGATAGTTGGCATCTAACTGAAAGATAGTCATAATGATTGCTTTTCTTAATTAGCACCCAATTGAGCCCTGAAAGACTCCAAAGATAAAAGAGACATGAGAGACAAACAAAAATAAAATGCTTCTTATGTCGTATTAAGGAGCTGATCTTATATTCTAGTCACATTAAGACAGCACATCTGCTGTGTCCATGTAGCTATCTTTGACTGTTTAAAGTAGGAAGAGCCTTATTTTTTGGATGAATTTTAATGATTATTGAAATAGATAAAAGATAACTGAAATACAACCAGGTACTAGTGGTTCATTCCTGTAATCCTAGCTAATCAAAAGGTTGAGATCTGAGGATCACAGTCCAAAACCAGCCTGGGCAGGAAAGTTCATGAGAATTCTATCTCCGATTAATCACTGAAAAGCTAAAAGTGGAGCTGCAGCTCGAGTGGTAGAGTGCTAGCTAGCCTTGAGTGAAAAAGCTCATGGATAGCACACAGCCCCTGAATTCAAGCCCCAGGACTGGCATGTGCACACAGGGGGTTGCACACATACATGTTCTAACAATTCTGGGAAAATCTTATGAGTTAAGTGTTGGTAGTTCTAGGAGTATGCGGTAAAGGTGATATGGAGGCCTATTTTTTTCTGTGGCACATGGGCTTGAAGGGTGATGTGTCATACTTGAAACTCCTGACTGGTACCATGGCTTCAAGTGGTAGAATGCTAGTGTTGAGCTGAAGAGCTTAGGGACAGTGCTGAAACACTGAGTTCAAGACCCATGACTAAAGCTAAACTACTTCTAAACAAACTACTTCATCCCATATGATGATTGATGATGATGATAATGATGACGATTGATGATGGTGATGATGATGATGATAATGATGAGAGCAGTAGTAGTAGTAGTTGTAATAGTGGTAGTGTAGACCTTGGCATGCCATTATTGGGTGACTTTTAGTCACAGAACTGTGTTATTCCTCTTGATTTTGTTTTATTCTGGGTGAACTCTTCTGTATTCCAGAAGTAAACAAACTGTTCTTTACCAATAAGATACCATACTGTATATTTTTGGCTGTGTTGGCCATGTGGTCTACTGTTCTAACTGCTCAGCTTTGAGGTTGCAGCATGCAATTCGTCCACATAACAAATAACAATTGGGCAAGACTATCTTTCAATAAAATTTCACTTGTGAACATTAATTCTCATATGATCATCGTATGTCCTAAAAATATTATTTTCACATTATTAAATCACTTAAAATGGTGAATTAATAACCTGTGAATTATTCAAAATAGCAGTATGGTGACTTTGGCCTATAGATCATATGCCTACCTATGTCTCTTTGTACTTCCTTGATTCATCTTCTTACAACATACAGAAGTCTCTTCTTGTTCAATAGTAAACCCAATACATTTTTTGTTTAATCATAGTTATTTTTTACTGTCATCTTAACAAATTGCTGCAATTTAGCAACTTAAAACAATACAAAGTTATTATCTCATAATTCAATCAGTAGCTTAAAGATCAGGATTGGCTTGCCTTTTTTTTTTCTCTACTCCAGGTCACACAAGGCTGAAAGCAATGTGTAAGCTGTTTGAGTTACGAAACACTGATTTCCAGGCTCATTCTTGTAGACATGATCCAGTTCCTTTTGTATGTAGAAATGAGGTCTCCAGCCAGGCATTGGTGGCTCATGCCTGTCATCCTAGCTACTCAGGAGGCTAAGATCTGAGAATCACGGTTCAAAGACAGCCCAGGCACGAAAGTCCATGAGACTCATCTCCAATTAACCACCATAAATGTGGAAGTGGTGCTGTGGCTCAAAACGAAGAGTGCTAGCCTTGAACTGAAGAGCTCAGGAACAGACTCAGGCCCAGAGTTCAAACCCCACAATCGACAAAAAAAAATGAGGTCTCCATTTTGTTGTTGATTTTAACTTAGAGTTGCCTTTAACGTCTACAAACTTCTGTCTCTGCTCGGTGCCTCTAGATCTCCACATCTCAGTCTTATCAGTGTGTCAAGTCTGTTCTTGCATTCTAATTTACTTTTCTTCAGTGTCTAGTTTCATTTACCCTTCTTCCCTCTGTAAAGGCTCATACTATTACTTTGGGCCCATTTGAATAAGACAGGATAAACTTATTATTTTAGGGTCAGCTAATTAGTTACTTAATTCTGTGTAGAGTCTGATTGCATCAGTGTTTAGATCTGTGCTTGATTGTCACCTTTCAAGGACATCTTTAGAATTTAGATTACCACTTATCATCTGTGTTTCCAACATCAACAGTGACTTGGAAGTCTATAGATATTAGAGGTGTAGCCAAAAATAACCTAGTCAAGATTTTGGTTGAGTAGGATAAATAGTAGATATGGAAAATTCTATAACATATTTTATGTCGTTGTGGAGCATAGCCACAAATCTGTGCTTTTCAACAGGTGATCAGGTCACTTGGGAGAGAATCTGTAATGTATGTACTATGCCCTTATCTTTCTTTATATATTCTTCAAGGTTAGTATTTTTACTTTTTTCCCATTAGATGAAGTGTTTCATATGTTACTTGCTTTTGTCTATTATATTCAAAAACAAACTTTCAGTTGCTATGGGGGACAAGGTTGACATAGTTTTCTGGAGTCATTTTTATTTGAGTACCACTTGTTCATTAATTAGAATAATCAGTTGCTAAAATCTTGTAGCTATAATGCTTTGAGACTAGAAATCTTTTATTTGACTTTTTGTTGCTTTTCCTCAGACACCATTACAGACCTAGCAGAAGTCCTTGATAATCCTGATACTTAGTTATTCAAGTAGCTTTAACTTTCTTTATCCCTTATCACTGCGAAAACTGATTTATCTCTTCATCATTTCCTTTCCTGTCTAGTAACATCCCAATTGGCCTTCTTGCTCCTGGTTTTTCCCCTTTCCCATATATGTCTCCAAAGGTTGTATCATCCCACTGGAACTTTAAAATAAGTTCTTCATTGCCCCCAGAATGACTTATCAGCTCCTGAGAATGGCATTCAGATTTTCATTACATAACCCAATCCAATCTTTCAACCTCATTTTCCACTGAGTCTAACATCTGCTACCCTCCGTCTCACAGACCTAAATTCAGCATCGAAATGATATTTAGTTAGCAATGATTCAGCTACTGGACAGATTTTGTGGTTGTTAATATTTTTTGTTGTAAACCTGCAAGTTATAGCAAAAACAACGCCAGGTGGAACTACAGGTATCCTAAGTCATTCTACAAATATTTACTGAGTATAGTGATAAGCACTATTCCTAGAGATGACAACCAACACAGCCAAGTCCCTAACCTCATATTTGTGATAGTAATGGGAATTGTCTAGATATGAAAGGAAGGATAATTTAACTAATGGAGGTTTAAAAATATTACTTGAGGAAGTGGTGCTGTGATTCAGCGTGGCAGCATCTAGGACCAGGGTTCAAGCCCAACGTCTGACAAAAAATGACTTGAAGAGTAAATTGACACAATCAATGCATGATATATGCATGTGTGAAAATACTACAGTTAATCCACCAATTGTATAATTAATATATGTTAGTAATTACAATTTTAAAAAACTTAGTTTTACCTGAAAGCACAAGAGACTTTTATAGATTTTGCTGGTGGGGAATGAATGAGACAAAGAAAAGCTCTCATGAAATTTATAATCCAGTACACATGAGAAAAATCTGGCCAGAAATAACTCTAGAATAAAGATAAAACTTGGCCAGGAATTTGGTCTAATGGTAAAGTGTTTGCCTAGCATGCATGAAGCCCTGGGTTTGATTCCTCGGAACCACATATATAGAAAAAGCCAGAAGTGGTGCTTTGGCACAAGTGGTAGGTCACTGGCCTTGAGGAAATCCCAAGGACAGTACTCAGGACATGAGTTCAAGCCTTAGGACTGGCAAAAACAGATAAAACTGCTACAGGACATAGAAGTACAAATAAAGAAGAGTGATTATAGACATTTTAGTAGGGGAATAGGATATGAGTTAATATAACAGTTGCAGGTTGTGATTAAAAGCTGGATCGGATCCTTCCTCATCTTTAACATTTAGTTACAATATCCGAGGCATGTACTTCTGCTACCTGCAATTTGAATTTGTCTCCTCTGTGTTAGTATTACCATGGCTGTAGCATTTCCTTTCTTCTAGAACATTGTAATGGACAAGTTATCTCTTGCCCTTTTCTCTACTAGTCTAGTGTTCATATTATATCAAGGAATCTTTCTAAAACAGAGCCAATTATGGCCTCTGTGACATTCATAAATCTCATTTGTTCTTCATTGTTATGACTGATGATCTTTTGACCACAAAGATAATGCTTAAAAACAAGCCTTAGGCTGAAATATTCAAGATGAGATTCTGACTTAACTATTGATTGACTGTGTGACATGAGACATTTTCTTACATGCTCCATTTCCTCATCTCTAAAATGGGGATAATGATTTTTATGAAGGTTGTAATCCTGCTAAAAATAAATTATTAAAAATGATTTCCAAGTACACATCAGATAATACACAGTAAGTTTAATTAATATGGTGGTAGCCACTGTTATAAAATGATCTAAAGCTTGAGGTAGATTCTTTAAACAATTGTTTTTTTCTTACATATACACATAAATAACTGAATTTTAATACTGTCTCCCTTTCCCATGTGTAGGCAGCTGAGGATTATAACTGGAGAATGGTTTATTGAAGAAAAGGCAAAGCGTTTCAAGCAAGTCAATGTTCTGGGCACTGATGTTGTCCGACAATCCATCTTAAGAAGAAGCCCAGGTAACTACTATAATACTTTTCATCTTCACGTTAGTGGGCTAAATAACTTCCTGATATATATGTATGTATATATATATATACATGTATATAACCTATAACCAAATGAGTATAATTGGATTTCCTAAGTCCCTTAACACAAATGAAAAGCAGTCAGTAGAAATGTTTTTCATATATCTGACACTGAGATATTTTTTTGGTAGTTGTGGGGCTTGAACTCTGGACCTGGGTGTGGTATCTGAGCGATTCAGCTCAAGGCTAGCGCTCTACCACTTTGAGCCACAGTACAACTACTGGTTTTCTGGTGGTTAATTGGAGATAAAAGTCACATGGACTTTCACGGCCAGTCTGGCTTTGAACCATGATTCTCAGAACTTGGCCTCCTGACTGAGTAGCTAGGATTACAGGCGTGAGCCACCGGTGCCCAGCTGGCACTAACAATTTCAAAAAAAAATCATTTATCTTCATTACAGACAGTTGCTTTCCTAAGTATATTTCTAATTTTGTGCTAAATACTTAAGCAGAAATCGGGTCCTTAAAAACTAACAAAAGGTGGCTGGGAGTTTGGCCTAGTGGTAGAGTGCTTGCCTAGCATGCATGAAGACCCGGGTTTGATTCCTCGGTACCACATACATAGAAAAAAGCCGGAAATGGTGCTGAAGCTCAAGTGGTAGAGCTCTAGCCTTAAGAAAGTCCAAGGACAGTGCTCAGGCCCTAAATTCAAGCTCAGGACTGGCAAAAAAAATTAATAAAAGGAGGTGAAGAGTTTGGCCTAATGGTAGAGTTCTTGCCTAGAATGCATGAAGACCCAGGTTTGATACTGGGTACCACATACATAGAAAAGCAGGAAGTGGTGCTGTGGTATTGGGAGCCAGAATGTGGAGTCAGACTGACCCAGGAATCTCCATAACTCAGTAAGATAACCACAATAAGATATAAGCTGTCATGTACGGTCCTGTGCCTAGAAACCTTTGAGTTACATTGTCAGTGTTGTGAGCTTCCTGACCTTATCGATCTATTGTTTTATTGTTTTATTGTTTTATTGTTTTATGGCCGTGTCCTGCTTAACTGATCTGAGTTTTACCACTTTGTAAAAATGTAATCCCTGGAAGTTCCCTAATTTCTAGAAAGTATATAAGTTTTGATTTGAAAATAAACACACAACTTTTTTCAAGAAGGGGAAACAGGATAAGGGAGAGTGATAGAGGGGTGAATTTGATGGTGATACCTTGTATGTACATACAGAGATATCACAATTAAACCCCCTTTGTACAATTAACATACAAGCAATTCTTGGGTTTTCAAGAAGTGTTATTTAAATTTTATTTTAAGTGTCACTTTTTCTTATCTTTGGTTCTCAACCAAGCATTGATATTGTGCACTGCATCCCTATCTGTGAACTACGAGTACTGGGGAATTCAAAGCATTGTCACAATGACTAGGTTGATTCCATGGCATTTAGTGGGAATGAATCTGAGATGCTAAATCACCTAAAATGCATAGGATAGCATTGGTCGTTAAAGGACTATACTGGCACCAAACACAGCGCCTATCTTCAGAGTGCTTTTCAGTGAATATACAGTGCAATTTAATTGGTCAGTGTGGAATGAAACTTGTGATGGGGAGTAAATTTATTATGCAGGGTTTAGTGAAACAGTTTAGACATCATTTGGTCTTATTCCTAGGCTATTTCATCTTTTATCTTTTCTTTTTCTTTTTCTTTTTGCCAGTTCTGAGGCTTCAACTCAGGACCTAGGCACTGTCCCTTAGCTTCTTTTGCTCAATGAAACCACTCTACCCTTTGAGACACAGTGCCACTTCTAGCTTTTTTTGTATATGTGGTACTGAGAAATCAAACCCAGGGCTTCATGCATGCTAGGCAAGCACTCTACCACTAGGCTACATTCCCAGCCCTGCTATTTAGTCTCTCACAGACAGATCAGTGGCCTTGCTTCTCAGAGTTTGGCAAGGAGATCTGAAAATCTTAGAACGGATTCCAAGAACTCTGGTTTATGTACTCAGAAATCAGCATATCATTTCTATGATCCCATGCCTCATGTAGTGATGCACATCTGTAATCTTATCATCCAGGAGGTTGAGGCAAAAGAATCTTACATTCAAAAGCAATGTTAGTTTTGTATATTACTTTTGTATCACCCAGGGATACATTGCTCACAATGTTGTCTCAAACACCCAAATTAAAAGAACAGTAATTTTATGTTTAATCTCAATCTTCAGACATTTAGAGTTCTCAAAAACACAGAGTATGTATAGAGGGATGATATATTTGTTCCTCTATTTCAGTTTTACCTGGAAAGCTACAGTATTCTTGGTCTTTAATTATTTAGAGAACATTCAAAAATTGAAAATAGTTGTGATGGGAATATCATTGGTAATTATCATAGTAAGCCAGGAAACTGAAGACAAAATAGAAAACTACTTTTGTTTCTGACGGGTTTGTATGTAATTTTTTCATCTATTTTAATGAGGATCAGAAGAAATACAAAGCCAAGAGCAAGCTCGCCAGAATGCAGAAAAGTCTGACACTTCATCTTCTATTGGACAGAAGGCCAGCCATGATGGGCCAAAGAGAAAGGGGTAAGACACATTTTATCCAGGGAAATTATTTATCTCTATTCCAGAAACCTCTGAAATAAATATCCCTTAGTATTTAAAGTCTGGCGTCACTTCAGTGACCCAGAAGTGGTTCTTGAATCTAGGTAATACTACATTAACATTCTTCTCAGGAAATGTTTTAACTACTTTAAACCTTAGGCAAATAAGGCCTGGGCATATAAGATTTCTCCTTCCATTTGACATCTGATCAGGTACCAAATGGTTTCCATTATTTCTTGGCATGCCTATAATGCTAACTATTCAGGAGGTTATGAGCTGGAGGCTCAAGGTTCAAAGCCAGCCTAAATAGAAAAGTCTTTTGAGACTTCATCTCTAATTAGCAAAATGCCAGATTGGAGGCATGGATTATTAAGTGGTAGAATGCTTGCTAAGAGCCAAATTCTGAGCTTAAACCCTGATAATAATAATAATAACAATATTAGTAGTAGTAAAAAAAAACACATTATATTGCAGGACTGATCCCAACTGGAATTTATGGCTCTCAGTCTTCAAGGAATACAACATCTAATCATGTTTGTGGGGAGGAGGGGGTCCGTGTGTGTGTGTGTGTGTGTGTGTGTGTGTGTGTGTGTGTGTGTGTGTGTGTGTGCACTAGTACTGGGGCCTAAAATCAGGGTCTGGGTGCTCTTAGCTTTTCTGTAAGGCTAGTACTCTACTAATTGAACCATGGTTCCACTTTCCACTTTTTGGTAGTTACTTGGAAATAAAAGTCTCACAGACTTTGCTACCAAGGATGTTTTCTAAACATGATTGTGTGTGTGTGTGTGTGTGTGTGTGTGTGTGTGTGTGTGTGTGTGTGCCCGTGTGTGTATATTCATGTGCGTACACCAGACCTAGGGCCTCAACTCATTGCCTGGGCACTGTCTCTGAACTTCTTTTGTCAAGGCAAGCGCTCTATCACTTGAGCCACAGTGGTACTTCCAGCTTTTTCAGACTTTTTAAATGGTGACAAGGGTCTCACAGACTTTTCTGTATAAGTTGCTTTCATATTGCAATTCTTGGATCTCATCCTTCCGAGTAGGATTACATGTGTGAACAATCAGTGCCCATCCCAAACTTGATTCTTAAATCTCAGCCTCTGAATTAGCTATGATTAGAGGCATAAGCCACTAGCACCAGGCTACACTGATTCACTCTTAAGCTTAAGTATTATATCACTATTTAAAATTCATATTTTCTTAAGGAAAAGCAATCACATTTGTCAACTCAGCTTCATTCAGAAAGCAAATATATGTATGAAGTACTAAACATAGCAATGGAGGGTTATATACAGGAGACTGAGATGGAAAGAATGCTGGGAACTGTAGGCAGATAGGGACCAAAAGACAAATTGCTTCTTCAATTTGGCCAATTTTGTGGCCAAGGCAGTGAGAATGCTAATAGGTACCAGTTCATATTATGCTTTTTTCAAAGCAGTGTGTCATTCTCTCAGCAGAAGCCTACATGAAATTCTGACAAAGCCTTTCCTTTAACCAAGCTCTGAAAGAAGTCTGGAATTTTTTTTTTAGAATCCTGAATTGTGGGTGGGAATGAAATCTAAATGTCATGTAACTCAAGCTCTTATGACTAACTACTTCTTCATTAATTAGCAGAGATGATTTAGAGTCTCCCAAGTATCTTATCCTAGATATTGATCTTCCTATCACTTGAAATCCATTGATTTCTCCTCAGAATCCGCACAGTACCATCTTGTGTCTGTGCATCTCTCATCATTTTATACCCTGACTTCCTTCTCCCTCTAACCAATATATACATTTAATTGTAAGCTCTTTCAGTTTAGATGAGTGTCTCATTTACTTTTTTAAATTTTCTCTAATTTTTTATTTTTTTATTGTCAGGGTAATGTATAGGGGGGTTACACTTACATTCACTGGGTAGAAGGTGCATTACTTATCACACATTGATTATGTTTCTCATGTATTTGTCCCCATTTCCTTCCCCCACCCCTTCCCAATCATCTTATTTCTCCCTTTCAGCATCTACTACAATGCAATTGATGGCTTTTAAACAACTCTGTTTTGTTTTCTTTTTTTTGCCAGTCCTGGGCTTGAGCTCAGGGCCTGAGCACTGTCCTTGGACTTTCTCAAGGCTAGAGCTCTACCACTTGAGCCTCAGCACCACTTCCTGGCTTTTTTCTATGTATATGGTACCGAGGAATCGAACCCGGGTCTTCATGCATGCTAGGCAAGCACTTTAACCACTAAGCCAAACTCCCGGCCCACAACTCTGTTTTTTTTAATCCATGGCTCTTGATAAGTAGCTGACTGATAAGTAGTGGCTTAATAAGTAACTGAGCCATGGAAAACGAGAAGTTAAGAGACAATGACTAATAATAAACACAATGCATTATACAAATTCTGAACCATTCAAATTATCATAGTATGGGGAAGAGCCCTCCTAGAACCTAAAACTGGCATTTATAGTTTTCAGTCTTCAGGGATATAGTTAGGGGAGAGAAGTTCATACTTAAAAAGTTACTGCATATAAAATTATTGCAGGAAAATTAAATGGCAATGTGAACTGTGGAAAACTTCTGTAAATATGGTAGGGTGTTAACCACAAGAGATGTCATAAGGTAATAAACAACTAAATATTAAATGAATAGCTAAATGATAACTTCTTGGGGTGAGAGGAATCATCAAGAATGACATCATAATGTAAGTGGTGCATGAGGAGGTTGATGGGATTCAAGATGTCCAAGGGAAAAACTGACTCCCTGACGAGGGAATACCTTAAGTGGAGATAGATGCAAGGTTCTCAGAATAGCCCAGACTAATATTATATTAAGTGCCATTCTTAACCAAAATGTAATGTTCCAGTGGAATGAAGCTTCTAACACTTTGACGATGACATTGTTCTTTGAAGTAGATATAACTGAACAGATTCTATTAAGATTTTCCCAGTACCTTTGGAATCCAGCATATATACATGTATATATACATATATATATATTGTCTAGAAAATTATGGCCTGGTCTCTTTCAGTGCCATCCCCAAAAGAATGCAGCTTTGAGGCTTTATTATTATTTGAATTTGGAAACAACCTTGTTTAAGGGACTCAGTATTTTTTAATTTAGGCTCCTTAGATGCTGTTCTTCAAGATCCTTTTGTACAACTACTTACAGATAGTAACAAAAATATTAAAGTAGTTTTAAATTATATACCATTGTTTAAGTTCCAAATAAATATAATGAAATAGGTGTGGTAGTGCTGACATATAATCCCAGCACTTTGGAGACTAGTGCACAACTATCTTGAGACCAAGGTTTCTTTGTAGAGTTCTGAGCCAGCCTGGACTACATAAAGAGACATTGTCTCAACAACAACAACAACAACAAAAACGGCAGCAGTTAAAACACACTAATAATTTAGGAGATGGGAATGCAATTAGATTTCATCTGACACAAAACACTGTGCTATTTAAACTTCATTACCACAGGGAGACATGTCATGGAAGATATAGAAGTGATTTTCATCATAAACGTTCAGTCTATCATTCTAAAGAATGAACTGGGTTCTGGTATGTGACAGGTATTCTAGGATCAGGAAATGTGGTAGTAAATGAGAAAGCCAACCATTGCTCTCATAGAGCTACAGTATAACAAGTTTCTCCTCATTTCATCCCACAGCATCATTCCCTCTCTGAACAAACAAGTGCAAGCTCCCTATTCACAGCATCCCTGTGAATAGACCCACCCAAAGTAAGTGGTATTTGCTTAGTGAGGACACAGACCTGGCTTACAAGAAATCTACATAGTCCTAGGAAATATTATAACCTTCCTCATTACTATCCTTGACATGTACTGAGAACTACCCAGAACTCTTCTGTCCCAGTGCTCCTGAGTTGGAGAATCATTTATGCCTGAGAATACTTGAAGGTGAATTTTTTCACTGCGTTCCAGTGACAAGGATCAAACCCAGGGCCTTGTGAATGCTAAATAAGCTATCAGTGAGCTACAATGTCATTCAAAATTGTGAGAAGCTATTGTTGTTGTTGTTGTTGTTGTTGTTGTTGTTAAATACAAAGGGATTATACTTCCAAAAATTATAATATTTCTTGGTCATGACAACCTTTACTTGGTTCTCTCCATTTTCCCCTCCCATCCTTAGCCTCAAGTTGCATAATTCAATGTTCACATAAAACACTTTGAACATAATGACTATATCTGCTTATTCTTCCTCCTTTCTTTTGTCCACCCCGAAAACGTGTTTCCACTTCTTGCAGTTTGATAAACAGTATATTAGTTGTTCATGTTCAGAGGAATTAAGCTTTTGGATTTCTACCCTAAGTATACCGTCATCTACTCAGTTTGTGTGCAGTTGCATTTTTCCTTGTATAAGTTATGATGCATTGTTGCACCTTGGATCAATTTTGTAAGCTAAAACATGTGCTGTTTGTCTCTCTGAGCCTGGCCTACTTAATATAATTTGTTCAAGGTCATTCATTTCCCTGCAAGTGACATAATATTATGTGTAATAGATGAGTAAAATTCCATTGTGTATATATGCCACATTTTCTTAATCCACTCATCCATTGTAAGGCATCTGGCCTGTTTCCATAACTTGGGTATTGTCAATACTGTAGCAATAAAGTTGAATATGCCAGTGTCTTTATTGTATCCTGACTTGTAATGCTCTGGTTAGACGCTCAAGAGTGGTATGGCTGAGTCATAGAGTAGTTCTATGTTTAGTTTTTTGAGGAATCTCCAAACTGCCTTCCAGAGTTGTACTAATTTACATTCCTACCAACAGTAAGAGGGTTCTTTTTCCACCACATCCCCTCCAGCATTTTTGTTGTTCCAATTCCCAATGTTGGCTAGTCTAACTGGGTTGAGATGGAATCTCAGTGTTGATTTGATTTGAATTTCCTTTATAGATAGGGATGTGGAACAGTTCCTCATATGTTTATTGATCTTTTTTCTTCTGAAAGGTCTCTACTTCTTTACCCATTTACTGATCTGGTTATTCAGTGGTAGGGGTAGTTTCTGGAGTTCCTTGTATATTTTAAGGATATTAGGCCCTTGTCACATGTATAACTGAGAAAGATCTTCTCCTAGTCTGTTATCTGTCTTTCTAGTTTAGTAACTATGTCTTTTGCTGCTCATAAATTTTAATTTGATATAATCCCACTTGTCAAGTCTCTCTACTACTTGCTTGCCCCTGGGACTCTCATGTGAACACTCTCACCTATGCTGATAAGTTCTAATATTTCTCCTACTTCATCTTGTAGTAGTTTCAAATTGTGGTGTGTGTGTGTGTGTGTGTGTGTGTGTGTGTGTGTGTGTGTGTTAGTACTAGAGCTTGAACTCAGTGCCTGGATGCTATTCCTTAGTTTTCTTCCTGGTGCTATATTACTTGATCCACAGTTCTACTTCTGGCTTTGTTTTGTGGTTGATTGGAGATTAGAGATTTTCCTGCTCCAGCTGGCTTTTAACCTCAGTTCTCAGATCTCAGCCTCCCAAGTAGCTAGGATTATAGGCATGGGTCACTAGTGTCCAGCTCTAGAATTGTGTTCTTAAAATGCTATTTACATGCTTTCTTTGCATCTTACCTCTAAATATTAATATGTTTTCAGATTTCTTCTTAGCAAGTTCCGATCTGCAACCAGAGGAGAAATCATAACTCCAAAAACTGAAAGTGGGCGGAGCTACAGCTTGGATTTAGACAGCCAAAATTTTCGGGGTTTAAAGTCAGCCCCTGGTTCAGACAGGTAAGAGAAACACAAAATAGACAATGGGATCAGCCTGAGGATTAGCGTGGTAAATGTCTTAAGTAGGACTTCTAACTGTCTATGAAGAATTGCTGCTTGGAGATCTAACACATAACACAGTAAGGCAGGAAGATATTTTTATTTGAAATGGAAAGCTCTTTCCTTCCTTCTGGATTATATCTGTTGGAACTATTATGTCACCTGCAGGGATGCAAATTTATGTTTGGGGACTAAGGGATGTCATTCAATGGTCAAATATGTTCCTTCATTGATTTCTTATGTTATTAAGGATATAGAGTATTTTATTCACATGTATTCATTGTGCAAAGGAGATTTCATGTGCACTTCCATATATGAGTGCAATATACCCTAATCAAACATCCCCTCCATCACTTCTCCTTTTACCATCTACCATTGTTGTTATTGTTGTTTGCTAGTCCTGGGCTTGAACTTTCTCATGGCTAGTTCTCTATCACTTGAGCCACAGCACCACTTCTGGCTTTTTCTATGTATGAGGTACCGAGGAATCAAACCCTGGTATTTATGCATGCTAGGCAAGCACTCTACCACTACGCCAAACTCCTGGCCCATATTACCCAATCTTAGAATAATTTCAACAGTTTTCGTTGTTCTATTTTTTATAACAATCCTGAGGCTTGAACGTGAGTCCTGGGCACTGTCCCTGAGCTCTTTTGCTCAAGGCTAGTGCTCTACCACTCTACCCACAGCTCTACCCCAAGGTTTTTGGAGGTTAATTAGACATATGAGTCTCACAAACTTTGCTGCCTAAACTGGCTTTGAACCATAATCCTTAGATCACAACCTCCATAGTAGTTAGGATTATAGGTCTGAGCCCTTCTTCTTACAGCTGTTACTTGCCCTTCTACAACACAGCATATTTTACTTTCATCTCAATCATTTATTTTTAGTGTATATTAATTGTACCAAGGGTTTTTACCATGGTATTATGAATATGGTTGTATTTTTTTTGCCTGGGAACTGTCCTTAAACTTTCTCAAGGCAAGCACTCTACCACTTGAGCCACAGCACCACCTCCAGTTTTTTTTCTGTGTATGTGGTACTGAGGAATCAAACCTAGGGCTTCATGCATGGTAGGCAAGCACTCTACCACTAGGCCAAACTCCCAGTCATAGGTGTATCTTGTGATCTTCCTTTCTGTATCCCATTTGTCACCCTATTCTTTATACATAGGCACAAGGTATTTTTATACTGCTAACCCTCCATATTCTCTTTCCCTCTCCTACCTTTCTGTATGTGTTTGTATATATACATATCTATGAATATTCATTTAATGATATATGCATGTCTATGAATATGATCTTTCTCTCTTTCAGCATCTGAAAAGTAAACCTGCAGGGTTCATATTCATTTTTGCAGCTTTCTAAAACATTATTCATTGCATCACTTGTGTTGTAACAGGATTTTTCCATGAATTCCACTTCCTTCTACTTCTACCTCCTCTAGCTGATTCTCAGAGGGAAAAGTAAGACTCTCCTACAAGAGATATCTCTTCCAATCAGATTCCATTTTCATAAAATCAAGGCTTATTTTCATGATTCATGTATCCACACTAGTGATGAGGCATAAAAGATCTACCCTCATGGTTTATTGATGTGTCCAAATGTTAAGTCCTTTGTTTGTTTAGAGCTGCAGCAAAACTGCAGCTTGTTTTCTTTTTTCTCCTTTTTTCTTAAGTTCTGGAAGCAGAATTTAATTCTCCTTGGAATCTTGTGATCTTTCTAATCCGTTTTCCCCCCGTGGTGCTGGAGATTGAATTTATACATTATAATGTATTTTAGAGTAATGACCAGAACACTTCCCCAGAAGGTCTACTATTTTAACTACTAAGTTATTTTCTTCCATGGTGACTATCCATAACTACTTTGTTTTGTTTGTATCACTCCTGCAGATTACTATTACTTTTTGTAAAACTATGCAGAAAAAAGATTATAAAGAAACAAAAAAAGAAATCAGCTATTATCCACTATCAAGGAATGTACTGCATATTTCCCCAAATTCCAAAACTACTGATAAAGATTTTATGATAAAAAAGTATACAACGGTTGTCTGCCCTTGAAATAACCTTGGTTAGCTTCCCTTCTATGCTGTATCCTAGAACTTTTTCTATAAAAATCTTATTTTTTATTGTTCAACTCCTTATTCTAAGATAACAGTGATAAAAATTATTTAGAAGTGCTGCACAGCACAGTTTGTGTTGCTCTTGAGGACTCTGACCCATCTTGGCTGGCATTTAAGAGGGACAGTGTAGAAAAGTGGAAATAGAATTATTTGTTATTAAAAAAGACTCCAAGCCTATTAAACAAAAAATTAACTCATACCCTTTAAGTTATTTGTCTAACTGTTCCTCAGTAAGAATGAGACACATATTCCCAGCCTCAAGGTACTTATAGTTATTTTAGAATCTATCTGCTTGAATGTACTCCTTGTGTCTTATTTACTGCTTGCTATAGTTAAATAACCTGAAAGCTGTAAATTCATATGTGTATATAGTTTCACCAAACACAGAGGTTTTGACACAGAGATTTCTTGTTCTTATTATAAACTGGGAGAAAGTTTATTATTTGAAGTGAATCCCTGAAATGTGTTACAACTAATCAGAACATAGTAATTAGGTTTGCCTTGGCTTTAGCCTGTCAAGGAAAGTGTTTTCCTATTGAGACACAGAGTAAAGGTAAGTAGAGCAGGAGATAAGTAGAGCAAAATGTCCCTTTCCTGAGACATGTATTTAATATCACAATGATGACTCATTAATGGACTGCTACAATGAGATGTGTTCCATTAGTCCAAAATGATTCCTTAGAAAGTTGGGGCAGGAAGTTGCTTGTCATTTCTCTTATTCTTTTTCTTTTTGGTGCAAGTCTTGTGACTTGAACTCAGGGCCTATGCTTATCTTCCTCCTCCTCCTCCTCCTCCTCCTCCTCCTCCTCCTCCTCCTCCTCCTCCTCCTCCTCTTCCTCCTCCTCCTTCTTTTGCTAGTCCTGGGTGCTGTCCCAGAGCTTTTGTGCTCAAGGCTACTGTTCTACCATTTGAACTATTTGTACTTCTGGCTTTTTTGATGCCTAATTGGATATGAATCTCATGGACTTTCCTGCCTAGGCTGGATTTGAACCTCTACCTTCAGGTTCCAGCCTTCTATGTAGGTAGGATTACAGGCATGAGCCATTTAAATATACCCCTACCTTTTCTTAACTCCTTTTGTCTCAAGAGATAGTGATAGCATCCTCTCTGATCTGTTACCTGGCCCAGCTCAGCAATTATTTTTCCTTTTCCTCCACAGTTCATATATCTTCATGTTTTACTGGTTTTTTCTAGAGCAACTCGGCTTAGACATTTCTTCTTAAAATTCACATCAGAATGGAAATGATGATTTGTTATATGTCTAAGTAATTCATCTCTTTTCAGTAATTTGAAAGCAGGGTTAGGGAAGCTTTAGCAGTCTCTTAGTTCTGAGAAGTGTGTGGCAAATGGCTATTCAGTCACTAGTTGCTAGGAACTAGAAAAATGAGACTGAAGGAGAGGTTTTTTTTTTAAGATTATAAATGTAAACTGTGGTTAATAAACAGAATGCTATTCAAGGGAGTGATTCTGAAACCCTTCTAAGTTGTGCTGAATAGTTGTTGTGTTATGATTTGTGAGCTCTTTATCAGCAAAGATTCAAAGACAAAACATTTATTAACGAATCACTTCAAGAGAAATCAGTAAAAGGACCTACAATTGGTAGAAAGGTCTAAGTAAAAGTGGTATCTCAAGTGCGAACTGAATCTAAGGATCCTGCCTAAACTCATAGGAACCCTGGAGCTTGAACAATGTCCTTGAGCTTTGTCCATCAGGAGGAACTAGGCCATTGCATCCTTAGCTCACACAGACATTGACTACGGACACCATCAGGTAGGATTTCCAAACTTAATAAGCAAAGATACAGAATCCCCAAGTAAATTTAAACCTGAAATATACAGCTTTTAAAGTCTGTATATGGGCTGGGAGTGTGACTTAGTGGTAGAGTGCTTGCCTACCATGCATGAAGCCCTGGATTCTATTCCTTGGCACCACATAAAAAGCCAAAAGTGATGCAGTGACTCAAGTTGTAGAGCAATAGCCTTGAGAAAGCCCAAGGAGAGTGCCCAGCCCCTGTATATGGAATATCCTAATTCTTAAAAATTATTATCTAAAATTCACATTTAAAAAAGAGTTCTGTGTTTTATCTAACTACTCTACAATATGAGTGAAAGATAAAACAAAATCCAAATCATTTGTAGGCCTCCATCTCCATAGCCAAAGTTTGAAAAGGACACCTTAGAAGACATGCAGAGCTGTCATTATCTCCTGAAAATGTGGTATTTTATACCTTTGCTCATATACATTGTTTGTGGAAAGTGAGTTATTAAACCCATTTCACCAATAAATGATGTATCTGTGGGGGGGTGTTTTGTTTTCATGAAAAGTACAGTTCATTTTGTCCTGAATTCAATTCCCACTGCCATCTTTACAATATCCTCTCAGTGGCCATGGGAAAAGAACAAAGTGGGGATATTCGAACTTCAATTTAGGACCAGATCCTCAAAGTTAACATTGTTTTGTCTTGTTTAATAGTTAAAGCATTGTAATGCTCATAGAAAACTCATTACCAGACTTTAAAAATTGATCACATGGGGATGAGAGCATGGCCTGTTAGTAGAGTGCAGTTGTCTAGCATGCATAAAGCCCCAAATTGGATTTCTTGGTACCACATACACAGAAAAAGCCAAAAATAGTGCTGTGGCTCAAGTGTAGAATGCTAGTCTTGAGAAAAGAAAAGAAAAAGAAAAAGCTCAGGGAGTTCAAGCAGCAGGACTGGCAAAAAGAGAAAAAAAGTTATAAGTTCTCTGTCTCTATTGTCCCATTAGAAAAGAAAATTGGAAGAATACATAAATCAGTGGGCATTCCTATGTTCCAATTTTTTTTTATTTCTATACATTGACATTTTGATTCCATATAATGTTCAAATGTTGCAAAACATTATTCTTTTTTCAATTATTAAAAAAATTAAAGCCAGGTGCAGTGGCTTATACCTGTAATCCTAGCTACTCAGGAGGCTGAGATCTGAGAACCATTGTTTAAAGGCAGCTCAGGCACAAAAGACAGTGAGACACTTATCTCCAATTAATCACTAGAAAACAAGAAGTGGGGCTGTGGCTCCAGGGTTAGGACGGTAGGTAGCCTTGAACTGAAGAGCTCAGGGACAGCACCCAGGCCCAGAGTTTAAGTTGCATGACACCCCACCTCCAAAAAAAATCGAAAACTACTTTTAGCTTACTGGCTATACAAAAATATATGGTGGGCCCAATGCATTTCATAATCCATAGTTTGCTAACAGTACAATATATTTACTCCTTATACAAGATAGTATCTTTCTATTTATCACTGTGTGAACCCTGAGAATAGTTCAGCCATCTTCATGTGAGCACTAGGCCAAATGAAAAACATCATGGTACAAAGGAAAGGGACAGTGCCGGTGAACAGATGTCTGAAATCAATGAACTTGTAGCCGTTAATCCAGTGTTTTCCAGCCTTGGGTACATATTGGAATGACCTGGCCAGTATTAAAACGTGCTGATGCCTAGTTCCCATGCTCACAGTTCAGTGTGATTAGTGAAGAGTATAGTCTGGCTATGGGGATTTTTAACAGCTTTGTATGTGTGTCTAATGCGCAGCCAAGATTGAGAGCCACTGAGCTCACATAAGGCAGTGAACAAAGCATCTTGGAATCACCAAATACTGGGAATTAGAGCTAATTCCACATTTCTCTTTTTCTTTGCCAACTTTGCTATTTCTTTCCTATTTAACAAGCTTATCTGACATTCTTTTCTACCTACTAATATTAGAGTACAAATAACTAAAGTTAGGAAAGTTCATATGCCTCAAAAGAAATAGAATCCCCATTAGACTATAATGTTATCTGTGTTGGTCTTCATGGGTGTTAGTATTTCCCAGGCTAATATTGCCTTCTGGGAGTGCTCGTTTAACTGGCAGCACAGGCTCAAAACTCTCAGCCACTTTGGAAATGCTGGATCCTGGAAAATTATTGCCTTGCTATGACTCCTAGGAGATCACTGTATAAACCAGAAAAACAACTCATTAAATTATATTCTCTACCCTGCCCCTATCCTTGGATCCTCTATCCAGAAATAGATAGATCTTGGAAGGAATCATTGAGATTTGGGGCTACCATGGGATTAGAGACAACAAACAGAAGGCTTTGGAAAGTATATTTCATGAGCTAAAGTAATGAGATATATTTACTAATTAACTAAACTTGAAAGTATGTTTTTCAGTAACCTAGAATAGCCAAGTGTCCCAGACAATGACATATCCCTACTCTTAGGTCCTATTAGTATGACGTAAATATATCTCCATTTTGCCAGTTTTCCTCAACCACACTTTAGCTTGTAGGTTTATTGGAACTGATTTCTAACACTTTTTATTTAAATTGCAGCAACGTGATATTTGAATAAAAATAGCTTTTTCTTAATTATCCCTAAACATCTCTACTGTTATTTAAAATTGGGAAAGCTTTTGTTTCAGCTTCCTATGTAAGTGGCAGAGCTTCACGTATTATATATCATATTTTACATAACATCTAAAAGAGGTGACACCCAAATATTTATGGTGCTCTGCCTCATTAGACTAAATGTGTTCTTAGTCTAATCAACTGAAAGGAAAATATTTTTTGAAGAGCTCACACTAAATGTCAGGGACAAATGTGAAAGTGTGTGTCATCTTTGAGATAATGCTGCCCGCAGCAATATTTTCCAGTAGCTGACTTTGACTTAGGATCATAAGCATTATTTCCTTATTGCAGGATAGTTTCTTGAACTTATCACCACAATTAATTACTTTTTACCAGAGCTTCTATATAAGTAGGGCACTGGGTTTCAATAAGGCTATTTCATGGTAGGAACTTTGTCAAAACCACACAGATCTGGGAAGCCTTTAGCCTGACATAAGAAAAAACTGTTTTCTGAATCCCTTTGTTTTTGACTTTTGTTTCCTTTCTATAAAATTTACCCCTAACATTTCTACTTTTAGTGGAGACTATTAGTTTGGTTTTTTTTTTAGCTTCAAACAATGAAGAGAGCTCTGTTCTGTTTTTCTTTCTTTTGTTTTTACAATACTTGAACTCAAAGCCTTGCACTTGCTTAATTTTCTTGCTTATCCTGCATTCTACCACTTGAGCCATCCTTGCTTTTTGCTGGTTATTTTTGGAGGTAAGATCTAATGAACGTTTCTTCCTGGTCTGGCTTTGAACAGTGGTCTTCTGAATCTGGGCCTTCTGAGTAATAAGAATACAGACATGAGCCACCAGCACCTCCACGAGAGATATTTGGGAAGACTACTGTTCTGAGAGTAGAGAATGTATGGTCACAGCACAATATCACCAAGCAGATCTCTAAGCTCCTTCTAAGTAAAACACTGCAGTGAACACAAACACTTGGAAATGTGTGAACTTGTGTAACTAAGTACCCAGCTACTATGGTGGCAGAGGTAGGAGGATTACAAATTCTAGGCTAGCCTGAGCTACAGAGATAGACTTTGTCTTCAAAAAATAATCCTTAATTGTTTTCCAATGTTGAAATGTAGCATTTAATAGGAGGGATTTAGAATTCTAAGTTATATTAATTTCTTTAATCAAAAAAGTGTATTCTGCTGTCAGAATCAACAAATAAAATTACAAGTACCTCCTGAATTGAGTTCATAATTTGGAGAGCCATCCCTATAAAGAGAAGGCCAGAGACCACCATAAGCATGCTGCCCAGACAAAAAATATAAAATTCTCTTTTTTATGTTTATTTTTATTTTTTATATTTTATTGTAATTAATACAAGGGTCACATTATATTCGCCAGACAGAAGATGCATTACTTAATCATTGCTACCCCTTCTCATATTTTTGTCCCCAGTTTCCTCCTCCACCCCTCCCCTCATCTTGTTTTCCCCTTCCCTATCCTATTTCAAATAAACAAATAAGTGTATACACCAGATAACAAGGTAAGATACTGTAACAATGTGAAATAACTAAGGGACAACAAAAGAGATGAGAAGTAACATAGTACATTAAGCACAACAATCACACATTATATGGCTCTTATTTCTATATCCTGAAGGTCCTTTCATTTAACCTCATCCTATATGGCCTTAATACAAAATTTTCTTACGCAAATCCTGAGAAATATATTCCTAGCTCTCTGCTCCTTTGGTTATCTTCTTCTTGATAACTCATTCTGATAAATTCCTGTTTAAAAGGACTTGATCTTAAGGAAATAATGAATGAGCAGTGTGGAAAACTACAATGGTCACAGGGTTTGGGTGGATAGGCAAGTCTGGTTTATTCTGACTCTGTCACATTCTATGTAACAACATGGTGTGACAAACACTTCTCTTAAATTCCAATTTGTTGAAATTTTACATTTACTTAGGAAGTTCTACCTACTGAGAAAATTGTGATCACTTGAAAGGCAAGAATTGCTCTTTTCCTTCTTTCATTATTAAATAGAAATGAATCCTTTTAACAAATATGAAAGTGATTCAAGCCAATTCACCAAATGTCATTATTTTCACAGCACATTTATTAAATATGCACTATGATTCAGATACTAAAACAACAAAGGAATGAAAGGTAATTTCCAATCTTTGATTAAACATATTCTAAGTGACTTCTTGAGGAATATATTAGAGATATAGTGGTCAATATGACACAGTCTGTTCCCAAGCAGTTCACAGTTGAAAGACACTAAGGACTATACACGAGGACACCAAACAAGATATTCTGTAGTCAAGTACCGAATAGCTTGGCAAGACTGTTAGCAAATGAGAACTGGGCAGAGTAGAAGTTGGCAAGAGGAAGTGGATTAAGTGCATTGAGAGAATAAGGAGGACCATGGAATGGCTGAGAGTATGTGTTGAGGATTAGGAAAGAAAGTTGGAAAGGTAGGGTGAAGTTTAGAACCAACTACTATAGAGTCTTGCAAATGGTGCCAAACCTTAATGAGCCCTGAAGGTCTTTGAGGAGGATGACATGATCATTTTTGAGTAGTTCCAGAGTGACCCTCATGAACTTAGTGTTATTCACTTGTCTTCATCATGCTCAAGTCAGAATTTCTCTGCCTGTGTCTTTAGTTGTCACTCTGCTTCCATATTGAAGTGTGAATGTGTGTTCTTTATCCTATAGGGGAAGCACTGGTTCATCGGATTTCATTGATCAGGAGACTGGACCTGGGACCCCAAAAAGCTTCCGGAGCAATGATATAGTCCTGGTCACTCAGAGGTCACCAGCCCCAAGTACACGCAGCACATCTTCAGTCAGCAGTAGAGTAAGTCCTCAGATGTAAAGAAAGCAGCCAGCCTCTGTAACATACCTTACCTTATCCTTTAACCAACACTCTGTTTGAGTTCAGTGTATTTCACAGTGTACGGTTTATGCGGTTCAATTTTTTTCCTTTCCTTGTTTTTCTTTTTTTTTAACACATATTTTATTGTCATTAATAGAAGGGTTACATTATATTCACCAGATAGAAGGTGCATTACTTCACATACATTGATACCCTTTCTCATGTCTTGGTCCTCATTTCTCTCCCCCCACACCCACCCCCATCTTGTTTTCCTCCCTTCCCTATCCAGCTTCAAATAACCAAATACACATATATACAATATATCAGATAAAAAGGTGAAATACTGTAACAACATGAGATAACCAAGGGACAGCAAAAGTGATGAGAGATAACATAATACATTAAAAATAACAATCACTCATTATATGGCTTTTGTTACTATATCCTGGAGGTCCTTTCATTTAGCATCATTCTATATGGCCTTATGTTGTATCTAGGTTTTATTCTATTGTAAATCTCTGCTAGGAGAGCCCAAGGTTTCTGCTGATTATGACAAATGAGGGAAACCATTGAGCCTATGTTCTAGTCTGGCTTACTTCACTTAATATGATTTTTTCTATGTCTTTCCATTTCCTTACAAATGGGGAGATGTCGCTCTTTCCGACAGCAGCATAGAATTCCATTGTGTATAAATGTCAATCCTTTCTTTGCTTTCTCCCAAATTTTTCTTCCCTCCCCACCCACAAATGTATAGTTTATTTTCAGATTATTTTATTGGGCAATAAAGTCAGTATATGTTGCTAGGATCTATATTTAGGAACTAGGAAGCTTGAGACATTTGACGAGAGAAAGGATGGATAGGAGAGGAGAGGATGATGAAAAATGTGACTTTGACTAAAATATACTGTACTCATGATAGTTCATCCATGTTAAGCTGAAAGTTTCTTATACAATGACTTAAAGACAATTTTTTACTCCTTACATATCCACCACATTTCTTCAATTTGATCTGTATATGTTGAGGTCCTACTATTTGACAGGTCTAGACAGAGCAAATACTGTAAGAAAATGAAAGAATTAGCTATGGAGAATGTATAGAGCAAACTGTCTTCCAGGCAGATATGATACTGATTTTATAGACAGACCACCTCTTAACTTGAAAGTTCAGTATCCTGGAAGTGGCACTGTGACTCAAAGTGGTAGAGTGCTGCTAGCCTTGAGCTGAAGAGTCAGGGACATCACCCAGACTCAGCGTTCAAACCCCACAACCAACAACAAAAAAAGAAAAGAAAAAGAAAAGGAAAGATCAGTATCTTTATTCAGCCAGTTTCTAAAACACTCTTCAATCTTTTAAACTATATTTGAAAGTGACACTTGGCTCTGTTTTCAAAATGTCCCAGAGACATAGCCCCAAGGACAGAACTTGTGCCTACCATGAAAATTTTACATGAGCCGTATAGAATAAACTCAACTACAAATCATCATTCATATTAAGATAGCTCTCAGTGAGCATGGTGGCTTAACGCCTGTAATCCTAACTTCTTAGGAGGCTGAGGTCTGAGGATTGAAGTTCTAAGACCCTGAGACTCTTATCTCCAATTAATCACTAGAAAATGGGAAGTAGGACTGTTGCTCCCAGGTAGGGCAGTAGCCTTGAGTTGAAGAGCTCAGGGACAATGCCCAGGCCCAGGGGTAGGGTGGTATCCTTGCACTGAAGAGATCAGGGACAGCGCCCAGGCCCAGATTTCAAACCCCATGACCCACCATGCAGTATCCACACAAAACGCCATACTCTATTAAATGGTTGTTTAGCAGGTGAAATGTACATTTAAATTGTCTTTAAAAGGGCAGAAGTTCCATATGGGTTTTTCAATTTAATTTTATTGTAAAGGTATTGTTCAGAGCAGTTACAGTTACTTTAGTAAGGTAATGAGTACATTTCTTGTTGAACATTGCTATTCCCTCTCATTTTTCTCCCACTTTTCCTACCTCCCCTCCAGCTTCTACCACCCTCCCCCCAGCAAGTTATAAAGCTCGTTCATAACATAGTTAGATTGGGTTTTAGGACAGGGGGATAGCAGACAGCAGTGAAGGTAGTAAACAGTTAGGATCTGTAAATATTTTTAAGGGAAAAAAAGGCATTTCAAAGATCAATATCAATATATTTATTTCAACATGTACTCTAGAACATACTTGCTAAAATAGAAGGCATATTTTAAATGTCACAAATATTTATGCTAAGCTCAGCAAGCAGAGTGTTCATTAGTTAGAAAAGCAAATAGATAATTGATGGTTATGCTCAGTTCTTTGGTAACCTAATAAGAAATTATATTTTAAATATTTAGCAACCTGTAAGGCAAGGGCATTGCGCAATCTGAACAGATACTGGCACAAAAATGGGTGGCATTTTGAACCCTTCTATACTATTCAGTGATCCAGATTGAGTGGAGCTCTTCTGAGGGCTCCCATTCAATGGGGGAACATGAGGAAGGCAAGATGGGCTGGGTAGTGCAGTTTATCTACTAGTACAAAAGTATCTAAAAAAACTGTATCAATGAGTAGCAGCTGATTATCTCTCAAATAACCCAAACAATCATTCAAGTTTGGTCTCAAAGTAAGGATGATCTTTCAGGTACCATATGAGAGGATGGGGGAAAATCACCTTGTCAACTGCCTTCAATGGAATGGGAAATACCGCCTATAAATACTGCCAGCATTGACCTTGCTCTTTCCTTATGAGCAGATAAAGGTGTTTTTTTAAGGAAAAAGAAAAAGAGAAACATTTTCTGTGAAAAATAAAGCAGCCAAGTGGTTTATGAAGCACATTTTCTCCTTCATAACAAAGAGAATGAGGACCTCCAGCTAATAGTAGAAGACATGATTTCTCAGTTTCTCCAGTTTCTTAGCATCTCTTTGCTTCCATGTTCTTTTCTGCTTTAGGAATCCTTTTTACCTTTAAAAACTTTTGGGACATGAATGACCTCACTTGTCCCCTACTGTGATGTAACCTGTTCACATTAGGCTTTATATATAGAAGCTCTAGGGCGTGCATTGCACGTTAAAGACTCTATAATATTAATTCTCCTGCTAATATTCAATATTAATGATAGCCCTAAATCACCTGTGGAAAATGTTACCATCATCATAATTGCCAATAAAGAAGTCAGTTTTGCTTCATTACAGGATTCCATGTATGAAGAATTTTTTGAAGGGCTGCTGAAAATGGACTTAAACTTGTTTGCCATTTAACCTCTTTCATATTCTTTTGACAAAACCCATGGCAATTAGAGGACTTAGGAGCTTTATAGCTTCTGCTACAAGGTCTTATGTGTTGGAAAATAATGAAGGGGTAATAGCGATCTGTTCAAGCTGAATTGATTAACATGCTAAGCAGAGTATCCTGAATTTGTAAGGTGAGGGAAAGAAGGAAGGAAGTCCACTTATAAGATCCTTTGTAGGGTACTGAGGAAATGGAAAAACCTCCCATGCTCCTGGATTGGAAGAGTTAACATCATGAAAATGGCGATCTTGCCAACGGCTATCCACAAATTCACTGCAACACCCATCAATATCCCAATGTCATTCTTTAAAGAAAGAGAAGAGGCAAGCCAAAATTTCATATGGAATAATAAAAGACCCCGTATAGCAAAAACACTTCTTAGCAGAAAGAAGAGCACAGGAGGAATTTCAATACCAAACTTTAGACTCTATTACAGAGCTGTAATTATCAAAACAGCTTGGTACTGGCACAAGAACAGGCTGCAGATGAATGGAATAGAACTGAGGGCCCAGATATTAAACCACAGACCTATGGCCACCTAATGTTTGGCAAGGGAGCCAAAAAATAGAATGGAAGAAAGACAGCCTCTTCAACAAGTGGTGCTGGCAGAACTGGTTAAGCACCTGCAGAAAACTAAAGTTGGATCTGTTTTTGTCGCCCTACACCAGGATTAACTCCAAATGGATCAAAGACCTGGAGGTAAAAGCAGGTACACCAAAAACTTTCCAAGAAGGAATAGGAGATACACTAGGCCTCCTTGGCACAGGTAGAAACTTTCTTAATAACGACCCAGAAACACAACAAATCAAAGAAAGTCTGATAAGTGGGACTGCATTAAACTGCAGAGCTTCTGTATGGCAAAAGACAGAGCTAGCAAATTAACTAGAAAGCCTACAGAGTGGGAGAAGATCTTCACTAACCATACAACAGACAAAGGCTTCATATCTAAAATATATCAACAGCTAAAAAAAATTGAATCACTCCAAAATTAATCTCCAAAGAAACAACCATCCCATTAAAAGATGGGCCAAGGACTTAAAGAGAGTCTTCTCTGAAGAAGAAATAAGAATGGCCTATAGACACATGAAGAAATGCTCGACATCTCTGGCAGTAAAAGAAATGCAAATCAAAGCAACGCTAAAGTGGATGAATCTAGAGCGAATCATTTTGAGTGAGACAAGTCAAGACCAAAGGAACAAAAGGCGCATGGTATCCTTAATATGTGGCTTTTATATCCAAACAGTACAAGAGTGAGGACTCAATATTTGCATACCCAATGCTATGGGCATGGTACGGGAAAAATAAACACAATTACATAGATCTAAAAACCTATGACTCTATAGACATAATGTTTTATTACATAGATTAATATGTATCTATGATATACAAACCCTTAGCCTAATTTTGATTATGTTCTAAAAACTAAGTGCCAGTGATTGTACATAGAGATTCCCTTCTTGAATACTTGTTTGTTAAACAAGTCATTTGAAGTATAATGTAAAAATCAATGTTAATAAATTCTTTAATAAAAAAAAACAATGCTAAGATTCCACCTCACTCCAGTTAGAATGGCCATGATCAAGAAATCTAATAACAACAGATGCTGGTGGGGATGTGGCCAGGAGGGATCACTACTACATTGTTGATGGGAGCACAAACTGGTTCAACCACTGTGGAAAGCAGTATGGCGGTTCCTCAAAAGACTAAACATAGAGCTCCCTTATGACCCAGCAATTCCACTACTTGGCATTTACCCAATCATCCAGAAACAAAGGCATACTAAATCCACTAGCACAACGATGTTCATTGCAGCACTATTTACCATAGCAAAGATATGGAACCAACCCAGATGGCCCTCAGTTGATGAGTGGATCAACAAGATGTGGTACTTATACACAATGGAATTGTATGCTGCTGTCAGAAAGAACGACATCGCCCCATTTGTTAGGAAATGGAAAGACTTAGAAAAAATCATATTAAGTGAATTAAGCCAGACTCAAAGGAACATAGGCTCAATGGTTTCCCTCATTTGTCATAATCAATAGAAACCTTAGGCTCTCCTAGCAGAGATTTACAATAGAGCAAAACCTAGATACATAAGGCCATATAGAATAATGCTGAGTGAAAGAACCTCCAGGATATACAAACAAAAGCCATATAATGAGTGAGTATTGTTTTTAATGTACTATTGTTACAGTATTTCACCTTGTTATCTGATATATTGTGTATATGCTTATTTGGTTATTTGAAATATGATAAGGAAGGGGGGGAAAAAGATGAGGGACAGAGGTGGAGGGGAGGGCAATGGGGACCAAGACATGAGAAAGAGTATCAATGTATGTGAAGTAATGCACCTTCTATCTGGTGAATATAATGTAAACCTTCTATTAATTACAATAAAATATAAGAAAAAAAGATCCCTGCAGGTCTGATCATTGCCATTACATGATAGCATCTACATAGACATTGAACTTCAGCCTATTTTTCAAAAAATTCACATTTTAAAAATATGAATGCAAACTTCATTATTAATGTAGCACTCAAATTCCTGTGGACATGCAATGGTTGGAAGAGTTTTGCCTTATCATAGGCTTCCCTTAAAATTAGACTCAGATTGAATTCTGCCACATCCATAGCACTTATTTTGAAGCAAGGAATGTCCTCCATCACCTATTTCTATGAGCTGAAAAAAGTCCTTCCTTTTATGAATATTGATAAACCCCATAAATGAAATTTTTGTTTCAACATAGATATAACCAACTATGTTATGATCCCCCAGTCTTCTAGACTGAAAAGTTATCCACACATTAAATGAGGCTAAAGGTAGTATAGGGTATTAACAAGAGGAAAGATTTATTTGGGGTTTAGGTTTTGGAGGCTGTAGTCCATAGTTGAGTAGACACATTCCTCTTTAAAATGTGGTAAGGTATATCATGTTAGTGTAGTCTGCTCACTTTATGGTGGCTGTAAAGAAAAAAGTGAGAGAAAAAGATGAGCATCACATAGCCTCCTTAGAGGACATACCCCAATGATATAAAGCCTTCCACTACATAACCCCTCCAAATGTTTTTGCTATTTTTCTACTGGCACCAATTTGAAAACCAAGCCTCTAATAAATGGGCCTTTGGGGAACATTACGGAGCAGATAGCAGGGTAGCAGAGTAGATATTGAGAGACAAAACAAAAGACCAGAGTTTTTAAGGCCACATGCTAATCAAACAGTGTGAAGCTCACCATATAACTTAAACGTAGAGTGTCTAAAATTGGAGATATTTGCACCATTTCTTTCTTAGTTATTTTGAATTAGTGTATATTTTTAATAGGAGAGGGTTTCATTACGGTATTTCCATTCACACACATAGTGAGTGTTCTTTAACACATTCATCACATCCACCTTTTCCCAATCCTCCCTTGTTCCACCTTGCCTTTTCAAACAGCATTTGTTGGATTTCAGTATGTAATTGTGAGACCACACACACACACACACACACACACACACACCGTCTTTCAATCTTCTTTACCCCTAAATATTCCCTATTATCACCTTCTCTCTCCCACTGGTCCCTTCTTGCTAACTATATATTACAATACTAATTTTATTATTAATTATTATTATTATTCATTTTTATAGATTTTTGGGGGGTCCTGGGTCTTGCACTCAGGGCCCAGGCACTTTTCTTTTTTTTGCCAGTCCTGGGCCTTGAACTCTGGGCCTGAGCACTGTCCTTGGGCTTTTTTCAAGGCTAGAGCTCTACCACTGGAGCCACAGCACCATTTCCAACTTTTTTCTATGTATGTGGTACCAAGGAATCGAACCCGAGTCTTCGTGCATGCTAAGCATACACTCTACCACCAGGCCGAACTCCCGGCCCTTCAATACTAATTTTGCAAATGAAAAACATATTCAAATACCCTTTGTGCAAAATAGGAAAATATTTGGAATAGATTTATTGATAGTAAATTCTGAAGTTGTATGAGTTTCTGATGAGGTTCCTTTAAATGATAGCTCATTCCTCCTAAAAAGTAATACACATTAGTTTGTGTATTCTGAGTATATTTATATGGAAGGATTTTAAGGTAAATTCATCAGTATAACCTTCTTTTTTTCATTTGTACTCTCTGTGAAGGAACATGGTTTTGAAAGTACCATGGGTTTGGCTGCCTTTGAAAGCACCTCTGAAAATCTCACAAAGAGCCACCGCAGAAATACTTCGGGAACACCTTCCATAGCAGTGTCTGGGGCCTCCATCTGCTCAGGTGATTATCTACGCCATGATTCCTCTGTTGTCATAAATGACAAAACCATCTAGAATTGACTATTCTCTATGGTATTATTGTTATATGCCTCAAAAAGACAATCATCTTTTTTTTGTAGCATTGGAGTTTGAGCTAGGGGCCACATACTTGTTAGGCTGGCACTTGACCATTTGAAACATACCTTCAGCCTTGGATTTTTATTGGTTATTTTAGAAATAAAGAATGCCTGGGATGGTCTCAAACTTTAGTCCTTCAACTGTTCATCTCTGTCGTGACTATAATTATACTTGTGTGCCAACAACATCTGGCTCAATTATCTTTATTTTTTGCCAGAGTTAGGGCTTGAACTCAGGGCCTGGACACTTTCCTTGGGCTTTCTCAAGACTAGCACTCTACCACTTGAGCCACAGCACCATTTCCAGCTTTTTCTATGTATTTGGTACCAGGGAATCAAATCCAGAGCTTCCTGCATGCTGGGCAAGCACTCTACCCCTAAGCCTCACTCCCGTTTCTCTTTCCCTCTCTCTCTCTTTTTTTTTTGAAGTGGGTACCAATGTTTGAGCCAAGAGCCCTGTGCTTACTAGGCTTTCTTGCTTAATTCATGCTATTGAATTCATGAAGGATCCATTTATTGAGTGTCCATTCTTGCCAGATATCATAGACAGTTTTAGTGCTCTATAAGGAATTTAAATGGCTTTAAGATATGTTTGATATAACACATGTTACTTAACAAGAGTTCAAGAATCTTTACCATTTAACATATGACAGATTCACATACTTTATTTTGTTCACACAACAATTTTATGAGTCAAATATTCTGTATATGGGTTGGGAGTGTGGCAGAGTGGTAGACGGCTTGCCTAGCATACTCAAGACCCTGGGTTTGATTCTTTGGTACCACATACACAGTAAAAGCCACAAGAGGTGCTGTGACTCAAGTAGTAGGGCTCTAGCCTTGAGAAAGCCCAAGGACTGTGCTCAAGCCCAGAGTTCAAGCCTCGGAACTGGCAAAAATATTATTTATGTAACAATATCATTACCTATGAATAAAGAAACACCTTAGAAAGCTGTGTCATAGGTAGTAGCACTGTGGCTCAAGGGGTAGAATGATAGCTTTGAGTTGAAGAACTCAGGGACAGCACCAAGGCCCAGAGTTCAAGTCCCATGACTGACAAAAAATGTATCATAATTATGAAGTTTTTATCCCGTATGTAAAATTTTACTGTTAATTGCTGACCATATATGCATAAAGCTAGATTCTAGACTGGAACTTAGGTAACAGGAAATCTCTCTCAGTCATTTCCAAAATGGTTGTGTAAGAGAGAGAGCAGACAGAGAAAGAGAGAGACAGAGAAAGACAGAGAGAGACATAGAGAGAGGCAGAGAGACAGAGACAGAAATAGAGACAGAGTGCATGGATGCACACAGACACAATTGTGCATATGTGAGGTTTTGGGTACCAGTCTTCTTTCTAAATCTGTGTGGGGGTCACTTTTCTCAAGACTAGTAAAGTGGGTCACCTGTTAAATGAAAAAAATTAAGGTAGCATAGAAACCAGCATCATAAAGTCTACTTCTACCAGACAGATCCTATCCCGGAGTACATATTTTCTCTGGATCTATGCTAAGCATATCTGTATTATTTCATTCACCACTTTAAACATAGGCATTTGATTATTCTCTCTCATCATTCTCATCTATAAACAACTGTATGTATCACAGCAGGATCTGAGTAAGGAACTATTCTATGAAAATTATCCTGACTTGATGAGCTGTCCATAGCACTACTGAAAAATGCAGTCAGTTAACTGATACGTTTTTTCTTCTGTCGTGGGACTTAAACTCTGGATCTGGGCACTGTCCCGAAGCTCTTCAGCTCAAGGCTAACGCCCTAACCCTTGAGTCATAGTGCCACTTCTGGTTTTGTGGTGGTTAATTGGAGATAAGGCTTTGAACCTTGATCCTCAGATCGCAGCCTCTTGAACAGCTAGGATTACAGGTGTAAACCAGTGCACCTAGCTAACTGACACATTTAAAACCAAAAGCAAGATGCTTTATTCATGAAAGAATGTTCTAGTGCATAAAAAGCTTCCTCTCAACTCACCTCATTACTCCCATTTTATGTGAAAGGAACTTGCCCTATCATTTAAAAATGAAATTTTAGAATTGTTTAACTTGCATTTTATGTCAAATGTGAAAGCCCAGTGAATCGAGGACTGAATATGTGAGCTTTTTTTTTTAAGTCTAGGAATAAAGCAAAAGCCTCAAACGTAGTAGAGCACTTAAACTCCTGTGATCAAATGTTAATGCTTAGTCCAAGGCAGTTTAAAAATGCTATTAAAAAAAACGTGTTCACATAAACAGTATGAAGTTTTTGGCCCTTGCTGTGACTTCTATGACACTATTTGTACTCTATGCCTAAACAAACCTGGCATCAGGATGAAACATTTGCAAGGAGAAATGGGAACTTCTAACAAGATAAGCTCATTCACATCTATCTTTTTGCTTTTCCTCCTTCCAGATCAAAGCCGATCTGAGTTCGATTTGAGTGGGTCATTCACTGAAGACTTAGAAGATACAGAAAGTGTAAGAAGCAGATCTGTCCCTGGAACTTTAGACAATGATTTGGTAAGTTTGATGTGGAAGGACATCCCATGATAAAGAAGAGATGGTTTTGCTCCAAGCAGTTGTACTTTTAGGTGATGATGTGTTGAGAACAAAGTAAGAATGTATCTATTCTTGGTACTATTCAAAGTGAGTATATACAAGTGAATAGAAGAATTACTTAGGAAAAGTAACTGGTACACAAGTTAAACAGCAAAAAATCATTTATAAGAAAATTATCAGTCAGAGCCAACATGTACCTAATGTTCTAGCTACTCAAGATAGATAGATAGATAGATAGATAGAGAGATAGATAGATAGATAGATAGATAGATAGATGATAGATAGATAGATAGGCAGACAGACAGACAGAGAGACAGATAGATAGATAGATAGATAGATAGATAGATAGATAGATAGATAGATAGATAGATGGCATTGGCATTCCTATCTACACAGGAAGCCGAGATCTGAGGATCACAGATTGAAGCCAGTCAAGACATCTGTGAGAATCTTATCTCCAATCAAGTACCAAAAAGCTAGTAGTGAAGCTGTAGGCTCAAGTGGCAGAATGGCAGCATTAAGCTGAAGTAGCTCAAGGACAGCACCCAAATCCAAAATTCAGTCCCAGAACTGGCAAAAAAAATAAAAGTAAAGAAATATGAAATTAGGGTAGGGTGGTAGCCTTGAGCTGAAGAGCTCAGGGACAACATCCAGGCCCAGAGTTCAAGCCCCATGACCGACAAAAAAAGAAATATGAAATTCTAGGCACTGGTGGCTCACACCTATAATCCTAGCTACTCAGGAGGCTGAGATCTGAAGATCATGGTTGAAAAATAGCCTGGGCATGAAAGTCTGTGAGACTTTTATGTCCAATTAACCTCCAGAAAACCAGAAGTGGCGCTGTGGCTCAAGTGGTAGAGTGCTAGACTTGAGTTGAAGAGCTCAGGGTCAACACCCAGGCCCAGGTTTCAAGCCTCACCACCTTCAAAGGAAAAGAAGGAAGGAAGGAAGGAAGGAAGGAAGGAAGGAAGGAAGGAAGGAAGGAAGGAAGGAAGGAAGGAAGGAGAGAGAAAGAGAGAGAGAGAGAGAAAAAGGAAGAGATATATGAAGAGTTCTAGTTTGCCAATTACTTGGTAAATAGCATACTCAGAGAGAACAAAACATAAAAATATAGCAAATAGAATGAAAAAATAATGAGTCCACTTTTCAGAATTGAAGCACACATATAGTTTAAAAGTGTAAAAGATGAGACATAAATAACATCTCACATCTAGAAACATAGTGAAATCAAAGACCATTAAACATAAGATCAAATTCTAAAACTTTCTAGAGACAAATTATGTCACACAAATAAACAAGTATCTCATTAATGAGGTTTCTATGGTAACAGTGTATAAGATGATAAAGGAGAAAATACTTTCAAAGTATTGAAGGGAAATGATTTTAAACCTAGATTTTTAAACTTTATTTTATTATCAAGATGATGTACAAAAGGGTTACAATTACATACATAAGTTAATGAGTACATTTCTTATGAAGCACTGTTGCCCCTTCCACATTTTTCTCCCACTTTCCTTCCCAGCAGTAAGTTGTGAAGTTCATTTCCAACATATTGTCTTGTGATTATCACTGTTACATTGGTTTACTCCTTGTCCTTTGTCTCATCATTTTGTTGTTCCTCTTCCCTTCCCTAATTCAAATAAACGTATATACAATATACGAGGTACCAAAATCAGATACAGTGATAACAGATTAAACCTTAGGGGTAAAAAAAATAAAAAGAAATAATTTCACATAGTACATTAAAAAAAAACAGCCACGGGCCGGGAGTTTGACCTATTGATAGCATGCTTGCCTAGCATGCACGAAGACCCAGGTTCAATTCCTTGCTACCACATACATAGAAAAAGCCAGAAGTGGTGGTGTGACTCAAGTGGTAGAGCTCTAGCCTTGAGAAAGCCCAACTCAGGCCCTGAGTTGAAGCCCTGGAACTGGCAAAAATAAAAAATAAAAACAAAAGCAACAGCCACAAAGAAAAACCTCTTGTTTCCATATCCTGGATTTCATTTTGCTTAGCATCATCCTATATGGTGATATGTATATAGCTATTGAGCTATTGTGGTCCTCTGCTAGGAAAAATCCTAGACACTAATTATTACAAATGAGGGAAACCATAGAGCCTATGTTACCTTGGATATGGCTTGCTTCACTTAATATGATTTTTTCCAAGTCTTTACATTTCTTTACAAAAGGGGCAATGTCATTCCTTCTGATGGCAGCATAGAATTCATATATATATATATATATATATATATATATATATATATCACATTATCTTGATCGATGCTATCTGGGTTGGTTCCATATCTTAGCTATGCCTAGACTTTTATTTACACAGAAATTAAAATATTTTTGGAAAAATCTTAAGCACATTTCCCAATGTTAATACCTTCAAAATGTGGGGGAAGGAAAAGAGCCTCGGTGTGTGTGTGTGTGTGTGTGTGTGTGTGTGTGTGTGTGTGTGTGTGTCTGTCTGTCTCTGTCTAAATCTCGTGTTCTTTCCCTAAAGCAAGTACTGTTAGGAAAGAAACCAAACCTTCCTCCCCCGGCCCCTGTCTACTCCTTTAATGATGCAATTCAGATTAACTAGAGGGAAAAAGAAAAAGATCCAGAAATGTGATAATATATATATATATGTATGTGTGTGTGATTTTTACATATTTATGAAACAAAGTAGTCTTCTAGGTTAAAACATTTCTAGGAAAGAAATAAACCAAACCTCTGATTTTCCCTATTTTCTTAGAACTCCTTGGAAGAGATTGAAGAAGGTGTGGATGATAGAGCATCCTCCCAGTTTTCTACAACCACCCACAGTCTGGCAAGTGGCCTATCAACTGTAAGCAGTTCTCTGACACAAACAGAAATACTCTTCTAAGACAGGTGCTGGTAGCTCACGCCTATACTTCTAGCTGCTCAAGAGGCTAAGATCTGAGGATTGTGGTTCAAAGCCAGCCTGGGCACAAATAGGCTGTGAAACTCTTATCTCCAATTAACTGCCAGAAAACTGGAAGGGGTATTGTGGCTCAAATGGTAGAGCGCTAGCCTTGAGCTGAAGACCTCAGAGACAGCGCCCAGGCCCAGAGTTCAAGCCCCACCACCGACCAAAAAAACAAGGAATATTCTTTTTCCTAATGTTCCTAATGTCTTTTTTCTGTGCATTTCCCTATGAGTATTCTTGGAAAGTATGTGTTGAGTGCACAGCAACTGAAGGTTCCTGATTACCCTGTGCCTATAGCAGACATTGAATGTCATGTTATGTGGCCTCTTTCTAAGGCTCTGGTTCCTTTCTTTTCCTTCCATTGTTCTCACCCAGAGTCTCCAATCTCCTCCTTTTCCTTTTATAAAGAACCATGAGAGGAGTTTGAAGAGTCCCCAAATAATAAAATAATAAAATGCTAATTAGCTTTATTTGAATAATCATTGCATGTTTCATAGGTATATTGAGTTGTCAAATGGTATAAATATGTACAATAAATATGTACAATTATATAATTTAAAAAGATATCTTCCTGGTCAGGAGCCAGTAGCTCATGCCTGGTTACTCAGGTGATTGCGATCTGAGGATCATAGATAAAAGCCAGACAAGACAGGAAAGTCTGAAGGTATCATATCTCCAACTAAGTACCAAAAAGTCAAAACTGGCTTGTGCCTTGAGCAAAGAAGCTCAGAGGTAGCACTCAGGCTCTGTGTGCAAACCCCAGGACCATATATACATATATACATACATACATACCATACTTACTTACATACTTTCATACTAACTTACATTTGCTTCCTTTCCTAATTTGGTCCCAGTGAGCTCAATCTTATAATTAAGTTCTCTGCATATAACTGTCCCTGACAGCATTCTTTCAGCTCTTTTCCACACTGCTGCCAATCATTTCCCAAAAACTTATTGAGGTTTTTCTTCTTCTCAGAAATTACCCACAGCTCTCACTGCCTACACAATAACAGCTTTTTAAAAAAAATTACTATATATGTTTAATATGAGGGATTTTCCATTTTAATATTTCCTGAAATGCACATAGTATGCTTTAAACCCTATTACTCTTTTCCCTCTCTCCCTTATTTAATAGGTACTTGTTGAGTTTCAATATTCTGTCATTATATAAACACATGTGTATACATACATACACACATGTATGGGCATGCACATATATGTATATATGCACATACACCCATATACACATGCATTATATATGTGTATGTATATGTTTGTGTTAACGTCCTTCGATCCCCTTCACGCTTCAGTGTTCCTTCATTCGCCCCTCCCTTCTCCTACTGCTCCTTTCTTAGACTCCCCCTTTACATTCATGCCCCCATTAACTTTTTTGTTGTTATCATCATCGTTTTAGGGCTGTATCCCACAAATGATTGAAAACACACAATAATTGACCTTTTGAGTTCTATCAATCAAGATGATCTCTACCTCCATCCATTTTCCTGCAAATTATATAATGATCTTTCTTTCTTTTTGTGGAGTAGTATTCCATAGTATATGTATACAATAGTTTCCGTATTTATCCATCAGTGTTGGAGCACCTTGGCTGATTCTACAGATGAACTTTGAAAAAGGTACCAAAACCGTACATTGGAGGAAAGACAGTCTCTTCACCAAACAGTGCTGGAAAAGCTGAGCTTATGGGGCTGTGAACATAGCCTAGTAGTAGAGTGTTCGCCTAGCATGCACAAAGCCTTGGGTTCAATTCCTCAGTAAAACATACAGAGAAAAAGCCAGAAATGGTGCTATGGCTGAAGTGGTAGAGCACTAGCCTTGAACAAAAAGTGTCTAAGGACAGTGCCCAGGCCCTGAATTCAAGCCCCAGGACTGGCAAAAAACACCTGAGTATACATATGCAAGAGATTGAAACTAGGCCCCTATCTCTCTCCCTCTAACACTGTACAAAAATTGAAATAGATCAAAGATATAAATATAGTACCTAAAACTGTGACACCATTACAGAAAAACAAGGAAAATCTCTGGCAGAGATTTCTTATTTCAATATTCAATGTCTTCTTTGAGAAGAAGGCTGTAGGAGTCCTGTTTATTTATATTTATTTGTGTGCCTATATGCCTGTTGCTTTGCTTCTCTGACATCTATTGCTCTACTCCCCCTTCTCCTTTTGGTCTTTGGATGGCTTCCCCAAAGAATTCTCAAGCAGGCTCTGACAGGAAGTGGACCTACCTAAATGTGCCTGATGCTGATTCAGACACTGTGAGTTTTCAACTTTTCTTTCTCTACTTTCCAAATGTACCTCAGAAATCTTTCAGCTATGGAAATATGATTAGGCAGGCATTGCATCTAACACTCATCTGTTTCTTAATGCTGTATAGTTAGCCAGAGATTCTTTTTTGAAAAGGTTAATGAGTTTGTTAGAAGTATTTCAACTCATCAAACACAAAAATCAGAGTGCTAATCAGTAAATACATGATTCACAGTGACTGCCCATCAACAAAAATCTTTTGAGTAAACATCTCCATTTTAAGTCACAGACTTGGCTTGGGTAAGAACAAAATGTTTAGTTAATAGTAAACTTCCCATAGCTGCCTTTAATTCTCTGAAATCTCACTATTTGTGGGTTCTTAAATTTCCTTCTATCCTTGGGGTCCCCTTGCTTACAGAGGACCCAGTGAATGATGTGGCTACAAAAGAATGTAAGGAAGACACGAGATAGTCACTGAATGAGGTAATGAGATGTGATTAGGAGAACTTCTAACTAGAAACCTAGACATTCCCAATAACTTCTATAACCCAGAGTTTTCTTGGGTGTATTGTAAGAGTCTGGTTCCTAGTACTCAACGTTTGGTTCCTAGACCACCTGAATTACATAAGCTGGGATAGATATTTCAGACCTTTCTCAGTTTACAAACTCCCTTGAGTCTCAGTAATTCTTTCATTTTGCACCTAGTCATGAAATAACAATTGACTAGTCGATTTATTAAGCCACTGGGTCCAAAGAACATAATAAGTAATTGTATCCTAACCTCTTAATAGCCATTTGAAAATGAATGAATATAGGTAAATTGAACAAATACATTAAATTTTTTCATAGCCTCTATTACTTACTAATAGAACATATGTGTCTATTACACTATAGTTTCTCAAATCTTGGAACCTAATTGGACATAACCAATTTCATTCTCTATTGTGTTTTGGTTTTCTGAGATAGGCTGATCCTATGTAGCCCAGGTGACCTGGAACTCATGACCCTCCTGCCTCCCATGTTCTGGGTTTATAAGTTATATACTAGCACATCTAGCCTTCATATTGCTTTTTTTTGCCAGTCCTGTGACTTGAACTTGGGGGCTGTGCACTGTCCTTGAGCTTTCTCAAGGCTAGTGCTGTACTACATGAGCCACAACACCACTTTTGGTTTTTTCAGTGCATTTGATCCTGGAGAATCGAACCCAGGACTTTTTGCATGCTAGACAAACACTCTACCACTTGGCTACACTCCCAGCCCTACATTGATTTTTAAGGAATATTTGCTTTATGTTCCTTTACTTGTTGCAGAAACTTCCAAAAGCTCAGATTCACACAAATAAAACTTCATTAACAAAATGATAAAATATTATTTAATAATGACATTGTGAAAATTAAAATAACTCCTACTTAGATTTTGCATGATATCTAATTATTGCTATGTTAGTGTTTCTCTTTAATCTTAAAACATGTTCTGTGGTACTCCTATAATTTGCTGTGGAGTTCTGGTTGCATGCTATTGGAAATTTTCCATCTAGGTATTGATTGAAAAAGCAAAATTTCATACCTGCCCTAGACTCAATCACCAATCAGAAAACTTCATTTTTAAATGATCACCATGTAATTTATATGCAATTCAAATGTGAAAAACACTGCTAAAAGCCACCTACTAAGCATGAGAATTGTGTTGCTTTATTTTAGGAATAAGTAACATCAATTAGGTTACTTAGTGGCTCCTTTGAACAATAATTTCTGATTGATTTTGGAATTCCTAGTTTGTTCTTGCCTATGTTTTAAGCTTCAACAGACCTGAGCCATGTCATCCACATCCCATTTGTTGAGTAGGCTCTATTTCAAGCAATTTGAGGAGCAAAATGGCTTTTGCCAATAATTTTATGTATGTTTTTAACACACATACAAACACACACATACACACACGCACACACATACACACACACACACACACACACACACACACACACACACACACACACACACAAAGTAAAATCTCTAAAGTCCATTTGTGTTCACATGGTCCTTGCTTCCCAGAAGAGGTTCACAGAAGGTTCACAAAAAAAGGATTCATGAAACTACCACATCACTGGTGGAACTTTCCCATGATTTTTACAAATATTGGTGTTCTTTGCCAGCTGCTGGTGGCTCATGCATGTAATCCTGGCTACTCAGGAGGCTGAGATCTGAAGGTTGTGGGTCAAAGCTAGCCTAGGATGGAAAATCCATAATACATATTACCAGTTACTCACCAGAAAATTGAAAGTGGAGCTATGGTTCAAAGTGGTAGAGCACCAGCCTTGAGTAAAATAGCTCAGAGACAGTGCCCTGAGGTAGTCTTTTATGACAGCCATATTAGTAAAGCAGGATAATTTTCTTATAATTAATTTAATTAAAATTATACCCCATATACCAAATGCCAGTGACTTATACCTGTAACCTAGCTACTTGGAAGTGGAAGGACCTTCCATGGTTCAAGGACAGAATAGACAAAAATACTTGCAATACACCTTCTCAATCCATAGCTGGGCCTGGTGGCTCATACACTTCTTCCTAGGCTACATGAGAGGCAATGACCAAGAGGATTGTGATTTCAGGTCAACCCAGGAAAATTGTCCACAAAAATCTCTATCCCATGAGTTGTCAATTGGATGTGGTGGCACACATCTGTAATCCCAGCAATAACAGGAAGCCGAAAATAAACAGATTGTGGTGCAGGTATGCATCTGTGCAGAAAGCAAAACCATGTCTCAAAACAGTAACCAAAAATGGGGCTGGAGGCATGGCTCAGGATCCTCAGAGTGCCTACTTGTCAAGTGTGAGGCTCTAAATTCAAGTTCCAGTATTGAGAAGCAATGTTATTAGTGTCCTATCAAAAGCTTCATTTGTTCTGGTACATTTAACATTTTTAAATTTTTATTTTAGGGTTTGATGGGGGTATATCTTTCCTGTTCAGGGTTACATTTTGTCAATTCATATTTCAAAGGATTTCAAAGCCATGATCTTTGTAGCCACGCAGTTATTCAGGTGTAGCTCCACAGCAACTGTGGGATATGTTCTTCTTGCTTGCCTTTGTTAAAGCTACAGCTGTGGCTTCTTGTGGGACTCAGAGAAAGAAGCCATGAGGCTCTTGCTAATGCAGAATATGAAATGAGCTTCTCTTTGTCTTGACCATTGTATTTTAGACTGTGAACTAGATTGAACTTGAGTGTACTAATATAAAAGTGTAACGTGGCAGGAAAACATTTAATAATTATTCATTAAAAGAAAATAAATCAGCAAAGGGTTTCCTAACCCTCAAAAGATAGAGCTTTTCCTCTCAACAAGTTTCCTGCCCTCCTGACTAACAATACTGGATCAGCTTAAATTTTATTTGCCACCAGCAAAATGTGTCACTTATTTTCTCCTTTCACCTTAGGTGTTCCTGCTCTTTATAAAAAACAAAAATTATAATTGAACCAAGGTGATGGATTCTGTGGAGGAAAAGGAAAAAAATCTTAGAATAGCACTGGAAATGTTGTTCAGAACTTGTTTAAACCATCTTGTTTATTTCAGACCAGCCTTAACAGCATGATGAGTGTTTACAGTGAAACAGGAGACTATGGTAATGTGAAGGTCAGTGGTGAAATCCTTCTCCACATCAGCTACTGCTACAAAACTGGTGGGCTCTACGTTTTTGTCAAGAATTGCAGAAATCTGGCCATAGGAGATGAAAAGAGACAGAGGACAGATGCGTAAGCATGAAACATGTTCCTCAGACTTTTTTTCCTCAGACTATTTCAACCTCTGCCTTCTTTGTGTGTTTTTCTTTTTCACAAGAGCTTCAGCCTCCCACTCAATTTAGAACATCAGGAACTGACTGTCACTTTCCTCCTATACCACACTTGTTAAATGTTCTCTGAAATTCATTGCTGTGCATGAATTCAACCATTATACTTCTACAGTAGTTGTGTACTTGGTTACCTGATTTCTAAGAGTCCATTACTCAACATGATTCCCAGTTCAAAATGCTGTATATCACACAGAGGCAACTCTTGAGGTACTGGGCTGCCATGTTGACATACCTGGCATATACAAGAGTAGCATACTGATTTCTGTTCTGGGAAATCTTCCAGAGAGAATCACCAAGCTGTTTACCAACTGAATAACTCAAAAAGGTGATTATGAAGCTCTGGGGATTCTAGGCATCAGCCTGGGATGGCTGCTATGGGGGCCATAGCATTTTGGGTAGGAGCTACAACTTCCAGCTTCACTGCTTCACTAGAAAGACTCACAGGACTCTGCCTTAAGTTCTCATCCAAGAATGTGAGAGACACTTAGGATAAAGATATGAAGAAACTATAGATTTGGGCTTTCCAGGGTTCTCTCCCAATAGAGCTACACAGAATATACTTAATTTTTATGAAATGTTATCTACAATATAAGCTTGTCTGAGACATATATGATTATATGCCAAATTTTGGGGCTCCCTGAAGCAAAACACATATTTAGCATAAGCTATATTGTTTGTGTGAACAATGTTAACACAGTTTCCTGTTCTGAGATTGGTGGGAACCATCACCAAATCCAAGCTGCCAGATATCACCCAAGGGCCACTGATAATAAGATTGTCAAAGAACAACAACCTCAGTCCTTCTATGTTAACTTTTACTATACAATAGGTGACCTAGATCTAAGAACAATTTGGTGAAGCTGGTTCCAGATCCCCAAATACAGATAAATAAATAGATTCTAATTACAGCTTGATAAAATTGTCTCCTCAACATAGTTCCAGAGATCTCCAAGACAGATGTAATTATTTTGACCAGCATGAAAAGAAATAGCTTAAAAAACTCAGATGTGTTTCAGATGGCATCTTGTCTATTTCAATCCTATAAATTTCTTTTTTTTTTTGCTGGTCTTGGGCTTTGAACTCTGGACCTGAGCACTATCCTTGAGGTTTTTTTTTCCTTCGGGCTAGCACTCTAGCACTTGAGCACCACTTCTGACTTTCTCTATAATTAATTGGAGATATGAATCTCACAGACATTCCTGTCCAGTCTGGCTTCAAACAATGATCTTCCGATCTCAGCCTCCTGAGATCTAGCTAGGATTCTGTGCAGGTATGAGCCACCAGCATCCGGCCTTAAACCTGCCATTTCAGCAAGAAGCTGCCGATGTAGTTCAAGCCACAGTACTGGGTAGAATTGCTTCCATTAACTGAAATTGTTATTTTTGATTTCCTCCTTTTTCACAATTTTCTTTTTTTTTCACGCATTAAGGTCACACTCTACTCCCTGACATCAGAAGGACTGACTAAGAATAGTAAGGCACTGACCCAGAAAAGTTTATGAGACCATTAACAATATAATACTGATAATAACAATATAATACTGATGGAGAAGTATAGGATGTCAGCTTCTTATATATGTCAATTAATTTAATCCACACAGTGCCTTGAGTTAGATACAGAGATTATCCCATTTTACAGAAAGCACAAAAAAGTTAAATTCTTGAGCTCATCAAAATCAGAGGCATGGGGTGATCCCAAACAAATTGCCTTAACTCCAGTGTCATCACAATTTACCATTATACTATTTCTCTCTTGTGGAAATCCAGACTTACAATGACTTTATTTTGATCCTCTCTCTTTGGCCTATTGCTTTTTTCCCCGTTGAAAACCTTGAATATTTCTTGAAAAGCATATGCATCCAAGTCATTACTTGTATCCTTTATTACCAACAGTTACGTCAAATCATACCTTCTTCCAGACAAATCCCGAAACAGTAAGCGCAAGACCAAAATCAGATCAGGCACCAATCCAGAATTCAATGAAACACTGAAGGTAAGTAATTATTTACATAATAATTCATATAATATTGACCATAATCTCGGTTTAAAAACAGCTTCAGTGAACCATTTATTTGCATGCCAGTAATTGTATATATTTTAGAAAATTGGAATTTGAATATGTTGTTGACTTTCCTAGATTTTTTATATTTTATTTTATTTTTGCTAGGGATAGAACATGGAGCTTTGAGTAACATACGCCCAATAGTCTCCCTCATTTGTCATAATCAGTAGAAACCTTGGGCTCTCCTAGCAGAGATTTACAATAGAACAAAACCTAGAGACATAAGCCAAAATAGTATGACATTAAATGTAAGGGCCTACAGGATAAGGAAACAAAAGCCATATAATGAATGTCTGTTGTTCTTAATGTACTATGTTATCTCTCATCTCTTTTGCCATCCCTTGGTTATCTCATATTGTTACAATATTTCACTTTGTTATCTGATATATTTTATATGTGCTTAATTGGTTATTTGAAATTGGATAGGGAAGGGGGGAAATCAAGATAAGCAGGGGGAGGGTGGGAGGGAAATGAGGACCATGTCATGAGAAAGGGTATCAATGTTTGTGAAGTTATGTGCCTTTTATCTGGTGAATATAATGTAACCCTTTTATTAATCACAATAAAAATCTTTAATAAAAAGAAAAGAAATATTAAACTCGAAAAAAAAGAGAGAACATGGAGTTTTGAGCATGTTAGGCAAGCACTTTACTTCTGAACTATACCCCTAGCCCTTGCCTAACAATTTTTGGAAAACATTTCTTTTTAAAAATGGGAGCTACATTTACTTTTCTGCTGCTGCCAATATTGCCCCTTAAGTAGAAATGATCCAGCAAAATTGGATCTGAGCTAGTACATCTGGTTCCAGCATGTTTAGCCTTTGGAGACCTTACTATTCAACATCCCCTTAAATTAAGCTTCCCACAATTTTGACTTTAACGTAGTAGGTCATGTTGTACACATCTATTCCTGTGCTACCACAGCATGGATCTGTGGGGTTTCTTATTAGGTTTTCAGAATTTGGATAAATTTAAGGGTGTGGTTAATGAACAGTTGAGATGTAAGATAAGATCTGAGAAATCACAGAAAAATAACCTATATAAAATATAACTCCAGACTTCAGTCCTAAAATTTTATTTTTAATTTTTGTCTGTCCTGGGACTTGAACTCTGGTCCTGAGCTCCTTTTGCTCAAGAGCTGTACCACTTGAACCATAGCATTACTTCCAGCTTTTTCTGTGATTAATTGGAGATAAGTGTCTCACAGACTTTTCCTGATCAGGGTGGCTTTGAACTGCAATCCTTAGATCTCAGCTTCCTGAGTAGCTAGGATTGCAGGTGTGAGCCTCTTTTACCTGGCAAATTTTGTATTTCTAATGGTCTTCTTTTCATGTAACAACCCTTTCTGAACTAATGAACTAATCTTGCCTGGTAAGAAAGATCTAGGGAGAATGATATATATTCTAATCAAGGAAAATGTATGGGGTCATGCCTAGAATTATGGATTCAAAGTCACCATAGGGGAGGTCAATGATGGGAGAAAAGTATAAGCCTGCATACCTCAGTGGAAATAAACTGGAGCTAATATAAATAAATACAGGCAGAGGATGAAAGCAGTGGCTATAACAGATTAGCAAAGATGGGTCCAAGCAGAACAAATAAAGCCAAGGCTGGGATAAATTCAGGGAGCAGAGAGCCAAAGTTAATCACAAAAGTGACAGAAAAGACAGGAATAGACACAAATAAATCTGAGATCAGAAATCAGTTCATCTGATCTAAAGCCTGCGGCTCACACTTGTAATTCTAGATACAAAGGATCATGGCTTGAAGCAAGCTCAGCTCTCCAAAATAATTAGCAAGAATCTGGCTAAAGGCATGGCTTAAATAGTAGTAGAGTGTCAGCTGTAGGCAAGGAAGGGTGAATGAATGCAATGCCCTGAGTTTACGCTCCTGGGCATAGCAAAAAGTAAGAAAAAGAAATCAGTCTGAAGTTTACCCACATAGTGGTTCCATGTGAAAAGAAAGAAGAGAAAGGACAACAGAAAGAGGAGGAGGAGAAAGAGCTGGAGAAGAATTAGAATAACAAGAAATGACAGAGAAGTTAGTGAGTTGTTATTCTAAACCTAGATCTAAAAAGTAGGTATGAAAAATATAGGCAAATAAAGAAGTAAAATGGAAAGAGGAGAAATTTTATCATGTTTTATATCTTACCTGGAGCTTATTGTCCCCACTTTCAAATAGTTTATATATCTTCCATCAGTAAGCCTGGTATAAAATTACTTTATGAAACAGAAGTTCAATTATAGCAGAAATCAAGAAAATGTTTTGAGTTTGTTTTGTTTTTACTGATACATATAATCTCAAAGATGATGGAAGCGCCCTGGATTTGGAGAGAGCCCTCCTTGTGAAGTGTAATTTTGTAAATTTTATTTTCAGTATACCATCAGCCACAGCCAGCTAGAAACAAGAACTCTGCAGCTCTCAGTCTGGCACTATGATCGTTTTGGACGTAATTGCTTCCTCGGAGAGGTGGAGATTCCTTTGGACTCATGGAACTTTGAAAATCCATGTGACGAATGGTTTGTGCTTCAACCCAAGGTAGGAAATACTCCCACACCAGTTGTTTCTGCAATTATGTAAATTTTATTAATTTTATTACTCAGTATATTTACTATGTGAAGGTCTCCATGGATAACAAAAACTTAAGTATTATATAGACCCTATTCAAATAAGAAAGTCTTAGCCTGCTATGACAGTACATGTACTTGGGAAGTTAAAATAGGAGAATCAGTATTTAAAGACAACCTGGGCAAAATTAATGAAGCAATACAAACATGATGGCACATGCCTATAATTCTGACTACTCCAAGGCAGAGGTAGGAAGATCAAGGACCAAGAATGGCTTACGTGAAAGCACAGGATCCTATCTGAAAATCACTAAAAGAAAAAGGACTAGGAGTATGATTCAAATTCTGGATCATTTGCCTAGCAAGTGCTAGCTCTGAGTTCAATCTTAGTACCATCAAGAAAAAAAATAAAATGAAAAAGTCTTCCTTTTCATATAATTAAAACAAATCTATAACCAACCTCAAAATATTATCTCTTATTCTCTACAATTTGAACCATAAACGGGAAGAGTAGGGTCACATGAAGAAGTGACCAGAAGCCAAATTATCTGGTCTTGACATTCCTACTTTTGGGATTCCCAAGCCAGGCCTTGAGTTGCAGTTAGAAACACAACTCATTATATACAGAGAAACAAATAAAAACATTATACAGTAGACTCTAATCACTTTTTTCTAATCACTTTCTTGACTCAATTTCAGCTTCATAACTGCTTAAATGACGTTGATCAAATTAACTTAATTTTCTAAATCTTGATGTGCTCATTTATAATATTCCTTTCCTATTTATCTTATGGGACTGCTTTAAGGATTGCATATATGTTTTATGTAGGTTTGTCAGTAAAGTGTCATCTCTCAATGTATTCTATGGAGTATTTGTGTTAGCCAGCATCTTAATCCAGATTCTCAAATTTTATCAAGGCTTTGGAATCTCTTGGCTTTCCTCTATATGTTGATTTTCTTTTCAGTTTTCTCTGTATTGACTTTCTTCATAGCTCCATGTTTGCTTCTCTATAGCACTAATAACACACTGGCTGAAAGCCTCTCATCTTGTCACCTCACTGTTCAGAAAAGGATAAAGTTTCTCCTCCAATACTCAAAGCCTTACTTTTTGTTTGCTTATGTTTTGTTTCTTTTCTTTTATCATTTTAAGTAGCTCTACAAAGGGATTACAATTCAATATGTCAATTTATGAGTACCAGTACAACTCAATCAATGTCATCTCTTTCAGCATTCCTCCACATTATCCCAATTCCACCTATCTCCTCAATTTACCCAGTTCTATTTTTACATATGTGTACAGAATATTATGACTGCATTTTCCTACCCTTTCTCTTTTTTTCTCAAGTGATAGAGCACCAGCCTTGAGCAAAAATACTAAGGGACATCTCCCATGTCCTGACTTCAAGCCCCAGTACCAGCACAAGAAGTAAAGAAGGGGGTACAAGGAGGGGAAGAAGGAAGAGGCGGGAATGAGGGGTGAGGAGGGGGATGAGGAGGAGGAGGGGGACACAGGAGGAGAAGGCAGGCAGGCAGGCAGGCAGGCAGGAAGGAAGGAAGGAAGGAAGGAAGAAAGGAAGGAAAGAAAGAAGGAGAGCAGCAATAGTAAAGCCAATCTTTGAACCTAGTTTGCCTAATGATTTATCCATCCTTGGCTAATGACTGACCAAAAAGAAATGATGCATTGGCTAGTTTAAAATATTATCTTAAAAATAGGATTTCCTCCAAAGAAATCCAGACACTGAACTAGTAAAGAGGAGGCTGAGGGATAGTGAACAGCAAAAAACAAGTGATGTTTTCTATGGTATCATCAATAGATAGCACTGATGATCTCATTTAGTGGTTACAACAAACCTGTGAGTTAACTAAGAATCGTTATTCCCATCTTATTGATAAGCACACTGATATTTGGAAGTTAAATATAATTTACTAGTGGGGTTGTAATTGTTGACACGAAATTTGATGTGACTCAGAAAATATTTAGAAAGTACATACAAACTATATGCTAAAATGACAAGAAGGGGTAACGCTGTTCAAAAAGAAATGTAACTTCTCGACCTATGCCACTGACATAGTATTCAGGCATTTTGTTTAGGTCTGCTGGGTGGCCTATGTCTCCTTCAGGGCTCAAACTGGAAAGCTGGTGGTGATTATAGACGTTATTGATCAGGATAGGGAGGCGGTGGTGGCAGCTGCTTAACATTTAGCCAAAAAGGCCACTGCTGCTGGTACCAAGAAAGCTCTGGGCCTTCCCAGAAAGCCACAGGCCACAAAGTAGCACAGACTCATAAAGCTCAGAAAGGTCTGAAACTCCAGCCCCCAAAATCACATGCTCCTAAAGCACCCAGGAAGAGAACTTAAGGGGCTGTTATTTTTGACATATCGGACAAAAAAATAAGAAATATACACTTTATTATATAACCATAACTCCTCTGTACATCACTTTTACAATAACAATAATTTTAATGACAAAAATATAATTTGAAAGTTCTTGAACTAAGTCCATGACTAGCATAAATATTAAAGCATATATATGTAATTTTTATTTTTATTTGTTGATCATGAGGCTTAAACTCAGAGCCTGAGTGCTGACCCTGAGCTCTTTTACTCAAGGTTACTGCTGTACTGCTTTAAACTACAGAAATACTTCCAGTTTTCTATTGGTTACTTGAAGATAAGTCTCAGACTTTCCTGTCTAGGCTGGCTTTGAACTGTAGTCCTTAGATCTCAGCCTCCTGAGTGCCCAGGACTACAAATGTGAGCCATCACTACCTGGCCCAGAAAACAATATATGAAAATATATACATATACATATATATATATATATGTATGTATACACACACCACAAACACACACACACACACACACACACACACACACACACACACACACACAGGCCAGGAGTTTGGCCTAGTGGTAGAGTGCTTGTGTAGCATGCACGAAGACCGGGGTTCATTTCTTCAGTACCACATACATAGAAAAAGCTGGAAGTGGTGCTGTGGCTATATTTTTCTTCTTGCCAGTCCTGGGGCTTGACCTCAGGGCATGGGCACTGTCCTTGGGCTTTCTCAAGGCTAGCCCTCTACCACTGGAGCAACAGTGCCACTTCTGGCTTCTTCCTGTGTATGTGGTACCAAGGAATAAAACCCAGGGCTTCATGCATGCTAGGCAAGCAATCCAACTCTAGGCCATGCTCCTGGCCCCAGAAATGTATGTGTTTAAAAGCAAAGCAGTCCACAATAGCCCAAAATTGAACTAACATCAAATATAGGATGTATTTCTTCATTCACCATTAAGTCTATTGGAATTGAAAGAAAAGCCTTCCCATAAATAGTAAAGTGTACCTCAAGTGGCAGATCACCTGCTTTGAGCCATAAAGCTAAAGGAGAGGATGAGGCCCCAAGTTTAACTCTCCACAAAAAAAACAAAAGATAACACTGTTAGGTGATTAGCAGATGTAGCTGTCTCCTATCAGTGTCTTGTATCATGCTTTGCGTTTTAAAAATGAGCATCAGGAAGTGGAGCTATGGCTCTAGGGGTAGGGTGGTAGCCTTGAGCTCTCAAGAGCTCAGGTTCAACACCCAGGCCCAGAGTTCAAGCCCCATGACCGACAAAAAAAGAGAGTCATCTCTTGCTTTCCTTTCTCAATTCCTATCCCCCCAGTGCCCCTCCCCCCTGCTGTGTCCCCCCAAGTTGTGGCATTCATTTCCAACATATCTTGTGAGTCTCCATGTTGCACTGGTTCACCCTTTGTCCTTTGTCTCAACATTTCTGTAATTCCTCTTCCCGTTCCCAAAGACAAACTTCTATACTAGACAAAGGGTACCTAAATCAAAACCAGTGACAACTAGGGCTGGGACTTTGGCTAGTGGTAGAGTGCTTGCCTAGCATACACAAAGACCAGAGTTCAATTCCTTGGTACCAAATACATAGAAAAAGCCAGAAGTGGTGCTGGGACTCAAGCTCAAGGATAGTGCTCAGGTCCTGAGTTCAAGCCCCAGGAATGGCAAAAAAATGGAAAAACAGTGACAACTGGGGATAAACCAAAGGGGGAAAACAACAAAAGGAAAAAGAAATAACTACAAACAGTACACTGAACAAAACCTCTTGTTTCTATATCTTGGAATTCATTTCAATTACTATCACTTTATATGGTCATATGTGCATAGCTATTGAGCTATTAGGATCCCCTGCTAGCACTATCCTAGACATATTCTAATGACTACAAATGAGGGAAGCCATGGAGCCTATGTTTCTTTGGGTCTGGCTTACGTCACTTAATATGGTTTTTTTTCCCAAGTCTTTCCATTTCTTTACTAATGGAACTATATCATTCTTTCTGATGGCAGCATAGAATTTCTGTATATATATATACATACATATATGTATATATATACCACATCTTCTTGATCTAATCATCCACTGAGGGAAAATGAGGGGAGAATAACAATGTTCCACAAGAAATGTACTCATTTCCTTACTTACGTAACTGTAACCCCTCTGTACATCACCTTTACAATAAAGTGTTAAAATGAGAAAAATGATCATTATTGCTAGAAAGTTCCCCAAACATAAGACGATGGATGACACACATGACTGATAATTAGCATGCATTTTAGTACTATTTGAAATTTATTTGTTATTAAGTTAATGTTAAAGAACTTAAGGGCTCTTTGAAGGAAAACAGACTTCCTGTCAGTTTTCTGAACTGATCATAACAGTTTACTGGGATGCTTTCTAAATTCATTCCAAGCATCCTTTGTGCTTAGGGACCAATGTGGTTTTTTCCCCATGATAATTATCTCTACATTGCCACTGAGTGATTTCTTTTTCTTATCACAAGAAGGAAGTACTTGTGGGCCTCTATGAATCTGCTAAAGCCAAAGTTGTCTTGTGCTTTCTGTCTGTGGAACACCAGCAGTCCTCTGCCTGAGCAGTACTTTAGATTCCTAACCCTTCCAGGAGGTTTGCCTCAACAGCTTCCAACTAAGATTCTCTTCAGAAACCTACTTCAAGCTACTACAGCTCTTTGCCCACATGGATGGAGAGCCATAAATCCCTGAAAATCTTTGTGCCCCAGTAGTCACAAGGCAATCCCTAGTCAATTACAGAGGAATGAGCGAGCTTGTCTGTTTTATTGAGAAACGGGAAAAAATCCTCTGAGGTGTTATTTGTCCTCTAGAGTCATTCCGTTCCGAACTAGACAGGGCTGGTGCTAAGGCATCTGTTGTTGATCTGGTGCCATAATTTGCTTGCTGTCACTGTGACAAAAAGATCTGAGACAATGAACTTAAAAGAAGGAAGGTTTGTTTGGGCTCACAGTTTCAAAGGATTTAGTCTATGGTCCATTGGCCATATTGCTTTTGGATCTATGGAGAGGCAGTATCATGTCAGGATCACAAGGTAAAGGAAACCTTTCATCACATGGTGTTCAGGAAGCAAAGGAAAGAGACACAAAGGGCTGGCATCTCAATATCAGATCCAAGGATGCATATCTAAAGACCTAACTTCCCAGGGCGGGGAATTTGTCCTAGTGGTAGAGTGCTTGCCTCCAATGCATGAAGACCTGGGTTCAATTCCTCAGTACCACATACATGGAAAAAGCCAAAAGTGGTGCTGTGGCTCAAGTGCTAACCTTGAGCTGAAGGATTCAGAGACAATGCCCAGGCCCAGGGTTCAAGCCTCATGACCGACAAAAAAAAATTTTCTACCATTCAATACCACCATAAGCTGAGGAGTAAGTCTTTAATACAGGAGCTTTTGGGAAGGATTCCAGATCCAAAACATAGCAGCAGAGCTCTGTGGGTTGGTTATCAGGCAGCTATGTGGAGTATTGCTTCATGTTCAGCCTCCTATCTCAGTAATTTCAGTGCAATAGGCATTCCATCAGCTTTTGATATAGTATAGGAAGCCCTGGAAACTTGATGCTTCTGGTAGATTATCCAGCTGAGGAGATGAAGTGTGAACTACAGGGACTGGTCTCTCTAGTAATAAGGGATGTAGATTCATAGTCCTCAACATTCAGAAATGTTGCATCTGTTTGCAGGAATAATCCTTAGTGCCTATTGAATGTTATTCAGAGTCCTTTAGTATCTAGCTTTGTGTTAGGTCTCACAGTAGAAGCCAGTGAGGAGGCAGGTACAAACAGACAAAGAATTCAAGATGTCAAATGTGAGTACTATAAAGTACTTTTTACAGTATACCTTGTATTTCAATGCCTGGCACTGGACTGTTTATTAGCTATAAGTCATCATCTTTCTGAAAGGCATGGGAGGTGGAAAAGAAGTGTTAGTCAGTATGAATTGCCTTTCAAGCTTTCCCAGGGGTGCTATTATTAAAAAAAAGGACCTGTGAAAATCAAACAGCAAGCTTAAGTGGTTTTCCAAGGAAACAGTCTCTTATTCTGCCTTCCAGCTGAGAGTAAATGTAAGTTCCTGTGGAATTTTTACCTAGCTAAATGCCTCTCTTTATTTGGCAGTTTGGGTATAGTTGTCTATGATTTATTACCCAATCTTACACTTGTAAATGCATTGGGAAGTGCCTGGCTTTCACTCCAGTAACAAGTAGATCTCTCTTTGCAAACAATAGAAGGTATTTTACCCCTCTGCTTAGATAGCTGCTCTTCCAGTACTGGGATTTGAATTCAAGGCCTTGCACCTGCTGAGCAGGCACTCTACCATTTGAGCTGCACCTCCATCCTCACCAAATAATCTTCAAAGTTTCCTGCTGCTTTGGATGATGTTTTGATCAAAACTAGTTGCCACTCTGGCACTCAGTGGTCTCTTGATGGGGTTTAGTCTTCCATTGTACCCTAGGATGTTGTGCTCCGCTCAGAAAAATGTGCCTCTGCGTTTACCAGCCATAACTCCCAAACTTTAGATGAGAGGGGAGCCCTTTCCTGGGCTTTAAACTTCTGTGGTCCTTGGAAATCCAGAAATATAAATCTACGAATACAAGTCTTCAGGAGGGGGCAGGAGCCCTTGATCGATGACTGACAAGTGAAGAAGCATACCATCTCCACCTCTTTGCTTCTACTTGGGACAAATCAGAGCTCTCCATGGGACTAAGCCAAAGTTGTCCCTATGGGACAATATCAATTCTATTTAGTCTCACTTCTCCTTTGCCCTTTATAAAATGTTTGAATATAAATTCATGTTTAAATTCCATGTTACTGGTTACTACCTCCAGGGCCACATACTTCTAATAACATCTGGCTTCTGACCAGTCCCTAAACACATTAGAGGCAGTCCCTGTCTTATTTTGCTCCTACTGCTTTCTCAACTCAAAGTAATTTTCCTGTCATACTAACATCATCTGTCATCCTTTCGTCAATTCTTTAAGGACCAGGCAAAGGCCACCTCCTTATTCCAGTTGGAAGTAATCTCTGTCTTTACACAGTAGTTTCTTTGTAGTTGTGTTAGATCAATTGTCACCTTATGTAACATTGATTTGTGTGTGTGTGTGTGTGTGTGTGTGTGTGTGTGTGTGTGTGTGTGTGTGTGTTTGGAATGGAAGCAAACAGGATCAATCATAAGTCAATTAATAAAATCAGAGATATCATCTACATGCAAACACACTCTAAAACATTTTTTTGCCAATACTGGGACTTGACATTTAGGCTTGGAGCTCTTCAGCTCTTTTGATAGCAATTGGTACTCTACCACTTGAACCATGTCTCCAATTCCAGCTGTTTAATTGGAAATAAGAGTCTCAAGAATTTTTTTTGTCCATGGCTGGCTGCAAACCTCGATGCTCAGATTTCAGTTTCCTAAGCAGGTAGGATTATTCAGAATACTAATCCCCAGCTCATTTATTAACATTTTAATTGCTTACTACTAATTAATTTTTAATCAACAGATGAAGCTTATATATATTTCATGTAGCAGATGTTGTTTTGAAATATATATACATTGTAGAATAGCTAAATTGAGATAATTAGCATATATATCACTTCACATAACTTTTTGTGGTGGAAATACATTCAATAAACGCCCAGGTGTGTAATTTCTGGTTTATATGGTACTTGCATGTTTAATCATACAGACTAAACTGTTTTCCAGAGTGACTTAACCATTTTACAATCCTACTTGCGAGGTTTAAGTGAACCATTTGTCCACATTGGATATTGATTGTGTAAATTAACAATATTGCTTTCAATAACCAGTGACTAGTAGCCTGGTACTTTTCCCTTCTTGATTACTTAAGAAATTACAGTAGAGAAGTCACTTCTAAGACTATTTTCAGTGGCATCTTTATTCCTGCTCCATATTCCATACTTCATGTGTAATCTTCAGTGATAGGTCAGTAGGGTCACAAAAACTCAGTATCTATTGATGAACAAAAATGCATTGTTACTTATCTCTTTTTAAATTCTTTTATTGTAAAAGTCTTACACAAGCCAGTTGCCAGAGGCTTGTGTTTGTAATCCTAGCTACTCAGGAGCTGAAATCTGAAGACTGCACTTCAAATCCAGCCCAGGCAGGAAAATCCATGAGACTCTTATTTCCAATTAACTACCAAAGACAGAAGTGGAAGTATGGATCAAATGTTAGAGTGCTAGTCCCTGAGCACAAAAGCTCAGGAGAGACAGTTTGAGCTCCTAGAGTGGCACACCAAAAAAGTTATGTAACTATTTCAACAGGGTTTTACAGCCTTTCTTTTCTCGCGCTTAAGTCATGTCTTCTGTCAACAAGAACTAAGTAGGCATTATCACATGTAAGCCATCAAATAAATATTTTACATTGAAGCATAGATAGAAAAATACTAATACAAATATTCTTATCCAGGGAGAGTTTGCTCCTGATGTCGGCCTTCAATACAAAGGAGAGCTGACAGTTGTTTTGCGGTACATTCCTCCAGAAGAGAACTTGATGCTTCCACTAGGACAATTTCAAGGTAGAGAAAAATCACTGTCTTTGATCATTCTTTTTTTTTTTACAAGTTCGAATGGGAATCAAGGATTGATTGGACTATGCTAATTTCACACTACATGAATAAAATGAAAAAGATGGTCATTGTCTTTTCAAGAGAATTGTGATAAACACACTAGCTATGGAGAAGGCTGTGGCACTCTTACAAGGAAAAGACAAAGCCCCAAGTGAATGACCAGCATAGATAAGAAGAATTATTTCCTGTCAGTGTCAGAAATATAGGCTGCTTGTGTGGATTTCTGTCATTCATAGTTACTCAGTGAGTCTTGAGGACATCACAGAACACAGAATGAAAAAGAAAACTTCAGATGAAAGCAAATCTCCTGTTCTTCTTCCAACAACTCCTCCAAGCAGACTCCTCCCATTCACAATTCCCTTCTTCAGTAACATGATGACCCTGATAAGCAATTCTGTTTCCTGTCTCAGTTAATCTCATTTCAAAAGGGACATCGTGCCGGCCCTCTTCCCCTCCCCGTGGCTCATGTGTGTAATCTTAGCTACTCAAAAGACTGAGATCTGAGGATCGCTGTTCAAAGCCAACCTGGGTACAAAAATCTGTGAGACACTCTTCTCCAGTTAACCACCAGAAAACAAGAGTATTGCTGTAGCTCAAAGTAGTAAAGCACTAGCCTTGGGCTGAAGAGCTCAGGGCCCCGTGTTCAAGCCCCACAATCGACCAGAACAAAAGGTGGGGGGAATTGTTAGGATTAAACAAGCTTGTACATGTAACATGCTTCAAACAGTACTAAATAAATAACAATGAGAGGGAAGGAGTTTCTTCTCACTCAAAAATGTAATTTTTTGTCAGTTGTAGAGCCTGAACTCGAGGCCTGAGTGCTGTCCCTGAGCTCTTCTGCTCAAGGATAGTGCTCTACCAGTTTAAGCCACAGCTCCACTTCCAGTTTTTGAATGGTTAATTGGAGTAAAGAGTCTCACAAGCCTGAGCTGGCTATAAGTCATAATCCTCTGATCTCAGCCTTCTGAGTAGCTAAGATTACAGGTGTGAGCCACTGGTGCCTGGCTTCAAAGGTATAATTATGTCTAGGAAATTTCTTTCTTTGGGAGTCATTGAAATGTTAAAGAAGAGAGTGATGGGATTTTTTTTTTCTTTTTGAATGCTGGTGCTTGTATCTGGCTTCCATCATAGCTGTTTCTCACTAAAATCAAGAATTGTGGCCCAGGCAGCTCACAGGATCTTCTCCATTCCTTTCCTTTATAACACCTTGTAAAAATAAAGGAAAGCTGTGCTACAAGAAAGCCTTCCTGGACTATGGAAATGCCATATAACTCACACATTGGTTCAATGGTGTTTATGTAATAAGTTCATAGAGCTGGGCTCTTATAATCTGAGTATTCACTCTACATAAAGTAATCATACTCATTGATTTAAGAAATAACAAGGGATAGGGGGACTGTGTTCTTTTACATGAAGCGATGACTTCTCAGAGATTGTTTTGCCAAGACTACAGATGGTTTGGTTTATTTCTACATTTTCCAATTTTTGAAATGGACAAGAAAGGTCAGGGTATGTACACCTTTGATCATAAACTAAAGTGTTAGAAAGAGTTGGATAAATCATCTGATTCAACTTTTGTTTTTCATTTTGGCCTTGGCCTTCCTAAAATATCCAATAAACAAATATGCTGCCTAGAGAAAAAAAAAGGCTGTGCTCTGTAGAGGAGTGGTTAAAGTTTTACATTTACTTGGTTTTTTTTTTCAACAAACACAACTAAGAAAATCCATCCAGAAAGAATCCAGTGGGACAAAAGCATTTAATCTAACACAAAATATTCAATAACATAAAATACTGATTCAGTCAGCAAATGAAATCTATCTTTGCAGATGGCCTTTTTAAATGTTGAAAAAGACTCTCTATTTCTTTCTTTCTCTCTCTCTCTTTCTCTCACCACCTCCCACACCTTTCAGCTGATACAGGAAAGAAATCCTTTAAAAAGGGGAAGAAGAAAGAGTCACCTGTAATCTCTGGAGGAATACTTGAAGTGTTCATCAAAGAAGCAAAGAACTTGACAGCAGTGAAATCAGGAGGCACTTCTGACAGCTTTGTGAAGGGGTAATTTTGTTTCATCTCATTTCAGATGATACTTATTGGTACATGAAAGAATGTATGCTAATGAGACAGTGATGGCTGTGAGCCTCCATATTCTGCTTAGAGAATATATTTGGGGAAGAGCTATGTTTATATCTGAAACAATTTATCTCATACATCTAAAGCACTATGAGTGTAGATGGAATTGCTTATTCTTAGCTTACACTGTTTCCAGTAGATCTGAGGAATTCCTGTCATTCTCGCCCTTAAGACCCTCAAATATTCTCATGAGCTTCATTTCACAAAGGAGAAAGTAGAAAATTGTATGTTCAATGTACTTTCATTATATTTTGTTACTCTGTGGTGCTGCTAATACTTGCTGTTTTTCTCTCTTGGATGAAATTGTAAAAAAAAAAAAAGATGGTAATCAGAGCATTATTCCTGGAGCAGTTTCTTGAGGGAATGTTCCTCTTAAGTGGATATTGTTGCTCACTCTAAACAACTCACCAGCAAATCTGTCTTGATTTCTAGACTACTGGATATTATACTCCTGACCTTAGAGGAACTGGAACTAGAAGGCTAGTATCCATTCAAACACACAAATGCACATGTATGAACCTTCAAAGTGCTACGCTTTTCAAAGTAAATGAGCCATTATAGATGATTTCATGGAGAATATGAAGGCTATAAGGTGAATTCTTTAAGTCAGATGGCAGTTGTTGCCTCTCCTTAAGCCTTCTTAGAAAATTGAGATGGGTGTGTGGTGTAATAGCTCTAGTGGTAAAGTACTAGCCTTAAACAAAAGGAGCTTAGAAAAAGTCCCCAGGCCCAGAGTCTCTGGCCCATGTCTAGAAAAAAACAAAAAAAAGAGGGAGGGAGGGAGGGAGGGAGGGAGGGAGGGAGGGAGAGAGAGAGAGAGAGAGAGAGAGAGAGAGAGAGAGAGAGAGAGAGAGGAGTTGAGAGAGAAGGAAGGAAAGAGAGAGAAGAAAGAAAGAAAGAAAGAAAGAAAGAAAGAAAGAAAGAAAGAAAGAAAGAAAGAAAGAAAGAAAGAAAGAAAGAAAAGGAAGGAAGGAAGGAAGGAAGGAAGGAAGGAAGGAAGGAAGGAAGGAAGGAAGAAAGAAAGAAAGGGAAAGAAAGAAGAGGGAGAGGGAAGGAAGGAAGGAAGGAAGGAAGGAAGGAAGGAAGGAAGGAAGGAAGGAAGGAAGGAAGGAAGGAGAGAGAGGAAGGGAGGATAGGAGGAGAAGGACAGAAAAGAATGGATGGAGAAAACTGAGGAAGGATTGCTGGTACACAACTTACAATATAGATGGTATACTCCCATAATACTGGCACTCTGGAGGCTGAGACAGGAAGATTGGAATCAAGCCTAACACGGGCTACACAAAAAAATTGAGTCCTTTTTCTCCACAGAAAATTTCAGGCTACCATATCACGAATGATTGTTGTCCTTAATATACTATGTTATCTCTCATCTCCTTTGCTGTCCCTTGGGTATCTCATATTGTTACAGCATCTCACTTTGTTATCTGATATATTGAATTTATTTGTATTTGGTTATTTGAAATTTGATAGGGAAGGGGGGAAAACCAAGACGGGTGGGGGGGTGGGGGGGTGGGTAATGGGTACCAAGACATGTGAAAGGGTATCAATGTATGTGAATTAATGCTCTTTCTATCTGGCAAATATCATGTAACCCTTTTATTAATTACAATAAAAAATATTTTAAAAAATTTTTAAAAAAAAGAAAATTTCAGGCTACTCTAAGCCACACAGATGTTGTCAGGAAGGAAGGAAGGAAGGAAGGAAGGAAGGAAGGAAGGAAGGAAGGAAGGAAGGAAGGAAGGAAGGAGGGAAGGAAGGAAAGAAAATAGGAAGTAAGGAAGGGAGGGAGGGAGGGAAGGAGGGAGGGAAAGAAACAGAGAGATAAAGGAAGGAGGGAGGAAATGAAAAGAAGGAAGGAAATAGAAAAAAGAGAGAGGGTGAGAAAGAGAGAGGGAGGGAGGGGGAGAAAGAAGAAAAGAGAAAAGAGGAAGAGAAAAGGATGAAATGAAAATTATTTGTACTTTTATTCTCATGTGCTCTAAATATGGAAGATCTAATAGTGAGAAGCAGAGAGGTTGGAAGCATGAATCAGTTGATAAAGTGCATGCCAATGAATGAAAGTGCCTAGTACAGAGTTGGAGTTTGGACAAAAGAAAAAATGGAGGGGCTTCCCTGTAGGTGATATGTGTTTGAATCCAAATCCAACTGTTCTCATTTTCTCTTGTGATATTTAAATTTAAGGACGAAAGAAATACTTTCAAACAATTTGCTTTAGCAGCTCCACCATCGAGTTTGGGCCTCTGTTGCAGTTTCTTGGGATAAGAGGATGGCCCTGGCTCTCAGCTTCACTTTGGACTGGCAGGGGTGACTTACTATCTCTGGGAAAGTTTTCACTTCCTCTTATTGAGAATTAATGATGTAGAAATAATAATGTACAGCATCTGTAGTCATTTTAAAAGCCCAATTTTCTGGTAAAGTCTCCCCAAGAAATAGAAACACTTTTTTTGTACTGTTTGCAGGTATTTCTTTTTTCTTTCTTTTTTCCTTTCATTTATTTATTCCCCTTTGCCAGTGTTTTGTTATTTCTGTTTTCTTTTTCTTGTATATCAGTTTATCTGAATTGGGAAGGAAAAGGGGAATCACAGAAATGGTGGGAGAAAGGGTGAACCAACTCAACAGTGATACTCACTAGACACATGGAAATGAACTTTACAACTTGGGAGCCAGGGGAGTCAGGAGGGAAAGAAGTGGAAGAAAATGAGGGAGGGGTAACACTACTCCAAAAATAACTGTAGGGGCTGGGAGTTTGGCCTAGTGTTAGAGTGTTGGAGTGCTTGCCTCGCCTACAGAAAGATCTGGGTTCGATTCCTCAGTACCACATGCACAGAAAAAAAAAGCCAGAAGTGGTGCAGTGGCTCAGGTGGTAGAGCACCTTGAGAAAGCCTAAAGCCAGTGCTCAGGCTCTGAGTTCAAGGCCCAGAACTGGCAAAATAAAAGTGTAGGGCCGGGAGTTTGGCCTAGTGGTTTAGTGCTTGCCTAGCATGCACGAAGACCCGGGTTGGATTCCTCGGTACCACATACGTAGCAAAAAGCCAGAAGTGGTGCTGTGGCTCAAGTGGTAGAGCTCTAGCCTTGAGAAAATCCAGGGACAGTGCTCAGGCCCTGAGCCCAAGCCCAGGACTGGCAAAAAAAAAAGTGTACTCATCAGTTGGCGTATATAAATGTATCTTCTCTACACATCACCTTTATAAGTTTTTCTCTGCTACTAAATATAAATCCAAACTTTCTTTATGTTCAATCTGAGTGTAGAATAGTAAAAATAATGCTGACCTAACCAAAATGCAATTTTTATTATAAATCATTAAAATATTTCAAGATAAGCATTAAAAACTTAAATTAAAAAATATAATTTGGCACAAGATTTCTTAGAATGCACACTGCATGCCTGCACGCATTATCCTTTGTGGTTACTATAGTCATGTGACTAAATTCTGGCCAATGGTATGTAAGAAGTAGCACTATGAAACTTATGGGAACTAGACATCCATGTTCCCTAGTAGGGGAAAATGTAGCATTCACCATATACATTGAGCCCAATACAGTATTTTGACTACAGCACAGGTCCATGGTTTTAATGTTTTGTTTGAGAAGAGGGGAAAAAACTATTTTTTTTTAAAGAAAATAGGTATAAGCTGGGCGTAGTGGCTAACGCCTATAATCCTAGCTATTCAGGAGGCTGATATCTGAGGATCAAGGTTCAAAGCCAGCCCGGACACAAAAGGACCTGAGACTCTTATCTTCAATTAACCTCTATAAAATGGGAAGTGGGACTTGGCTCAAGGGTAAGGTGATTGCCTTAAGCTGAAGAGCTCAGGGACAACGCCCAGGCCCAGGGGTAGGGTGGTAGCCTTGAGCTGAAGAGCTCAGAGACAGTGCCCAGGCTGAGTTCAAGCCCCATGACACACAAAAAAATAAATAAAAATAAAAATATATGTCTATCCCAGGTGCTGCTGACCTACGTCTGTAATCTTAGATACTCAGGAGGCTAAGATCTGAGGATCATGGTTTGAAGCTAGCCTGCGTAGAAAAGTACATGAGACACTTATCAACAACTGACAACCAAAAAAGCTGCTAGCTTTGAGCAAAATAACTCAGGAACAGCACCTAGGCACTGAGTTCAAGCCCCAGCTTTGGCAAAACCAGATACGTTTATGAATAAGTTACTATGATAGGAAGCTGACACAATTCCACTGTGGAAACAATGAGATACTGTGAAATATTCCTTCAGATTGTCCCTTCTATGGGACAGAGAACCTAAAGGACTTACCCGCCAATTTCCAAAACTCATTGCTTGAAGAGTCACCCTTCAATCCATTAAATTCCTAGAAATTCCAGGGTCCTCCCCACATCAAGTTATTTAGAACCAGAAATACTCTTTCATTGAAGGAGTCGAGGCACAGCTGAAAGTAACATTCTGGCTGCCAGTGGATTTAGAAATGGCCTATGAAAATACAAACAAAAACATCCAATAATGCCTACTACCACAGAAGGCATTTGCTTTACAAGAATGAGGTAGACCAAAATAAGATTAGAAAGGACAGAGAGCCCATGTTACTATTGCCCCACCTAAAAAAAGCCATTCTACAAAATAAGTCCAAATATAACCATAGAAGTACCTGGGGGATTTTCCAGCATCGGTGGCTCATACCTGTAATCCTAGCCACTCAGGAGGTTAAGATCTGAGGATCGTGGTTTAAAGCCAGCCTGTGTAGGAAAGCCTATGAGGCACTTATCTCCAATTAACTACCAAAAGCTGGAAATGGCACTGTGGCTTAAAGTGGTTAAGTGCTGTCTTTGAGCACAGAAGTTCAGGAACAGTGCCCAGTCCCTGAGTTCAATCCACAGGACCGGCACCAATAAAATAAAATAAAAGTTTAAAAAAAAACCTGGAAGATAAGTGAATATGCTCAAAGCACACTGCATGAATGTATGAACATGTCATTATGAAACCCAAGTAATTATAATAATGATAGGCAAAAAAAATCCTGAGAGAATCAAATGCACATATCACACTTGTACACGTTCATGTACACAGACACGCATCCGTAGAAATTATGGAATAGTCACATGACTATTCCAAGATGGCATTTTTGCTTACTGTCTCAATGATAGTTTGATTGTATTTTCTCTTGCAGTTACCTGCTTCCTGATGATAGCAAAGCCACCAAGCATAAAACCATGGTCATAAGAAAGAGCGTTAACCCTCAATGGAATCATACTTTCATGTTCAGTGGCCTGTATCCTCAGGATATGAAGAATGTTTGCCTAGAACTTACTGTCTGGGACAAAGAAGCCTTTTCCAGTAATATCTTTCTTGGAGGAGTTCGTTTAAATTCGGGAAGTGGTAAGGAATTTGGAGATCTGGAGTCTGTTACTGGGCATGGGACAAGGGCATGTACTGGGTACTAGATATTTATGTTGTTATGTAATTATGTAGTCAGTCATAACTGAATCCTGAAATCATCCTCTAGCTAAAATTATGTTCATTAGCACCAGTGAGTGGCTCATACCTGTAATCCTAGCTACTCCAAAGGCTGAGATCTGAGGATCACAGTTCAACGCCAGCCCGGGGAGAAAAGTCCATGACACTCTCATCTGTCATACACTACTCAGGAAAAGACAGGAGTGGCATTGTGGCTCAAGTGGTAGAACACTAACCTAGAGTGCAGAAAGGGTTAGGAACCACACCTAAGTCCTGAGTGCAATCCCCATGACGGGCAAAACATAAAATAAAATTTGTTCATTGATGGAAGTGGTGCTGTGGAAGTGGTGTTGTAGGGGACTAGTCTTGAGCTACTCCACATTAGTAGGATCTTAGTGTAGTAGTATATTAGTGTATTGGTATATTAGTAGTATATTAGTATAGAGAGCCTTCAAGTTTTTCTCAGACCACCAATATAGCACAGGCTTTTGAGAGGGAAATGAGGACCTTCTAAGGTCAACTTCATCTGCATCTTAATAATTTCCAATATGTACAGTTTTCATTCACACTGATTGAATGGCAAGGAAATCGATGTTTTCTCTAAAAGCAAAAAGTCTTCATCCATTGTTCAGTTAGGTTATAGAAATATACCACTTCTGCAGGGAGAAGTGGATAGCACTGGGGAAACACGTGTGATTCATTCAAATCTTCTTAGCACTCAGAAGCCGAGCCTATGATACTTTATTTACAGAAATTAACAAGAGCTAAGAATATGAGGGTCACTAAACTAAAATTTCCCCGTGTTAGAGAAGTGACTTTGTAAGAAAGAGCAGAGGCCAGTCTGCCAAATTGCTCCATGCCAGTCTTCATGAACCATCTGTCTGTTGAAATACCAAAGTAGGAAGGAAATGACATGGCAGGGCGGTCCTGATTTGTCTCACATTGTCTAGGCAGAAGGAAGTTGTGCACACTCTAAAGGATTGACTCATTCTAACAGCTTTTACAAGATCTGGGAAGTGAGAACAGGCCACTGAAAGGCTTTCTGGGTTAACACCCCCCCATGTCCCCTTAGTGATCAATAGATACCTTCCAGGAGACCAAAACAACTTAGCTATGAAATACAGTGCTCCTCTTTCTGTGCTCCAGGTATGAGCTATGGGAAGAACGTGGACTGGATGGATTCTCAAGGGGAAGAGCAACGCCTTTGGCAGAAGATGGCTTCCAACCCTGGGATGCCCATAGAGGGGGCACTCATGCTCCGTTCCAGCATGGGGAAGTGCAGGTTCTGAAGGAAGTAACCCTCCAAGAAGGAAGCCTCTGAAGACTGTGCTTACTGTTTCCTATTGGTAGTAGTTTCTGCAGCACTGCCATTTCCTACCTGGGGCATGAGGACATGAGGGGAGAGAATGTCAGTGTTATGAATATTTCGTATCTTGTTGAGTGCCTAATACTTATACACTCCTATATGCCCACGGGTCTTTCTGATTGGGCAATAGAGAGTATCCCACTATGTCCTGTCCACAAGATAATTAATTGTTCAATGGTTCACAGGTTTTACAACCATAACAGAAATAGCACAAGGTTATTTGAAATTGTGGATGAAATTAGGAATCCCTCAGTCTTTCCTTTAATTATGAGTTATTTTAGCTTTCCTCAAATAGTTTGATAGGAATGGGGACTGCCAAACAGCTCAAAGCCACTCTTTGTTCACCCTAATTATCCCTGTGATCTGAAGAAGGCATGATAGGGATGACTGCTGGAAAAGAGATGATTCTGCTAGGCTGGCAACTTTGAATAATAGCCAGGTGATGTGACTATAGAATGTATCATCTAAATCATCCTAGAGTGGAAAGAGCTAAATGATTGTCCCAGAAGAATAGATGTAAACCAGGATTTAACAGATCTTAATGATTATCTACATTATTTATTTGAAATAAATGTTCTAGGCTATTAACTAGAAGAGATTGAAAAATAATAATCAATACATTTTGTTCATTGATGACTCAGATGTACTAAGTAAAAAGGAAAGTACTGTACCTACTCTTTCACTTTGGGGCCCCTCTGGCCTATTATAGGAAAGAGTTAGGAACACTATTTTCTCATTCTCTTTCATAATCTCTTTCTGTGAGTTCTTGTTATCTCCTTTTGTAGTGTTATTTATTGCTAACACTATTGCTGGTACTACTGTATAACTAGCCACAAATGTCAGTGTCCTAAAGCGGCAATATTTTCTTTGCTTTGTCTGCAAACGTTGCTATGGCAGCTATGTTTCCTTCTCTATAGAGTCTATGTCAGCAACTTGTGTCTCATTTTCTTAGGGCAATAGTTACAACCATATCATGATGACAACAGAGTTGACCAAATACATAAATGTGTCATGACCCATTAGTCTAAAACCCATATGGTAAATCCAAAGTCAAGTAGCAAGGAGATATGCTCTGCCCACATTAAAGTCATGACAAAAGTGAGGATACACGAAGGGATGAATTGGGGCCAGTAGTTTAATGTACTGTATCTCTGTCACCTAGAATTCCAGATAGTTGAACTCTCAAACTTAGATGCAAAGGCATTTAAAGCTAGAAGGGACCTCAGGCCTGGCTCCTCATTTTGCATGTTCTCAGCCCAGAGAGATTAGATGTTTTACTCAAAATCTTATAAAGACTATGACTAACTCCTAAATTATTTCTATTTTCACTGCCATCCTGGACATGATTTTATAAAGGTGTCAAGGTGAATAGTAAGGCATATGTTAAAGAAGGTGAATCAGAGTCTGACTGAACATTAACCTGCATGACCTAGGCATGATCCCAAGTAATATTCTCCTCCTCCCCTCATTTCCTCATTTGAGAACAGAAGCTGATAATTGGTTATTTGAAATAGGATAGAGAAGGGGGCAATCAAGAAAAGCAGGGAAGGGAGAGGGAAATGGGGACCATGACATGAGAAAGGGTATCAATATTTGTGAAGTAATGCACCTTCTATCTGGTGAATATAATGTAACCCTTCTATTAATTACAATAAAAATATATGAAGAAAAAAAATAGAAGCTGAATTTCAATAATAGAATTACAATAACATTCAGGCTTGTTATAGATAGTTGTTCCATATTTTTAGGTTTATCCTTGAAATTTAAAAGTGATTTGTGAATGTGTTCATATTATTAGTAGTAAAGGAATAATTCATTTATTTTAAATGTTGGTTAAAAAACATCTAATTTTAGAGAACTGAAGTTGTTAGTCTAGTGTAGCTTAGTAAATACAGTCCTTTAGAAAAACTCACACTCATATCTTTATGATACCCTTCTTAAAAGCAGAAAATGAAAAATACATGAACATCACAACTTCTCACACTGGAAACACAAATTTACTTCAGAGTTTCTGTGACTCATTATGTGTCCTCTTTAGGTAAAATGAAGTGGTGACGGTGAAGTCTGAAGACACTGAAGTAGACCCAGTAAAGTAGATTTATTCACTAATAAAAATGTGGCAAAATAAAAAATTCCCAAATTTACAACCTGAGCTCAAGAGCATGAACTTTCCACATTTAGAACTTTATCACATTTAAAACAATTCTCTGCATCACAGTTTCATAAAATCCAATAGCAAACTGGGTATTTCTGTAAGACAAAATCCTAGACATACACACTGTATTCTTTTGGAGTTGTTGGGAATAAAAGCTCAGTTGATCTTTAAATCACTCTCTTTTACTAAGTGGAAGTACCAAATAGTAATAACTTTAAATGTAAGCCCAATCTGATTGTGTGCACCTGCAATCCCAGCATTTTAGAGGCAGAGGTAGGAAGGTCATGAGTTAGCCATCAGCTGGGCTACATAGTGAGTTCCAGACAAGCCTGGGATATGCCATAAGACTTTGTCTCAAGAAGCTAATTAAAGAGCCGGGACTTTGGCCTAGTGGTGAGATTGCTTGCCTAGCATGCACAAAGACCCAGGTTCAATTCCTTGGTACCACATACATACAAAAGGCAGAAGTGGTGCTGTGGCTCAAGTGGTAGAACACTGGGCTTTGAGAAAGCCCAAAGACAGTGCTCAGGCCCTGAATTCAAGCCCCAGGACAGGTAAGGAAAAAAAAAGCTAAATAAATAAATAGGCATATAAATAAAAATAAAATGAAATATCAGTAATACTTGTGAATGGTACAGAATTCAAATCATTCAAGATTAGGAAGAATCTTTCTCTCTATTGTTTCATATAAGAATGCATTGATAGGGGCCAGGAGTTTGGCCTAGTGGTTAAAGTGCTTGCCTAGCATGCATGAAGACCCGGGTTCGATTCCTCGGTACCACATACATAGAAAAAAGCCGGAAATGGTGCTGAGGTTCAAGTGGTAGAGCTCTAGCCTTGAGAAAGTCCAAGGACAGGGCTTAGGCCCTGAGCCCAAGCCCAGGACTGGCAAAAAAAAAAGAGTGCATTGATAGCATCACTCTAATCCCATGAAATTACATTAGAGGAATATTTCAAATTTAACCTGCCATATGTCAAAATGCCACATGGAATATGGTTAACTAATCTAGCTTCTCTAAATTCAAAATATTCAGAATATATATTTACTTAGCAATTGTACTTTTAGGCACTTCTCCAACAGAGATAGGTGCATATGTGTATAATGAGTACATAGAGGTATACTTAATGCACAAGATTGAAAACAACCTGAGAAGCCACTTGTAAGATCTCCTACCCCTAATTTTTCAGTTTCTAGTCACTCTTTGCTCCTCCTCTTCTGTTTTTGCTCATTTTTGCACAACTATTAAAAATGGAATTCTTCAGTGCTCAATGTTTCTTTTCACCTCACTGTATGCAGCCTCCCAGGTATGGTCACATAACACACTCTCATGACTTTATACACTTCACACTTCAAACTTACATTTCCAATCCAGACCCTTCTTAAACAAATCAGAGTTATTCCTAGCCCACCCAGTTCAATGTAGCTGAGAACCCAGAAAAACCACACAGGTCACAAATGCCTGCTCCAGAGACTGCAAGTTTTCCAGATCAAATCCAGTAAAAAACCTACTATAACTTTAAGACAAATTTTACCTAGCAACTGTCACCACCCACCAATAATATCTTGCCAAATCCCAGAAGCCATTAGCAGACTTATAAACTTGTTTGCAAATTAACTTGTATAATATTTCCTTTGATTCATAAAATTAAGCTTCTCATTTCTTTCCTAAATATACTGGAGACTGCCCCAGTTTGTGTCCAAATTGTAATACTATCTTTCTTTTGATTCCCAAGTAAAACTCTTCTGCATAGATATTTGCTTTTAGATTTTAATTTGACTTTGACAACCACAATCCAACTAACGATATAACATCTACACCAGGAGAGTTTATAACTAAAACTCATACTCAAAACTCAATTCTCAAAGAATGATGAAAGTGGTAACACTGATCAAAATGCATTGTATTCAAGCCAGGTGCCGTGGCTCAGGCCTGTAATCCTAGCTACTCAGGAGGCTGAGATCTGAGGATCAAGGTTCAAAGCCAGCCCAGGCACAAAAGGACCTGAGACTCTTATCTCCAGTTAACCTCTAGAAAATGGGGAGTGGGGATTGTCTCAAGGGTAGGGAAGTAGCCTTGAGCAGAAGAGCTCAGGGATAGCGCCCAGGCCCAGGGGTAGAGTGGTAGCCTTGAGCTGAAGAGCTTAAGGACAGCACCCAGGCCAAGTTCAAGCCCCATGGCCCTCAAAAAATAATGCATTATATTCATAAACTGAGGTACCAAACATAACTCCTTTATACAACCACTTAAAGATAGTTTTTTATTAATGGCCCATTCCTCCTCCCCCACTTTCATATCTTCTATTCCTGGCTATCCTGTCTCAGAATATACCATACAATCATCTAGCCAAATACTGTAACCAGGCACCTTGTAGTTATCTTTGATCTTTTCTTCTCCTTTGCCTTGAGGCAAAAATTAATAAGGAAATCCTATTGATTCTTCCTCTATATAATATTCAAACTTGCAGAAACACTGAAAAACTTTATAGTAGACATACTTCCACTCACCACCTAAATTCAGTATCTACTATTCTCACTTGACAACTTTCCTATCATTAAACATCTATCTGTCCATGTCCAGAGTGATCTGTGATCTCCCTCCATGACTTTCAATTGTTCTAAGTGTAAAATCCATGTTCTTGTTCATGGCCCTGTCTTTCTTGAGTTTGTTCCAGACTGTGCCTCCATTCTCTCAGCCACACATTGAGTTTTTCTACTTTTCAGTTGCACCATGCTTTATCCCACATCATAGTCTTTGCTAAAAAGTCCCATAGATAGGCCTTGATCATCAGCCTGATTTCGATTAATATCCATGCCTTAAATGTTACATCCTCAGGAAAACCTTCCCTGATCCTCTACTAAACTAGGTCACAACAGCCTGCCTTTATTTCCCTTTCATTGCACACATCACAATTACAATAAATTATTTATATAACAAGTCCTTGAATGATAGTTCTGGTCCCTCCTATTTAAGATTCATAAGAGCACACACAGTAGTTTTTCACAGCTATATCCCTTGTTCTGAACTTCAAATACACACTAAAAATATTTGTGAAAAAGTCAATAGAAAATAAAACCTAATATTATAAAACATTAGATTAGCAATTTTCTTTGAAGATCAACATGTCTAACATTTAACAGAAAAGGAGACTGGGACCCACTGAACTAAAGGAAAGTTTTTGAATGTGTTTACTTGTTTTTAGAGTAACCACTCTGAATTAATAATGTGTACTTCAAATTGTACATTCTCATTGAAAATAAATGAGAAATATTTGAGGTGATACATATACTAAGTAGACTGAGCTGATCACTCCACAGTGTGTATATACATCAAGACACCACATTGCCCCCTCTTAAATGTACGTATTTATATCTTTTCAGTTAACTGCAATACTGTAGGTACAATCCTATAAGGTTGGTCCTCAGAAGTAGGGACTATGGCCTTCCCTGGAACAGTCCATCTCCTACCTGAGATCCCAATACACGTTTCTCCCCCTACAATGCATTAAACCAATTGCAAAGAGACAAGTTTAGCATCCTGATTTTCTGAAGCACATAAATAGCACTGCCAGAATGGGAAGATTCAGTTTATCAGCTCTCATTTCACATAATGTTATTATCACTGGGCTTACTCATCACGCTGTAGTTTTTTAGGTCATGAAAACAAAGATGTTTTCATAGAACATCGTATACTTCCTTTTCCTTAAGAACTGTTCACAAATATATGACTAATAAGCCTTAAGTTCATAAGAAATAAGTTAATTGAGCCGGCGTGGTGGCTCACTCCTGGAATCCTAGCTACTCAGGAGGCTGAGATCTGATGATCAAGGTTCAAAGCCAGTTCCGGCACTAGAGTCCTCAAGACCCTTATCTCCAAGTAACCGCCTGAAAAACTGGAAGTGGTGATGTGACTCAAGGGGCATGTTTTCCTTTCTGTGAAAGTTTTACTTTAAAACTGTTAAGAAGTGTATGAAGATAGGCTGGGAGTTTGGCCTAGTGATAGTGTGCCAGCCTAGCATGCGCCAAGACCTGGGTTCAATTCCTCGGTAGCACATGGCACAGAAAAAAAGCCAGAGGTTGTGCTATGGCTCAAGTGGTAGAGTGCTAGCCTTGAGAAAGCCCAAGGACGGTGCCCAGGTCCTGAATTCATGCCCCAGAACTGTCAAAAAAGAAAAAAAAAGTATGGGGAAGATGAGGTGGCAATGAAACTAATAAATGGAGATAATTTGGTCAAAACATAATATATGCACAGATGGAACTACCACAATGAGATTCCTATGTGTAATCAGTTTATGCTAATAAAACCATCAGCTTAACTAAATAATACATTAACTCCCCTTGCTGATACACATTTGGAGGCCAGCTCCTTATCTCCTGGTGACCAGCAACAAATGATCTGAGGGCCAGGAGGATTGCAGAGCATTGCTCTAGAGAGTCTTAGACTCAATCTCTTCTATGGTTTTGCGTGTTGAGAAACAATACTTTCCCTTTCTGGTTTATCATAAAAAATAAAATAAAATAGGCAAATTTTTTAATCCTCTCTTCAAACCTGGGAGTCCATGCTAAACTGCAAAGGGATCACAAACCCATTTAACAGCCAATGGTCAAATGTCGTGCCATGGAATTAAGAGAGACATTGGAAAATACTCAAGAGAGGGAAAAAATAAGATTTGCTTGGTGTCCAGAGAGATGACAGCATTTCAGTTCTACGTGAAATTAATCCCCTAGTCTCAAAGCACTGCTGCCTAAAATACAAAATTCCTGCAGAGAACAAGTGCAGCTTCAGCAAATTTAGTTGCATTTACAAAGTATATAGCTACCATAGTCTTCACAAGTCTTGCTAGATGGGAGTTGAGGGAAAGAAACTCAAACTTTTATTTTCTTCTATTTATTTCCACTCAAGGCTCCATTGCCATTACCGAAGTATGTTACTAAGTGTTTCAGCTTATGACAGTACCATTGTTCTATGAATCTGGTACCAGGTCAAAAACGTCCTTCCATTTTAGCTCTGCCTTTTGCAAAACATGCCACACTGCAGCATGAATTAAAGCAGTATATATCCTAATTTCATCCATTCCTAGTTTTTTTTTAATTCCTTTCATCTGAGTTGAATTCCAGCTACTCAAGAAATTGAGATGTAGAGGATCATGGTTTGAAGTCAGCCTGGACAGAAAAGTTCTTAAGACTCTATCTTTAATTAACCAGCAAAATGCCCAGATGGCTCAAGTAGTAGACGACCACCTGTGATCAAGAGAGTCAAGCAAAGCTGTGAGCCAGTGGCTCATGCCTGTAATCCTAACTACTCAGTAGGCTCAGATCTAAGGGACACAGTTCAAAGCCATCCCTGGCACAAAAGTCTGTCATAAGTGGTACTGTGTCTCAAGTGGTAGAGTGCTAGCCTTGAGCTGAAGAGCTCAGGGACAGCACCCAGGCCCAGAGTTCAAGCCCCATGATGAGAGAGAGGGGGGGAGGAAGGGAGGGAGGGAGGGGGAGAGAGGGAGAGAGAGAGGGAGAGTCAAGCAAGCACTATATATTGAGTTCAAACCTCAAGTACTATTAAAAAATTAATCTCACTTAAGGTCAGTGATGAAGCAGTAAATGCACTTACATTCTTGACATATATTTACATTATTTACATACATTTTATTTTTGTTCAGCTTTTTCTTTTTTTGTTGTTTTGGTGGGTCATGGGGCTTGAACTCTTCCTGGGCACTGTCTCTTCAGCTCAAGGCTACCATCCTACCCCTGGGCCTGGGTGCCATCCCTGAGCTCTTCAGCTCAAAGTTACCACCCTACCCTTGAACCAAACTCCACTACCAATACCAAGCCAATACTAAGTCATTGACCCATAGTACTTCCCTAACCACGCAAGGTTCTATAAATTCCTATTTCCCCACAGTTGACCCAGAAAATTTGATTGCATATGCCCTATACCTGAGTATTTCCTTGTTTGTCTGAGACGCTGTGGATTGAACATGCTAGGCACATACTCATCCCCAGAGCTACTTCCTCAGTTTACCTGGGTGGTTTTGGAGTGGGGCCTAAGGCCATTATTGGACATCCAGTGTCTTACAGACTATTCACATTTTGTCATTGCGTCACAACATTACTTTTGCCTCTCTCCAATGTTCTTTCCTTTCTTTCTTTCTTTCTTTCTTTCTTTCTTTCTTTCTTTCTTTCTTTCTTTCTTTTTCTTTCTAACCACGTTATGTTATTGTAGACTTAGGCCTCTAGTTGGTATCACTGTCATAATTTTGGTACTCGAACAGAACATGGATTTTATTAGCTTCTTTTTAAGCTAACATATTTATACTTTCAAATACTTTACACTCTTGTACTAAAGTAATTTATTTACAATAAAGTATACTCATTTAGAATTTATAGTTGAAGCAATTTCTGCAATGTATGAATATACAGCCACGAAGTACACATTTCTATAAAGATAGAGAACATCATGTGAATGAGCCTTATGTTTCCTCTGTGATCCTTTTCAATTCATCCTTCTACCACAGATACACTATTGTACTGATTTCTGTCACTATAGGCTAAATTGACCTGTTCTCAGATTTCATATATATAACACAACGTGTTAGTGGCTTTCACCTCCAATCTAAGCTAATTACTAGGCTTAAGATCTAAGGATCAAAATTTGCCTCTAGTGGAAGCATATTTCAACCCCTGCTCATGCCCTACCTGTTTTATATCTGCCATCCAGACACACAGGAGATTGATTTGGAGGATCATAGTTCCAAGCCAGCCTACGCAGAAAAAATTAAGAGAAACTGGATGCAGTTTCTCTGCATGGAGAGAACTGGATGCAGAGGCCTAGCCTATCATTTCAACAGTAATGGAACACCTGATGTAGGAGAATTGTAGCTCCTGTGTCCATCAGTATGGGAAGTAAGACCCTATCCGAAGTAGTCAGTGAAAAACAGGGCTGGAGGCATGACTCAAGTGGCAAGGCATCAGCTTCGCAAGCCAAAATCCATGAGTTCAAACCTTAGTATTGACACACAGATAGATAAAACAAACCGATCTTTTTTCAGACTTACAATTATCAAATAGAAGCAGACATCATAAAGTAAGCTGCCCTTCTCACAATAAGACATGGTACACAGCATTGAAGTCTCTGTGAATGACTGGGTCCAGGAACCCTAACAATACCAAACTCTGCAAACATTCAACTTTCTTACATATAAAATGGCATAATATTTGCCTATCCTCCAATGTATTTAAATCATCTTTACATGGAATATGATATCACGTGCAAGGTAAATGTAATGTAAATAAGGTGTTATATTTCATTTTTTGGGCATGCAATGAGAATAAAATTTTCTTTATATCTACAGATAACACATCCTTTTTTTCTGTATATTTTTTTCTGTATATTTTTATCTGAGTTTGGTTCAATTGTAGATTTGAAACCTGTGGAAAAGTCACTAATGCATTTGCATATCTGCCTATGGTGCCTCCATTTCTTGTTTTCATTTGCTTCTTTTGTTTTGCTTTGCTTTTCTAGTTTAGACTCTTGCTTAAAGCATTGCTTAACTGATTTAAAGGCTTAACTCTTTTATTTTGGGGTTTTTTCTTGTATTTAATGAGAACTGACCACTTACAGTTTAATTGAGCTCCTGAAAAGACCTCATTTTTTTGTTCCTAAAACATGATGAAAAAAATCTTAGTCCTAACACCACTGAACACACTGGTTAAGTCTGAGTGGTGCTTAATAAACAAAGTGCATTTAAGTCAGTTTGCTCCAAAATATTTTATTAACAAAGGTTTTCATATGAACAAGATCAGAGAAAGTTATGTGTCACATTGAGTAGTAACAGGGTGAAAGTACGTGTGTAAGTCTGGTTTTTAATTTCTCTACAAAAGTAATTAGCCACAATGGGCAAGAGAGAGAATTTTAAAAAGTAATATAGGGGCCAGGAGTTTGGCCTTGTGGTAGAGTGCTTGCCTAGCATGCACAAAGACCCAGGTTTGATTCCTCGGTACCACATCATAGAAAAAAGCTGGAAGTGGTGCTGAGGCTCAAGTGGTAGAGCTCTAGCCTTGAGAAAGTCCAAGGACAGTGTTCAGGCCCTTAGCTCAAGCCCAGGACTAGCAAAAAAAAAACCCAAAGTAATATATATTCATATAAATTTTTGAAATGTTTCAAAGTAAAAAAAAACGATCGTGCCAATTTTAAGGGCAAAGAAAGTGCATAATAAAATAGACTTTAAAAATTACAAATAAAAATCTGTACATCAAGGATATTTTGAAGGCCTTCCCATGTGCACAGCACTGTATAGAAAAGAGAAGAGGAACCACAGAGAAAAGAACACTACATCAGGTATTAACAGCTCTGACCCATTTGGGCTTGCAGGACCATCTCCTCTTTTCTCAAAGCAAGAGTGTCGATCAGGTTGAAGAGGGCCTTGGGTGTCACCAGGGAGATGTAGCGCTCTTTGTCTGTGCCCTGTTTATCCACGAGCACCAAGCTGTAGGAGTAGAGTGGGATTCGTAGCAACAGCCTGGGACAGACAAAGAACACAAGATTATGTCAAACTCTAACTCCCATGAGTTCTGCTGGGCCAATCAGGGGCTCACAGTGACACTGTTGCAAAGAAAGGTTTGATACCATAAAGGACTGAATCATCTTTCAGGCCTATGTTACTAAAAATGTGATCTTTGGACCAGCAGCATCACATGATTCAGGAAGGAAAATCTTCTACTTCATCCCAAACCTAACAAATGAGAATATGTACTATTAGCAAGATTCTGGAATGGTTAGTTTGCACATTAAGGGATGGAAATCTCTGCTGTAGACTGTGGTCGGGAATTTCACATAAACACACTAGGACTATATCAGTGTTTATCAGCAGGGGCAATTATTTTAAAAAAAATTTTTTTTTGCTAGTCCTTGGGATTGAACTCAGGGCTGGGGCACTGTCCTTGGACACTTTTTGCTCAAGGCTATTGCTCTGCCACTTGAGCCACAGTATCACTTTCAGCTTTTTCTGTGTATACAGTACCGAGGAATCAAACCCAGGGCTTCGTGCATGCTAGGCAAGCACTCTACCACTAGACCATACTCCCCACCCCAACAGGGGTTATTTTAATCCCCAGCAGTCAATTGGCCATATCTGGGCACATTTTCAGTCATTGTGATGGAGAGCTCAAGAGTAGGTGACTTAGCACTAATGAGTTGGAACCCATGAATATTGGCCACGTATGTATGTGAGGAGCAGGTAAACAGGTGGTCTGCATCTTTTAGAGGAGGGAATTCCTACAGTTGTGGTGTGTGGAGGTGTCCAGAAAAATACAGGAATGAGAAAATAAGCAAATCTGGGGGTAATATACATATATCATACAGAACACGTATTCATATACATGTACAAGTATTTATATGTTATATATGTATGTGTGGGTATATATATATATATATATATTTTTTTTGCTGTGCTTGGGCTTGGGCTCAGGGCCTGAGCACTGTCCTTGGACTTTCTCAAGGCTAGAGCTCTACCACTTGAGCCTCAGCACCACTTCCAGCTTTTTTCTATGTATGTGGTACCGAGGAATCAAACCCGGGTATTCGTGCATGGTAGGCAAGCACTCTACCACTAGGCCAAACTCCCGGCCCCATACATATATATATACATATATACATATATATATGTATATATATATGTGTGTGCATATATGTGTGTGCATATATGTGTATATATATGTATATATGTGCATATATATGTATATATATGTATATATGTGTATATATATGAGGGGCTATTATCCAAAGACCATTTAGCAAATTGTGTAATAAGTTTAAAAAATTCATTGACATGGGACATAAGCAGGTATTTGTAAATAGACAATAACTTCAGAAAGTCTCCTTTGAGAAGGGACAGTATAAATTTTTAGACAGTAATACAATCGAGTTTTTCAGGCTTCAGTTTAAGGTATTAGTAACTATACATATGGCCCTTTGAGAGGTGAGGTGTAGGGTATGGTTTCGGGGCACATACCCTCCAATGGGATTATGGAGCCCTCATTGCTTTCATAGCCTTCCAGTGCTTCCTGGCTTTCCATGTAAGTGAATTACAGTGTCATGTGATCCTTCCATGATGTACCACTCTCATCAGAAACAGGAAGCTTTGGGGCTACCTGAGCTCAGATTAAAACCTTCAAGTTTAGGAGCTAAATAAACATTTTCCTTTCCTAATTTAAGTGTCTAAGGTATTTGGTATATCAACAAGAAGGCAGTTTGTGTTTACCTTCTTCCCCCTTTGTAGAAACTTGGAAGCATGCACTTTGTGTGACGATGTACAAGATGTTCTAGCCATCAGGTACTCTGAAAGTCAGGGAGCCTCAGGGAACAGAGAGAGAACAGAGACCTTCTCTCACTTCTACAGTGTGTGTGTGTGTGTGTGTGTGTGTGTGTGTGTGTGTGAGTGTGTGTGTATCATAAGACTTGAAGCCTAGGTCTGGGCACTGTCCCTGAGCTCTTCAGCTCAAGGCTATCGTCCTACACCTTGAGCCACAGCGCCACTTCCAGTTTTCTGGTGTTTAATTGGAGATGAGAGTCTCACGGACTTTTTAGTGGCCAGGCTGGCTTTGAACCATGACCCTCAGATCTCAGCCTCCTGAGTATCCAAATGTGAGCCACTGTGCCCAGCACTCTGGAAACTTAAAGGAAAAAGAAGCCAAGCTTCGGAAGGTTAATTGGATGTCTGCCCTCCTACTAAAAGCCATGTTTGCTCAGGTCCTTTATTTTTAGCTCTTCCTCCTTTACCAACCCAGTACACATACAGAGATACAGAGAGAGAGAGAGAGAGAGAGAGAGAGAGAGAGAGAGAGAGAGAGAGAGAGAGAGAGAGAGAGAGAGAGAGAGAGAGAGAGGGACTTATTTGAAGGTATAAGAAGAGAACAGTGGTAATTATTCACCACATAATTTACTTGGACAAGTGGCAATATGCCAATTAGCTCAGTTATAATACTCTTGGCACAAAACCACTCAAACATTAAAGATTACCTGAATCCAATACAGAAATCAGTGAACCTGATCAGATCCTTGTGCATTCACAGGAGATCAAATTTGAGGAGAGAACTTTCCTATGTTTCCCTACCTGAGCTGCATAGCTAGGGCTGCAGGCATCATCTTTGATTTTATCCTGCCAACGAGGTTTGGGAACACACCCACCAGTTCCACCACTGTGATATGACGAAGATCCAAGCCACACCGTTCTTGCTGCAGGAAGAGAACCAACAGTGTAGGCGTTAATATAGAAAAGGAAAGAGACCTCCACGTCAACCTACACACTGTCAGAAAGAAGCAGCAATGGTCTGCTTTTGGACAGGTCTTTGCTCACTCGAAGCTGTTCTGAAGACAGTCAAGAAATTGGAGTTAACTGAGTGGCTATAAACCTAAATACCTTCCTAGAGAAATTACTCATAAATGGTTTGGCAATAGGAGTTTGAAAACCTAAACAAAATGGCAGTCAATGGTATTTCCAGATGGGGTGAGACCATGTGTGAGTCAAATTTCCTAAAAAAATGTCCAAGACCACCTCAGAGGACTCTCATTTGTAAGGAGAGGAGAGTATTTTCTAGAACCCCTTTCTCTGCCCTTGTTTCTACCTTCCACATTCTACTGTCTAACATCCCTGCCCACCCAAACCCTGGGAAAATAAAGATAAAAGGTTACAGCCCTCTGAACTGACTCTTGGGAAAACCTCAGGAATGAGCTCAGTCAACCATTTGGCAGAAAGTCTTACCAGGAGGAACAAGTGGCAATAAGGGACAAAAACTAATTGAAGATAAATAAGATGAATCTGGCTAGGTGGAAGTTTTAAATCTTAAATTATTAGAACAGCAAACAGAATGGGTATAGCAGCACTCACCTGTAATCATAGCAATCTAGAGATGGAGACAGGAGAAATACAACTTTGAACCCAGACTGAACTGTTTCAGAAAGAAAGAAAGAGGGGAGAGAGGGAGGGAGGGGAAAAAGAAAGACTAAAAAAGAGCATCAAATAGCTTTTATCAACAATTCCACTGAAATATCTCTGTATGGATTTGACAGAATTGGTAGACTAATGTATTGGAGCAAATGGCCCAACCTAATATGTACAATCCCAACTCCTTATTATAATGCTAATACTGCTATTCTTCAGTTCACACGTTGAGAATGACTATCCAGAGACACAGCTGTCATTCTCTAGAGGAGTACCATGAGTGGGGTCCAAATTCCATAGGGAAGAACGTTATTCATCTCCTGGTCCAGACTTTTGGGCAGAAAAGTAATTGATTACCTCCAGTCCAGGCATATCCTGGATGAGTCCAGCAAAGACAACAGTTCTTTGGCTGCTGGATAGCATTTCAATTAGGATTATTAGTAAAGACAGACAAACCTTGTTAGTTGGAAAATTATTTGGTTAGCTCCTGAAAGTCAGTGCTAATCAGGTTTTGCTCCAGTACCCTAGATGAATGGGCAGCTCGAAAATGCTGGGTTCTACAATTCACTCTAAGTGGATTAAGCACTGAATGTGCCTTTCCTTTTCGAGAATTGCCTGGGCCCTTCCTGTTAGAGGTTTCATTCTCACCTTGGCCCTGCCTCAAAGACTGACCTGCAGCATTTCTAACTGCATTCGATAAAGGAGGTTCCGGGCTGTAGGTGTGGACACGATAAGGAGTCTCCTTTTCTCATAAAACTGATCCAGAAATGCAGCTGCTGTTCTGACATTCACATCAACATTCATTTCTGTAACAAGAAATAGTCACATGGGTCAGAAAACTTCTGCATGCTCCAGCTTGATATAACAAATGATGACACACAGTCATATGTGTGAGAAACAGACTCTGAGATGAGGAATGAGGTTTAGAAATTTATTTGGGAAATGGGTCAAGAGCACTGGAACAGCTAGGCTGTGGTGACTCACAACTGTAATCTCAGATATTCAGGAGGCTGAGATCTGAGGATTGCAGTTCAAAGCCAGCCTGGGCAGGAAAATCTAGGAGACTCCTAATCTCCAGTTAACCACCAAAAGCCAGAAGAGGAGCTGTGGCACAAGTAGTATAGCACCAGCCTTAAGCAAAAAAGCTAAAGGATAGTGACTAGGCCTGAGTTCAAACATCAGTACTAACATCAAAAAAGAGAGGAGAAGCACTACTAAAGGAGTGGGAAAGTATATTTAAAATCACCTTTAGCTTCAAGGCTTAACATAGTATAAACAGATTTTCTTCAGTCATAGAAATTCAAAACTGAGCTAAATCAAGGAGTCAGTAGGCTACGCTCAGGAGAGATACTGAATCGGTTCCCTTGTCTTTTTCAGCATCTAGAGGCCAAACTTCATTCCTTGGCTCATGGGCCCTTGGAATTTGTCTTCTGTATGTACTTCTCTTCTACTACCTCTTTCTGTGTCTATTAATAATCCTGGCTGCCTTATATAAGGACTCTTGTGACTATGTTGGGCCCATTGGATAATCCAGGATATTCTCCTATCTCAAAGTCCTTAACTTCTTCATATCTGTTCTGCAAATTTCCTTTTGCCATATATTGTAGTACAGTCTCAAGTGTGGGAGATGAATATGTGGAAAATTTGGGCATGGCATAATTCTTTCTGTCTCGGGAAGTGAACCAGGGAAGGAAAGAGAGCAGTACAGGGTGGATTATCAAGTGAGTTATTGCTGTAGACATCTGGAGCTTAGTTCCGGTGAAGAACTCTCAGAGATGGTACTCCACATAACTTACAGCTATCCTACTGGAGGAATGCGGGGATTCAAGCATGTATGCTCCATCACCATTGGGTGGCACTTCGAGGGGATACTAATTTTCTATCTCTTCAGCTGGCCCTGGGACATGGGCTTATCATGCCTCAGAGCCAGGGAAAAGCCCTTAGACAAGAAATACCCATGTAATTGCCGTAAGTAGACTCTTGAACATAGATAAGAATGTCAAAGGCAAATGGTCTGAGCATTCCAGTGTCACTGGGGGGAGTATAGAGAAGCAAAAGGGTGGGAGAATAGGCAACAGGCTGGACAGCTTTGAAATGGTTCAGATTCTCCAAAAGGATGAGCAAACTCCACATATGGTTTATGTTCTTGGTGCATATTTTGAGCTTTATCTGGATGTTAAGCGAAGTGTGTGTTCATCTTTTACACTCAATGATTCAGCCAACAAACGCAGAGTGCCTGCTCTTCACCAGCCTCTAAGGCACACACTTTGGTATTGTCCCAAGTGATACGGAGTTCTTGCCCTTTCACTGCCTCACAGGATCAGAATGTAGGACAGCATTGCTCAGTAGAAATACAGTGGAAGGGCTGGGAATTTGGCCTAGTGGTAGAGTGCTTGCCTAGCATGCACGAAATCCTGGGTTTGATTCCTCGGTACCACATACATAGAAAAAGCCAGAAGTGGTGCTGGGGCAGAGCTCTCTAGCCTTGAGAAAACCCAAGGACAGTGCTCAGCCCCTGAGTTCAAGCCCAGGATTGGCAAAAATAAATATATATAATGGAAGCAATTACATAATTTTTTAATTTGCTAGTGGACAAATTTAAAAATGACAAAGAAATAGGTGACACAAATTCCTGTCAGCTCCTGTTAGGTTGAAACCCGGAAGATCACAGAGCAGTGTTAAACTGGTCAAAAAGTTTTGTGAGATACCTTCGTCCCCAGTCCCCCTCTACTAGTAGGGGGATGGGGAAAAACACACCCTGACCAGGCCAAGCCTCGAGAGGAATGGGCCCAATGTCCTCCCGCACCCAGCCTTCTTACCCTGCAGCACGAACAGAGATGCCACGCAGCTTCATCAAGACAAGAAGGTCTCTCTCTCTCCCTCCCTCCCTCCCTCCCTCCCTCCCTCCCCCCCTCCTTCCCTCCCTCTCCCTCCCTCTCTCTCTCTCTCTCTCTCTTTCTCTCTCTCTCTCCCTCTCTCCCTCTCTCTCTCTCTTCATTTCCTAAATCCCTCCTCCTTATATTGGGTGAGGGAACCTAAACCTATCAGTATACAAGATGGACAGGACAAAGAGATCCACGTGTTTTATCCATACTACAAGCCTCAGCAGAAAGTTATTGGACATGGCGTTACTCAGCCCCCAACATAATGAGGCAAAAAGTATGGGCTGGAGGCATGGTTCAAGCAGTAGAGCACTAATGTGAGGGGGGAAAAAGCCAAAGAAGAGCTCAACGAATTGAATTCAAGCCTAATACGGGCACAAAAGTAAAACGAAAGAGGGAAAATTGTATTTTCCCTAACCTAGTATTTCCCAAATACTTGAATATGAAATCTGTATTAACCTGGAGATATTTGTATTCTTTTAGTTTGTTTGTGAGACATATATGTATACATATGCATATACATATATGTATATATAAGTATTATGTTTATGTTTGTGTGTTTGTGTGTACCACCTACTCTGAATGGCTAGGAAAGGATAAAGATGAGAATGTCAACAGGAAGTAAGACAGGTGGTATATGCTGGATGCTTACCCTATAGTAGGTATGGCTCTTACTCCATTGTGTTGTGGATGATCTCATTTCATCATTATAACAACTCATAAGATGAATAAGGTTTTCTTTTCCTCATTATTCACAGAAGGTATGAGAACAACTTCCCAAGGTCTGCATGACTTTAAAGCCAGTGCTTCTATACAGGCCTTATGTTGTCTAGACTCAGCAGTATACTGGCTTTATAAGCGCCACTCCAGGAACTAGAGGAATTCGAGTGGAATTGGCTCATTTATAATGTCACTCATCACAGGCTGGCCCTGGGGCCTAACCTCCAACTTCTTTCTTAGAAGACATGAAAGGGAAATCAGAGGACAAGCAGAGACAAAGGAGGAAGGCAGCTGAGATATGTCACAGCAAGAACTAAGGGGCTTCGCTCACTTATTCAGATAAGGAACAGCAGAAAGAACTTTTCCAAGCACATGAAAGGAAGCCACTTCTGTTCTAGAATCAAAAACCAAGAGATGTTCAGGTGCTGCTATTGGTGAAGGGGAGGTTGCACACATACCTGCACAGACGGGCTCTACGCCAGACCAAGCCACATTGGACTGACATACTCGGGCAGGGCTACCTTGGAGCTCATAGCCACCAAGGCAAGAGAATTCACAGGTGGCCCCATAATTGTCACCATCACTGGAACACTTCATGTAACCATTATCTGGGGCGATGAGTTTGCCACAGCGTTTCACTGTAGAGACAAAAGCCCCAAAGAGCCTCAGTGCTCAGTTTCCTCCTACAGAGGACCCAGGGGCTCCAGATTTTCCATAAAGCTTCTACATTAGCCCATGGAATTATTGAGGGAGTATGGATGCTATTTGAGAGGTCCTTGAAATAGTCACCATCCATACCATTGAGACTCCTGAGATAACTGCTGTAGGTCCTGGGTTACAGATAAGGAGGCTGAGCCCAGAAGGGTTAAGGGTAGTGATAATTAATAATTAGGTGTCCAAACCATGAAGCACAAAGCGAATACTGCCAACATTTCTAGGCAAAAAAAATTGCCTTAAATGGATCTGAAAGATCAATGGCATGGTCTTCTGGTGGCCCCAACCTGGGGACTGCTAACCATGTGAGTTATAGAAGGACTTGCAGAGTTTAACTGGTTGCTCAGACTCAGGAATGGAATGCTATCAAGTAATTGTTTCTAGTTCATTTAGCTGTGGGCTATTGTGAGATTAGTGTTGTAAAATTTCGTATATAATCTACCAGCCCTGAATCCCATCAAAACAACAGGTATGATGATGAGACACTTTCCACAACCTCATCAGGGGCTAATTCAAAGTTAACAAGCATCCCTGTCATAGGGAGCGCTCAGACATTCCTTGTTTGGGGACCTGCTTCCGTTGCTTTTCTAGATGGAGGAAACTCATAGGCAGCACTCTTACCTTTTACTTTAACTCGAAATTTGCAAGTACCCTTATTCTCCGCTCTGTCATAGACTGTGTACTCGATCTTGTGGTCTCCTTCTGGAAAATGTGAGCCTGGAGGGAGACCTTTTAGAATAACACTTATAGAGAAAAACAAAAAACAGAAATGTCAAAGATTATTCTTATGGAGCTACAAAGCAGATATTGACAAGGATATGGGAATACTAAAGGGAAGCTATTGGTTCAGTTGGACCAGAACAAAGAATTCCCTCAGCTTTCCTCTGTTTCAGAAGAGCAATTTGAGACCCCCAAAATGGAAGCCCCTAACTACTGTGTACTCCTGAAGGATAGAAGAGAAGAAATCATCCTCCAGTGTCACTCTTGTTCCAAAGACAGCCAAATAGCAATATCTGGAAGACAAGGGAATGCTTGTGAGGAAGACCATTGAGGGTAGGGCCCACACAGTCACTGGCAATTCAGGCTTACAACAGGTGCTAGAATATTCTCTTCTCCTTCTCTCTGACAGGAAAGAGAAATTCATTGTGATTCCTTGGCTATCTTGAAATATAATAATAACAACAATACTAGTAGTAGTAGTAGTAGTAGTAGTAGTAGTAGTAGTAAGATTGGAGAAGACATGGAGGATGAAAGGGAGATCCACAGGAGAAATGCCAGTGAGACAAAAAGCCCAAGCAATGCCTAGCATAAATGAAGACCCGGTTGGATTTCTCTGTACCACATACATAGAAAAAAGCCAGAAATGGTGCTATGGCTCAGGTCCTAAGTCTCTAGCCTTGAGAAAGCCCAAGGACAGCACCCAGGCCCTGACTTCAAGACCCAGAACTAGCCAAAAAAAAAAAAAAGAAGAAGCCCAAGCAAGAACTGGCAAGGGGATAGAAGAGTCTTCTGTAAGCTTCTCAGGCTGCTGCAGCTGCCTTCTCCACAACACCTGCTTCAAGCCCGGGTAGGCTCTGACACAACCACAGAATTGTGAAGGCAGAAAGCTGTGCTAAACAGAGGGACAGGACGCTGTGAAGATGACCGCTTAAAATGTCACATTTTGAACCATAACATACATCTCACCTACAAAACTGCCAAGGTGAAGATCTTTACAAAGCTTTAAGACAAAAAGGGTCATCTGATGCCTGAATGTTTTGTGTTTGTGCTGTATGAACACTTACATGTTCTAGTAGGAGGTAAAGCTGACGCACAATATCATTATGGTGGTTACCCTCAAAGTCATGCTCTTATTGCCTTAGAATTTCCAAAGCAATCACTTGCAAAAACCTGAGAATCGACTGTGTGCCAGTAGCTGGGCTATGTATTATTATACTAGATCCTGTAAAGCAGAAGATAAATGAAACCCAAGAATTTTAAATTTCTATTTCTATTTGCTGCATCGGAGGCAGCAAATATTATCCTCTCTTTTGTTTGTCTCCCTACTTAACCTTGTTAAATAAATGCTTGCTAAAACCATAAATAAATAATAAATTAATTAACTCCCAATATGTTGACTGTCACTTGATTATTAAAATACTTTGTGTGTGTGTGTGTGTGTGTGTGTGTGTGCGTGTATACATTGTACCTCATCTAAAGTTTTTCCTAAGGTGTTGTGATTTCTGTGCATAGAGAGTAATTTTTTTTTTTAGTTGTGGGGCTTGAACTCGAGACTGGGCTCTGTCCCTGAGCCTTCAGCTCAAAGCTAGTGCTCTACCACTTGAGCCACAGTACCACTTATGGTTTTCTGGAAGTTAATTGGAGATAATAGTCTCATGGACTTTTATGCTTGGACTGCCTTTGAACTGTAATCCTTAGCTCTCAGCCTCCTTAGTAGCTAGGATTATAAGCATGAGCCATCCGCACCCAGTGAAAGTAAATTTTTTAATGACTGAACTTTGTCTTTGAGAAGTTACAATGAAAAGCTCAGTGCACCCTCCCTCTCTCTTTCTCCCTCTCCACCCCCTCTCTCCTTTGTCTTTTCACTTTGGGTACTGGGGATGGAACCCAGGACATTGCACTTACTGGGCAAGCACTTTGCCACTGAGCTATATCCCAGCTCAGTAAAATGCTTTCATAATCTAGATGATGCACTGGGTAGAGATTATCGGGATGTAGTAATAAAATGTCCTGCTAGGGGCAGGAGACTCAGTCTCTTCTAAATAGCAGATACTTTGCTATCATTCATAACTATGTAGACTTGTTTTGTCTTGCATTGTCTGGGTTGATAGGATTCTGAAAAGTCTTACCCTGCTTTATAGTTCACTAGAGAAGAAGTTGGAGGCATGCTATTGTTCACAGATGGAAGCTCTGTGGAGAGATCTAACTGGATCATGAAATTTAAGGTACATAGTACATGATCATCTCAATAGATACAGAAAAGGGACTTCACAAGATTCAACACACCTTTATCATTAAGCTCTGGAGAAGCTAGGAATCCATGGAGCATTCATCTATATAATAAAAACTGTATATGTCAAACGTACAGTCAGCATTATACTTAATGGCGAAGAGTTAAAACCATTTCCTTAAAATCAGGAAAGAGGCAAGGATATCCAATCTCTCAACCCCTCTTTAATATATTACTGTAATTCTTAGAAAGAGCTATAAGGCAAGAGAAAAACATAAAAGGGATCCAAATAGGAAAAGAACTATTCCTTTTTGCAGACGACATGATCCTATATATAAAGAATCCTATAGGGACCGGAAGTTTGACCTAGTGGTAAAAGTGCTTGCCTAGCATGCACAAAGACCTGGGTTTGATTCCTCAGTACCACATACATAGAAAAAAAAAACAGAAGTGGTGCTGTGGCTCATGTGGTAGAGCTCTAGCCTTGAGAAAGTCCAAGGACAGTGCTCAGGCCCTGAGCTCATGCCCAGGAGGGGGAAAAAAAAAAGGAATCCTATAGATTCCTCTCCCAACTTACTTGCGCTGATTTGAAACGTTGGCAGGGTATAAATTGTTAACCCACAAAAAATCAGTAGCTTTTCTTTATTTTTTTGTCCATCCTGAGTCTTGAAATCTGGGCCTGGGCATTGTTCCTGAGCTCTTCAGCTTAAGGCTACCACCCTACCCCTTGAGCCACAGCGCCACGTCTAGTTTTATAGTAGTTAACTGGAGATAAGAGTCTCATGGACTTTAGTGCCCAGGCTGGCTTTGAACCTCGAGCCTCAGATGTGAGCCTCCTGAGTATCTAGGATTACAGGTATGAGCCACTGCGCCTGGCTTAAAAATCAGTAGCTTTTCTGTATACCAACAATGAGAAGATTGAGACAGAAACCAGGAAAGCAACTGTATTTGTAATAATGTCAATAAAAACCTAGGAATTAACTAAAAATATAAAGGTCCCCTATGATGAAAGCTTCAAAAATCTGAAAAATAAAGCAGATTTAAAGAAATGGAAAAACCTTCCATGCTTCTGGATCAGAAAAATTAATATAATGAAAATCGCAATCCTGCCCAAAGCTATCTACAAGTTAAATGCATTGCCCATCAAAATCCCAACATTCTTCAACAATATGGAAAAATCAATCCAAAATCCATATGGTATAATAAAAGACCTCAAATAGTAAAAAATAAAAGTCCTTAGCAGGAAAAACAGTGTTGAGAAAATATCAATAACAAACTTCAAACTCTATTTCAAAGCCATAGTACTAAAAGTAGCTTTGTACTAGCACAAGAATAGGCCAGAGGATTAATAGAATAGAATAGAGGACCCAGAAATGAACCCACATATCTGTAGCCACATAATCTTTTTTTTTGTCAGTCCTGGAGCCTGAACTCAGAATCTGGTCACTGTACTTGGATACTTTTTGCTCAAGGCTATCACTCTACCACTTGAGCCACAGCACCATTTCCAGCTTTTGAGTATGTGGTGCCAAAGAATCAAACCCAGGGCTTCATGCATGCTAGGTGCCTAGCCACCTAATCTTTGATACGTCAATGGTAGTTTTCTATTTTGGATTAACCAGGCATCTTTTTGTCTGCTTGTTCCTCCTCGTCTATACTATACTCCTTACTTCATTTCCTCCCTTTAATAAATAGTTACTGAATATTAACTAGGTATCAGACATAGTTCTGGCCTCCAGGGACATGACAGTAAGTATATTGTAGGTTATGACAGGCAATAAACAAACACATCCGTAAAATATATAGTATGTTAGATAGTATTGATAACACACCTCTACTCTGGATAAACAGCTCACATAAGAAACAACATATGCCTGGATTGTAGCTCAATGGTATAACCCTTATCCAGTACTCAAAAGCTCTTAGTTCCATACTCAGCACTCTGTGTGCGTGTGTGTGTGTGTGTGTGTGTGTGTGTGTGTGTGTGTGTGTGTGTGTGTGTGAGAGAGAGAGAGAGACAGACAGACAGACAGACAGGCAGACAGACAGAGACACAGAGACAGACAGAGAGAAAGAGAGAGACAGACAGAGAGAGACACAGAGACAAACAGAGAGACAGACAGACAGAGACACAGAGATGGACAAAGAGACAGACAGAGAGAGAAGGAGAGAGAAAGAAAGAGACAGAGACAGACAGACAGACAGAGACAGACAGACAGAAAGAGACACAGAGAAACAGAGAGCCACAGCAAGAGTGAATATATTATTGAATATGCTAAGTTTTGCTTACTCAGTGAGAATGCCATCTGCTGTGTCTCTTCCTTCTGGGGTATCCCAGGATACTCGCACTGTTAGCTTATTGGGTTCAGCAATACGTTCCTTCACACTCGGGCACTTTATTGTAGGAGGATCAATATCTAAAAATATAACCAAAACATTGTGACCATCACCAAGAAATACTTTGAAAACGTGCAGTTTATCTTTAACATTAGCACTCCTCACTTTTGAAGAAGTCAATGACTACATTCCTCTTTCCTCATTTCATCTTTCCCTCTCTCCCATTAAGGTATTGTGGGGTGGTGGGGGGGTGTATGTGTGTGAGTTTTGCAGTCCTGGAGAATGAACTCAGGGCTTGGGCACTGTCTCAAAGTAAGTGCTCTACCACTTGAGCCAAAGCATCGCTTCCAGCTTATTCTGTGTATATGTCACTCTACCACTAGGCCAAACTCCCAGCCCCAACAAACAATTTTGAATGACCAAATATATCAAGAAAAAGAACTTCATATGGGGGCCGGGTACATGCTTGCCTAGCATATACAAAGCCCTAGGTTCGATTCCTAGGTACCACACACACACAAAAATCTGAAAGTGGTGCTGTGGCTCAGGTGGTACAGAGCTAGCCTTGAGAAACCCAAGGACAGTGCTCAGGCACTGAGTTCAAGCTCCAGGACTGGAAAAAAAATCTTCATACGTGTTCTCCTATGTCTTGACTGATAATGTCTCATTTTATCTAAGGCAAGAAATTGTGGCAGGGCACAGTGGCTCATGTTTGTGATCCTAGCTACTCAGGAGCCTGAGATCTGAGGATCTTGGTTCGAAGCCAGCCCAGGCAATAAAGTCTAGGAGACTCTTATCCTCAATTAACCACTAGAAAATGGGAAGTGGAGCTGAGGCTCAAGGGGCAGGGTGGTAGCCTTGAGCTGAAGAGCTCAGGGACAACACCCAGGCCCAGAGTTCAAGGTCCATGACCCCCCACCAAAAAGAAAAAAAGATAGAAAACGTAAGCAATTTGTTCAACACTTTTACTTCCAATTATTCAAATTCATTTTAATTCTATGCCGTCCTTCAATGCAGTGTGAATTTACATCCTTATTACCCTAATGCTAAATTAAATTACTACCGTATATTATTTTATCTAAGTCCCTACCAATTGTGAGATGCATGTTAAATTCAGGGTCATTAAAATGTGAAAAATATGATTTAATGACACTCAAACAAAGTGTGCTGTGAAATGGAAGTTTCTTTATGTGTTTGAAGTATATGGTTTCAGTTGTTTTGTAAATAATACTCTTTTAGCATGATTCATGATAGATGACATAATTTCACAATTCAAATGAGTATTTCACAGCCCTGAGTGAACTGGAAGAAAAGTATATAATGCCTGCCACCTGCTGGTCAGATAGGACAGTCAATTGTTTTAAAGAAACTGTATTTCTGAATGCTTCAAAGCAACTACACAGGAGACTAAGAAGAAGAGGGTATAGATTTCCAGGTAAAATTACATTGTGCTACCAGATTTTCATGGATCTGTATGGTAGAAGCGAAGACTGTTAGCTAAACCAAGCTAAACATTTGGATGTGTTTTGTTTTGATTCTGTATCAACTTGATATCCTGACAATGCGAGAAAATATGAGGCTATGAACAAGGAGGGTAGGAAAGAGGAAAGGAGAAGTTATGGGTGGTGAATGTGGTTGAAATCGCCTATACACATACGTGAAAACAGCAATGAAGACTAATGAATTTGTTCCAAAAAGGGGGAGAGAGAGTGAGGAGGAGTGATAAAGGAGGAGGTGTTTGATTGAATTACATTGTATGAACATATGGAAACATCACAATGAAACCTCAGTCTACAGCTAATATACAAATGGATGTATATAATGTATAACATGATCTATATAATATGCAGTATACAATACCTATTATATTAATAGATAACTAGTATGAACAGTTAGTATATTTATACAATTCAATATATACCCAATAATATATGCATAAGTAATGTATATATCCAACGAATACATAGGAAAATGAAAAAAAATAATATTAAGAGAAAGTAGGTTGGTTATCTGGGACAAGAGTCTCAGAGCCTGGTTGTTCTGGCTAACAATGATCAATCAAAACTGGCCTACTTTTTCAGAAGAGTCCAAAAACTGAAACAAGAATAAATGAGTCATTACAAATAATAGGTAATATTTTCTAACTACTTTCCATGTGACCAACCCCGTCTATAAAGGATTGTACTTGCATAATGCCCACATTATTTCTTTGCATTTTCACAAATACTCATTACTAGCATCCCCATCTATAGACCAGGAAGCATTTTCTCTCTTCCAGAATTCCTTTGTACTCTGAAATTTTAAGACACTATGACAACTGTAAACACATGTGAGTAAGCCAAGTGCTTTCATGTGTCTGCTTCGTTTTGACCTAGTACTTTCTTCCAACTTGTGCACTCGTTTTCTCTGGTGATTGCCTGCCGCAGCTTTCCCATAAATTCTTGAAGAGTAGCAGGACTCATTCGAATGCATCCTCAAGCAGCTGTTCTCCCTCTCGGCTGATGAGCCCAGCTGGCCTGCCCAGCAGCTGATGCTCCAGAGAGCTAAGCTTATTATTCACCATCTAGCCATGACCCCCACAAGCTTTTTATAAGTTATGATACATTTCCATGAATGAAATGGACAGTTACTATAGAAACGTAATTATGGTTCCCGGTTGAGTTCAGGAGGCCTGCAGAGCTAGTTATTGTGTGGAAACCCTGAAACATCAATGAAAATCCTGGCCTCTCCTATCTGACCCATTCACTGGACAAACTACCTCTCTTCTCTGCTCCGCTTTACAGATTGTATAGAAAGTGCAAGAAACCAATATATTGCCTCGTATCAACTAGAGCAGCTGAACTTTTTCCTTGGAAATCTTTAACGTGGCTGACTAGTTAAGTGGTGAAAATCAGGAAGAGCTTCAAAAGGACAAGATCTTGGTGGACAAGGAACAATGAAATGCAAGGGAAGTAGCACTAAACCAGTTATAGAGCTAGACCCTTGGAGAATGTAGCAACTTCAACTTTTCACTTCCTTGGAAGCCAGCTGCTATATAAGGCAGTGATTGTGACTAAAATGGCAACGTAGCATGGGTGAGAGAAAGAAACCAATTCAACAGAGACTCCATCCAGTCATTCCAGCTTAGTCTAGCTGAGGTGCCTATAGGTGAAGCCATCTTGGATCTTCCAGCCCCAATCACTTCAGCCATTACCAGGCACAACAGAGACAAACTGTCTCCATGGAGATCCTGTCCAATATCCAGCCCAGAAAAATCTCTGAATAATGGCACAATTGTTCAAAACTCCTAAGTTTTAAATGGTCTGCTGAACAGCAGTTTGCTAAGGTATATGTAAAAGGGTCTAAAGTTGGTAACAGGCAGGAGGAATTCATTTCATTTCCTGGACTAGGCAAGGCAGGGCAAACTTGGCCATGAAGACTTGTCTAATTGTTTGTTCCTACTAGCCAGAGTGCAATCCTTGCAGTAGCTCTGGAAAGGGCTTCATTTCTTTGGCTTCAGAGAACTTTCTAGAAGTGACAAAAGAAGCAAGCAAGAAAGAAATGTACTCTAAAACTAAAAGTCACCATATTTATTTTCAGAAGTAGACACTCAACTGAATAATTACACCTAAATTTCCACTGAAAGTTTACCGGTTTAGTTTACACTGGTGAATCGTGTAAGGTGGGAATTGAAACAAAAGCTTAATCAATCAAGTTGTTTTAAAATTGGAATTTTCAATTCTCAAAAGTTAGTAAAAAGGAATATCCATTTTTCAAGCCAAGAAAACATTAACCTAATCTAAGATATCTATAACAATACACTGACATATTTATTCTTAGCTCTGCTGACATTTGTATCATCAAGTCTATACTGCAGTGCAGCCCTGTAAGCATTCCTATGGATCATTGGGTACACTCATCTGTCAGCTGGGAAGCAAAGGAAGAAAAAAATGGCTGGGCATGGTGGCTCAAGCCTGTAATCTAGCTACTCAGGAGGCTGAGAATCAAGGATCAAAACCAGCCCTGGCACAACAAAGCCAAAAGACGCTTATCTCTGATGAATCACCAGAAAACCGGAAGTGGCGCTGTGGCTCAAGGAGTAGGGTGGTAACCTTGAGCTGAAGAGTTCAGTCAGGGACAATGCCCAGGCCCAGAGTTCAAGCCCCATGACCCGGAAAAAAAAGAAAGAAAAAAATGTATGTTACAATTTGCATATCTTACCTCTCAGAGAATTTTAATTCTAGAATTTCATTTGTGTTACAAAAACTTTGTAGGAAACACAAACTAAGAAGAGAACAATTCAAGCGATCAATTTGATTTGTACCCTGTCCTTTGTTAAAGCAAGTAAATGGGTACTCTCTGCATGTCAAAAGGCATTTGTCAGCCAAATATGGGGTGGCTCCTGCATGAATGTAATCCTAGATACTCAGGAGACTGAGATGTGAAAAATCTCTGTTTGAAACCAATTGTGCAGAAAAAAATACTATAAAAGTCTTTCTCAAATTAACTAGCAAATGACAGAGCTGGATCTATGACTTAAGGGTTAACAGCGCCAACCTCGTAAGCTTGAGGCTCTGAGTTCAAATCCCATTTTTATAGGTTAAAAAAAACCTACTTTTTTCTTCCTGTTTTGGCCCAGGAAACAACTTTTATCTAAAAAAGAGATTGTGTGCCTACTTTAAAATCTGTTCTCTAATTGAGAACTTGTTATTCCAACTGTTCATTGTTCTATGTAACCAAAAATAACTGAAAAAGAAACGAAAAAATTCCACCCAAACAATAGTGATGACATTCCAAATGTTTTGTGTATTTTTTAATAATGGAGATTCTGGTTCCTTAACTAATTTATCCTCCTGAAATTTTCAATATTTTTATGCTACCTTGAATATCTCTATTAGTTTCTAAAAATGACTATACATTTGAATCCATTACCAGAGTCCAGGATAAATAAGAGAATTAATTTTAACTCGTGGCACAGACAAATGAGCCAGACCACAGATTTGACCACCGTGGAGTCCAATGAAAGCCCAGTATTCCCTCTTTTCTCCCATTTGGAAGAGAACTGGGTCGGCTTTCTTAGCACTCAGCACAGCTCGGGCCAGGATGTGTCTTTCAAGCTTGTGTGGAAACTTGGGACCTTACACAGCTTCTAAAATAAACTGAGGCTCCGAATGAGTCTCCAGGTCCTCCATCTCCTGCCAACACCCAAACTTAGTAAATGATTTTAATATATTTAAAGCCAAAAGAGTAAATGATAGCTTTGGAATTCAATTCACCTGGGAAAAACTCCAGTGTGTCTGTCACCAAAATCAAAGAAAGTACTGCCTGCTTGTTTTGTCTGTCCCCCTCTTTTCCTGGGGGCCCTAAGCTCTCTTGTGGCTTTGCTGTACCACTTTTAGCTACCCCAGGCTAACTCCATGCACACAGTCCATTTCCCCTAATATGCTTGAACCATGTCCTGGCAAACTGAAAGAGAAATCTCCTGAAATTGAGATCTATTTCTTAATGTTTTTCTCTCTCTCTCCCTGGGAAGGTTCCAGGGCCATCTGGTCTGGCTTTGGATATCCTTGTTGCTTTTGAGAACAATCAGCATTTTTTTTCCATTGTTGAGCACAATCTGGAAATCTGAACAGTATGATCCCTACAGTGCACTGCCAAAACTTGCTTAGCAGTGGTGAGTTTCTCCCCCACTCCCATCACCTCTACTCCTCCCAATATGACAGAATTGAGATTCAAATTTTCCAGAGAAATACTGAAGCAACATCTGTGAGTTCATTTCTCATGTCAACAATTCAGCTTTAGGTCACATCCTTAAAGAAGAGCATGACCAGAGTTCGCCCATTTTGGCATCTTCTACCTGCTGCCATTGATCAGGACTATGAAGCAGTCTCCTTTTCACTGAGCATTTTAAAATTCAGAAGAAACCCACATTCTTAGAGAAAAGTACTTGAGGACAGGTAGAATGCTTGAGGACAGGTAGAATGCTTGCCTAGCATGCATGAAGCCCTGGGTTTGATTCCTTGGTACCACATACACAGAAAAGGTCAGAAGTGGTGCTGTGGCTTAAGTGGTATAGTGCTAGCCTTGAGAAAGCTCAAGGACAGTGCCCAGGCCTTGTGTTCAAGCCATAGAACTGGCAATTAAAAAAGGGGGAGGGAGGAGAAATGTACCTGAGACAAATATTCTGCTGATACACAGGTTTGCTCTAATATCCTTTTTACTGACAGCATTCAGAATCTCAGATTCCTTTGCCTGCTTTGTGCCAGTTAAATCTGCCAATGGAAGGCACTCCCATGAAATGACAAAGCAGAGGCAGCTGAAGCCATTGGGTTTCTGGTAACAGCTTCACTGCGTGTACTACCTGCACTCCTGATTTCTTTCCCATCAGTCATGGTGTCATTTGTAACCTGTCATGATGGGTAACCCTACCATCCTACTTTCACCCTACTAGCTGCTACTGCAGCTTCCTGATGAAACTAATCCCTAATGCATTCTCTCCCATTTTTACTGCTTCTACTAATATTTGAACATGTTGGTGGGTCATACCAAGTGTTGAGCTGGTGTTAGCTCAGCTTGTTTGTTCATAACTGCTGTACCACTTAAACCACACTTCCAATCCAGCTTTCTGCTGGTAATTTTGCAGATGAAGTCTCCTGGACTTTTCTTTCAAGATTCTTTCGAATCTTGTTGCTCAGCTTTCATCCTCCCTGAGTAGCTAGGATTACAGGCGAGAGCCACCAGCACCTGTCTTCTTACTGAACCTCTGTGTCAGCAAGTGTGTCTATTAAATTTCCTTCTGTTTGAAATAACTAAAGTAGCTTTCATTGCCCTGGTTACTGCCCAGTACAAATGCCTCCATCATTAATACAAGTAGAAACGCCTAGAAAAATATTTGATCCAATTATCTGAATACTTATGTGAACCAAGGACTCTTGTCATATGGATTCAAGTTAAGGTCCAGGAGGCAACTCTGGGATATAAGGTTATTAATCAGATTTTAGGGCTGGTCTCTTGTCCACAGCTCATTGACTAGGTAGCTTCAAAGTGGAAAATGGCTGATAAAGATAATAACTGAATTCAAAACTTGCTATAGAATATCAGTTCTTCCTTTCAGATGCACTAGATGAACACTCTCTGCTCCTCCTGAAAGCATGTGTCTGATGAGGCCTCTGGTACAGTCTTACCTTTACAGGAGGCTGGTGGGCTGCTCCAGGCCTTGTTGTCCATACATGTGACCCTGTGTTCCCCTCTCAATGTGTATCCTGGAGAGCAGTAGTACTCACACCGAGAGTTAAAGTAAGCACCATCTATACATTTAAACCCTCCATTGACTGGCATGGTAAGGGTAGGACATCGCTTTTCTGAAAGAGAGAAAATGAGATACTGGCGTGATTTCTTAGTTTTTGTTCATAGAAGAAACTCTCATTGAAATTGAAGGAGATGGAAGCCAGGAACAGGTGGCTCATGCCTGTAATCCTAGCTACCCAGGAAGTTGAGATCTGCGGTTTGAAGCCACCAGAGCAGGAAAGTGTGTGAGACTCTTATTTCTAAGAAATTACTCAGAAAAAGCTGGAAGTGGTGCTGTGGCTCAAGTGGTAGAGTACTAACCTGGAGTAAAAGGTGCTTAAACATAGTGCCCAAGTCCAGAATTCAAGCACTACGACTGTAAAACAAATTCAAAGTAGACTGAGAGATGTATGGTTGCTTCTGCATCACACAGAAAAGACACAAAGTTTCACACCAGACAGGCTTAGGCTGGCCTCTATCCAAGTCACTTAGACTGACGTCCCCGGGAGTAGAGCAAGGATTATTTGGGAATGGCTAAAGCCAGAAGTGCTCTTAGGGGAAGGATGTAGGACTAGGAAGAGAGGAAGTCAAGCCCTGTCAACCTCTGCCTGCTGCTGCAGGAGATCTTCTAAAGGTAGCTCCCAACCTGTCAGCCTCTAGGCAAGGAAGCTGGCTTTTCTCAGCTTTTTTTTTCACTCAGCAAGGAGGCAGCTTGTTTTTCAATGCATAGCCTACAAAAATTAAGAAAACCAGGGATAGGGCCCGGAGTTTGGTCTAGTGGTAGAGTGCTTTCTTAGCATGCACGAAGACCCAGGTTTGATTCCTGGGTACTACATACATAGAAAAAAAGCCAGAAGTGGTGCTGAGGCTCAAGTGGTAGAGCTCTAGCCTTGAGAAAGTCTAAGGACAGTGCTCAGGCCCTGAGTTCAAGCCCAGGACTGGCAAAAGAAAAAAAAAAGAAAACTGGGGATATCAGGTAGGGTTGAGATGAATGCAGAAGAGGTGACATTGAGCAAAATGCATTGAACTCACAAATGACTTAGTGAAAAAAAATAAATGACTCAGTGGCATAGCAAATCCTTTGTACAACTATTCAAAGATAATAAAAATATTTTAAATGACAAATAGAACAGAGAGAGAGAGAGAGAAGGAGGAGGAGGAGGAGGAGGAGGAGGAGGAGGAGGAGGAGGAGGAGAAGGAGGAGGAGGAGGAGGAGGAGGAGAAGGAGGAGGAGGAGGAAGTTTCTTACACGACAGATCCACAAATGAGAAGAAAAGCAGGGCACTGGTGGCTCACTACTGTAATCCTAACTCATCAGGAGGCTGAGGTCTGAGGATCATGGTTTGAAGCCAAGCAGGGCAGAAAAATCCACACTCAGCTCTTATCTCCAATTAACTACTCAAAAACTAGAAGTGACGCCATAGCTGAAGTGGTAGAATGCTAACCTTGAGCACAAATTGGTTCAGGGGTACAGCGCAGGCCCTAAGTTCATGCCCCACAACTGACAAAGAAATGAGAAAGGACTTTTCCTGAAACTAAAAGTCCCTGAAGTGAAATCCTCACCTTCTCCCCCAGGCCCATTCCCTTCTATGGACCAAGAATCACTTATTTAATAACTCCTGTTTTCCTAAACTCCAGTCTTTTGAAAACACTTATTTTTTATTGTTTTATTTCATTTACCTTTCCTTCCTTCCTTCCTTCCATACTAAGAACTTCCTGATTGCTAAGCAACACTCTACCACTTGAACAATGCCCTAGTACTTCTTGCATTTACTTTTTTTGTTTTTGTTTTTATTTTTTTTTGCCAATACTGGGCCTTGATCTCAGGTCCTGAGCACTGTGTTGGGCTTTCTCAAGGCTAGAGCTCTACCACTTGAGCCTCAGCACCATTTGTGGCTTTTTCTATGTATATGTAGTACCGAGGAATCAAATCTGGGTCTTCATGCATGCTAGGCAGGCACTCTACCACTAAGCCAAACTCCTGGCCCAGCATTTACTTTTTTTGTTCGAGGTGGCATCTTTCTCTTTTGCCTAGTCCAGCCTCAGAGTTCAAGCCTCCCACATCTTCATCCTGAGTTGCTGGGATTACAGGCATATATCACCATTTTTCTTTAATCTACTACCATAAATACTTGTTTTAGTGCCCTTCTTGTAGTTATTTCATTGTTTATGTATTTCCTTCTTGTCCGTTTTCTATTTTTCCAAACCCTTCATGGCACAGTCTGAATGTGTCTTCCTTGTTTGTAAATCTCCAACATCTCTTCACAATCCAGTACTTGGAGAACAGTAGCCATTTGCCGAACAAGTCTCTCTCCATTTACCAAACAGCTAGCCACATCCTTTTCTCTAAAAGGATCATTCTTGCCGGCTCATGCCTGTAATCCTAGCAACTCAGGAGGCTAAGATCTGAGGATCAAGGTTCAAACCAGCCCCTGCACAAAAGGACCTGAGACTCTTATGTCCAATTAACCTCTAGAAAAAGGGACCTGGGGCTTGTTGGCTCAAGGGTAGGGCAGTAGCCTTGAACTGAAGAGCTCAGGGACTGCGCCCAGTTAAAGCCCCATGACCCACAAAAATAAATAAATAAATAAATCATTCTTGCTTCCACCACTGGCTTCTACTCACAATGGGTTTTTTTTTCTTTTTTTTTTTTCTCATCAGCAATCAGTAAAAATAAAATAAAATCTCAGAACAAAAGAACTCTGAGCTTGACTGCCTCTGAAGACCTGACACAGGGCTGAGCTACTCACGTTTGCAGATGGCCTTGTCTGACCAGCGCTTATTTAGCTGGCAGATAACCTGAGACGAGCCTTGAATTTCATAGCCTTTCTGGCAGCGAATGTCACACCTGGCTCCCAGAGCTGTTCTGTAGTATCCTCCTCGAGGTGCCCTGCAGTACACATCCCCATACCTCACCTTGATGGGGGAGCACCATGGGGTGTCTACAATAACAAAAACAAAGGGAGAAGATAGAAAGAGACATCTTCAGAAAATAGACTCCCTCACTCTCCACTCCCAGACTTGCTGCAGTACAGATCCGAGACCTCCTATCTCCAGTTGAGCCCTATGTTTTCTGTAGCACTGGATAAGGAGATTATGAATGTGTAACTGTCGGGCGCAGTTGGGAACCCAACTTCTTCTGTAACTAGCTGTGGGATCTTGGGAAAGTTACTTTACCTCTGAGTCAATGATGCCATTGGCCTATCTCAAAGGCTACATAAAAAAATGTATATCAGCCTGGTACAGTGTCTCACACCTGTAATCCTAGCTACTCAAGAGGCTGAGATATGAGGATGGCAATTCAAAGCCAGCCCAGGCACTAAAGTCCGAGAGACTCTTATCTCCAATTAACCACTAGAAAATTGGAAATGGCCCTGTGGCTCCAGGGATAGGGCAGTAGCCTTGAGCTGAAGTGCTCAGGGACAACTCCCAGGCCTAGAAGCAGGGTAGTATCCTTGAGATGAAGAACTCAGGGACAGTACTGAGGCCCAAAGTTCAAGCCCCACAACAGGCAAAAAATGTGTATATCAGTGTATAGGTATCACAGTACCCAGCACATAGTAAATGTTCAATAAATGTTTGATGTTTTCTAGTATTACCTGTAACAACATATGACTTTCTTGAGGTTAATCAGTTTGTGAACTCACACCCTAGCCATCTATACGTAGTTGGGAGGGAAGTCTGTCAATAATTCATTAGAGTTCCTCCAGCTATACACTTTGTAAATCTCAATACTGTTGTTTACTATTTTGAATTAAGGTAAATCTCAATACTGTTGTTTACTATTTTGAATTAAGGTGCAATATCTAAAGTGCAACAGAATATAGTTTTGCTAAACAGTCACAACAATTGCTCCCCACAGGGAAAGAGCCTCACCCTACTTTTTAGATGTCCTCATTATGCCCCATTTAGTTTAGAGAGGAACACCTTCTCTAGATGACTGAGTGATAGGGTGTTTTGATTGTGTTATCACAATTACCTGGAGTATAGCTAAGGTGAAATTGTGTGTGTGTGTGTGTGAGAGAGAGAGAGAGAGAGAGAGAGAAAGAGAGAGAGAGAGAGAGAGAGAGAGAGAGAGAGAGAGAGAGACAGACAGACAGACAGACAGACAGACAGACAGACAGACAGAAAAAAATGTAAGGGCAATGGCAATGTATTTCTTTAGTGCAGTTCTACTGCATCCATTTCCCACAATTCGTGGGCACCAGTGAAATTCTTTCAGTGTGATGTACAAGATTCACTTTTCTACAGCTGCCCATCTTACCAGTCCCCAATGATAGTTGGGCTAACAAGTGGGGTGAGTGGGCCATCATGTGGCCACAATGGAAAATAGCACCTTCCTAGGTATTCTGGGGCTATGTTTTCGATTGTTCTTCAGTTCTGAAAAACAACAGTGCTGGTCCGGTCTTAGACATGTGCCTTTAAATGATAAGAGATTTACACTTACCCTCTGCCTAATACTTCTATAAGATTACCATGTTGTTTTTCTCAAACAGATGTAAGTTGGTCCTAATCTTGGGACTCGTGTAACATTTCCTGGACTTCCTGGATAAAAGTGATTCTTGAGGGACAGTGCCTAGAATGGAATGAATGTGAATACAGACTTGTAGAAGCTCACACGAGGTATAACGGCTTTCCTCGAGCTCTATTTCCTTTCTCAAATTATTTACATATAGTCTGGATGTACTACCTATACTTTTGACTATATATAGTCATATGTACGATATATGTATACAAAGATCACATGTCAGTGCAACATGCAACTAGCAGAACTGATGCCTTTTTCTCAAATTTTAATAGTTGTGGATCCACATCCAAAGAAATCAGTGCTATTTTCAACATGTGGTGAAAAAAATCATATTTTCATTCATTTGTAAAATGAATTTATTTTGGATGGCTTGCTAAGAAATCTATGGAAGATATTTTGACAGTTCTAGACACTTCAATAATAATTGAAATGTCTGAATGCTCTGAATGTAAAGTGTACATTAGCATGTGAGTTAACGTGAAATAACAAAATGTTTAAGATTGAGATTTAGAGAAGAGAAGTACCTGTGCTGCTTCATTTAAGACAGGGTTTCCTAAATATAAATCTAGATTGATTATTGAGGAAAGTCTTTTCATCCCCCTGGGCCAATATGGTAGCCATTCTAATTAAATGGAGATCATTGAGTAAAAAGAATAGTGGAACAGACTAATGAGGAGCTGCTCATAAAATCTGGATAGAAGCCAAAACACCTGTTCAGACTCAAGTGCAATGAGAGGCAGCTGTGTATCTCTGAGCACATCACTTATCTTTATTATCCTTGGTTCCTTCCTCTGTAAATGGGGGACATTACTGACATAGTTCTACATGTTTTCCCCCTCCCCCCAATTAGTCTGAATATAATAATATTCAAGGAAAAGAACCAAAATAGTGCTTGCTTGCTATGTCCTGGGAATACAATGAATGTTAAGCACATTTTTCTTTGCTATTCTTTTTAATTTAATTTCACTTAATTCAAAACCACTTTTTGAGCTATTACACTCTGTGCTGGGGCTTGAGATTGTAGAGCTAAATTCTTGGTTAGGGAATTTTCAAACTAAAAAACCTAATGGCTAGTATGTAATTCAGGGAATGAGCACTTGTCTAACATGCAAGAGTCCCTAAATGAAGTCTCCAATGCAACATTAAACACACTTTGATGTGTTTTGTTGTATAAATTTAATGTGTATGGAATGTTTTGATATACATATATAGTAGTACAGTTGCTAACAGTAAGCAATTTAACTGAAAATGGAAACAATCTCATAATAAGAGTTTATTTTAAGCATTTAGGAACATTTGTAAGTAAGACAAACACATCATTTGTCCATTTGGTCTACCTTCCACCTGGGCAGTAAGAGAAAACACTCAGAACACTGACTTGAGAGCACTTAGTTACTCATACTGTGTATATGAAGAGGCATAAAACATGCATATGCTTTAGAAACATTTTTTTAAAGAAATTTATAATGCAAAGAGTTTGTGTGTGTGTGTGCCTATGCCAGTATTGGGGCTTGAACTTAGGGCCTAAGCACTATCCCTTAGCTTTTTCACTGAAGCCTGGCACTCTATAACTCAAGCCACACATTCATTTCTGGCTTTTGGATGGTTAACTAGAGATGAGTCGCATAGACTTTCCTTCCTGGGTTGGCTTTGAACTATGATCCTCAGATCTCAGCCTCCTGAGTTGCGAAGATTAGAGGTAAAAGCCACCAGCACACAGCAACAAAGAGCTTTATTATTTTTTTGCCAGTCCAGAGGCTTGAATTCAGGGCCTGGGCACTGTCCTTGGACGTTATTTTGCTCAAGGCTAGTGCTCTGCCACTTGAACCACAGTGCTACTTCCAGCTTTTTCTATGTATGTAGGACTGGGAACTGAATCCAAGACTTCGTGCATGCTAGGTGAACACTCTACCAGTAGGACAAACTCTCGGCCCTTAATTATTTTTTCAGTTATTAAAAAGTTCAATGAATCAGAGCATCTCTTGACTTGAAACATTTGATTAATAAACTTGTGTTTGTTTGAGTGGCTAATGCCTGAGGCTGTGAAGATAAATGCGCAGGGAAGATTTTTTTTTTTCATTGAGAAGTCAAAACAAATAGAGTACGTGGCGGGCAACATGCCCAGGCAGAGGCACTGGACATAAGCCGTTCTTTAGAAAGACTGTCCACGTCCTCAGAAAACAAGTGAAGGCCACCGTTTAGCCAAAGGCTGACCCAGACATATCTCAGACATATCACATAAGATTACGTCAGAATCCTCTTGCCAAAACACACATTTCCTGAACACTATAGCACTTGTCTAACCAATTTTCCTCAAATCCTTCCTCCACTGTAAGAGAAAGCAATTTTAAAGGGAATACATTTAAACTTACCTTTATTTTCCCCCAGGGTTCCCTAAACTTCAGAAAAAATATTTCAGCAACAGAAATATCTATGGGCATACTTACCTGAGCCTGCATAGAGGTATCTTGATTAAGTTTTTTATACCTGCTGGTGATAGATTGCTGGATGTATGTAGACCTTGAGTTCTTTATCCTTAAGTTAAGCTTCATTTTAGCAACACACTTTACTTATCATTTTAGGAGCCATGCTCAGAAAGAGCACAATAAGCTGAGCTTGTGAAAAATCAAGTTTTCTCATTCCCCATTCAGTGCAGTACATTAGCAGCGCTGGGTCCAGATGTGACCTTGTATGGTTTATTCTGGATGATTCTGGCTGTAATGTATGAATCAGGCAGAACTATGCCCTTGATTTTCACTTTTACTAGCTAGAGCTTGCCTTTGCAGAAGTGAGGGCAGAAAAGAAGTAGAAGAAAGAAATAAGCATGGCAGTGCTGAAGAACAGCACTTCTACGATTTCCTAATGCTTTTTCTTTTTCTTTTTTCTTTGCTTTGGTTTTAAAATAGGAGCACGTGTGTATTTATTTTTCAACCTTGTTCCTGGATAGGTAATTAGAATTGAAATGTGCAGTTTGGCCACTTCATTACAGTCTGCTCTGAGAGGCAAAAAGGCAAGTTCTCCTGGCATCAGCAGGTCCTCATTAGTACATAAGCAAAGCAGTCACCTTCATATCTAGTGTGAGAATAATCAACTTCATGGTCTTCTAGCGGTGAGTCTCCAGATCCTACAATAAAAAAAGAACAGAAACTACAGCAAGAAAAGCCACCCAGTTTGGACGCATAATTCAAAGCACTACTTTGGCATAGTCCATGCAAGAGATGCTATTAAAATGCAGAGCCAAGAGCAAAAGCCTCTGTGGCCATTCATGAAGGGCTATGGGACCTCTCAGAGTGAACCTGGCTTGGATGAGATAGCCAGAGCCAATCCAAATGAGCCTCAAATGGTTTTGGAATCCCCACATGCCAATGGAAATTCTGGAACATGGAAAGAGGGAGAGAGTCAACTTCACTCTGAGAAGATGCCAATATATATGGGATCTCATGCCACAGAAGATGCAGTAAAATGTGTGTGATTCAGACTCAAACCTCAGTATCTCTAGGAGTCAAAGAAAACCTAGTACCAAATGCCTATTATACCTGAAAAACAGTGCCTCTTGAGAGATGAATTTGGGATGCTAGAAAAAAAATTGGAACTTGTCTTATCTTAAAAACAAAAGATATGCAAAATCATTTTGGTGTATGAGTAGGAAAAGAGGGTTCAAACGAGGGATCAGTTGAATGTTTATTCAGGACCCCTTACCTACTCATTGGCTGAAGAAATTTTTGTTGTCTGTCATGGGGCTTGAACTCTGGGTCTGGGCACTGTCCCTGAGCTCTTCAGCTCAAGGCTAGCACACTACCACTTGAGACATAGTGTCATTTCCTGTTTTCTGTCGGTTAACTGGAGATAAGAGTCTCACAGACTTTTTGTGCCTGTGTTGGCTTTGAACCCCGTTCCTCAGATCTCAGCCTCCTGAGTAGCTACGATTACAAGTGTGAGACACCATCTCCCAGCTAAAGGAATTTTTTTTTGCCAGTCTTGGACTTGAGCTCAGGGTCTGAGCACTGTCCTTGGATTTTCTCAAGGCTAGAGCTCTACCCCTTGAGCCACAACACCACTTCCAGCTTTTTTCTATGTATATTGTACCTAGGAATTGAATCCGGGCATTTGTGCATGCTAGGCAAGCACACTACCACTAGGCAAGACTCCCAGCCTCTACCCATCTCTTTCAGTTTCTACACTCTTCATGCCTCACTCAGACAACCAAGTGAAATAAGACCATGACTCATAAATTCATTCTGTGTGGGGATTTGAAAAGGCTCTTAGGAGATGGGCTCTGTCCAGTAGTACATCTGCAAGTACCTGGAGGTAAATGTGTGGTCAAGATGGTGCCAATAATAGTACTTAGATTCTGATGTTTATTTGTCTAGATTTAAGATCACTGTATTGAATTTTGGGACCTGCTACTGCTTCAAGTATTAAGTATTTGCCATTCACTGTTATTCAATGTTCAATATCCTAATGTTTCAATTTCAATTCCCAAACAAATTGATTTAAAATAATGCAGAGTCAATCTAAATGCTGGTAGTAGCTGTAATCCTAGCTACTCAGGAATCAAAGACCTGAGGACTGAGGTTTGAAGCCAGCCTGGATAGGAAAGTCCATGAGACTGTTATCTACCAAAAAAAAAAGTGGAGCTGTGGCTAAAGTAGTAGAATGCTATCCTTGAGCAAAGGAAGCTCAGGGACAGTATCCAAGCCTAAGTTCAAGCCCCAGGTGACACAAAACACCACCACCAACAACAACAACAAAACAAACAAAAATCCAACCCAGCAGTCTTTCACTCAGAGACTGTAGGCTATTTAAGGAAATAAGACTCATTAAAAAAATTTCCTTGAGAAAGTCCAAGGACAGTGCTCAGGCCCTGAATTCAAGCTCCACGAATGGCAAAAAAGGGGGAGGGTAGATGATGATTGGTCTATGTCCACTTGATACAGGTTTTCTCACACATGTGGTCCATTTCTGTGACCTGTGTTGTTGCAGAGTTCCTCATCTGGTTTCCAGTCACCCTGGCCTGTACCCAATTCTGAATTTTTACATGTTTCATGCCAAAACCAGATATGCAACTTTGAAACATGAAGCAAACAATCATATTCATATTGCTTGATCCAGTGTAAGCATGGAAGACTATCCCAAGAATTCTCTCTTACTTAGGAGGCTGATGAGCACTGCAGTTGGAAGCCAGTCTAGGCATTCAAGTCTATAAGATTTATCTCCAATTAACCAGCAAAAAAGCCAATAGTGGTGTGGCTCATATGGTAGAGAAAAAAGCCAAGTGAGAGCACAATACCATGAGTTCAAGTTCCAGTTAAAAAAGAAAAGAAAAGAAAACTTATCACGGGCCGGGAGTTTGGCCTAGTGGTTAAAGTGCTTGCCTAGCATGCATGAAGACCCTGGTTCGATTCCTCGGTACCACATACATAGAAAAAAAAGCCTGAAGTGGTGCTGAGGCTCAAGTGGTAGAGCTCTAACCTTGAGAAAGTCCAAGGACAGTGCTCAGGCCCTGAGCTCAAGCCCATGACTGGCAAAAAAAAACAAAAAAGAAAACTTATCACTCTATGTGAATCTCTAATCATTCGAATTTAAAACACATACACACACACACACACACACACACACACACACACGTGCGTGCACATCAAGCAACCATACTAAGAGCAGAAATCTTCTTTTGGCCCTCTCCCTCTTTCCATTCTCCACTTGTCTCTGTCTCTCTTTCTTTCTCTCTGTCTCTCTCTGTCTCTCTATCTCTTTCTCGGTCTCTCTGTCTCTCATACACACACACACACACACACACACACACACACACACAATATCTCCTCACTTTCCATCTTTGCTTAACTTGTCCACAGCACTTACTATAAATTCCATCAAGCTTTCTTCTGCCTTGTAAATTCCAAGTCCTTCTAGATGCTTTTCCTCCTTTCTTTTTACAGTACTGAGCCTTGAACTCTGGGCTTCCTGCTTACTATTTAAGTGCTCTAGGTAATTGTGCTCCATCCTGAAACCTCACTTACCTGTCTCTGGAAACACTGTCTGGGCACAGCCTTTCCATTAGTCTGCCACTGTATAATGATCCCATTGTATAATGATCAAACAAGATAATTAATATATCCTTCACTTCAGTGTTCATCATTTCTCTGTAGAGGAAGCATTCAAATTCTCGTAGCTATTGAAATATATTATATTATTTATATATTATATTTTTTATATATTATTGTTCACTATTGCCATCAGGCTGTGTAATAGAACACTGAGATTATGCCCAGAAAGACAAAGGGGACATGTTTTCTTTCATGTGTGGATTCCAATCCCCAAATACAACCTCCCATGTAAACACACAGAGAGGTGTACGCATACTATATATAACTTACTTGATTTGAGTATAGGATGTACAGGAGTGAAACTTCATGGAACGGTTTAACAAAATGAGTATCAGGAAACTGAAATGAGATTGTGATGGAGGTGGCTAATGGGAGGGGTTGGATCGCTAAAAACTGGAATAGGAAACAAATACAGCAAGAAGGTTTAACATCCATGTGTGATTAAGGAAGTACAAATGTGAACTAGAGGGGAGGAATAGCTGGAAGGAGGGAGAATGATAGGACAAGTGACTGATCAAGAAGCTACCTCCTAGCTACTCAGGAGGCTGAGATCTGAGGATCAAGGCTCAAAGCCAGCCGAGGCACAACAGGACCTGAGACTCTTATCTCCAATTAACCTCTAGAAAACAGAAGTGGGGCTTAGCTCAAGGGTAGGGCAGTAGCCTTGAGCTGAAGAGCTCAGGGACAGAGCCCAGGCCGAGACCAAGTGCCATGAACCCTGCCCCCCCCACCAAAAAATTTCTAGGAAGTTGCACAGGAAATCAACTTAGCTCTTTAAAGACCTATATGTGTGCAGAAATATCACCAGCTTGACTGAGAGAGATGGTGACATGAGTGAGATTGCATGTTTTTATTGTCAGGAAGTTTCAGAGTAGCCTACCAGTAAATGAGAGCTACTTTTCCTAGGAATAGAAGGTTGCTCAAGGGCAGAATAAGAAGTCCAAGAGAATTCTTTCGAGACTATGAGAAAGAATAAAGAACTACCAGAATGTAGACAGTTGAACTGCAGAATTCCTATTGACTGATGACTTTTATGTCTTCTTTTTTGTTCCTGAACAGGTTCTTGAACCCAGAGTTTTACATTCTTACTTGATTTTTACCCAAGGCTGGTACTCTATCACTTGAGCCATAATTCCATTTCCAGATTTTTTGCTGGTTAATTGGAGATAAAAGTCTCTCAGACTTGGAACCTGGACTATGGCCTAGTGATAGATTGCTTCCCTAACATGCATGAAACCCAGGGTTTGAGTGCTCCATACCATATACACACCAAAGGCCGAAAGTGGCACTGTGATTCAAATGTTAGAGAGCTAGCCTTGAGAAAACTCAAGGATAGTGCCCAGGCCCTGAGTTCAAGCCCCAGATCTGGCAAAAAGAAATCCCTTAGACTTATTTGCGCAGGCTGACTTCAAACTGCCATCCCCACCTCACCTCTTAATCAGCACTTGGTTTCTCACCTCTCTTTTTGAAATAGGGTCTCACTATGTAATCCAAGCTGACCTAAAACTTGCTGTCCTCAGGGCTAGGATGCTATCATGCCCAACTATTTAACCCTTTTTAAAACATGAATCTCTATGAAAAGTTATATTACCTTCCTACTCCACCATTGTAACATGGATGTGAATGGAGGAGTTAACTTGCCTGTGAGTTTTATATATCTAAAGCCAGAGACAAAGTGTACCTGAGGAGTTCTAGTTAAGAAACTACGTAAGGAGGACCATCCGCATGGACCTTAGATGATAAGGCTCTGAACTTTAAGCTGATGCAATAACACAATAAAGACATTTAGGAACTTTGTTAAGTGGTAGGAAAATTTTACATCTAGGAGGGACATGAAACATTGGATTCCATATTCAGTATCTGAAAATGTTCTCTGTTATACTGTCGTTTCCATCCTGAATAATATATCTCACTCTTTCTCTTGGATCACTTATGCTGGATCAAGCCAGCTGCCAAATCATGAGAGAGCTCTGTGGAGAGGCCTACGTGGTATGGGACCAAAGCTTTCCAACAATTATAATAAAACAATTAAAAAATATCTGCCCTCCTCTCCCAGCACAACACATGAAAGCCAATCCTTCCAATAAAGCGCTAGGCTATGCCAATAACTTGATTGTAACCCTATGAAAAACCTTGAGCCAGTAAAGCTATGGCCAGATGTTGATTTATAAAATTGTGATAGAATAAATCAGATTTGTTTCCAAAACTGAGGTGGGGGGAAGAGAAAGTAAAAACAGAGGAAGGAAGAAAGGATATTTGGCTTGAAGTTATAATATAGGGTATTGCAGCAGATAACTGATTATGTTCTGGCCAGATTCCCTTGTCACCCCGATTAATATTCCTATTTCCCAGCTGTTGGGAGCCTGGGCTGGCTAATGGCTCACTAGTTTCCACCTACTCTAAAGAATTGTCCTCAGCTGAGAGAACCATTTCCCCTTTCCCCTCCCTGTTTTGGAGGCAAGCCAACATTTAGTTGCTATGGAGGGAGAGAAAAAAAGTTTGGTCTCCTTGTGTTTGAAAGTAAGAGTTTTAGACAGGGATTTACAGGTCTGAGCACCCCTGGCACAAAACTTCACCTGAGCCTTCATCCTTGATTGGCTCTTTCTTGCTTCTTTTCCTAAGTTACAGGTTTTCTGGAAGGCAATCCCTTAACAAATCATAGGCTCTGCCTGGAGAGAACCAAGTGAAGACTCAGCTCCCTAAATTTTCAGATACCCCAACTGGCTGTACCTCACAGGATTGCCACCAATGGGGATGGTATAAATTTTTGTCTTCTTAAAATAGTATACTGGGGCCGGGAGCATAGCCTACTAGTAAAGTAATTGCCAAGCATGCACGGTTCCTTCATACCACTTACACAGAAAAAGCCAGACGTGGTGGCTTAGTGGTAGAGTGCTAGCCTTGAGGAAAAGAAGTTCAAAGACAGTGCCAAGGCCTTGAGTTCAAATCCCGAAACTGGCAAAAAAAATTGTATATTAAAGATAAAATAACTGACTACTAACTGGTCTGTTTCATAAGTTTCTAGACTGATGGTTCATAATCATATTTTCTATTTTCACCACCGGGTGCACATTGAAGGTCACCAAGACCTTGAGCTGTTATTTATACAAATGAGCTTCTGGTGAAAACATAAGTATATGACAACCCTATCTGTTAGGATGTGATTTTTACAGAATTTAAATGTACTAAATAAAGCACCTGAATCTCAGTGCAACCAAAGATTTCTGTATTTTTTAAACCTCTTTGTGTAAACCATCTCTTATGATTTGTGATTTAAAGTATCTCTCTCTATGTATGTATGTATGTATGTATGTATGTATGTATGTATGTATAATTTAATAGCCACTACGGAAAGTTATATATCTAATCTTGCCCAGACAACTATTGTCAACGTTAGTCTATAAATGCAAATGCTAAAATTCACTTTATGGAAAAAAAATCCTCTAGCTTATGACAATAACTTATCCATTGAGACAGGAAAATCCCTGCACATACTTCATGCTTTCATGTACTCAGTCACAAAGTGGGAGCCAAAGAACATGATTTTCCCACTGAAAAATATGAAAAATAAGTTTCTTGTATTCTTGTGGTTCTAGCCAACACACATGTGTGTACAATCATAGGTACTCCAAGAAAGCTTGTGTGGACAGAGGGAAGACAAGTAGCCCTTTTGTTCTCCATGGGCAAGGAAGTTCTTTATTGGGAAATTGTAATATGTTGGGAGAATTTTGAAGAATTCTAGAATTGAGTCCCACTTGCCTGACTGGTAGATAAGATCTGTTAATTCCTGGCAGTTTCCACACAGAGGTGAGCAAGATCCCAGAGCAGCATGAACATGCAGGGGGTAGTAGGTACAGAGAAGGAAACCTTGTTTTTCAAAGTGTCTGTTTTAACCCCGAAACACAGGCCCAGGACCAAAACTATCACTGAGGTCCAATTTCTTGCATGCTTTGCTGCTCAAAAATTTATGGCAGAAAAACATGAAAACCCACAGGCAAGAAATGTGAAGAGAATACCTGGAGGGTGAAACCTGTTTGAAGTAAAACAAAAGGATCTGGAATGAGTGCCATAAACCTTTTCCTAACCATGAATATTAACTGAAGAGCATTTTAACCACCAAACCTTTCCTCTTGTGAGAAGAAAGTTCCCCAAAATACTCTACTGGAGTATTCTCTTCTCTGACATCATCTGAAGTCTCTAACGAGTGCCAACAATTAGTTAGAGAGCAGTGTGTTGGGGCCTAGTGGTGGAGTGCTTGCCTAGCAGGCACAAAGACCCAGGATTCCTGGGTACCACAGACAGAAAAATCCGGAAATGATGCTGTGGCTTAAGTGGTAGAGCACTAGCCTTGAGGAATGCCCAAAGACAGTGCTCAGGTCCTGAGTTCAAACCCCAGGACTGGCTAAAAAAGAAAGAGCAGTATATTTCAGTCTGTTGGCCCAATTTAATGGGTCATAACTGATATTGTTGTAGCTATATAGATTAATATTCAAAGTGTCAGAGTTCCCAGTATACACTGAAGGTAAGCACTGCTTCATGCATTTTCTGTTTTCATTCTGCAAGGAGGTGTGCTTAAAGTCACTAATTTCCATGGCACAGATCCATCTTATGCCTTTGTCTCAGTACCATTATCTTTTTCAACTTTATTGAGCTATAATCAACAAAAATTATATACATTTAAGGTGTTACAAGTGATGTTTTGATGCATATACTTACTGTTTAAAAAAACATAATTAACATTCTCATCACTTCCTATTGTTACCATTCAGTATTATGCATTGATAGCATTTCCTTGCACAATCAAAACTTTCCTTATTTGGACAATAAATAACATAGTCTTCCTAACATATAATTTATAATAGATTGCTTTTTTCCTATATGTCTTTGAACAGCTAGAAAGTGATTGACAACACTCTGGAACATATAAGCTTTGTCTATGTAATCCTTTCTTCCCTCAAAATGAAGGATTCTAAGGATCTAAGAAAAGATTCAGAGAGATAGAGACAGGAGTCTTTGCTTTCCTGTTCTTTGTTCAGGACATTAAATGGCATGTTACATGAAATACCAAAGCAAGGAATGGGGATCCTCAATCAATGACTTTTGAACATTCACTCTGGTATGATCCAATTCTAGGAGTCCTGCAATTAAGTTTCTATTTCATCACTAAATGTATGGTCCTGACTAAAGGAGCCTCTTTCTTCTCTTAAGTCTCAGTTTACTTATCTGTAAAATGAGGTAGTAGAAGAACATAGTACATGTTTTCAAATTTTATTCCCTTCTCTCTGAGAAGCCGTCAGAAGGGTTCTTTCTTTTGAGACTTAAGGCTGAACAGGACTCATTTTCCTAGGCTATTCTACTATCAAAACCTTGAAGGCTGTACTTATAGAAACAGATACTGTACTTAAGATTCAAAAAAGCTGCCCAAATAAAGCTGTGATGAGTACATAGCTCTTGGAAGCCAACCAGTGGTATAATTTACAAAAATTCTGGCACATCATGACAAAACAGAATAGCCGGATTGAGGAAAAGAGAAATAGTAAGAAAATCAAAGCATCACAGTATGTGCCGAGAATGGTAGGCAGCAAGCCCATAATTGCTAGCTGGAGAGTGATATTTTAATACAGTAGATTAACTGGCAGAGAAAAAGAGAAGAGACTGTGAGGATAGATACTTTCAGAAAACATTCCTGAAATGAACATCATGTAATATCTGTAAGTGACAGGTTACAGCCTGCTCAGTTGAGTGAAACCTAAGGGGTTTTTTCCTTCTAGAACATTCTTTGATTTCATAACAGAGAATCTAAGAATACCAGTACCCAAAGATGAAAACTTGGAGTTTTAATTGAAATCTTTTACAGAAGACTTTCTTTTTTTTAGACAGCTTTGCTTGTGATGAATAGAGATTTTTTTTCTATCCCAGGAAGCTTTTTTTTTTCTTTTGAAAGCATCCATTTTCCATTCACTGTTCTCAGAATAATAGTCATATGCTAGCTGTTGTCAGTTATGGCCATCACTGAGAGACTCAAACTCTGGGGGAAGCAATAGGAAAGTGAATCTAAACTAATGACAATTTTGGCTTTTTTTTTTACCAGTCCTGGGCTTGAGCTCAGGGCCTGAGCACTGTCCTTGGACTTTCTCAAGGCTAGAGCTCTACCACTTGAGCCTCAGTACCACTTCCGGCTTTTTTCTATGTATGTGGTACGGAGGAATGAAACCCTGGTCTTCATGCATGCTAGGCAGGCACTCTACCACTAGGCCAAACTCCCGCCCCGACAATTTTGGCTTTTAAAAAATGATAATCCATGTTTGTGAAGGAATGCACCTTCTATCTGGTGAATATAATGCAACCCTTCTATTAATTACAATAAAATATATGAAAAAAATGATAATCTGATCAGGCATTGGTGACTCATACCTGTAATCCAAGTTGATCAGGAGTCTGAGATCTGAGGATTATGGTTCAAACACAGCCTAGGCAGAAAAGTTCATGAGACTCTTATCTCCAATATAACAACAGAAAACCTTAGATCTCAGCCTCCTGAGTAGCTAGGGTTACAGGCATGTGCCACCAGGGCCTGGCTGTATCTGACCTTTTGTGCTCAAGGCTGGCAATCTGTCACTTGATCCACAGCTCCACTTCTGGCTTTTTAGTTGCCCAAACCCTGAGTTCAAGCTCCATGAGTGACAAATAAATAAATAAATAATAAAATGATAGTCTGTAGCCCTTGTGTAACACCAGGCAAGGGAAGTGATCCAGCAGCACACAGTGCCTGGTGCTACAGCTTTCTAGGTGTCATTACAATGGAAATAAGTGTCCTCTTTTGGAGACCTGAATTACTCCTAATGTCATCTGAAGGTGAGTTTAACTACAGAGATGCTCATTTGAACCAAGCAGGGGCAATCAGATGCTTGGGAGGTAAGATGTAAGCCTTCAAGTTGTCCGTGATAAAAGCTAAATGTCAGAGATAATACTAATCTGAGAAAATGCATCCATCAAAGAAAGCAGGGACGAAGCTAGAAAATTGAGAATGTGATCCTATAGTATTTGAACCCTCAGCTCCAGTATTCTTTGGTTCCATCAACATAATCCCACCATAAAACAATAAAATCTTCCTTTCTCCCAAACTAGTTCAAGATGGTTCCTATCATGTGTCATTAAGAGTTTTGTCTTAAACTATTAACATTTGAGTGAAGAATTTAAATGTGAATTTCAATTCACATTTGAATGAATGACTAAAACATGTGGTATGACATGTGGTTTTGGAAAAGAAATCGCTTTCAATGTTAGCATCGCCAATTCTCTATTTTAAAACATCACTGTACTCAGATGTAAAACATATTAATAACTTGCTCCATGAATTTATAGAACCACCATCTTTTTTCTTCTTTTTTTTCCAGTCCTGTGGCTTGAACTCAGGGCCTGACCACTGTCCTTGGGCTTTCTCAAGGCTACAGCACCACTTCCAGCTTTTTCTATGTATATGGTACCAAGGAATCGAACCCAGGTCTTCGTGCATGCTAGGCAAGCATTCTACCACTAGGTCAAACTCCTGGCCCCAACTTTCTCTTTTCTATGCTGGTACCTTGGCTTGAACCAAGAGCCTTGTTCTCTGCTTACTTCCTTTCTTTCTTTGTTTTTTGTTTTTGGTTTTGTTGTTGTTGTTGTTGTTGTTGTTAGCCTGAACTCGGCTTGGGTGTTGTCCCTAAGCTCTTCAGCTCAAGGCTAGTGCTCTAACCCTGAGCTACGGCACCACTTCCACTTCCTTTTTTCTAATGATACACTATCTAAGTGTATACCGGACTGTCATATTCAAACTTTACATAGCACAAGCAAATAGTGAGTTTCCTCATTGTTAAAGAAAGTTAAAAAAGATGGACATTTTCAGATCAGGAATGCTAATGTCTCCTAGAACTACTTGTTTTCAAGGAACTGCTGAGCAGAGAATATTACATGAGAAATTAAAGCAGGCAGTAAATAAGACCCAATCTAGAGTCTAGGCCTTTTCTCTCTTCCCTGGGTAAACACACATACAATTTCTCAAGTAATAGCAAATGGCAACTTTCGGTTTTATTGTGAATTTTTGAACAAATAATGACTTAACAAGCTCCACTGGGAATTTTCTAGTTTTTCAATCTGAAAAGAGCAGTTTGGGGAAGTATATTTCGACTCATCAAATTACTAGATTGCTTTTGCCCAATTCCATGATGCATTGAAAAGTAACGATAAGCTGAAAAAAGGGAATTAATTTCAAAATTGAACAATTAAGATTCTATTTCATAGGCCAGTGATCCACTTGGCCTGGGTATACTCACATGAAAAGCAATTAAAACTTCTGGATGAAATTTTAAAGAGCTTATTTTTTAAAAGGCAGGAAATGCTCAGAGGTGAAAACCTCTGCAGAAATGGGATTCTGATCAGAGTGAGTAGATATAGAAGCTCACCTTTCATTTTGAGGACAACTGCCCAAACTGGGCTTTAATTTCTATGATCTGGAGAAAACTGAATCATAGAACAAAAACTCCAGGGACCAAAGTCAGAAGTGGTAGAGAAGACCTCTCATCTCCTCTCACATAAATTTGTGTGTTCACACCCTATATTCTCAGTGTAGACTGAACTGGCATGGGAGCTCCTTGTATCCTGGCACTGAGTGGAAATTAAAATCACCCTCCCCCCATAGAAATTCATAATCATATCATTATAGCTATTATATTATCACTCAAATCTTACTATTAATCATTGAAACATAATAGTATTATTTCACTCCTATTCATTTCAAAAAAAATTCAAAATCCTTGTCAAGTGGTAAGCCATGAAAACTCACATTGGTAATACAAGTTGAAGTGAATATAACCTCTTTAACTATTTGGGAATAGTAAACTAAGTTAAAAAAATTATGCACTGTGAATCCACTCCTAGGTATTTATTGTGGAGAAATTCATGCACATTGTTCCAAGGGAATGGACAAGTATTTTGCTAAAAGCACTAAAACTTTGTAAGTAAGATCATAAAACTAGCAACTATCTGAATGCACAAGAGTAACTTGAATAAACTGTGGCACATGTACACAGTGGGGTCCTCTAGAGTAATATGAATGTGGTTTGCCTAAACTGCAACCACATGCAGCAACATGAACAAATTCCATGGATCTTATGTTGATTGGGGGAGAAAGCAAATTCTCAAATACATTCAGTATGAGACAACTTATGCACAGGTCAAAAAAAGCAAATAATATAGTTTTAATAATATAAGCGTATTCTGCAATAGTATAAAGAAAACTGAAGGTTTAATAAGCAGAGCATTTAAGGTATTGGTTACCTCTAAGGAAACAGGGGGAAACAGCATCTAGGAGAAAATTAGCAAGAAGTACACAGTACTATTTCTTTTTCTGTCGGTCATGGGTCTTGAACTCTGGGCCTGGGCACTGTCCCTGAGCTCTTCAGCTCAAGGCTACCACCCTACCTCTTGAGCCACAGAGCCACTTCTGGTTTTCTGGTAGTTAATTTGAGATAAGAGTCTCATGTACTTTAGTGCCCGACTGACTTTGAACCCCAATCCTCAGATCTCAGCCTTCTGAGTAGCTAGGATTATGGGCATGAGCCACCATGCTCAGTCACAGTAATATTTTTTATTTATTTATTTATTTTTGCTGGTCCTGGAGCTTGAAGTTAGGGGCTGGGCGCTGGCACTGAACCTCTCTGTGCTCAAGGCTAGTGCTCTACAACTTGAGCCATAGCACCAATTCCAGTGTTTTCGGAGTATTTTATTAGAGATAGGAATCCCATGGACTCTCTCACCTAGACTGGCTTCAAACAGGGATCCTCAGAGTACAACCTCCTGTGTATCTGGGATTACAGGCATGAGCCACCAGTTCATGGGTTATCATCTTTTTTTTGCCCATGGGTTATCATCTTTTTTGGTAATATTCTTATTGAACTGACAGGTTGGCACAGTAATATTTGTTATTTTAAAATCTTATAAACATTATACAAATATCTTCTGTTCTACTCAATATTTAATTTTATAAAAACAAACCAGAGCAATTAATAAGTCTTTGATGTAAAATTTGTTTTTTTGGTTTGTTTCTCATTTGTTTGCAATTATCAGACCTTGTTTATCCTAGAATTTCTTAAGAAGAACCATTTGGGATTCCAACTAAAAGGCATATTTTGCCAATAAAATTACTCTTAAATCTGGAAATGCTTTTGGAAGGTCATCTAGTTTAGGAGCCAGCCTTGCACTGAGAGTGTCCCAATGAAAACTCAGAGTTTGGAAACAGCCATCCCAGGCTACTCCCAAGCTGTTATCAATATTTTATCTCTTTTAGAACAGTCCAAAATACTTCCTGAATATCATCCTAAGGTCTTTCTTAATTTAGTATATGCTATAAAATAAAAGCTGGGCCTTGATGGCTCACTCCTGTAATCCTAACTACTCTGGAGGATGAGATTTGAGAATCGAAATTTGAAGGAAGCCTGGGAAGAAAAGTCCATGAGACTCATCTGCAATAACTATCCCCCCAAAAGCCAGAAGTAGCACTGTGACTCAAAGAGTAGAGTGTTAGCCTTGAGCACAAAAAGGCACAGGGACAGCATCGAAGATCTGAGTTCAGGCCCCAGGACTGGCAAAAAAATGATACCAATTAGGAAAAGATGCTTGAAACTCAAGAATACAGAAACTCCAGCTAGTTGCTTTGTTTGAGGTTAGATTTCTAGACCCAGTGAAACTACATCTCGGGGCTTTAAAGAATATGGAGGCTAATGAGCACAAGTACTCTTCATAATCATTGAGATGTAAGGAAAATCATGGAACTGTCAAAAACTCCAGATGGGTAGTTTGCATCCCTGTTAGAATACGGACTATAGAAACTACAGATTTGATATTTTTGTAATTCTATCCCCAGCTTTATTTTGAGAACTCATTATTAACCAGAAGAAAAGGAAGACATTTTTAGGATGGTGATAATTCGGAATCAGCACTAGTTCAAAAAAGAACAAATCAGGCCAAAGTAACACATTTTCTTGATTTACTCAATAAAATATCGTCTCCTGTTTCCTCAAAAAACTAAACACAGAATTACCCTAGGATTTGGCAATAGTACTCTTGAGCATTTATCCAAAAGATTACAAGTCAGAATTACAGTAAAGATATTGGCACATCTGTGTTCATTATTCACCACTATTCACCATAGCAAAGATATGGATGCTCTTCAATGGACAAATAGATCAAGAAAAGGTAATATAATATGTATATATGTATAGCAGATTTATATGATATATCACACACACATGTATAATGGAATTTTACTCATCCATCAGGAAGATGAATATCTTATGCTATTTGCATAGAAATGGATGAATCTAGAAAGAAAGTATGAAAAATGAAATCAGGCACAGGTTTTCTATCATATGTGGAAGTTGGATCTAAAATATAAAAATATATGAAACATATATCGGGTCATATGCACATATACATAAACTTATTGACTAAAGTATGACATACATAGGGAAGGAAATTTAACTCCTTCTAGTAACTACCTAAGTAACTTTGTAATGAATAGCAGGAAGATGAAATGTGTTGTCAGGAGGGAAGGAAGTCAAAGGGTGAGGCGCAGACTAATGGAGAAAGAAGGAGTGAATACAGTCATATTTTTCACTGTACATATGTGAAAATTGAACCAGGTAACTTGAAGAGAGGCGTAAGGTTGGAAAAGATGAAGCCGTGGGGAAATGATGGAAAAGATGACACTGATAAAAATGCATCATACTCAGGGGCCCAGAGTTTGGCCTAGTGGTAGAGTGCTTGCCTAGCATGCACAAAGACCCGGGTTCGATTCCTTGGTACAACATACTTAGAAAAGGCCGGAAGTGCTGCTGAGGCTCAAGTGGTAGAGCTCTAACCTTGAGAAAAATCCAAGGCTTAAGCCCAGGACTGGCAAAAAATAAATAAATAAATCTTTAAAAAAATGCATCATACTCAAAGTTTGACATAGTGAATTGAACGCCCTTTTTACAACAATTTAAAGATAAACTTTAAAACTTTAAAAAGAAAATTTCTCCTTCAATTCAGCATGTCATGTGTATAAAGGTAAAGTGAGTTGAAGAAGTATTGACTTATGAAGTGAGTTAGCAAAGAACAGAGATTTTTTTAAAAAAAAAAAAAACAAAAAACCTTTCTTGGCCACAAACCACAATAAGAAATATTTTGTCTTGTGACTCAACACATATGTACTTATGTGAGTTTCACAGAACAATACTAAAAAAGTATAAAGCTCTTTCATCTTTTCTACTTTGTTCCATTTTAGTATCGGAGGCTAATTCACTAAGTGAATTCAACAACCCATTAATGGACAACTTTCTCTTGGGAGATATGGTATAGGTCTCAGAGTAGTTCTATGAGTGAAACAGATAAGAATGAATCTGTAGAAAATAAAATTGGAGACAACAAGATCTTAGATTTGATTCTTCCAAAGGGGGGTCTACTTGAGACAAGTTGAGTGCAAGGCCTAGAGTGTGGCCTAGTGGAAGAGTGCTTGCCTAGCATGCACGAAGACCTGGGTTCGATTCCTCAGAACCACATACACAGAAAAAAAAAGCCAGAAATGGTGCTGTTGGCTCAAGTGGTAGAGCTGTAGCCTGGAAAAAGCCCAAGGACAGAGCTCAGGCCCTGAATTCAAGCACAAGGACTGGCAAGAAAAAGTTAGGTAGAGGTTGTTCATTTAGTGGTGACGGGGAGGCAATGACAGGAAGTACAGGAAGAAAGTAGGAAATGAAAATGAGAAAGAAAAAAGGGAAACCTAATGGAAAAAGGCTTATAAACAGAATACATTGCTTCTGGGGAAAAGCAGAACTCATTTCCACTGAGAAAACTGCAGAAAGGCAACCTAGAAAAAAACAGAAGGTAAAATTTTTGTCCACTGGCTCCTGCCTCAGCTAAAGACTGTCCCCACGGAGTATAAATGTCATCATATTCCAGAACATCCTGCTATGCAAGTTCATGCAACACTCTGATGTGAGAATCTGTCCACCTTTGCTATAGGTAAATTCAGAGTGAGCTAAGGGAAGAAAGCACAGCGTAGCACCAATATCAGCTAGATAGGAAAAAAATGACAGTTGAGGAAACCATTGCAAGTGGCTTGAAACTACCTTCAAAAGGGAAGATAATATATGAAATGTTGCATTATTCTTTCCTTGTTCATCTTCGCACCCAACATGGGGAGACTTGAACTGGCAGCGTTGAGAGAAAGCTGTCAGGTAGTTGCTTACATTGTAAAGCAGATTTTTAATGCCAGTACTGGGGCTTGAATTCAAAGCCAGGGCACTGTCAGAGTTTTCATAGGAGACCAACACTCTACTTTGAGCCACATCTTCACATCTGACTTTTTTGCTGGCTAATTGCTGATAAGAGTCTCATAAACTTCTCTACCTGGGCTGACTTTGAACCATAACCCTCAGATCTTAGACATTTGAGTAGCTGGGATCACAGTCATGAACCACCAACACCTAGCTGGTAAAGCAATTTCTAAATAGGAGAAAGTGATGGTAGTTTATAAGAGGACAGAGACTGAACCATAGATGTCTGATTGTCCTGGACTGAACCAATCATACTGAATAACATGGCTATTTAGGCCACGTCTTAATGCTAGATCAGACAAAATGAAAATCACAAAACAAAAACGCAGAAGTTGCTGGGCATTGTGATGAGAACACATAATCCCAGCTACTGAGGAGGCTGATGAAAGAAGATCATTTGAGTCCAAGAGTGCAGGGTCAGTTTAGGCCACATAGTAAGACATTGTCTCAGAAAAAAGAAAATGGTTGATATTGCTAGCTTTCCTAACACACACACACACACACACACACACACACACACACACACACAAATAAGCAAAAGTTTATTGAATTCTGAAGTACAAAATACTTCAGCTTGAATCTATACAACAGGATTTTAAGATGGAAAGAAATTAGAAGAAAGAGTAATAGATTCCCTCTGTTCTGATATCCTAATGGCTATCATTCCAATAAGAGTATGATGGAATTAATCTGTGTAATTTACAAAGTGAAAAAGGACAGTGGCTACAATTATACAGAGCTGATTTTCTAAGGATCTTAGCCCATTTTGAGATATCATCCAAGCTTATTGAATCTTCTAATGATCCCATGAAGCTGGAAGATGCTGGCAAGAAGCCAGTTGGGGACAAAGAGGAGCTCTGTGGCACTTTCCAAGGTTAACATTCTGTGGTTCTGCGAAAGTAATCATTGTTGAGCAAGTAGCGAGCAGAAAGATGGAGAAAGGGATAGTGAATATCTCTTGAAAACAAGACAAAGCCAGGCCCAGTAGTTTACATCAGTAATCCCAGCTATTTGAGAAGTGGAGAATGAGAGGACTGTACTATGAGGCCCTCCTGAGTTCCTTGAAATGAAAGGATTCTTGAGGGCAGACAGACTAGTAGGTAGATGGAGATTGTTTAGGGAATCCCAAAAATTCAGCTAGAATGAGAAATCATGGTAGAAGATAGCTACATCTACTTGAGTTTACAGTAAATGATCTGCCTCAAATTGCTAGTGGCCAGTGGTTACTGAACTGTCATGGTTAGCAATTTGTGGATGTGTGTCACAGAACATCCAGTAAAGGAAACAGAAAGTGGCTAGTCAGCCCTCTGCTAAGATCTGAAATGTGTTTGCAAGTTCTTTTGAAGGAAGTAATGATCATACTCTGCATTTTCATTGTAAATTACAAATACTTCCCTAGGTGAATAGGAGACTTTGTTTACAGCTTTGGTAGATGGAAGAAGAAAATAGGTTGGCCAAGTTTATCCAACTAGTAGGTGCATGATGATGGTGAGCATAACTGGGTTTTTTTTGTCAGTTGTGGGCCTTGAATTCAGAGCCTGCACATTGTCCTTGGGTGTTCTCAAGGCTAACATCCTACCACTTGAGCCACAGCATCACTTCAGGCTTTTTCTGTGTATGGGGTACTGAGGAATCTTCGTGCATGTTAGGCAAGCACTCTACCACTAGGCCACTCTCCAAGCCCGATTATGAGCATGTTTTATACTTCATTAAGTCCTATTCAAACATTCATTCTTTTTTAAATTTGAATTGCTTCTTTTCTTCTTTACTGAATTTAGGGAGCTATTTACAAATTTGAGATAAAAGTCTTTTATCAAATATGCCATTGGCAATTATTTTCTCCAGCTTGTGGCTTGTCTTTTGATTCTTTTACCAGTTGTTCTGGAAGAACAAGCTTTAAATTAGTACTATTTATTGTTCATACCTCTTTAGTAGACCACACATTGAGTGTCATTTCTAAGCTTGCCAAACAAGTTCAAAAAGACTTTCTCTCATGTATCACCAAGAAGTTTTATGCCAGGCAATAATGAATCACAACTGTAATAATAGATATGTAGGAGGCTGAGTTCTAAGGATTGCGGTTCAAAGCCAGCCCAAGCAGGCAAGTTCATGAGAATCTTATCTCTAACTAATCCCCCAAACACAAAACTGGAAGTAGAGCTGTTGCTCAAGTGGTAGAGCACTAATCTTGAGCAAAAAACTCACGGACAGCAACCAGGCCCTGAGTTCAAGCCCCAAGAATGGCACCAATATAAAAAGCTTCATGCCTATATTTCTTAGTTAGGTCTTTATCTGTTTGGAGTCCATTTTCATTTAATATATGAGAGAAAATATTTTCAAGTGACATGTTTAATAAAGGACTCATCCATCCATTTCTCTCATGTCTACAAGAGTGATGGGAGCAGACGGTGCTAGTACTAATAAGCATTAGGAAATAAGTATTGTATACTTCCAGGGGTACAGTTTGACTCAGTTCTATAGACTTTTGGTGAACAGAAGCATACTATATTTTGAAACTGAATAGCTTGATACACTTGGTGTATTAGTCATTGCTATATTTTTTTCACCACTGTGACAAAATGCCTGAGGGGAAAAGCAAACTTAAAAATATGAGAGATTTATTTGGACTTAAGGTTCCAGATCACCACTTGGCTCCATGACTATGCCTCTGTGGTAACATCACATAGAGTACCATACCAGGGAGGGAATTGTGGAGCAGAATTTCATGGCAATCAAAAGCACAGAGAGAAAGGAAGAGTCCAGGGACAAGATATAGCCTAAGTAAACCACTTCCTCCAATTAAGCCACACTTTCTAGTTTCTATCACTTCCTAGTAATGCCATAAAATTGTGACTACAACAATAGATTCACCCAACCATGAAGTCAGAACCTTTATGATCCAATCACATCCATAAAGCCCGACCCCTGAACATGGTATTAAGGTCTAAACTCTCAAAACATGATTGTTTGGGTTGATCATTTTTATCTGAACCACCTCTGGGCAATAAATCAGAATGCAACCAGAAAACTTCCTGGAATGTTAAACTCATATCTCTATATGCATGACCCAAACCAGTCCTGCAGTGGATTGCCTGCAAAGTTGATCATCATTTATTCCTCCCATCTGGTTCTACTCCAATCCATTAAGAGTTACAATCTGTCTACTATCACCACAAGCCCAGCCCAGAGTCTGAGACTATTTTGTGATTTGCCTTTACTGATGGAATGTGAGAGAATGATGCAGTGAAAGTTTGGCACTTATGCTGCAAACACCCTAGCAGCTGTTGACTTGCATTACCAGAAAGCTAACTGAATGTAAAGATGAGAAATTACTAGGCAGATCCATCACATGCTGAATGAGATATATAAGACCTAAACAGTAGAAGATTTCAAAAGGATAAATACACAATCCTTACTATACCAAATGTCTAGTTATTGCAGATGGATGCAGTTCAGAATGTGTGGAGCCATCTTGAATCCTGAAGCCCCAGATGAGCTGAGATAACACCATGTGAATCAGAAGTAAGCCATCTCAGGTCGGGAGTTTGGCCTAGTGATAGAGTGCTTGCCTAGTATGCACGAAGACCCAGGTTTGATTCTTCGGTACCACATACACAGAAAAAGCTGAAAGTGGTTCTGTGGCTCAAGTGGTAGAGCACTAGTATTGAGAGAGCCCAAGGAGAGTTCTCTGTCCCTGAATCTAAGCCTCAGAACTGGGGCAGGGGTGTGGAAACAAGAGTCAGTGGCTCACAACTGTAATCCTAGCTTTTCAAGGGGCTGAGATATGAGGATCTCGGTTCAAAGCCAGCCCAGGCACTAATGTCCGTGAGACTCTTATCTCCAAATAACCACCAGAAAAACAAAGTGGCTCAAGGAGTAGAGCAGTATCCTTGAGCTGAAGAGCTCAGGGACAATGTCCATGCTCCAGAGTTCAAGTTCCAAGACCAACAACAACAACAACAACAAAAAAGTAAGCAATCCCCATTGGGCTCTGTCCAAACTACAGAATAGTCAGTAAATAAAAGTCATTGCTGATTTAAACCCCAAAGTTTGGGGAGTTGTTTCTTATAGGATGCTAAGTTAGCTATCCATAAGCTGCCATCACAGAAGCTTCTGTTACAGTTACTTATCTACCATTCTTATTTGCCACTAGAAAGAACTTAAGATGGTAAAACAAAATCCTGGCTTAGGTCCATTTTTGCCATTATCCCCCCTCCCCAAAAAAGTCCCTGAGATAGGAAAGAATTCATTTGGGAGGCAAGCCAAGAGATGGATTGAGAGGAGAGATGAGAGATAGAGAAGGAAGTAAAGATACCAATTACACTGCTTACTGGGCAACTTGTCTGGGTTATTGCTGTGAAAGACCAAAGTCTGCCACTGGACTAAGGGAGCTTTACTCTTCTGTTTCTTCCTTTATGTAACTTTGTTCCCCATTAAAACTACTCATAAATATCTGCTTTAACTTGATTTCTTCCACAGAAAGAAATGTCAGTGTAGTGGGTGTCTGGTGAGAGTGATCCTTGCTGGACATGAGCTCCCAAGATCAGCCTTGCTTCTACAGCTACTTCACCTGAGACAACTCCAGTCTTTATTCAAGTTTTCCTGCCACAAAGCCCACAAGGAATACTCTAGGCAGAATAGATGGCACCCACAATCCCCAGGTATTCTGTATATAATTAGCATAGATGACGAGGACAACATGCTGCTTGTGAAATTTTAATTGTGCTCATATTTGACAGAGCTAACAAAAAGAAACTATTTTTTTTTCCAATTTAGTTTCTTATTGTTGAATACTATGAGGAGGCAACATTTGTCCCTGCCCATTGTCTAAAGCTGGAATAGAAAAGAAATGGGAAAAAGACAAGCACCCAAATCTGAGAGGGTCACTTCAACATGGGGGACCTCCATGAAGGCCAATGCCTGTTTTCACTAGGGACTTTCCACAGCTCTGGAATCTAACTGTTCCTATTCTACACCATCAGGGGGGGGGGGAAATGAAAGGAAACTATGCTTTAAGTAAAACCAGAAAATGTGAAAGAAAGCAATTTGTGATTTGGCCTAGCTGGCCTCCACAGAGGTCACCAAAAATCCTACACCAAAAATTCAAGAAACAAACAGGAAAGAAATGTACATATCATCTGATCAGGAAAAAAAACAATTTTATCATTACTATTCATAGAGTTCAACTTTTTTTCCTATGAAAACTCAAGGTCAATCATAAACTTTGTAAATCAGAATGATGACCCTTATAAATGTGATTGAAAAACTGATTATGTATGTAATTATTCAACCTCAATAAAGAGAAAAAATATTCAACAAACAAGGGGAAGCCACAGCTAGGCCTTCAACAAGACCTAAGACCAAGGCACCAATTGAGTTCATGTGGATTCCAAAAGCTGCAGAGGATGGAGGAAGATGAGAGAGACATTGAGCTTCTATCATGTCCACATGTGGGGCCATCAAATTGCCTGTTTCCCGGGAAATGAAATGATTCCACTTCTTCACAAACCAAGAATTCACCCATCCATATTAGGTCCTAAGGCCTCATCTTCATTGACATAAAGGCAAATCAAGATTCACCTAGGCTATTAGCACGTGCAAAATAGAATCTTCAGCCATTTAAAAGCATTTCTCAGTATGGATATTAAGGGTGTTTTCTTTAGAGTGCAGCTCTGCCCCCACACATTCAAAGCTGTTTATCACACATAGTCTGTGGTCATTAAACACCTGTAAGGCCCCTTCTCCATCACTGTGACTCCAAAGTTTTCACTACCTATTTCCAAATGTCCCAAGATAATTAGTGGTAACATGGAAGTTGAATCAAAAGACACATTTCTTCAGTTTAAAAATGTATACAGGGGGAGGGAAATGGGTACCAAGATATGTGAAAGGGTATCAATGTACGTGAATTAATGCCCCTTCTATCTGGCAAATATCATGTAACCCTTTTACTAATTACAATAAAAAATGCAAAAAAACAGGAAGAAAGCACTGTGAAAAAAATGGATTAAATGAGTTTTTTTTTTTAGTAATTAAGGCCATCAGAGTAATGTGGCCATCAAAGTAAATAAGTAAATAAAAGGAAATGGATGTGAAAAAAAATTTAAAAAATGTATACATTACAGAAGTTTCTTAGCATATTGATATCCTGTCCACACATATCATTGAGTATTTTTCCCATATAGTCAGAGTAAATATACACAGTTAAATGCATAAATCTTAAGTATAAACAACTCAATGTATTTTAATATACAATACTTCAGGCTAGATCAAGATACCTACCACTTCCAACACACTAATAGACTCCTTTGTGGCATCTCCCAGTGGTTTAAACCCCCCTCAAGAAACAACCACTCTTCTGATTTCTAACTTTGACTTTTCACATTACTGCTGAGCTTCCATGAGACTAGAAGTGTCACATGCAGTCTTTGGCCGTTGGCATGTACCAAGACAGTGATGAGATTCACCTTGGTTGCTGTATGCTTTTTCACCTCTTTTAACTTTTTTCTTTCTTTTTCCTTTTTGTTTGTTTATTTGTTTATACCTATACCAGGGCTTGAACTCAGGGCCTCCTATTCTTGCTCAGCTTTCTTGCTCATGGATGGCTCTATTCTACTTGACCCACATCTCCAGTCCAACATTTTGCCAATTAACTTAAAATGGAGTCTTACAGTTTTGCCCAGGCTGCCTTTGAACTACAATCCTCTAGCTAAGTTGTGAGCCACCATTCTAATATTTAGACAAATAATCTCTATGTTTATATCAAACTAATAAGAGTGGCTGCTTGAGAAATTTTTTAAAATGGTGTCAGGAGGGAAATGAAGAATGGGACTGCTTTCAACTCCTTATGCCTTTAAGCAAATACATTCACAGCGAATATGTTTTACTGTTAAGAGTTTTTTTCATATATTTTTATTGTAATTAATAGAAGGGTTGCATTATATTCACCAAATAGAAGGTGCATTAATTCACATATATTGATACCCTTTCTCATGTCTTGGTCCCCATTTCCCTCCCCTCCACCCCCAATTACTGTTAAGAGTTTTTATAAGCATTGTTAAGGTGTGTGTGAGAGGAGAGTTCCAGCTTCCCTACAACATTAAATGGATCATTTTAAAGATGAGCTTAATTATTCAGACCACAGGGCTAAGGAAAATAGTAAGCTATGATATACAAGTTCTATTTACTCTCCCCGAAAAAAAATATAACAGAGTGGAATTTGCCAGTTGTTTCATTTGCTTTCCCTGAAAAATCAAGGTCTGGGTTTGTTCATCCCTCACTTCTCTATTTTCTTCAGCAGCTAACCCACAGAGGGAGCAGAATAACTTAGTGGCTCCTCCCATGTCACCCATAAGACTTAGTGTCACCAGGATTTTCAAATAAAGTTACAACCCAGCAGTTACAGATTTAGGGCAAACAAGAAGGGGTGTTCACATGAAGGCCCAAGGCTCTGACGCTGCTGGCCCTGAAAGAGAAAGGCAAAGAAGTCCTAAAGTGAGAGGGAGTGAGCTGTGCTCTAAGAAGCAAGGAACAGCTGTCCTGTGCTGAGAGCCACTGCCTGGGAACAGGCACAACCTCTAATCTGAAAGCCAGTAGACGTTTTCCCAAGGAAAGAAGGGATACTTGCTGAAAGCTAGGATACCACCAAAAACCATTTGGACTATGCTGGCCTGGAAAGATGAATCTGGAGAAAACTTTCAGATGAGAGGAAAGTATTCTGAAAAGAGGAAACATACAGAAGTGGAGAGGAAAACATCCCAAGGGCTGTTCCCCAGCTCTATTCAGATTTTATTACACAAAAACACATTTTAAAGAACATATATTTTCATCAGCCTAGAGTTGGCTTTCGACTTGAGGAAACTTTCTAATACAGTATGCACACAAACTGCTTCAGGGAACAGATGTAAGACAGATGGGTCTACCCAAAGTTGCCCTCTAACCCTGGGTCTACAGTGCTTATTGTCACCAGTGAATTCTTCAATAAATTCAAGGTCATGCTCTAAAATTGCCAGCTCTGAAATAAAAAAAAATGCAGTTCTCATTAAAAACATCAAATATAAAATCAGTATAATGAGATGATCTGAGAAAGTAATTTGGAAATGTCTATACCAGTGTTTCTTTTTTTCTTTAATATATTTTATTGTAATTAATAGAAGGGTTACATTATATTCGCCAGATAGAAGGTGCATTACTTCACAAACACTGCTACCCCTTCTCATGTTTTTGTCCCCATTTCCCTCCCCCAACCCCTCCTTGAAAATGGATCACAATAACTCAGAGCATGTGTTAAAGTACAGATTTTTGAGCTCAATTTCCCCTGCCCCAATTCAGATTCAGTAGGTTTAAGGTGAGGGCCTGGGAGCCTAGTTATCTAATAGGTAAATAAGTACTAAATAAATAGGGAACCACAACTGGAGGTTCTGTGGTCCTCATTATTCCTGTCATTGCTCTCTCAGAGGATAACAGGATATATTAGCAAATTAATGATCCAAGTAATCACATGATAAAGAAACCTACTCAACCCCACATCTTTAACCACTTTCTGTTGTTATAACCAAACAACCAATACTGGGTAATGTATATAGCCAGAAGGTATATTTTAATTCTTGGTTCTGGGGGCAGGGAAGCCCAGGATTAGAAAGCTGTACCTGTTGAGGGCCCCATGCTGCTTCTACAAGTTATGGTGAGGAGAAAAGCAGACAGATGCGGGCCAAGAGACAAAATGAAAGAGGCCGCCTTGCTTTGGTACAACCCATTCACACATTGACTAATCCATTTTGGTGAAGGCTAGAACTCACTCTCATGTAAAGGGCATTAATCTACCCTAATATCCTCACCAACTCTTTAAGGCCCTACTTCAGAACACTACCACAGAGGCAATCAAATTTTAATGTGAATTTGAGAGGAGACAAATCCTGTTCAAACCAGACCACCCAGCATTTCTCAACTTAAAAGCAATGCAAGGGGCCAGAAGTGTGGACTAGTGATAGATTGCTTGCCTAACATGCAGGAAGCCTTGGGTTTTATTCCTCAGTACCACATAAAAAGAATAATCCAGGGCCGGGAGTTTGGCCTAGTGGTAGAGTGCTTGCCTAGCATGCACGAAGACCTGGGTTCGATTCCTTGGTATAGAAAAAAGCCGGAAGTGGTGCTGAGGCTCAAGTGGTAGAGCTCTAGCCTTGAGAAAGTCCAAGGACAGTGCTCAGGCCCTGAGCTCAAGCCCAGGACTGGCAAAAAAAAGAAGAAAATCCAGGAGCAGTGCTGTGGCTCAAGTGATAGAGCGCTACCCTTGAGCAAACCATGTCCCAGGACAGAGCTCAGGCCCTGATTTCAATTCCCAGGACTGGCAAAAAAAGGAATGCAATGTGTGTTGATGGGGGATGTCTATGAGTCTTTCTAGAAAGCAGTCCTTCAAGGAAGCAGAATGTGATGGAGGGCTACAGGCTATATCTTCTCATGGGGCGTCAGAGATGGAAAGACTAGAGCCCCCTGACCAGAAATCCAGGTACCATCAAGGAAATCTGTCAGCAGGTTACAAAACCAGTCCATCTCCAGTTTGGATTAAGACATTGGGTCTTAGCCAAGGATTTGCAAGAATGAAACAAAGACCTACTTTCTAGAGTGCTTAAAATACCCAGGGCAGTAGTGCAAATCCAGAATCTCAGTACTCTGGAGGCTAACAGAGGAGGATTATGAGTTTGAGGTAAACCTGAGCTACATTGTGACTTCAAGGCCAGACTGAGGTACGTAAATAGTACTCTTTGAAAAGATTTTTTTAAAATCCACAAGTTAAGAGACTCAAACCTGGAAGAGATACTCAATTGTGTGTCAGGTAAATTAACAATGTTGTATACAATGTTAGTTACAGCTTTCTAGCCTAAATCTGCAACTGCAGTCCTGAACTCAGGTGTCATAGTGAAGAAGAAGCATTTACAAACACTTAGGCCCCTATTAAAAGCTAGGATCTGATTTCATGGGTCTGAAATGGTTTCAAAATTCAGCATTTCTATAAAACTTACAAGAGAGGCTATGTCTCAAATGACATTTTCAATTGTAAGGCCTTAGATTAGAGGTTGTCGAACATTTTCTGCAAAGAATTTTTTTTACTTCACAGGTCATGTGATCTCTGTCACAAATTCTATTCTTATGTCACCAAGTAGCCCTAGACAATTTTCAAGTAATTGAGCACAGCTATGTTCCAATGATAAGAAAATGTGAAGTGTAAATAATTTTCATAAAGCACAAAGTACTCTTCTTTGGATTGGTTTAATCACTTAAAAATTTAAAAAAAAACTCTTTATTAACCCAATTGAGCAAACAAAAACCAGACAATAAACCAGGAGCGGTGGCTCATGCCTGTAATCCTAGCTACTCTGGAGGCTGAGATCTGAGGATCAAGTTTCAAAGCCAGGGTGGGAAAAAAAGGACCAGAGACTCTTATCACCAATTAACCTCTAGAAAACGGGAAGTAGGGCTTGGCCCAAGGGTAGGGCAGTAGGCTTGAGCTGAACAGCTCAGGGACAGCGCCCAGGCCAAGTTCAAGCCCCATCACACACACACACACACACACACACACACACACACACACACACGCGCGCGCGCGCACGCACGCACACGCACTCACACAACCAGACAACAAGACAAATTTGCCCTGTCTGGACCAGTTTGCAGATCCCACCCTAGACTGCTATTCTCCATCACAGATCTACCAAACCTATAAAGAAAGAGCCAGACTTCCTATACACTCCTAATTTAGCCTGGTCAAATGCCATTGCTGAGTCCACCACAACATATCTCTACAAGTCCCCCAAAAGGTAAGAGTCCTTCTTTAAGTACTATTAATTCCAACTTTCTGATTTTCTCAGTTTGAGTGTTCTCTCCCAACCGCTCCATTCAATCAACTTCCAAGAAACTACCTCTTACCTCACCCCTCTCTGGTAGGAACAATGGCAACCCTGTGTAATTAAGGACTGATCAATTCCAGTGATTCTCAGCAACTAGACAGTCTTATATCAGAAGCACAGCAACCCTGATCTTCTGATCTCCCCTTTTTGCTAATGAGCTGAAATGACTAATCATTGCTCAGAAAAGCTACACCAATGTGAATATGTGCTTTTGGGCTGCTCTCAGGTTAGGACAGGCAGGGGCTGCACCCCAGGCAGGAAAACTTACAAGGAGATAAAGTCCAGAGTACCTGAAAGGTTGGATTTCTTTTTGAGTTAGGAATGGGAGTAGAAATCCAAAGGCTGTACATGCTTATCTCAGGAATGTCAGGGACTTAGGAAAGGAAGTCCAGAAGATTCAGTAATGAAAGCAAAGCCAACAGGAAAAGGGAGGGGAAGGGAAGTAAGCCATTGTGTGGCAATAATAAACAGGTCAGCCACCCTGCCTTGGCGAAGGGATCAACTGGGTCATCAAACTAGTCATTCTTAGATTTCAGTGTCTAAGAATCAGCAAGATCTTGCTAAAATGTAGATGCTGATGGGGTGGGCCTTGGGTGGAGCCTGAGCATCTACTTTTCTGACTTGGTTCCAGGTGACTAAAGTGTACAAACATCCTGCTGACAAGTATTCACAGCTTGTTATTTGGTTTTCCTTTTAAAGACACAGACTGGGAAAGAATTCCTGGGTCCATAGCTCAGTTCCTCTGGGGGCTGAGCCCTGCATATACAGCCGTTAGGGGAGTTTCCTACACCGTTACTATTGCACCCATCCAAGGAGCAAGTAGGCTCTCAACTGCAGCCTCTCTCCATTCTCGAAGGCCTAAGTCCTGGGCCTCCTCTATCTGTTTTCTAAATATCCCAAAGTCTGATTCCTGACCAGATCCTGGTCCTTTGGAACCACGTTCCCAAACAAGGCATCCTTTCTAATTTTCTCCAGTGTGCATTGTGGTCCTGCAACCAGCTGTAACAAGATATAGACATCAAATGGCTGACTCTTGCTAGTATCCTACAAAGGTCTGTTGGCATTAAAAGATACTACTTCATCACTCATCCCTTGAGTGGAAGCTGCTAAGCAGTTAGGATAAAATAATACCACTAGGGGCCGGGAGTTTGGCCTAGTGGTTAAAGTGCTTGCCTAGCATGCATGAAGACCCGGGTTCGATTCCTCGGTACCACATACGTAGAAAAAAAGCTGGAAGTGGTGCTGAGGCTCAAGTGGTAGAGCTGTAGCCTTGAGAAAGTCCAAGGACAGTGCTCAGGCCCTGAGCTCAAGCCCAGGACTGGCAAAAAAAAAAAATAATACCACTAATTTTATAAAAAGATGATCCTAGCTACACAGGAGGCTGAAATCTGTTTCAAAGCCAGTCCAGGTAGGGAAGTTCATGAGACTTTCATCTCCAAATAACCACTAGAAAACCAGAAGTAGGGTTGTGGGTTAAAGTGGTAGAGCACTAGCCTTGAGTGAAAGAGCTCAGGGCCCTATGACAAAAAAATGAAATACAAATAAAAGGGTTGGAGTGGAGGTGGGGTCATTAGTGGCCTCATACACTGTTAAGACAATCCTGGAGATCCTCAAAGGGTTCAACCTGGAGTTACCTTATAGCCCCTCAGTTCTATTTCTAAGTATCTAGCTAAGAAAAGGTAAGAATGTGTCCACACAAAAGTTTGTACAGATGTTTTTCACTACATAATTATTCTTTTTGGGAGGGCGGGGGGAGTCATGAGGCTTGAACTCTAGCCTGGGCGCTGTCCCTGAGCTCTTCAGCTCAAGTCTACGGCTCTACCTTTGAGCCACAGCTCCACTTCCCGTTTTCTAGAGATTAATTGGAGATAAGAGTCTCTCCGATACACTGAGTTACCAAAGTATCATGGGTTTCGTTTATTCCTTAGACATGCCATTAGAATGTACATGTAATAATAGAGCTTTAGCTAGATTAGAAGCACCCAGGAATCCACTGTAAGAGGCAAAGGCGACTGGGAAATGTCTGAGTGACATGCATTATTTAAGGGAGTATATGAGCCCTGTCTCCTTGTATTTTACGTGTCCTTAGTTAGGGTTGGCACTGGGAATCGGTGTGCGTGCACACTTGACCCTCTGAGCTTTGCCGCTCACCCCCTGGACCTGGCCAGTGGAGGTTTGCGCTCTGCCTCCAGCTTGTGAGCCACCAGCTAGTAATGCCTTGGTCTGTTCAGCACCTTTAGAAACTTCAGCTAGAAGAGGAAGCGCACTGGAGCCGCCAGGCCTTGCCTTTTATATTCTGAGGTTTGCATGTTTGCCTGACTATTAGTACTTCCGGCTTGATCTTCTTGTTATGATTATGATTATTGGTATTACTACCTTGTTGGTTTTCCCTGAAATTAGATAATTGTAACCTTTTTGTAAACCTGAAGCTTAACTTCAGGATGCGCTCCTTAAAACGTGGTGGTTCCCTGTTTGCCTTTCTCATGTATCTCCCCACCCGCCTCCCAGGGGGTCAATTGGTCTTGTACCCAAGTCATGGGTGATGGTGACTGACAGCCAGGATGCCGGGCTCTTCGCCAGTTCAGAACTGAGAATAAAGATCTTCTACTTACCACCCCCCCCCAAAAAAAAACTCTCTCGGCTTTGGCTTTGTATTGCCCTGGCTGGCTTTGAACCGTGATCTTCAGATCTCAGCTTCTTGAGCAGCTAGGATTACAGGCGTGAGCCACCGCATCTAGCTTACATAATTATTCTTTAGAGACTTAAAGTGGAAAGCCAAATGTATTAACTAAAAACAATGTATGAGTAAAATGGAATAATGGCACCCATCTATAGTCCCAGAATTAAAGAGGCTGAGGTAAAAGGATCATGAGTTTAAGGCCATCCTGAGTTTCATAGTGAAACCCTACCTCAGAATAAAAGAAAATGTAGTATATCTGTAGAATGGGATATTATTTGACCACAAGAATCAAATACCAGCGCTGAGAAGATAGATTAGTGGGAGAGTTCTTGCCTAGCATGTTTGAAGCCCTGGTTTGATTCCTCAGTACATTAATGGTAAAAGCTGGAAGTTTGGTGCTGTGGCTAAAGTGGTAGGGTGCTAGTCTTCAGTAAAAGAAGCTCAGGAACAGTGCCTAGGCCCTGAGTTCAAGCCCCAGGACTGGGAAAAAAATCAAATACTGACAAATATTAGAAAAGGATGAATGTTACTTAGAAGTTAGACAGAATGAAGGTCTCTTTAGGGGGCAATGAGAATGTTCTAAATTATTGTGGTGATATATCCATAGCTCTGGGGATATACTAAAATCACTGAAATATACCATTTAAGTAGGTGAATTGTGAGGTATGTGAATTATACCTCAATAAAACTGTTAAAATGTCATCACAAATCAATTGTGAAACATGAAGCAAAATAACACAGAGTCCAAGCTTTTCAAATGTTAATGTCCCAAAGGGAGTAAAGAGTTGGCCTTGGGGCAGCAACTTCTCAGAATCATTAAGAAACCTCTAAGCAGCCCTAGACATAAGATTCTGAAAGTGTAGCCAAGTGTCTCTTTAAATAACTGGTGATCTGTACACCCTAGATAGATACTCAGTGCCATAGTGTAATTTGTTCTTGCTTCTGTGATCCCACAACTACCTTCAACGGGCCAGGACTCAGGCTCCTTTCTGAAAATACAAGGGGAACTGGGCACCAGTGGCTCACCCCTGTAATCCTAACTACTCAGGAGGCTGAGATCTGAGGATCACAGTCGAGAGCCAGTCCTGACACAGTGTAGTCCATGAGATGCTTATCTCCAATTAACCACCAGAAAACCAGAAGTGGTGCTATGTCTCAAAGTGGTAGAGCAGTAGGCTTGACTCAGGGACAGCACCCAGGCCCAAAGTTCAAGCTCCACAACTGACAAAAAAAACACAAGGAAAAAGCCCTAGCTCTGACATGGACACCTTTGCAACCTAAGAGGTGGGGGGAGTGACATGACCATACTATCACTTCCTCACCATCCCACAATGGGCCCACAAAACTTTGGCTTGATTCTTTCCTGTGTCCCTAAGTTAACTAGTGTTTAATTTTTTTGTTTTGTTTTTTAGTTTTGGGGTTTTATTGTGGGGTTTTTTTTGGATGCTTGGAACCAGGATCGTCACAATAAACAGCAGACTGGGGTCAACCATTAGAGAATATCAGAGTACAACTATCATTGACCACAACTGGATAGACATTAAAAATAGCTAGTGACACTTGTGAAAACAAGTTACTGGAACATGCTACCCATCTCACTATAGGTCACTCACTATAAGCAGGACAGGAAAAACAATATTACTGCAATGATATTTCAAGACCACGCAGAAAATCTGCCCTCAATTTCTGGTAGAATCTGACTGAGTATTACTCATAAAATGTTTTAAAACCAATCTGTGCAATTTACAACCCCAAATCTCTGGGATAATCCAAGCCATTATGTTCAAATCTATTTATCTTCTCCCTGGAGAAGGCATAAAGAGCATTCCAGTATGAGCTACAGATTATGGGTATGTGAATCATTCTACTCAAGAATAAGTGCTCCAGAAGTTTCTGGGCCAAAGTGTGCCATGGGCCTGCAAAACCCAGGTGCAACTAATTATCATCTGGAAAAACTTGGGAGTTCAGCCATGCTACCAATGACCTTTTTCTTATGCAATCATGATCTGTAAAGCCTACCCCAAAGGACTCCCTGGAGTTTGTAAATCTCTTAGAGTATTGTCCTAGAATGCTTTGATGGCCAAGAGTCTTGCCAGTTAACTATGCCCTAACTTGCTGCCTGTCCAATCAGCTCTTCTGTTCAAAGTACTACAAATTTTCACTGACAATTTGCTATCTCCTTTTCTTTTTCCTTGAAGAAGAATTCTATGAAATATTCTGCTTTAATCCTACAGGGATATTTGAAATAAAATAGTTTGATTCTCTGGCACAACTACTACAATAAATCAACCCACAAATAGTGACTCAAGATACTCTCCCAGAGTGCCCAGCTAATGTCTGCATAATCATTATTCTATTCTGGTATTTCAAAATAAAATGAACATTCTCCATGAGTGAAAAAGAAACAAAGAAAAAGATGCTGTCCCAGGTCCCAAACATTGCTCTAAGTAGGGATAAAAGAAGTTACCAGTCAAGATCTGAAGACAATCATAATTTGCTTATATGTTTTATTTGGTGTTCCAATTTTTTTTATTAAAGAATTTATTAACGTTGATTTTTTACATCATATTTTAAATGACAAGTTTAACAAACAAGTGTTCAAGAAGGGTGTTTCAATTTTTTAAATGTTACTTTTCAGGAGTGCTGGGATTTGAACTCAAGGCCTCAAACATACTAAGGACACATTTTTTTGCCACATATGGGGCTTGAATTCAGGGCCTGAACATTGTCCTTGGGCTTTCCTCAAGGCTAGAATTCTACCACTTGAGCCACAGCACCACTTGGGCTTTTTCTATGTATGTGGTACCAAGGAGTTGAATTCAGGTCTTCGCACATGCCAGGCAAGCACTGTACCACTAGGCCAAACTCCCAGCCCAGGACACATTTTGACATTGAGTTTCATCCCCAATCAAGTGTTGTTTTGTACATGAGAAACTGTACAGCTGACTACAATTACAGAGGCCACCTACTTATTGGTGCAATCAAAGTTTTCTTTAATAATTTTATTTTAGTTGTATTTTGTTTTGTGCCTACTAACTGTAGATTGCCCTCACAGACCTCATAAAGATATCTAAAAAGCAAAGTTTTTTGAAATTATGATAGGGCCTTCTTTCTGAAACAAAAGAATATCTAAACCAATTTTTGTTTCTAATTTTCAAACCTTACCTATAATGCAAGCAAATAAACATGTTCATCATTTATGTCTACTCCAAAAACTTAAGTGTCAGCTGGGGCCCAGTGGCTCACACCTGTAATCTAGCTACTCAGGAGACTGAGATCTAAAGATGGGGTTTGAAGCCAACCAGGGCATGAAATTCCATGGTACTCTTATCTACAATTAAACAGAAAACAAGCCAGAAGCAGAGCTCTGGTAGAGCACTAGATTGGAGTGGGGGGAAAAAAACTCAGGGATAGCTTTCAGACCCTGAAACCAAGCCCTGAGATTGGCAAAAAAAAAACTGCTTTAAACTTCTACTGTATAGCTGGGCGCGGTGGCTCTTGCCTATTATCCCTGCTATTCAGAAGGCTGTGGTCTGAGGATTGTGGTTCAAAGCCAGCCCAGGCACTAAAGATCGTGAGACTCATCTCCAATTAACCAGCAGAAAACCTGAAGTGGTGCTGTGGCTCAAAGGGTAGGGAGGTGGCCTTGAGATGGAAAGCTCAGGGACAGCACCTAAGCCCAGAGTTCAGGCTCCATGACTGGAGAAAAAAAAACTATAGGAGGAAGCAGAAGCAGACTCTATTTCAGAACTAAATTCAAGTTTCCTAGAGTAAGAGCACATTTAAATACCACCTCCTCCTAAAAAAAATGTCCCAGAAAAACTAGCAGTCAAGCAAACATACAATGGAGAACCACAAAACTGGCTTGAGAATCTCCCTAAAACTGGAAGTTCACAGAAGTTATTATTCATTCTGCTGTTTTGGAAGTGAATTTTTAACCCAAATATTTATCATCACTTGGCTGCTAAAACTTGTATAATATGTTATAGCTTGGCAAAAGTAAACCTTCTGTTTAAACTCTCTTCACTTTCAATTACGAGTTTTAGTTGTGTTCCCTGAAAGGGGAATTGATGTAGCATACATATTTGCGTTTACTAAGGGAACCATTCAACTACTTTGGAAGGGCCCAGAGCAAAGTGGCCAACAAAAATAATAATTGCAAACTCCTACTTGTGGCTACACTCAAGTCTCTCAACTTACAGCCCCCAACAGAGGTTATTGCTTAAACAGAGGGTGCTCGTGGATTTTAAAATGCACCTCTGTAGTGAGGAAACCATGGTAGCTATGTATATATTTAGATTCAGGGTGCCACAAAGTCCTGTTTACCTGTGCACATGTTTCCTTCAGGTCTTTTCTTGTCTAATCGCCCATCATCAGAGTTGCAAGGGCAGTTAATTCAATAAGTACAAATACCCACTTAGCAGCAAGTATACTACTAGGCACCGTGGGAAATACAAACAAGGGTAAAACACAGCACAGTCCCTGCTTTGAGCTGTTCAGACTCTAGAAGAGAAGCCCATAAATCATTACAATGTATGGTATGTGTGATAAAGACTACTGGAAAGCCACACAGATCTATGTATATTCAAAAGAAGACAGAAACCTTTCTATGTCAAGGATCAAGGAAATATTTCAAGGATATAGCTTGTCAGTAGAGTGTACATAAGGCCATGAGCTCAATCACCAGCACCGCATTGAAAAAAGAAAAAGCGTATCATTAAAATGAGATGTTGCAAGACAGTGGGTATATTATGGATGATGACTGTGGAAGCATTTTGAATGCAGAGATTAGATTCTGTCAGGAAAAAGGAAAATATAACTGAAGCTCTGTAGGGACAAGTAATCTATTTGGGATGGAGTTTAGAAAGTTAGGAAAGAGACTTGAAAAGTAAGCTACAAGCAAAGTATGTATCCTCCTAAAACAACTTTCTACTTGAGAGCAAACAGGGAGCTGCTCCTCTAAGTTTCTCAGTACATAGACTAATGTGATCAAAACAGATGCTAATGAGCCGGTAATTCATTCTTTTAATTATAGCTACTCAGGAGGATAAGATCTGAAGGTTACAGTTCAAAGTCAGCCTGGGCAGGAAAGACCATGGGACTCTTATCTCCAGTTAACCACCAAAATGCTAGAAGTGGAGCTATGCAAGTGGTAGAGCACTATCCTTGAGAAAAAAATTACTCAAGGGGAGTACCCAGACCCTCAGTTCAAGCCTCAGGATTAGCACACACATATACATACACAAAATGGTGCTAAAGCAATGTACCTAAAAGATCAGCATTCGGCTAGAGAAAGGTGAATGGGTTCACCCCACATAATGTTATCGTAAAAATCTAACTGAGGAGCTGGGAGTTTGGCCTAGTGGTAGAGTGCTTGCCTAGCATGCACGAAGATCCGGGCTCAATTCCTCAGTACCACATACATAGAAAAAAGCCAGAAGTGGTGCTGAGGCTCAAGTGGTAGAGCTCTAGCCTTGAGAAAATCCAGGGACAGTGCTCAGGCCCTGAGCTCAAGCCCAGGACTGGCCAAAAAAAAGTGTAACTGAGAAGGGTTGGGCTTTGACTGTGGTGTGAGGTGGGGAAGAAGTGGGAAGGCTTGAAGTTCATGCTTTGATGATGGTTTCTGGTGTCTAATTCAGCTCACAAAAGTATAAAATGACTAGTAGTCTGCTGCACTGAGAATGTTATCAATGAACACAATGCCAGACTTTCCCTGGCATATCTCTGTTTTATTGCAGAGCATTTTTGACAGCTGATTATATGCTTTTAAACCAAATTGAAATGTGTAGCCCACTCAAAGTGAGTTTTTAATTGTATAGCTTGAACCAGGTGTTCTGCTCTTAACACTTATTGCTCAATGTGGCATGTGAACACTGATTTGGGTGCTGTGCTCTGGTCTGGCTTTCAGAAAACCTCACTTTGTTTTCCTGATTGGTAAGGAGCAATAGTTTTCTCCAGATCTAGGAAGATTCATAGATACTTTCTTAGTGGTTACAACATTCAGTTTGCTTTGCAAAAGGACATGGAATAAATTTTGAGAATCTCAGCTGTAAACAATCCTTCCAGAGTTCTTGTAGAAATGGAACCAATCCGAACTCCTATGTCTTCTAAGCACATAAACGCAATCAAGAACCGACAACTCTGCTAGAAGCTCTCCATACACTCCATGTGAGTTTTTGGCAACACGGCATCTTTGCTAGACTGCAGAAAATAAATCAGAGGGCCAGAAAAGCTGCATCAAATTCAGAGATGGAAGAACTCCAGAGACCTTCTGGGATGAAAATGGAAATGATTTATTCTAGCTCTGACAGATTCACTAAGCTCAGCTAGTTATGTAATCTGAGTGCTGAAGGGGCCCTAGAACCCTACCTTCTTTCAGAAGTTCTAGATTCCAGATTTTTTAATATCTCCATTATTGGAGACCTGACATCCACTTGCTGAGACAATGCCTCCTAAACAATATTTAAAATCAAACACCCTACACTCAGAGTAAACTCAGTTGATGTGATTTACCTCAAGACCATAGGTGGAAAAAGTTTCCACTCCCTAGCCTTCCAGAATCTCTGGCTTGGACTGAAATCCCCTTCTGTGCCTTTGATTGCCCCAATAGAGCTTATTTCCAAAGATGTTCCACTAAAATGTGCAGAGAGGGCCCAGAGGCTGAGAGACATGTTTCTCAAGCTTCCCAGGTTGGTTTTTAGCTTCTCTATGGTCTGAACAGCTCAAGGGGACAGGATTAGATGCTTGCTGGGAAGAAAAACATGGTAGTTCCCATCTTGGCCACGTAAGAATGGGAGAGATGATTCTATAGGCTGTTAGAAGGAGCCAGGAAAGCCATTAATGGGTCCCAAAACAAGATGGGTAATGAGTGCACAACCTGGCAAATCTGTGACCCTGTGGATGCCTGGGTTCTGTCAGTAAACTATACTATGTAAGAGTAGAAGTTTGGAGAAAGGAATACAAGGGGATGTGCAGAGCAAGAGAGAACAAGATCAGATGGAAAAATAAGAAGAGGGCTCCTGCCTGATAGTGACTCAACTAGTAGTTGAGGTACCAGAGTTGTTCACTTTTCACTCCCCGAAAGTTACTTCTATTGTCCTTGACAGTACTTTTCCCATTACATTCATTTCAATGAGATTTCAACCAGCTTGTGGGAGTGACATAGCAAATTCCCATGCCCTGTACTGAGGATGAATCTCTTTTCTCCTTTGCCCTGAATCAGTTCCTAAAAAACAGCTTCAAGATCACAAGCATCAGCTCAACACACAAATTTCTTCTTTATATACTTACATATTCTGATTCATTCATTGATTTGGGAATGGACAAAGGAGTCCCAACAACTACATCTCTCAAACACTATATCTAGAATACCCTGATATGGTATTAGAATTTGAAAAATACCCTCAGTGTCATAGAATGCAAAGACAAATATGTGCATGCCCTATACCTCATGTTTTCCACTTTCCCACTGACAGTTAATTAGAATACAGGCATACTTTTCCTCCTCATACCAAAAGCCATAGGAGATGCATGGGATTTTGCCCAGCTCCTCTTTGGAACTTCTCTGCTAAACTGATTCAATGTGTGGGAGTTAGCTGGAGCTTTACATGGAACATTACCAAGGAGATCCCACCCACACCATGAGACCCCCATTAAAAACCAGGGTTCCCTTAGAAACTAGAAACCACGCCCTCTGGCAACAGGAAGCCCTATCCCTAACCCAACACAGCACATGGTGCACCTCTCCCTCTTTCCCTGGGGCTAATCGAGTGCATGCCACATGTCACCACTGGCATGCCTGTTGAAGAAAAGCTGATTTTCTCAGAATCCACAGCAGAGGAGTTAGCCAATGCGGGCTCTGCCCGTGTAAGTTACAAAAGTTGCTGTATCTTGGCTCCATGACCAGCCGCCCTAGTGGTGTCATGAGACCTTGAATGAGATGGGACCTTTTCTAAGACAAGCTGTCAAGCCCAAAGTCCTGACGACGAAAGACAGAGAGCCGAGTGTGACGAGAAAGTAGCCAAGTAGCATGCAGCCAAAAATTTTTTTTTTCTCCATAGCTTATAATGCCAGTGAGGATTTGATTCGAATCTTGGAACCCCGGGCCCAGAGGGTGCTTGGGCTCTTAGCTGCAGTAGAACTCCCTGCAGCTGTTGATGCGACAATCTGCAAGCCCGTGTGTTGTCTACTCTGGGGGTGAGGGGGGTGCAGAGGGACTTGACCGCCAAAGAAGAGTTCAGAGTAAACAAAGGGCGTCCCCCACACCTCCTTCAGTTAGGATCAAAGCATTCCTGGGCGGCTCTGGGGCTCCTAGGAGGGGAGAAAGCTCCTCCTCTGGTTCCTACCTGGGAGGCCGCGGCTAGGTGGGACGCGAAGCAGCAGCAGCAGCAGCAGCAGCAACTGTTGCTGCAGCGCCGGCGGTAGCAGCAGCGCGGGCCTGAGAATTGGGCTTCCCATGACGAGCTGGCGCTTCACTGGGCTCCACCGTGCTGCCGCGCTTGCAAGCGGCGGGAAGAGACAGTAGAGGCCAAGGGGGGCTGTGCTGTGGCTGGCCGCCTGGCGAAAGTTGCCTGGGAAACTCCTCCTCTCGCCTCTTTTCTTCCCTCCCTACAGCCTGGGCCTGCCCTCCTTCCTCAGCCTTCCCTGAGCGACACCACGCGGTTTGGGGTTCCTGTTCACCCACCTACCCACCCCGTCCTTATAAGCTAGAGTTTCTGGAAACTAGGCTAGTCAGAAAGCGCCAGGGACGTATTCCAGCAAGCCAAAGTATGCAGGATTGTCTTTGCTTTATCCGTATGACAGGCTCATGTACAATACACGAATAGTTCTATCAACTCGTACATCTTGGGTCCCTAGAACAGTGCTGTTTATCTTTGTAGCCAGTTGTGGGAGTGACACAAACTAGGAAGCCAGAGTGACTCGATACAGCAGATATCAGGGTCACCAGTCACCATCTCTACTTTGGCCCTCATGTCCTCCATGTCCCGGCGTCGCTAATTTTACTGTGTTTATTTTACCAAAAAGAAATTGATTCGTGGAACCTGCCCAAATTCTCCCTGTTGTGGGCAGATTGGAATCTGGAAATTCTAAGTGCGGTTATTCATGTACCAAAGCCTATACTACATGGGTTTGATGTGTCATTTACAAAGGAGTGAATGGAGAGGTGGGCACACGTACGCATGCGTGCTGTGCTGGGGTTTGGGGATGGACCTTAAGGTACTTTTTCCAGAATCAGCTAATGGGAAAGCACGAAGCACACAACGTTCCTTGTCTCACCCAAAGGCTCAGAGATCCAGCTGTAGTTTTCTGCGGCCAGATCCCACCATCTCCTGACTTGTTCTCTGCAACCTCAAAGACCAGCCCAGAGCCTCCACCCTGTGGCCTGGCATAGCTGGATCCTGGCATTGAAGTAGGGTTTCTAGGTTGCCCCTAGGATTGATCTGGTTTCCTTTAGGCGTTGGAGAAAGCCTCTCATAGTTTTGGTTTGGTTTTAGTAAACCCAGAAGGCAATTCTGTCCTCTGCTGTAGAGGAGGAAATCTTGGCAAATTCCAATTGGGGCTGTTGCAGTAGACAGTGGAAGAGGAAGGAAAACTCTAGCCATCTCTGGATTCAAAGCCATCTTTGTAGCTGGACAGGAGTTACATCGTTAAGCGAAGGCCCTTGGGAGCACTTACACACAAGACTTTGAACTTGTCTAGAAGCAGTGCCTTTCCAAATCCTCACAACAACCTTAGCCATAAAATTCCATCTTGGGGCGGGAGTTTGGCCTAGTGGTAGAGTGCTTGTCTAGTATGCGCAAAGACCAAGGTTTGAGTCTTTGGTACCACATACATACAAAATAAAAAAGCTAGAAATGGTGCTATGGCTCAAGTGATAGAGCTCTAGCCTTGAGAAAGCCCAAGGACAGTGCCAAGGCCCTGAGTTCAAGACCCAGGACTGGCAAAAAAAAATTCCATCTTCCCACCTCCAGTACTCAGAGGAATTTCATTCCATTTCCTGGAGGTGCCCTAATCTGTTATTGCTTCATCAAGAAGCCAATCAACATTTTGTAATATCCTAGTCTCAAGAAAATAGTGTAATCAGGCTCTTCTGTGTCCTCTCTCAGACCAGATTCTTCAGAGATTAGTTTTCAATCCTGTCCACACACAGGAGAGCCCCCCACCCCAAATCTCTAAGAAAGCTTCTATTCAGACACTACTCAAGCCCAATCAATTCAGAATTTATGGGTGTCGGATCTAGACATTAGCCAGGTGCACATTTTTTTCTTCCTAAAACTTTGCTCAGTGATGTGAGTTTTAAAATAGGATAAATTCAAGGTCAGAGATTCTCCACCTAGAAATACTGACAGTTGACACTAGATAATTCTTTGTTGTAGAGGGCCTTTCCTATTCATTGAAGGATGTTTAGCAACATCTACACACCAGATGACAGTAGAAGCCCTCTCTCCTCAGTTGTGTCAACCAAAAGTTGGTTCCACGTATTGTCAGTTGTCACCAGTTGGTAACCCTTTTTGTAGACCTATGACCAGATCCAGCTTAGCCTGTCTAATGGCCTTCCTTTCCTATGTCACATCTGAGGCAAGGCCTTCTTGTGAAAATCAGCATGCATTCCATTACTGCGCTGAAGATGAAAATCAGCCCCTCTCCTGTCACCTGAGTGTGGCTGAAATATGAGATACACTACTAGCTGTTAAAAATAATTCTCACTGGGCGCAGTGGCTCATGCCTGTAATCCTAGCTACTCAGGAGGCTGAGATCTGAGGATAGAGGTTCAAAGCCAGCCCTGGCACTAAAGTCTGTGAAACTCTTATCTCCAAGTTAACCACCAGAAAACAGGAAGTGGTGCTGTTGCTCGAGGGGTAAGGTGGAAGCCTTGAGCTGAAGAGCTCAGGGACCATGGCAGGCCCAGAGTTCAAGTCCCACAACTGACAGAAAAAAAAAGATTCTGATTCCTTTGAGCATGATTCCATCAGGCTCATCTTTACAAAGAGTATGTTTTAGGTATTTATCAAAGTACCTACTATCAAGAGGTTAGTGATGTTATTGATTAATAAGTATTCATTAATTGGAAAATCATTTTATTAACTATGTGAATCTATGTGATGGAATACCATGTGGCTATTTTAAAAATGAAAAAGAAGAATGTGTACTGGTATTAAATATACCCCATAATGTCCTGTGTAGGGAAGTAACAAGGAGCAAAACCATATATACAAATATATTTGCTAAAAAAAATAACTCCAAGCTAAAGTCATTTAGTGAGTTCCCACCAACTGTGATGTCCACCAGCTCCTTGAGGAAATGGAATAGGGTAGACAGAACTCATCCTGAGCCAGCACAGTGATTCATGCCTTTAATCCTAACTACTCAGGAGGCTGAGATCTGAGGATCAAGGTTCAAAGCCAGCCCAGACACTAAAGGACCTAAAAATCTTTATCTCCAAATAAACTCTAGAAAAGGAAGTTGGGCTTGGCTCAAGAGTAGGGCAATGCCTTGAAGAGCTCAGGAACAACGCCCCGACCTAGTTCAAGCCCCATGACCCATCAAAAAAACCAAACCAGCATTTGAATTATCATAGAAGAATAAACTATACCTGAGGTCTGTTCAACTTTTGGTGATTTATTATGCTTTTACCCTTTATGTAGACAAGTACCAGAAATGCTGGATGTTTCAATATGTTAAAGAAATACTATAGCTCTTATACTGAATATATGCATTAAAAAGGGTATTACAAAAGAAAAACAAATATATTTGCTACCATTGTGGTAATAGGGAAAGGGTGGTAGCATACCAAGGCATTGAGAAGGGAAAAGTAGGAAGGGATCAGGTTTTTATTTTAATTATATATAATCCTTTGTATTGTTGAAATATTTAGGCAGCTGTCATTTTTTTAAAGTTTTCCAATCCATACCAGGTACTGGTGGTTCAGGTCTGTCATCCTAGCTACTAGGAGAATGGAAAAGTGTAAAAATGCAGAAATTAAAAGTGAAATTAACAACTACGGGTGCTGGCTGTCATATGCTTGGAGGCCATCATTGTTGCCCTTACAAGAAAATATGGTCGTGTTGAAAGTTAATGACTTTCTCCAACTCAAGAGGGAACTGAATGCTTTTTGTGGGGGAGGGGGAGGGTACATGGCATCCTTAACCATTTGAAAAGACAAGCAAATCCAGAGGATCACAACCAAGACTTGAAACAGAAGACATACTGGAGCCATAAACTTAGATGTGTTGTTTTGTTTTGTTGGTAGTGGGCCTTGAACTCAGGGCCATGGGCACTATCTCTGAGCTCTTTATGCTCAAGGCTAGTATTCTACTCCTTTGAGCCACAGTGCCACTTCCTGGAGTCATAAAGTTAAATAGCAATTTAAATGAGAAGCTACTGTTGGCTGGACATACAGCAAGGACACACACATAGTTGAATTTTACCTTCAAAAATCCTATCAAATTTTCATGATAAATGTACAACAACAAGCCTTCTTACTCTGTCACAGTAAAGGAAACAGAAGATTAATCATTTGATCTGTGTTCAGAGGCTTCTCCATAAAAAGAACTACTCTACAAGGAAAAGACTTTGCCAGAACCTTGTTCTACCTAGGGGAAGCAGTTCCCTGGTTTCATTGGCCATCTTATATACTTCCCAAGAGAGGAATATTTTACAAACTAAGAACCACTTTTGAAGGTCATAGCCCAAGGTCAGAGAAGTACTAGAAAACTAAGATTTAATCTTTTCATTGTGTTTTATTGTCGGGGTAATGTATAGAGGGGTTACAGTTACATTCATCAGGTAATGGGTACATTACTTCTCAAACATTGGTACCTCTTCTCATGTTTTTGTCCCACTTTCCCTCCCCCAACCCCCTAAGATTTAATCTTAAGATTATACAATATTTTCCCTTCCTTTACCTTCCCAGCACACTAGCAGGACCTCCACAGAATGGCTATGGATTTCATGCAAAAGAGCAGCAAGATACAGGCTGTCTTTGAGGATGGGACAAAGTCAAGAAGGGATACAAAAAGAGCTATTACAAGAATGCATAGCCTATAGACTCAAGGGCTTTAGCAAACGTAAACAGAGCTCAAAGCCTATCCATATATGTCCTGGTAGTTGAAAGACTAAAGTTCTATTTCCTGCTGGTATGGGGTTAGGTACTACTGCCAGTAAGTGGACACCACTTCCAGGACCTTGCTCTGTAGACCTTTCCATCTCTGCACTAGGGAATCTCCCTTAGACCAGATCTATGTTACCCTTGAATATCTCTGGTTTGCTCTCCTCCAACCAATCAGAAAAATCTCGGCTTCTGAAGTGTCCATATGAGTCTGTTAGGCTCACACAGAAATGAGCTAGTGCTCTACCACTTGACCCACAGTTCCACTGGTTTTCTGGTGGTTAATTGGACATAGGCATCTCAAGGATTTTCCTGCTTGGGCTGGCTTTGAACAAGAATACTCATGCTCAGCTTCCTGAGTAGCTAGGGTTACAGGTATGAGTCACTAGTGCCAGGGTTTTGATTTATCTTAATTTGACATTGATTTATTCTGCAAAACAAAATCATTTGGACAACGCCTTCAACCACATATCCATTAAACCCTGGTAATGGGTGCAATTACATGAATTATGCTGGATCTTTGTAATTAGGAAAGTGATCACAGGTCCTAGGCAGGCTATCAGAGACTTGGTAAGTGATCCTTAAAATATAAAGTTGTCTTTCTTATTTTCCCCCTTTGGTCAGGTATTGCATAAATGTGACCTAGAAAATGCTATTTCTGTGTGGAGCCCTGAACAAGAGAAGGCGTTTGTCCATGCTGCTCTGTAAACTACCACTTGGGCCATACAATCTGGGAGATTCAGTTGTGCTTAAAGTGGTGGATGATACATGGTTACACATATTTTTTTCTGTCATGGGACTTGTCCTCTGGGCCTGGGCATAGTCCCTGAACTCTTCAGCTCAAGGATGCCACCCTACCCCTTGAGCCACAGTGCCACTTTTCTGGTGATTAACTGGAGATGAGAGTCTTTCGGACTTTTTAGTACCCTGGCTGGCTTGGAATCGTGATCCTCACATCTCAGCCTCCCGAGTAGCTAGGATTACAGGCATGAGCCACTGAGCCTGGCTAGATGGGAATATATTTTGAAGTACATGGCAAGCACCTATAGGTGCAACAAAACCCCAACCCTAAGATTCTTAGCATAACTCGAAGCTGGTGGCTCACACTTGTAATCCTACCTATTCAGGAGGCTGAGATCTGAGGATGGTAGTTAAAAGCCAGCGTGGACACAAAAGTCTTATCTCCAGTTAACCACCAGAAAACTGGAAGTGGTAAGCCTGACACGGGTGAAAAAAAAGTTAAAAACACTGCAGAAAAAAAAAAGAATCTTAGCATAAAACGTTGCCATCACCTGCAAATAACTGCTATCTTTTCCAGAAACAACTTTTGGCTTGCTTCTGGATATTAGTAGACACGGGATACTTAAACATGAAGCCACTAAGTTATGTACACTGAGATTTGCATCATGAACTGGATATTGTCTAGCTAGCCAAGTCATAATGTTTATTTTGCATAGCATCACTCCATCACCAAACAGAAAATCTGTATCAGTATATGTGATGAGGTTCAAGCAGGTCCCAAATGGAAAAGGAAACTGTATGAGTAGTGTCCAAATGCTTCTGGGCCCTACTTCTGCTACCATATTACCACTCTTCCAGCCTACATAAATGGTCTGGTGTAGAATTTAATCTGACAGACAAGTTGACTAGAGTTGGATAACTCAAGCTTGGTTTACATATAATTTTGCCTGTTATAAGAATATCATCTTAACCCGGCGCCTTGTGGCTAACGCCTATAATCTTAGCTACTCAGGAGGTTGAAATCTGAGGATTTTGCTCAAAGCCAGCCTGGGCCTGAAAGTCTGTGAGACTCTTATCTCCAATTAACCACCAGAAAACCAGAACCGGCACTGTGGCTCAAGTGGCCCACATAAATTCCTGGTCTTACCAGGTTCTTTGTTATCCTGAGCAAGCTGGTTTGAAAGAGGTGGATTGGCCTTTTGAAGACACATATATACCAGCGAGGTGGCAAGCCTTGCATGCCTGGGCAATGTCCTCCCAGATATTTTGTCTCAGAGTTCAATATGTAGTGCTGCTTTTCTCAAAGCCAGTCAACGTCCATAGATCCAGGAGGCCAAGGGTAACTGTTAGTGACCCATTAACAAAATGTTTCCTCTAGTGTCTGGGATGTAGTGTCTGATAGTTGAGAGGTCATAGTTTCAAAGAGAGTATTTCTTCCAACAGGGGATCTGAAAATGTAATTAATGTTTGGAACAAAATGAGACTATCATGTAGGTTCCATGGCTAAATCTTTTTCTGATAAGAATCAATCCCTAGCCCAGGAGAGTGGCCTAGTTTTAGAGTGCTTGCCTAGCATACACGAAGCCCTGAGTTCCATTCCTCGGTACCACATACACAGAAAAAGCCAGAAGTGGTGCTGTGTCTCAAGTGGTAGAGCTCTAGCCTTGAGAAAACCCAAGGACAGTCAATGCTCAGGCTGTGAGTTCAAGCCCTCTACCCCACAAAAAGAATGGAGCGCTATAAATTCAAAGACCTCACCCTAAGCTGGTTGTGATGATACACCACCCTAACCCTTGAACCACAGCACCACTTTTGGTTTTCTGGTAGTAATTGGAGATAAGACTTTCTCTGACTTTAGTACTTGGGCTGGCTTTGAACTGTAATCCTCAGATCTCAGCCTCCTGCGTAGCTAGGATTACAGGCATGAGCCACCGAGGCTGGTCCATGTCTGTTGGTTTTTTTTTTTTTTTTTGCCAGTCCTGGGCTTGAGCTCAGGGCCTGAGCACTGTCCTTGGACTTTCTCAAGGCTAGAGCTCTACCACTTGAGCCTCAGCACCACTTAAGGCTTTTTTTTCTATATGTGGTACCGAGGAATCGAACCCGGGTCTTCATGCATGCTAGGCAAGCACTTTAACCACTAGGCCAAACTCCAGGCCCCCGTCCATGTCTGTTATCTTAACTCTGTGGATAACACAGGTAGGAGGATTGTGGACCAAAGCCAATACGTCAAAAAAATGTGAGACCCTATCTGGAAAAAAATAACTAACACAAATAAAGAGCTAGAGATGTGACATGAGTGGTAAAATGCTTGTCTGGAAAGCACGGAGGTTCTGAGTTCAGTCCCTAGCAGTATTAATTTTTTTTTCCAAAAAACCTCATCCAAGGTTATAATTTGGTTTTATGTCACTAGTCTCCCTGTGTAACAGAAAAGCAGAGAAGCAGAAGCCAGAATACTTCTGAGGCAGGAATATTTTATATTAATGTGGAAGCAATCAAGTTATTTCCCCAAGGCTATGTATTTGAAAAGGAATATAACTGGAGTGGGATTGGGAATTTTTTTGCATGAAGACTATTCTCAGAAGTCCACCCAACTATTATGATGTTAAACTCCCACCAAAAAAACTCTAGGCCCACTGGAATCTGCTCCAGGTCCCATCCTTTCTTCCCTTATTCTCAACAAGATTCTTAAATTGTTGATTTTGAAGACAGCATAGCTATCCCACTACAGAAGGCTGCATCCATTGAAGCATCTTTCCCTACTCTTTACAATCTTTGCTGATTGAGTCTTCATCATGTCCCTGGGGCCTCCATCTTTTGAAATGCTGATTCACTCAGAAAGCATCTGCTGGAGGTAACAGACCTTATCACATGTTTCAAGGCAAAGAAAGATGTGAGGGAAGAGAGGGAAAGCTCTCACTTACTTTTATAGTAAACCCAAATGTCAGATTCACTGCCAGCACTCAGACTACAAAATTCAGCCTAAAGCCTAGAGGGACCTCTAGGAGCAAGCAAAACAGCCAACATACAGCTCTCATTTTACTATCCTTTCTGCTTCCCCTGTATATGCATATGCTATTGTCTGCTGCTTGTTGTGGTGGTACTCATGGATTTTCTCCTCATTCTCCTACAACATCTCTTAGATGTTGAGTATTTCTGGCTTGTTGGGAGGTCCACAGGGAACTAGAGCACACTAAAAAGAACCCTGCTGTTTGGCCAGAGCTCTGAGGGTTGGGGCCAAGTTCAAAACCAGGCCAAGTTTAGAGACAATGAGTTCATAGTCCTTCCTGAGTTTGCATCATGTTGCTGGTGATAACTAATCAAATGCCTTACTTAGCCATATCCCATTGGACTTTTTGCTCTAAATGTTTTTCAAGGCTCCCTCTCTCTCTCCCTCTCCCTCCCTCTCCCTCTCTCTCTTTCTCCTCTCTCTCTTTCTCCTCTGTCTCTCTCTCTCTCTCTCTCTCTCTCTCTCTCTCTCTCTCTCTCTCTCTCTCTCTCTCTCTCTCTCTCTCTCTCCCTCTCCCTCCCTCTCCCTCTCTCTCTTTCTCCTCTCTCTCTCCCTCTCTCTCTCTCCCTCTCCCTCTCCCTCTCCCCCTCTCCCTCCCCCTCCCCCTCTCTCCCCCTCCCCTTCCCCCTCCCCCCCTCTCTCTCCCTCCCCCCCCCAGTAAACATTCAAATAAAAGATACATGGGAAGGTTACAAGACTTGCACAAAGACCCACAAGATGGAAAATATCAAAGCTAAATAAGAACTTCTGAGCTCCCAATGCTAGTATTCTATAGTAATTTTTTTAGACAGCTGCCTGTGGCTTTCTTTCCTCCTCCTCCTCCTCCTCCTCTTCCTCCCCCTCCTCCTCCTCTCCCCTCATTCCCCTCCTTCCCCTCCTTCTCCTCCTTCTCCTCCTCCTCCTCTCCCTACCCCCCCTTTCCTTTGTGGGTCCAATTTCTGCTTAAATGGAACACAAGACACTCTTGTAAAAGGAAACTTTGACCAAGTATGTTGGCTTATAATTGTAATCTCATCCACTTATTCTGGAGGCAGAGATTCCTAGCAAGCATGAAGCCCTGATTTCAAACTCCAGTACCACCAATAAACAAAGAAAAGAACACATAGTGATGTATCTCTTGAGTATATAATCTGGTATTTTGAAATCCAATGTTTAGTGTATTTTATACTCAAATGGATTATATTACATAATGATCATATAGTTTTCCTCGTTCAAAACAATTGATATATTTCTATCATCATACTCCTCTGAAACAAATCTTGCTGTCTTCACATGCATCTTTTTGGCCCAATAGGAATGTTAAGTCTTCATCTTCAAATACCTCCCAGGAGTCTTCACCACCAACAACTAATCACTAGTAGTAACACTAACAATCTTTAACCACCAGGAAAATATATTATCCTACCTCTAACCTCTCTGGGTGTTTTATAATCTCTGTCTGCAAACCTCATTGTCCTCTGTGTGACTCTCTTTGCCTAGTAGCAGAATTTAGAATTCAAGTTCAGGTCCAGCCTTCCAACATACTTCAATCAGTTCACCCCTAAATCCTGTTCATTTCCTTCTGCATGGAGATATAATGGGGAAGGTATCTTTTCCTGTATCTAAATAACATACCAGTATACATGTATGCATGTATGCATGGTGAAGCTGTCTTCAGTTTTCATTGCAGATATGATTTCCTATAGAGCAAATGGAGGGCCAGCGATAGGAATGCCAAAGATTAATGAAAGAGTAAACTTGGACACTAGTAAGGGGAAATCAAAGGCAGCAGGAGGAGGTAAGTTCAGCTGTGTTATAGTTTTGTGAAGATCTTAGCCACCTCAATGCAAAACTTAAAAGATCCCGCGGTCCTGTGTGGAGTGGGAGTGAAATAACTGGAATTTTACATGTTTTTGTCAAAGATTTCTTGGATATTGGTTGTTACTAAGAAGAAAATATGAACCTGGATAAGGAGGGATCTACAGCAAAGGGTATTTATTTTCCAAAAGGACTGAAACCTTCTGGCTCTGTTACCAACAGTTCCAGAAAATGAACAACGCACCATTGTGTTTTCAAGGTCACTGGTAGTGCATTTCAGTGTCCATTATGTTACTAAAAGAACCATACAACTAGGCTATGGTAACTCACATCTGTAATCCTAGCTACTCAGGAGGCTGAGATCTGAGGATTTTGGTTCAAACCCAGCCCGGACAGATAAGTCACTGAGAGACTCTTATCTCCCCAATTAAACACTCAAAAACTGGAAGTAGAGGGTCTGGGAGTGTGGCCTAGTGATAGAGTGCTTACCTAGCACACCCAAAGCCCTGGGTTAAATTCACTGATACCACATACACAGAAGAAGTCAGAAGTGGTGCTGTGGCTCAAGTGATAGAGCTCTAGCATTGAGAAAGCCCAAGGACAGTGCTCAGGCCCTGAGTTCAAGCTCCAGGCCTGGTTTAAAAAAAAGGTAAATAAAATCAAATATTTTTTAAATGTTTAAGTTATTTATATGGTAGATATTTGTTTTGGCATAGTCTAGATCCACTTATACCAAAGTTTTTTGAGCAGAATAACCTCTTCCTATTGTGAAAAAAAAATGGTGGTATAGGAAGCAAATGGTTTTCTCTCCAATTAGGACAGAAAGGTCAAGGATTCTGTCGAGGTAGCAATCTTGAATCTTCCTTATTTCCCCAACACAATGTAAGGCAGACAAGTCTTCTAAGCCATCTGGACTTTCAATTTAGAATCAGTGATGGAAGAAATGACAAAATGGATAGGATTTTAAACTCCAATAGCATCACCCTGGCTGATCCTTTAGTGCTGTTGTTTTTACAGGTTTTATGCTCCCAGCCATCACTAAACCGTGTTCTTTCTGTTGACATCTAAACTTTTTCCCTGTGTCCCGTCAATATTGTACACTTATAAAATCCTACTCCCTTTGACCAATAACCAATCTCCCTTTTAGCTAGGCATTTGGATTCTTAGCTCAGGACATATTTCCTTGTCCTTTGAAATTTGATGTGTGGTCATGAGACTAAATTAAGGTCACTGAAAATAAGCAAAATAGGCTACTTCCAAGTTACCATTCTCAGTTGAAGGTTCGTGTGTCCTCTTGAGCCTTTCCCTTTAATCTTGGATCGGGCATGATAACTGGGTAGCCATTTTGAATCCTGAAATGCATGTGCCCAGTTGGGGATTTCAGAGTGGCTTTGCTAGGCTTGTACTCTACATTCATGGACTGTGATTTGAGAGAGAAACATTGATTTTGAATCAGCTACTAAACGGTGAATTTCTGTTGCAGCGTCTTGGCACTTATTTGGAGTAATACAACTTTCAACACATTCTATATTTATCAACAATAAAATTTGCCATACCTAATAAGCATTAATAACCTTTAACTATTAGTAAAATTCAAACTTTGGTGGCTATTTTGTAGTTCAAAATTTCCATGGATATGAAATAGTTAAACAGTTCTTCAGCCAAGAGAAGCTGTTGCAGACACTGGAATATTTATAGTGGAAGACATCAAGAATCATGGTATTTATGTTTCCATAAGACTGAGCAACCATTTTCATCTTGGATCCAATGTAGAAATTATTTTTTCTGCCAAAGTCTAACTTGGATAAAAAAAAAATTCCTTTACAAATGTGGGACAGAAGCCATAAGAGAAGAAAACTGAGTTTCCACTGAACAGAGCTACAAAATAGAGAATGAGATTTTATTTCCAGAGTTGCATGATAAAATCACTGGCCTTTTTGCAGCATGCTGGAAATTATAGACAGGCTTAGTAATGTCTTTGCTACATCATAGAGCTTTATTTTTTAACAATTCCTAATGTACCCATCTATACATTTTTGGAAAAACCCATAACTTACCATGAAGTATCTATCTGTTCTCTGAATTTCCTACCCTTCTTGCAATTAGGTGGAAGTACATGTCTCATTCTGACTGCTAAATGCATAAGCACATATTGTGGTTCTTAAATAAAGCTCCAAGTGCAGATGATTTTATTCAAAAATTCTAATATTTAAGAACGAATTCAAGGCCAGGAGTGTGGTCTAGTTGTAGATTGCTTGTCTAGCATGCACAAAGTCCTGGGTTCAATTCCTCAGTACCACAGACACAGAAAGAGAAGGAACTGATGCTGTGGCTCAAGAGGTAGAGTGCTAGTCTTGAGAAAGCCCTAAGACAGTGCCTAGGCCCTGAGTTCAAGCTCCAGGACTGGCAAAAAAAAGTTCAAAAGAATTCATACCGATTCTCATATATCCTTAGAAAAAAACAAAAGAGGCATAATTCAAATAACAAAAGCAGACAGACATTACAAAAAAGAGAAAACCATGGCCAATTTCCTTCAAGAAAATAGATGTAAAAATCCTTTAAATTTTAGCAAATTGAATCAAGGAATATATAATAGAAAAATATACTTTATAACCAAATAGAGTATATTCTAGGACTAAAAACTAATTTTAACATTTAGAATTCAATTACTGTAATTCACCACATTAACAGATCATAAAACAAAAAACTATATTTTCAAATAGATGCAGATACTATAATAATCAAGCATCCATAGCTGATAAAGAAAAGAACTTACATCCATACACAGAAGCAAATAAATACCAGAGGGCAAAATCTCAGTGACCATGACCCAGGCAAAAAGTCTCAGACATGACCTTAAAAGAACTTCTCAAATAAATTGTAAGAACCTAAACAATCCCTCAAACTTTGAATAGACATTTCATCAATGAAAATAAATGTGGAAGCCAGGCCCCCTGGTGGCTCATGCCTGTAATCCTAACTACTCGGGAGGTTGAGACATGAGGATCCTGGTTCAAAGCTGGCCTAGGCATGGAAGTGTGTGGGAATCTTATCTCTAATTAACCACCAGTGCTAGCACTCAGGCCCAGAGTTTTAGCCCCATGACAGACACAAAAATACATAAAGAAAGAAAGAAAGAAGAAGAACATAAATATGAATGGCAAAGAAGTGCGGAATCAACATTCAACACCATTGGGGAAATTTGAATGAAAACAAAATGAAACATAATTACACAATTGCATTGGGCCTGTTTGGAATGGCAAAACTTCAAAGACTAGCGATTTAAACCAAGTGGAGGGGCCTATAAAGAGAAAATGAAAATTTTATACCTTACAGGCAGGAATATCAGGAAGCCCAACACAAATAGGCATTTTCTTTAAAGGCTAGGAACCATGTGATCCAGCCATTTCACTCAAAAAACAGTGCACATTGTCATTCCATTTACATACATTCTAGGCCATGCACCCTAATCTATAGTGAGAAACCCTGTAGTGATTGCCTAGAGGAAGAGCTAGATATGGCTGGAAGAGAAAGGCTACAAGAGAGTACAGGTAAACCTTTGGGAGTGATGGTATGATCAGCACATTAAGATGGTGAGGATAGGCCAGGAGTTTGGTCTAGTGGTAGAGTGTTGCCTAGCATGCAAAAAGACCCAGGTTTGATTCCTCAGTACCACATACATAGGAAAAGGTGGACGTAGTGCTGTGGCTCAATAGAGCTCAAGCCTTGAGAAAGACGAAGAACAGTGCTCAGGCCCTGAGTTCAAGCCCCAGGACTGGCAAAAAAGGTGGTGATAATATAAACATACGTTAAGACTTATCACACTATATACTTTAAATATTACACTGGATTTTGTTTCAATTACACCTCAATAAAACTATCTTTCCAAAAAGTACTATAAAGTGAAGATCACATTGAGGGTGTGACTCTCAGTAAAACTTGTGACTTGTTTAAAGTTACTTGTGGGTGGGGGTGATGTGTTTAAGTTGATGGCCTTAGCTGGGCTTCCTAGTTATTCAGGAAGCTGAGACCTGAGGATCATGGTTCAAACCCAACTGGGGGCGATGAGGGGCCAGGAAGTTCATGAGACTCTTTCTTTTTTCTATCTTTTATTTTCATATATTTTTATTGTAATTAATAGAAGGGTTACATTATATTCACCAGATAGAGGGTGCATTACTTCACAAACATTGACACCCTTTCTCATGTCGTGGTCCCCATTTCCCTTCCTCAGACCCCCACCCCTTATCTTGTTTTCCTCCCTTCCTTATCCAACTTCAAATAACCAAATACGCATATATCCAATATATCAGATAACCAGGTGAGATACTGTAGCAATATGAGATAACCAAGGGACAGCAAAAGAGATGAGAGATAACATAGTACATTATTGACAACAATCACTCATTATATGGCTTTTGTTTCTATATCCTAGAGGTCCTTTCATTTAGCGTCATACTATATGACCTTAAGTATCTAGATTTTGTTCTATTGTAAATCTCCGCTAGGAGAGCCCAAGGTTTCTACTGATTATGACAAATGAGGGAAACCATTGAGCCTATGTTGCTTTGAGTCTGGCTTACTTCACTTAATTCCATGAGACTCTTATCTCCAATTACTACTAGAAAACCTGAAGTGGCATGCTGTGGCTCAAGTGGTAGAGCTCCAGCTTTTAGCTGAATAGCTCAGGGACATCACCCAGGCCCAGAGTTCAAGCCCTTCTTTGTTCCTGTCTAGAGCAAGAGAGTGAGAGAGGGCACAAAAATGTGTGAAATCTGTTCATTACCGCTACAAAAGAACTGTGATTAAGGCATCTATATCAAAGTGACTGTGCTCCTATATTAGGGTCCATTTTTTTTAGATCTGAGACTAGGATTTGAACTCAGTACCTGACACTTTCGCTGACTAGCTAGTGCTGTATCAACTGGGCCACACCTTTAAACTCTGAGGCTTGAACTTAGGGCCTGTCCCTGGGTAGTCTTTTTTCGTTTTTATTTTTGTCTTCATGGGGCTTGAAATCTGGGCCTGGGCACTGTCCCTGAGCTCTTCAGCTCAAGGCTACCTCCCTACGCCTTGAGCCACAGCATCACTTCCAGTCTTCTAGTGGTTAATTGAAGATACAAGTCTCACGGTCTTTAGTGCCCAGACTAGCTTTGAACCATGATCCTCAGATCTCAGCCTCCTGAGTAGCTAGGATTACAGGCGTGAGGCACCAAGCCCAGCTTGGTGTTTTTGTTTTTGTTTCTGGTTTTTTTTTTTTTTTGCTCAAGACTTTCACTCTACCACTTTGAGCCACAGTGCTACTTCCTGTCTTCTGGGGGTTAATTGACATAAGAGGCTCAAAGACTTTGATGCCCAGGTTGGCTTTGAACTGCTATCCTCAGATCTCAGCCTCTTGAATAGCTAGGATTATAGGTATAAGCTCCCAGGGCTCAGCCCAAACAGAGGTTTTACATTATACTTAAAACTCCTATCAATCAAAATCCAATGGTGAGTTTCATTGTAATATTTTATAAAATGCATTCTTTTCTTTTCCATACTTTCTCAAATTCATTTTCATCAAAAGACAGGTTACTCTGCCTGACAAGTAGATCCACAGTGATAATGTTATATCTAAAATGCCTTAACAAAAACAGTTCTACAGTGACACTATCAGAGTTCACTCAGAAGTGAAGCATGGCACTTCCAGTGCCATCTTCTGGGAGCAAACATTCAAAGCATGAGAATTCTAATAGGGATCACTTGTATAAACAGATTATCAACGGCTAGTATATTCACATTTGGAAGCCTAGAGGCAATAATGTGATTAAGTGGCCTAAAACACCTTACTTCTGTTTTTCCAAATATCAAATATATGAGAAAGACTGTTTAAAAACTCTTTTAGGTATTTTCAATGGTTTCTGAACTATCTGTATAAAGCTCTATCTTTGTGTAAAGTTTGATATGTGTCCACCATTACATCCAGATCATGTTTTATGCCAAAATTTATGTTAAGCAAAGCTAAGTTACTTGGATTTTGGTCTGTCAAAGTGTTCCTTAAGTACGCATTGTCCATTTTCATAGATGGGTTTGTCCGTTTTCATAGAACTCGCTTTCAACCTTCATCAAAGGAAGAATACAGCAAGTCATGCGTATTAGAGGGGGGAAAAATGTGCTGTCAGGCAGATGGACGGCTACACGAATAGTGGATGGAATCTCTGTACATTTCTATCTGTGTTTCCACTCCATTCACTAACAATGATGTTCAGTTGAAATAGAATCAAAATTGGGCAAGTCACTTCTGTCTATGTCAGGATGATATTTCTCTGATGTGTTGAATCTGAGCTGTCGCATGCCTGAGGGAACCAGAGATAAATACCTAAGAGCTTTGAGATGTAGTTCTGAGACAATATATTTCAGTTCCTAAATAGTGGTGTTCCACTGTAGAAACATTTAGCGTTTCTTTATAGTAACTCTTAGAGGTTAGCTGAGGTGCCACATTACCATGCTGAGCCCTATGGAAATTTCCAGAGAGTTTCATTTGAGTAGCAAATTTCGTTGCCAAATTTGTGGCTTCTGTAAGGTAACCCAGAAGAGAACACCACAGGGTATTCATTTAGGAAAGAGAAGTTTATTTCTAAACTGCTGGCTTCAGCCCAAGTTAGAGACTGCACCTGATGAGCCGCTGTCCCTCCAGGATTTATGTGAGAAGGTGTGGCCAGGTGTGGGGGAGGTGTGGCCACATCTGATGTGAACTCAGAGCCTGGGTCCCCACATGCTCTGATGAGAGGCATGACCAGGGTGGTTCATGATATGACCTCAGAGAAGAGGGAGGTAACTCCCTCCACATGTGACAGTTACCTAGGTAATGCAGGTACTGGGCGAAGACTTAAACAGGAGGAGGGAGGCGTCTGCACAGGGCCATGCATGGCTAGACCTTACTGCTTCCTCAAGGCAAAACTCATTAACCACTTAAATGCTTTCCATCACTTTGTTGAGTGAACACAACACTGCAGTGAAGCTTCTGGCTGCAAGGTAGACACGAGAACTTTGTACCTGGAGATTTTTCTCAAAAGCTCTTGTAAAAAAATGAAAATAAATAATACATTTTAAAGAATAATAATTGTAACAATGAAATCAAATTCTGTTCCTGTACAATAGAGAACAAGCTGCCAGCTATCCAGTTGTTCCTTCTAGTATTTGGGTCACTATTTTTTTTGCCAGTCCTGGGCTTGAGTTCAGGGCCTGGGCACTGTCCTTGGACTTTCTGAAGGCTAGAGCTCTACCACTTGCGCCACAGCATCACTTCCGGCTTTTTCTATGTATGTGGTACCGAGGAATCGAACCCAGGTCTTCGTGCATGCTAGGCAAGCACTCTACCACTAGGCCAAACTACCGGCCTGCATTGCAGTTATTTCTTTCTGTATTTGTTCCTGTTCAGAAGTTCCACCTATTTTGTTTTGTTACAGCATACTGATTTCATCTTCACTCAATTCTTTGTTTTTATTGTCTGCTATGCCGATTGTTCAAATGACTGGTAAGTTCGAATACTGTTGCTATTGCATTATTTTTTTTCTTTTATTGTAATTAGTAAAAGGGTTACATGGTATTTGCCAGATAGAAGGTGCATTAATTCACATACATTGATACCCTTTCACATGTCTTGGTACCCGTTTCCCTCCCCCCCCCACACCCCCCATGCTATTGCATTATCTTGAAGAAAAATACCCAGTAAGGACTCTTCCAATAACTTCACAAGTATCTGCCTAAATTAATTTCGAGAAATACAATAATCTAATCGTTCTTTAGTTCTCTGATGCCTCTGCAAAATGTATCTACGGATCATGGAGGTCTCAAAGTGTTTAGCACTTCAGTTGATCAGGTGTTTTATCTTCTAAGCCTGTTCTACAATTCTCCACTCACTTATGGCATCTGGATGGGTCCAGGGGGAATCTGAAGGCCAGGACTGATTGCGTGCTCTTCTGCTTGCAGCAGGGCAGCACAGAAGTCCAGCTCGATCGGCCAACCGCCCCAACTCTTCCATCTTCAGGTCCTTTGGTGAAGGCGGGCTTACTCAGCAAGGCTGCATGCTCGGAAGGGGCAGTGCACGGCTCAGACAATGGGGCTGGGAAAGGAGATGGCCCAGCAGCGTGCTCAGACAGGGAGTAGGGTGCAGCTGGAGTAGGAGGGGCTGAGGTAGAGCTGCTGGGAGGGGCTGCGCGTGAGTGACTGGGAGGGGCCGGAGGTGGTGCTTGGCTCTCTCAATGGGGCCCCAGAAGGGAGCCAAGACTGGGTCACTTACATCCTGGAGGGGCAGGATGAGTGCCCTGGTCCTGGACTGGGGATGCAGATCTCCACTGTGCTGTGAGCAGCCTGGAGGATTTATGGCTACTGCCACCACCACCTCTGTCGTTTCAGCTGCTGCACCTCCTGCCACCTTCTCACCTGTTGGTTTTCTTTTTGACTCAGTCCAATTTGTAAATTAGGTTGGTCTCTAACTCAGGTTCCTCCTGCCTTGGCCTCCCAGTTGCTGGGAGCACAAGCATGAGCCACCAAATTTGGCTTATGTCTGAGAATGTTTTAGATCAGGATTTTTAGAAATAAAATCTGAGATTCTCCTCCAAGCTATTGTTGCTCAAATTTTCTCTGGATAATTGGATTTAGAGAAGTAATGTAGAACAAGGGATAAAACCAACCAAAAAAGACCGAGAGTTTGGCCCAAGGACAGTGCTTAGGACGAATTCAAGGCCCAGGACTGGCAAAAAAAAAAAATGACATTCCGTATTATAACTGCAGCTTTAAGTTCCAGTATAGGCACCAAAACATAAAAAGAATAGCAAAAGAGAAGATTTTAAATGAGTACCCAATTCCCTTCGCCCACATACTAGCTCCCAATAAGATGATAAACTTTATAAGGTTTGATCTCTTACCTTATCACTCCCAAGTCCCCTTCCTGTGACTTCCAGAAACCCAGGATCTACTCTTCCTGTATCTCCCAGGTCTCCTTCAACACTGCTATAAGTCTCTTTTTGAAATGTTTTGGCCTTCAGAGGCCTGAAACTTTTTTTTGGTGGGTCAGCGGGCTTGAATTCGGTCTGGGCTCTGTCCCCTGAGCTCTTCAGCTAAAGGCTACGGCCCTATCCTTGAGCCAAGCCCCACTTCCCGATTTCTAGAGGTTAATTGGAGATAAAAGTATCAGGTCCTACTATGGAAAGCAGTATGGTAGTTCCTCAAAAGACTAAACATAGAGCTCCCCTATGACCCAGCAATTCCACTACTTGGCATTTACCCAATCATCCAGAAACAAGGACATACTAAATCCACTGGCACAACGATGTTCATTGCAGCACTATGTCCCTCAGTTGATGAGTGGATCAAGAAGGTTTGGTATTTATACACAATGGACTTCTATGCTGCTGTCAGAATGACATTGCCCCATTTGTAAGGAAATGGAAAGACTTAGAAAAAATCATATTAAGTGAAGTAAGCCAGACTCAAAGGAACATAGGTCCAATAGTCTCCCTCATTTGTCATAATCAGTAGAAACCTTGGGCTCTCTTAGCAGAGATTTACAATAGAACAAAACCTAGAGACACAAGGCCAAATAGTATGACGCTAAATATAAGGACCTCCAGGATCAGGAAACAAAAGTCATATAATGATTGTTGTCCTTAATGTATGATGTTATCTCCCATCTCTCTTGCCATCCCTTGGTTATCTCATATTGTTACAATAGTTCACCTTGTTATCTGATATATTTTATATATGCTTAATTGGTTATTTGAAATTGGATAGGGAAGGAGGGAAATCAAGGGGAGGGAGGGGGGAAGGGAAATGGGGACCATGTCATGAGAAAGGGTATCAATGTTTGTGAAGTTATGCACCTTCTACCTGGTAAATATAATGTAACCCTTCTATTAATCACAATAAAAATACTTAAAAAAAACCTAGATACATAAGGCAATATTGAATGAGGCTAAATGAAAGGAACTACAGGATATGGAAACAAGAGCTATATAATGTGTGAATGTTGTTCTTAATGTACTATGTTGTTTCTCATCTCTTTTGTTGTCCCTTGGTTATTCTCATATCATTACTGTATCTTACCTTGTAATCTAGTATATTGTATATACATTTATTTTTTTATTTCAAATAGGAAAGGCAAGGGGGAAAACAAGATGAGGGGAGGGGGTGGAGGGAGGGAAATGGGGACAAAAACATGAGAAGGGGTATCAATGTGTGTGAAGTAATGCTCCTTCCATCTGGTGAATATAACTATAACCCCTCCATTGACTACAATTAAAAAAAGAAAAAAAAGTATCAGGTCCTTTTGTGGCAGGGCTGGCTTTGAGCCTTGATCCTCACATCTCAGCCTCCTGAGTAGATTACAGGTGTCAGCCACCAGGCTTCCTATTTTTAATTGTAAAGGTGATACACAGAAGGGTTACAGTTACATAAGTTAGGTAATAAGTACATTTTTAAAATAGTATCACCTCTTCCCTCATTTTCTCCCAGTCTTCCTCTCCCAATCCACCTCCCCTACCTCTCAAAACAGATAAACTTACATACCAGACAAAAAGTACAGAAATAAAAAACAGGAATACAGGAGAAAACAAAATACAAAAAATAAAATTTAAACAAAACTTCTTGTTTCCATTACTTGGGGTTCATTTCAGTAAACGTCATTTTATATAATCATGTGCACATAGCTCAACTCATTTTTGCTTCAGCTAATAAAAATCACCCCTCATATGTTTTTCTTATCTCCAGTGAATGTTTTTGTCATGTAGGCTTTGTTTTTTGTTAGCTCTTGTTCTCCAGAGTCTTCAGTGAATATGCAAACAGATGTGTTTCCTGCTTTTCTACCTCCCACACTAATGATAGTTTGGACTTGATAAAAAAGAATCCCACTCATTACACACTCATTATTACAATATGGAAAATATCCCTATGCAAGCATATGCATTGTATGTCTTAGTACATCTAATATGTTGGTTCACAGAGGTACTCCCAAAAGTCACAGGTAGAATACCCTTTGTCCTCGTCATCACTTGCCACAGAATTGATTCTTTGTCTTGTGTGATAGTGGTAGCAATAAGATTTGTAGTGAATATGTGTGGGAGAGGATGGGAAGGGGAAGATACAGAATAATATCCAATCTCTTCTGATATAGAGATTCATCCTTATTTTCTTAGCCAGGCCTAAAAATCAAATAAAAAATCAATATATTTTCTTTATTCTTTATGAACTTATTACATTTGCATTTATTTGAAAGCAAGTTTTAGGCTGGCCGAATGAGTAGGAAGAAAGCAAGTTTTACATCTAAGTCCAGGTAGGAAAGAGAGTGGAGGGAAAATAAAAGTGAAAAAAGCTACCTACCCAATCTGTCAACTTCTTTAAACAGCTCTCTCCAAAATTTGCATACTACTTCCACCAGATTCGTTTGGCCACGAATTGACTAGATTTCTTCATCAAGGTAAGTAAAAAAAATGGTGTCTTTGGTTTTTGAAGGAATTCTAAAATTCTAGAGACAGCTTTTTTAAGTACTAGAGATCAAATCCAGGGCCTGTACTTACAATGAGCCACCTGCTCAGCCCCTTGGGACTCTGTTATTAAGCCAAAGTCATTGTCAAACTGATCTTTCTGTTTAAAAGAAGTTCACACCTGGGCATAGTGGTGTATACCAGTAATCTCAGGAACTTAGGAATCAGAAGGTTCTAGTGTGGTCAGTGTGGTGAGATCCAATCTCAAAAATATACATATGAAAAAATAAAAAAATATGTATTGATATTGCTTATGTTGAGCAGTATAGGCCAGAGGAGGAAGAGCCTTAGCTACATTTTCCCTTATGGGATCCACTAAAGACCCTTTGGTGAACTATAGCATGGAATCTATGACCATCAGGTGCTATAGAAAAGCCCCATCCACTATCCTAGATACCTTAGAAAGAACTCACACAGACAGGGGTGGGGAGTTTGGTGGAGAGGTAGAGTGTTTGCCTAGCATGCATGAAGAGCTGATTCAGGTGGTAGAGCTCTAGCCTTGAGAAAGCCCAAGGACTTCAGGCCCTGATTTCAAGCCCCAGGACTGCAAAAAAAAAAAAAAACCTCAGACACGAGACTCAATGGGCACAATGCTATGTTTTTACATGTCATTGAATACTCCTTCCTTTTAAAGAAAGAAAAAGGAAAGGCATAGCTGTATTTTTGTTAGAAAGCAGACAATGATTCAGTAAACTTCTTTGGCCGGTTTGATTCTGCTCAATATTGACTCCTCAAACCTACTTCTCAAAAGGTAATAAATGTTTCAAGGAGCAAAATATAAGCAATCAAACTGGCTAATAGAATCTACTGAATATAGATTTGAAATATCACACACACACACACACACACACACACACACACACACACACACACACACACTCATGTGTAGATATTCTGGTGAAAATTATCCCCCGATGCACATTCCAGTCTGATAAGCCACAGTCACATTTTTATGGCCACACTGCTTTCTTTAAAAGATGCCTGTCCACAGTGTAACTTTCTGCCATTCTGAAGTATCGATGACTTAAATGAAAAGAAAAATGACAGGGAAAAAATAACAACAAAAAACAAAATGCAACTAAGAGGAGGGGAATCCCAAACAAAAGCTTCACATTGCTGGAGGTCCAAGCTGTTAAATCAGCACCAGGCAAGCTACCACCTACACCATCTGCTGTCCTGTCCACAGCATGATGAGACTATCACAGTCACTTTGCTTGGATATCTTGGGTTTTATTTACCAAACAAGAAGGAAGAAGCCAGTAGTGACCCAAGTGGTAGAGCCCTAGAACTGAGCAAAAGGCTCAGGAACAGTGCCTAGAACCTGAGTTCTAGCCCAAGGAGCAGAAAAAAATGTTTGCTTGCTGGGCCCTGGTGGCTCATATCTATTCATTCTCTCCCTCCTCCTCCCTCTCCCCCCCTCTTTCCCCCATTGGTCATGGGGCTTGAACTCTGGGCCTGGGTGCTGTCTTTGGGCTCCTTTATTCTCAAGGCTACTGTCCTACCCCTGGAGCCACAGTGCCACTCCAAGCTTTTTGTGTGATTAATTGGACATGAGTCTCACTGACTTTCAAGCCAGGCTGGTTTTGAACTATGACCTTCAAATCTCAGCCTCCTGAGTAGCTAGGATTACAGCCTCTGCCAGAATTGTTTCCTTTTACATTTGCTTTGTTTGTTCATTTATCTGTCTTTGGGAGTGTGAGTGGGTACAGAAATGGAGGGACAGAGGGTGAAGAAACACAGCAGTGGTAATCACTGGACACTCTTCTGAAAATGAACTATACCACATATGGGTTGGTGATGGGAGGGGGGAAACTGGGCGAATGTGAGGGAAGGGGTTACATTGTCCAAAAAGACTTAAATAACTCTAACCCCTCCATACATCATTTTAATAATAATACTTTAATTAAGATATAATTTTAAAAGTTCTGCTTTGTTTTATGGTTCTGTGACTTCTGTAAATTTATAACTTCAGCCAATCCACAAAGATCAGGATACATGGGCCAGGAGTTTGGCTTAGTGGTAGAGTGCTTGCCTAGCATGCACGAAGACCCAGGTTTGGTTCTTCGGTACCACATATATAGAAAAAAGCCAGAAGTGGTGCTGTGGCTCAAGTGGTAGAGCCCTAGCCTTGAGAAAATCCAGGGACAGTGTTCAGGCCCTGAGCTCAGGCCCAGGACTGGCAAAAAAAAAAGATCAGGATACATAACATTTCTAACACTCTAAAACACTGCCGCATACTCTCTCTTGGAAGTCTTACATTCTTCCATATTGTAATCTTTTGAATCTATTGACTTGTTTCCTACTGCAGTTTGTGTTTTTGAGAATGTCAAAGAAATAGAACCATAGAGTAGGTACTATATTGTGACTTTTCTTTCATTCATTGTAATGCTTTTAGGAGTCATTTGAATTATTGCACATATCAACATCTCCTTTTTAATGCTGAGTTCCATGGACCTAACTAAAGTTCACTTTCCATTCAATGTTAAAAGATATTTGGGGTCTTTCCTGGTGTTGAGGATTGTGAATAGTACTGCTATAAACATTGACCTACTTGTGGTAATCTGCTTTCTGTAAAGAAAGAGTAGTTTAACTTCAACAATAAGAATACTTCGGAATGGGGCCAGGAGCAGAGCATAGTGGTAGAGTGCTTGCCTAGCATGCATGAAGCCCTGTTTGATTCCTTGGAACCACACACAGAAAAAGCCAGAAGTGGCACTGTAGCCCAAGTGGCAGAAAGCTAGCTTTGGGCAAAAGAGCTAAGGTCCCAAGCTGAAACTCCAGGACTGGCAAAAAAAAAAAAAAAGGCACCGGTGGTTCATGCCTGTACAACCCAGGCACAAAAATTTGTGAGACTCTTATCTCCAAATAACCACCAGAAAAATGGAAGTGGCGCTTTGTCTCAAGGGATAGGGCAATAGCCTTGAGCTGAAGAGCTTAGGGATAGCATCCAGGCCCAGAGTTCAAGCCCCGTGACCGACAGAAGAAAAAAAAAGAATACTTTGAGATGAAAACTTGTTTAGTTGTTGGAGTGTGGCACTGTGTATTGTAGAATATGCTGCCACATCCCTAGGCTTTTCCACTAGATGTCAGTAGATTCCTCTTTCCCCACCTTTCCTGAGTTGTGACAATCAAAAGTTAGCTCTGGATATAGCCAAATGCCTTCTGTTTGGGGACTATTGTCTTAAGGGGAACGGTAACAGACAATGGCTTTTGTTTCCAAATGTCCACCTCTACATTTCTGAAACAATTTTTTTTTCTGGATATAGATTTGTGTTGGTGTGTAATCCTAGCTACTGAGGTGGCTGAAATCTGAGAAGTATGGTTTGATGCTAGCTAGCGCAGGAAAGTCCATGAAACTTTTATGTCTAATTAACTACCAAAAAGCCTTAAGTATAGCTGTGACTCAAATGACTAGCCTTGAGCACAAAAGCTCAAGCACAGTACCTAGGTCTTGAGTTGAATGTACAATTCCGGCACAAAACAAAAAGTACCCTATTTGTTGAGAAATCAGTTATTAGCCTTGATAGGTAGTAAGTTATGTCTCTTTAAGGTAATATGGTAATTTCCTGAGTGCTTTCAACATTTTTACATTGGTAATGGTGTGGCCATTCATAGAGATGAGATAGATACACCCAAGTACGAGTTTTACTTGTTTTTGTTTGCCAGTCCTGGGGCTTGAATTTAGGGCCTCAGCACTGTCCCTAAGGTTCTTTTTCTCAAAGCTAGCACTCTTCCACTTGAACCACAGTAATACTTCTGGCTTTTACTGTTTATATAGTACTAAGAAATCGAAACGAGCTTCATGTATCGTAGGCAGGCACTCTACCTCTAAGCCACATTCCCAGTCTGATAGTTACTTCTGATGTAAAGCCTTATGCTGTCATAGACACACCCAGAAGGTATGAGACGGTATGGAAAGGCTAATTACACAAATAATAAGGCTTTACTAGAGTGAGTAGACCTGACTTCCCAAGGAGGCCTGAAAATATAGGGAAAGAGAGATGGACCTAATATTTTAATGGTAGTAGGAGGTGAGCTTGGTTAATTTTCACGTGGGCTGAGGATTGTGTGATTTAAACTCCAGCTGGTGGCCAAGACTCTCTTAACAGCTTATCCAGACATGGAGCTGAAGGGAAAGAAAGTAGACTTGAAAGTTGTCCATGCACATAAAAAAACAGAGTAATACCAAGTTATAGCTTGTCAGCAATGTATTATGAATTGAATTAATATAATTTTCTACGTTTCCCACTTTTAGTGTTTCTTAAACCATATGCCTGATTCCGCTTATCCCATTTTAGGTTACTGTAAGAGAAAACTTGAGACTGGATAATTAATAAAGAAAAGAGGTGGTTTGGAGTTATGGTATGGGAGACTGAACAATTCGAGATCAGACAATGATGGCTGGTGAATGTTACATCATTACATAGTGGGAAAAAGCAGAAGAAGTAGGAACATGTGAAAGAAGGAAATAAGGAAATCTTACTCTACAACAGCAAATTCTCATACTAGTCAATTTAATCTTGTGACAGCAAGAACCCACTCCTAATTTAAGAAAGAAAAAGAAAAAGAAACATGAAGCTGGGCCTTGGTGACCCACACCTCTAATCCTAGGTAGTCAGAAGGCTTAGATCTGAGGAGTGACGTTTGAAGCCACTCTGGACAGAAAAGTCCATGAGACTTTTTTTTTCAGTCCTGGGACTTGAAGTCAAGGCTTGGGTGCTGTCCCTGAGCTTCTGTTTTTTTCTCAAGGATAGCAATGTACCACTTGAGCCACAGCACCACTCTCAGCCTTTTCTGTTTGTGTGGTTCTGAGGAATTGAACTGAGGGCTTTCATGCATGGTAGGCAAGCACTCTACCAATAAGCCACCTTCCCAGCCCTCCATGAGACTCTTATCTCCAATAAACCACTCAGAAAAAGCCTAAAGTGCTACTGTGCCTCAAGTAGTACAGTGCTTGAGCACAAAGAGGCTCAGGGACAGCCCCAGGCCCTGAGTTCAAGCCCCAGGACAGAAAAAAAGTAAAAATTAATAAAAAATTAAAAGCTGGAAGTAGAGCTGTGGCTCAAGTGATACACTGCTAGCCTTGGGCACAAAAATCTCAAAGATAGCACCCAAGTCCTGAGTTCAATCCCCAGGACTGGCACAAAGAAGCATGAATCCATGAGGTTGTTATCTACATAACCTAAAGCGTTCCCACTAGTCCTTGCCTCTCAACACTGCTGCAGTAAAGAATTATTGTAATACAGATTATCCCTACCAGATGAAGGTAGAAAGTACCAGAGTGATTTGAGAATGCAGCTTCTCCTGGCTAAGTAGAGCTTAGTTTTAATAAGTAATTTTAGGATTCCACTGACATTTCCTGATGAGTTCCATAATTCGTATTATTTAGCAACATTCTATCAAAGTAGTCATGGGTTACAACTTTGGAGATACTGCTTATCAAAAGCCTGTTTTGCTGGGCTCATGTCTGAAATCATAGCTACTTAGGAGGCTGAGATCTGATGATAACAGCTTTTTAATTATTGAATAGCTAGAAGTAGAGCTGTGGCTCATGTAGTAGATCTGCCAGCCATGAGAAAAAGCAGTAAGGGACAATGTTCAAGTCTTGAGTTCGATTCCCAATACCCTCCCCACACATGCCCAAACACATGCATGCAAGCACATACATGCACGCAGCCTGTTGGTCTCCTGCCTCTTAATCTTATTGCTGTATTCTCCCAATTCACCATATCTATAAGCAACAAAAATTTAAATTATGTTAAAATGGTCATTTTTTTTGTCCTTCTCATTTCCTGCTGAAAAGCTGTGATAAAATCAGGGATGATTATAATGAAAATAAATCCAGGGACTAATTATGCCACATGTTTTTCTTATACACTGATGTCTCTAGCCAAACAATAATATACTTTGTTTAAACAGAGGACACAAATTTGATGGCCCAAATATAGGCTGGAGTTAATTGTAGCCCTCTCTAAGTTTGCATATATATATATACACAAATATATATATATCAGATTTCCAGCACCTTTTCCAAACCAGCTGGGAGGGGCTGAGGTTGTATAGGATGTATCTCAGGGGTGGTAGAACACTGGCCTAGCATGAGATAGGCTCTAGGCTCAAAATTGCCAGTAAGTGACAGGGGTTGGGTGGGGTGGGGGGCGGGAGCAAGACTCAAAACAGCAAGGGTTCTGGGAATCTAAGACAAGTATTGAGAAACATAGCAGTTCTCAGATGCATTAGAATGGAAGCAACTCCAGTATGCTAATCTGCCTCGTTCCTAAAAATAATTCAGTAGTTGACGCTTTGTTTAAATGTGCTTTATGTTCCATTCAATCAAATATCCACTGGATTTATGAGAGGAAGATTTTTCAAACTTCTGAATTTTCTCTTTTCACTTGTTGATCTATTTAAAGTACATTTCAAATTCTATCTAAAAATATACTTGAAATTTTGAAAAGAACTACAATCCTCAGGAAAAAACAATCTGAGAGCCATGGCGCCCAACACTTTTTACATGTATTTTGCCACTTGGGTCTCTTGTGGGCAAAGGTCTTTGAGAAGAACTTGTGCTTTAATTCCTACTATTAACTCTGATGATTATTATTTGACATTTTTTATTTTTAAGTAATTTATTGTAATGACAATGTACAGAAGGATTACAGTTACATGAGTCAGATGAGTACATTTCCTTTCTTATAGTGTCTCCCTCCCTCTGTTCCTCCCTCCCTTCTTTCCTTCCTTCCTTCCTCCCTTCTTTCTTTCCTCTTCTTTCTCTTCATTTCTTCCTTTCTTTCTGCCTGTCCTGGGGCTTGAACTCAGGGCCTTGGCAGTGTCCTTGAATCTCCTGGTGCTTAGTGCAAGTCTACCACTTCATCCACAGCACCAGTTCTGGCTTTTGTCTGAGTAGTTGATTGCAGATAAGAGTCTCATGGACTTTCCTGCCCAGGCTGGCCTTGAACTGCAATCCCCAGATCTTAGCCTCCTGAGTAGCGAGTGTTACAGGCATGAGCCACCAGTGCCAAGCCTACTCTGATGATTATAAAGCTAGTTAGCAAAACATTCTCCCTTTGGATGCTTTCATAATTTCATGTTTTCAGGCTAATGGAAAAAATATATTCTTTGGATTTTTTTGTAGCCTAAAAGTATGTGCATACAAACTTGTTCTTTCTGGTGTCAGTATCCAGGCTTGAACTCTGGGATTTATGCTGTAGTTTTGCTTGTTTGCTTACAATTGGCATTCTACATTCTAAATCATGCATTCAGACTGGATTTTTGCTGGTTAATTGCAGATAGATTCTCTCAAACTTTTCTGCCAGGGCTGGCTTCCAGTCATGATCTTACAAGTTTCAAGTCTCATTAGTAGCTAGGATTACAGGCATGAGCCACTGGCTTGGACAAATTTGAATCAAGAGGTAGTATCCAACTTCTACATCTTTAAATGTCATCATACATTTAGTAATCATTTACTATTTAATACTTGGTGTGTGGGATCTCAATAAAAGTGATCTCCCTACACTTCCTGCTTTGATTGATGCTATTGGTGATACATTGACGTTTCAACATCACATTGTCTCCACTCAGAACATCTCCTTTAAGATCTAGGATTTAGCAAGAGTACATTTTAGAAAATCGTAAGTTGCTAAAAGACACTATAAATATTCAAGGTTTAGGGGCCGGGAGTTTGGCCTAGTGGTAGAGTGCTTGTCTAGAATGTGTGAAGATCCAGGTTCGATTTTTCGGTATCACATTCATAGGCAAAAAAAAAAAAGCCGGAAGTGGTGCTGAGGCTCAAGTGGTAGCTCTAGCCTTGAGCCTGTCCAAGGACAGGCCCTGAGCTCAAGTCCAGGACTGGCAAAAAAAAGACCAAAAAAACAAGGTTTTAGAATGTTCTGTAGCTCTGAGACTAAAACACTGTTATGGGCTGAATTGAATCCCCACTCACAAAAAATGTGCTGAATTCCTAAGCCCTTAGTAATTCAGAAAGTGGTTTTATTTAGAAATAGGGTCTTTACTAAGGTAATTTAGATAAAATCAGGTGGGTTCAAATCAGAGTGGGTTCTAATCCAGTATGACTGGGGTCATAAAAAAGAGAAACTAGGAAACAGATATACATAGAAGAAAATATGGAGAGAGAGGACTGGGAAGGCAGCTTGGTGGTAGAGCGCTTGCCTAGCATGAATGAAACCCTGAGGTCAATTTCTCGGTACCACATAAACACAAAAGGCCAGAAGTGATGCTTTGGCTCAAGTGGTCGAGTGCTATCCTTGAGGAAAAGCTCAGGGACAATGTTCAGGCCCTGAGTTCAAGCCCCAGGATTGGTAAAACACACACACACACACACACACACACACACACACACACACATATGTATATATGGAGGGAGATACACAGGAAGAATGTCATGGGAAGACAAAGGAGTCTGTCAGAAGCCAGGAAAAAGATTCAGAACAGATCTTTCTCTGATGCCTTCAGAGGACCCACAGCCCCTCTGACATACTAACATCAGACATCAGGCCTGGGAATCTGAGATAATACAGACCTGTTGTTTTAATTCACTTAGATTTTGGCACGTTGTTAAAGTAGTCCTGGGAAACTAACATGCCTCTATTTAAGAACTATATATTTTATTCTGCATACACAGGAATAAATACCAACAGTTTTGTCTCTTTTTTGGGGGGGTAGTACTGGGAACTGGACTCAGGGCCTCCCATTTGCTTAGGTAAGCTCTCACCATTTGAAACACATCTCCAGCACTTTCGTTTCATGTAGGTTCTCCTACTTTTACCCAGGTTAGCCCTGTACCTTACTTTTTCCTTCTGAGTAGCTGGCATTTCAGGCATACACCACCATGTCTGATTGATTTTTAATATCTTTGCATGAATTTCCATATTCATTCATAAGACTTTAAAATTAATGTTTTAAAAAATATTTTGGGGACGGGAGTTTGTCCTAGTGGTAGAGTGCTTGCCTAGCATGCACGAAGACCGGGGTTCAATTCCTCAGTACCACATACATAGAAAAAAGCCGGACATGGTGCTGAAGCTTAAGAGGTAGCTCTAGCCTTGAGAAAGTCCAAGGACAGTGCTCAGGCCCTGAGCTCAAGCGAAGGACTGGCAAAAAAATTAGTACCTCTTTAACATTTGATATATATTTGAACAATGTCAGTGATTTTCTAATTTTCAAGTGGTTTCTATTTCCAAGGCCCACTAAAGTCTAAAATACATCATCACAGATAAGAGTGGAATGGAAAAAAAAGCTGGAGTATAGGGATTAAATCATTAATTTTTAGTTATAAAATAAATCCAAAATTTTATTAAATTGCGTTTAAGTCTATCGATGATTATTTCTATTTTTAAAAAGCATTCTCAGATATGTTAGCATAGTTTTTTGTTTCAGGTTTAAGGCCCACTAATCTCCCATCTACTTAGAAAACTATGAATTTTATGTTGCTCTTTTATCTGCAATTGATAGAGTCATATTCTTCATTTCACTGCCACATACCTTTAACTTTCCATATTCTGTTGGTTAGAACTAAGTCCTGGATCATCCACACTCACAGTAAGGGGATGACACAAGGATAGCTATAAGGACAATCTTAAAATCTACCCACCAAACCAGTCGACTGGATATTTAATTCTGAATATTCATTCAACAGGGTAAAGATAGATTAGGGACTTAGAAAATCAAATATTTCCAAAGAAAGGATTAAGGCAGAACACTCTGGGAAAAGTACATGAGATAAGCTTCACTAAACTGAAATTAATTTTTAAATTTTAAATTAAAAAATAAATTTGCTTTTATGTTCTAAAAACTAAGTGCCAGTGATTGTATATAGAGATTCCCTTCTTGAACACTTGTTTGTTAAACATGTCATTTGAAATATGATATAAAAATCAATGTTAATAAATTCTTTAATATAAATAAATAAATAAATTTGCCCCTAATGAACTTAGAACTTTCCTAATATCCACAAAGACTCCTATCAGTAAGATTTAAAAATCATGCATTTTTAGAATCTTTGGTTATGAAAGACAGAATTTTAAGTGGGAAAATGGTCACTATAACTGAAGAATAAAATGTTTTGTTCATAAGCTAGAATGGGAAAAGTGAAGGTCTTTTGCTCCATGTATTTACTGGAGTCAGTAAAGCAGCTTTTTCCCTCCAGTCCCAGTACTGAGCTCAGGGCCTGAGCACTGTCTTTGGGCTTTCTCAAGGCTAGAGCTCTATCACTTGTGCCACAGCACTACTTCCAGCTTTTTCTATGTATGTGGTACCGAAGAATTGAGCATGGGTCTTCATGCATGTTAGGCAAGCACTCTATAACTAAACCAAATTCCTGGCCCCAGAAAGCAGCTTCTAAACAGAAGACTTAGCAGTTTTACTCCCTCCTGTTCCTGTGGAATAGTGCATGTGGGACTAAGCCAAACTTGATTGTCACTGTCAACTCTAGGGACAGTTGAAATAAACAGGTGAAATAAAACAAATGGCAGGAACACCACTCCACATCACACCATGTAATCTGAAATTATTATAATCACCTCCCAAAAGGAAGAAATGGGAAGCAAAGAATCATTGACAATCAGTTTCTCCATAAAAATATATTGCTTACAAAGCTGCATTTATATAGTATTTATTTAGGGTTAAGGCATTTTGTTTCCTGAGATATTTTAAAATTAATTTTTGCCCCCATTTGATCAGTAGGTAACATCCATATGTCTCCAAATTTCATTCATATTCATTCATTTTAACAGCAGAACCAATTAGATAGATTTATTAAATAATTTCATAAAACAATTTTGCCTCAGGTTTTAAAAATTGCAAATACATTTAAATCTGTTACAGTGCCATGAGGTGGTGAACATTACCTTATGAAACAATAAAGAAGTGAAATTGTTTAGCAAAAACCATGAAATATCTTAGTTCAAATTTTCACATATAAAAATACATTGTTTTTTGCAACACTGAACAGTTAAGGCCACAACACTTCAAGAAGAGGTTGAGATGTTGAGATCTATTTTGAAATTGCTTGTTAAAACATTTGCATACATAACTAGCCAAACTGGTCATATTGTTCAAATCAAACCTAGAAATTGTCTTCCAGAAGTCATAATGTTTTTCAAGTATAAACTAGGAATGTGCTTGATGACCACGAAAACATAGACATATTTTTATAATATCATACAGGATTTTGACTTTCCCTCAGTCGTATTTGCTGGTGCAGTATCCTGAAAGTTTTGTTCCATGTGGCTCTGGATGGTATCTTTGTTATCGCTTTGTAAAGTTACTTCATCTCCTGCTGGTTTTATAGTTTCAGGTGACTCATTATTCTGAGTAAATTTCTGACTTGTCAGGGACATCCATTTAAGGAAGAACATCTAGAAAAAAAACATACACAAAGAAAAAAATTCCATGTCAGTAGATGAAACATTCACTTGGTATACATGGTATGACTTTTAACAGGCCCAATCATAACGTCATCTCATCTTTATGGAAAGCCACATGTCAGCTGGTTTATTCTTAGCACACATCAGTCTATTTTCTTTTACCAAAAGGCAGTCACGACTCTACCCTAAATCAAGACCTTTCAGGATCCAAATGTCAACATCGTCAATATCTTGGTAATCTTGCCATTTTTTCTCAAAGAATAAATTTTACTTTGTTGTGTCATAAGAGAAAAAAAGATGAAAACTAGGCTGTTAACAATAACTGACTTTTAAATGTAACCAGAATGTTTCACTAGAGGAACACTTGTCATACCCAGTATGTCATCTATAAAGAAAATTCCTACTGTGATATTCTGGAGGAAGACATACCTCCCTATTCCTGTGGATCACAACTCCTAGAAAAGTATTAGTGTTGCCAAATGATGGCTGTGTGAGTCCTGTGGGTCTGTGCAGGCAATGAGATATAGGGGCCTATTGCTCAGGGGAGGTCAATGCTGAAGATGTGCAAAATCCAACATGAACTTGACGAGATGAAAGATCTCAGGGATTCCTGGAAGGTAGAAAACAAGAGTACAGGAAGAGCTACTGAGGAACAACAAAGTAGAAGGGGGTGTAGCACTGAGGACAGAAGGAGAACATTAGGAAAAGGCATCTCTGGTGTCAGGAAAGGAAGGAAAAAGGAAGGGGCCAAAAGAGCCATGTGCAGAAGATATCAGGTAAAATAATAATGGAAGTTTCATCCTACTTAAGCTCTTTGAAGATTTGCCCAGTAAGAAAACATGTTTCTATGACATACAAACCCTTAGCCTAATTGTGATTAAGTTCTAAATACTAAGTCCCAGTGACTGTAAATAGAGATTCCCTCCTTGAACACTTGTATGTTAAACTTGTCATTTAAAATATGATGTAAAAATCAACGTTACTAAATTCTTAAAAAAAAAAAGAAAACAGGAAAGAAAAACTAGGTTAGGAGTTGGTTCTTTCAGAAATCAAGGTAGTGCTAATAATAAAAGTTCATTTATAATCTTAAAATGGAATTGGAGTGAAAAGTTATAGAGTCTAGAAAAAGTGTGGATTAAAATGGAAGTGCTTGAAGTAGAAAAAAAATCTATAGAACAAGAATTTCTGAGTAATATAAAAATATAATTTTATACATGTATAGATAATCTTATAAGAAATTAAGGGAAGCTGGGTGCCAGTGGCTCATGCCTATACTCCTAGCTACTTAGGAGGCTAAATTCTGAGGATTGCAGTTCCAAGAAAGCCTGGGCAGGAAAGACTATGAGCCTCTTATTTCTAATAAACTACTCAGAAAAAATTGGAAGTGGTGCTGTGGCTCAAGTAATAGAGCTTCTAGCCCTGAGCACTGAGAGGCTCAGCACCTAGTCCCTCAGTACAAGCCACAGGACCAGCAAAAAAAATAGTGCCGGGAGTTTGGCCTAGTGGTAGAGTGCTTGCCTAGCATGCACAAAGGCTTGGGTTCGATTCCTCCGTACCACATACATAGAAAACAGCTGGAAGTGGGGCTGTGGCTCAAGTGGTAGAGCTCTAGTCTTGAGAAAAATCCAAGGACAGTGCTCAGGCCCTGAGGTCAAGCCCTATTACTGGCAAAAAATAATAATACTCTTATGTACCAATACCTGTGGCCCCCAAAATGAAGAAGGTGCAAGAAGCCTCAGAGGTGAATACTAAAATGACGTTGGTCTCATAACCTAAAGATGCTTGGATTTTTTTTTGTCAATCCTGGGGCTTGAACTCTGGGCCTGGCTGCTGTCCCTGAGCTATTCAGCTCAAGGTTAGTGCTCTCCCACTTGAGCTATAGCACCACCTTCAAGATGCTTGGATTTTTACCACATGTGGGGAAAAGAATTCAGAGCCCTACATAAGATTAGAATCCTGGGCTGGGAGTTTGGCCTAGTGGTAGAGTGCTTGCCTAGCATGCACGAAGACCCAGGTTTGATTCCTAGGTATCACATATATAGAAAAAGCTGGAGGTAGTGATTTAGCTCAAGTTGTAGGGCTCTAGCCTTGAGAAAGCCCAAGGACAGTGACCAGGCCCAGAGTCCAAGCCCCATGACCAGCAAAAAAAAAAAAATGACGGGCCGGGAGTTTGGCCTAGTGGTAGAGTGCTTGCCTAGCATGCATGAAGACCCAGGTTCGATTCCTTGGTACCACATACTTAGAAAAAGCCAGAAGTGGTGCTGAGGCTCAAGTGGTAGAGTTCTAGCCTTGAGAAAAATCCAAGGACAGTCCTCAGGCCCTGAGCTCAAGCCCAGACTGGCAAAAAAAAAATGAGAATCCTAAAAGTATTATGTTCTTAATACAAGTCCACATACAAATACTAGGGAAACTCTATGTTTAGTCTTTTGAGGAACCGCCATACTGCTTTCCATAGTAGCTGAACAAGTTTGCACTCCCAGCTCCCCCACGACCAGGCAATTCCACTACTTGGCATTTACCCAACCTTCCAAAAACAAGGACATACTGAAGCCACTAGCACAACCATGTTCACTGCAGCACCATTTACCATAGCAAAGATATGGAACCAACCCAGATGCCCCTCAGTAGATGATTGGATCAAAAAGATATGGTATTTATACACAATAGAATTCTATCCTGCTGTCAGAAAGAATGACATCACCCCATTTTTAAGAAAATGGAAAGGCAGAAAAATCATATTAAGTGAAGTAAGCCAGACCCAAAGGAACAAAGGCTTAATATTTTCCCTCATTTGTAATAATTAGTACAAAATTTGGACTCTCCTAGCAGAGGATTATAATAACGCAAAACCTAGATACATAAGGCCATATATGATGTGGCTAAATGAAAGGATCTCCAGGTTATGGAAACAAGAGCTTTACACTGTGTGATTGTTGTTCTTAATGTACTATGTTATTTCTTGCCATTTGGTTAATTTCATATTGTTATAGTATCTGACTTTGTTACCTGGCATATTGTAGATAAGTTTATTTATTTGAAATAGGAAAGGGAAGGGGGGAAGACAAGATGAGGGGAGGGGTTGGGAGGAGGGAAATGGGGACAAAAACATGAGAAGAGGTATAAATGTGTGAGAAGTAATGCACCTTCTATTTGGCAAATATAACTGTAACCCCTCTATTAATTACAATATTTTTAAAAAGACAAATACTTGGGAGATAACAAAAGAAATGACTCTCTTAGCTTGGCTTTTTTGTGCGCCCATGTGTGTGCACCTATGTGTGTGTGTGTGTGTGTGTCTGTCTGTCTGTCTGTGTCACTGGAGTATGAACTTAGGGCTTTACAATTGTTAGGCAGGTTCTTTACAACTTAAGTCATGTTCCAAAGCCTTTACAACAATTTTAGTTGTTTTTTTAGATAGCTTTATATTTTTTGCTTGGGTCAAACTAAGACTGCAGTCCTTCTACCTTCTCTTCTCAAGTAGCTGTGAATACTGATGTGAGGTACTCTGCCCAAACTGCTGAAATGAGGTCTCATTGTTTTTGAACAGACTGGCCTCAAATTGAGATCCTCCCCTTCTCTGTTTTTCAGATAGCTCATATTATATGTTTGAGCCATGACGCCCGTTGGCTTCCCTTCTTTTTTTTTGTGGCTCATGGGGCTTGAACTGGGCCTGGGCATTGGCTCTGAGCTCTTCAGCTCAAGGCTATCATCCTACCCTTGAGCCAAGCCCCACATCCCATTTCCTAGAGATTAATTGGAGATAAGAGTCGAAAAGACTTTTGTGCCCAGGCTGGCTTTGAACCTTGATCCACAGATCTCAGCCTCCTGAATAGCTAGGATTACAAGCATGAACCACTGTGCCCAGTTTTGGCTTCCCTTTTATGAGGAAGAAAAGAATGTTTTGCTGAGGTGAGTTTGAAGTCCATATTATCAGTGTGATGGTTAACCCAAAATGCTTCTTGCCATTTCATACCTAACAGAGAACAATAAATAGTCTCTATGGATGAACTCACTTTAATCTAGGCCTTACAGGATGGCCACCAAAAAAAGTCCTATCTGGACATAAACTTGGAGTCCAAATTGCAAAAATACATCTGTAAACAAGTTACCATTAAAATGTCCACCAATGCAATATATAAATACTGACTCCTGGGCTGGGAGTTTGGCCTAGTGGAAGAGTACTTGCCTAGGATGCATGAAGACCCAGGTTCAATTCCTCGGTACCACATACATAGAAAAAAAAACCTGGAAGTGGTGCTGTGGGCTCAAGTGATAGAGCTCTTCCAGCCTTGAGAAAGTTCAAGGTCAGTGCTCAGGCCCTGGGTTCCAGCCCAGAACTGGTAAGAAAAAAAAATTGACTCCTAAGGATAGCTGACTCTTAAGGATAGCTAATCAAGAAATACAGAATAGAAGCCAGGCAGTGGATCAGGCCTGTAATCCTAGCTACTCAGGAAGCTGAGATCTGAGGATCAAGATTCAAACTCAGCCTGGGCACAACAGGACCTGAACCTCTTATCTCCAATTAACCTCTTAAACTCTAGAAAATGGGAAGTGAGGCTTGGCTCAAAGGTAGGGCAGTCACCTTGAGCTGAGAGCTTAGGGTCACTGCCCAGGCCCAGGAGTAGGGTGGTAGCCTTAAGCTGAACAGCTCAGGGAAAGTTCCCTAGAGTTCAAGCCCCATGACCCACAAAAATGATTAAAGAAATAAATACCAGGGGGCTGGGAGTTTGGCCTAGTGGTTAAAGTGCTTGCCTAGCATGCATGAAGACCCAGGTTTGATTCCTCGGTACCACATACATAGAAAAAGGCCAGAAGTGGTGCTGAGGCTCAAGTGGTACAGCTCTAGCCTTGAGAAAGTCCAAGGACAGTGCTCAAGCCCTGAGCTCAAGCCCAGGACTGCAAAAAAAAAAAGAAAGAAATACCAGACTAGAAGTCCGGGAGAGTATCGTAGTGATAGGGTTCTTGCCTAGTATGCACGAAGCCCTGGCTTTGATTCCTCAGTACTACATACACAGAAAAAGCTGGAAGTGGTGGTGTGGCTCAAGTGGTAGAGCACTAGCCTTGAAAAAGCCAAAGGACAGTGTCCAGGCCCTGAGTTCAAGCCCTAGGACTGGAAAAGAAAGGGAGAGAGAGACAGAGAGAGAATGAGAGGGGGAAGGGGGAGAGAGGAGGGAGGAAGAGGGAGGGAGGGAAAATAATTTAAAAAACATAAACTGAGATATTATTTTTCAAAGAACATATTTAATTGGAAAAGACCCCAAATAAAACTTAAAATATGAAAAAATAATGCCAGACACTAGTGGCTCACATCTGTGAATTCTATCTTCTTGGAAAGCTGAAATAGAAAGGACTGCAGTTTGGGGCTAGTCCAGACAAAACAACTCAAGACACCTCTTTTTACCAATATCTGGATGCAGTGGCATGTACCTGCCATCATAGCTTCATGGGAAGCATAGACAGATCATTGTTGAGTCACTTACCTGGACAAGAAAGGGGATCCTATCTAAAAATAACCAAAAAGGGCAATATAGGGCTGAAGGCTTGGCTCAGTGATAAAAATACCTGGCTAGTAAGCGTGAAGATGGCACCATTACGGACAAAAATATAAAAATATAAATCAATGATGGCTGGAAGTATAGCCTAGTAGTAGAGTGCTTGCCTAGCATGCACGAAAACCGGGGTTCGCTTCCTCAATATCACATACATAGAAAAAAGCCGGAAGTGGTGCTGAGGCTCAAGTGGTAGAGCTCTAGCCTTGAGAAAGTCCAAGGACAGTGCTCAGGCCCTGAGCTCAAGCCCAGGACTGGCAAAAAAAAAAGATATATAATCAATGAATTTATAACTTAATAAGTAGGTGAAAGAGCAGAATAATTTCAACAAAAGAGAAACTCTAAAGTCAATAAAAGCCTTGTTATTATCCAAACTATCACAGAAATAGAAAACATGTAATCAATAATAAAAGATATGGAGACCAGATATTGAAACAAAAGCCATATAACGAATGATTGTTGTCCTTAATGTACTGTTATCTCTCATCTCCTTTGCTGTCCCTTGGGTATCTCATTTTGTTATCTGATATATTGAATTTATTTGTATTTGGTTATTTGAAATTGGATAGGGAAGGGGGGAAAACCAAGATGGGTGGGGGGTGGGGGGGAGGGTAATGGGTATCAAGACATGTGAAAGGGTATCAATGTATGTGAATTAATGCACCTTCTATCTGGCAAATATCATGTAACCCTTTTATTAATTACAATAAAAATATAAAAAAGAAAAGTTTTATGTCAGAGGTTAAATCGTAGAAGTTAATATTCAAATATATAATGAAAATCTATTTTTAAAAATATAGTGAATAGGGGCCAGGAGCATGGCATAGTGGTAGCATGCTCACTTAGCATGCAGGAAGCCCTGGGTTCAATTCCCCAGAACCACATACACAGAAAAAGCCAGAAGTGGCACTGTGGCTCAAGTGGCAGAGTGCTAGCCTTGAGGAAAAAGTGACCAAGGACAGTGCCCAGGATCTAAGTTCAAGCCACAGGTTTGGCCAAAAAAGATAGATAGATAGATAGATAGATAGATAGATAGATAGATAGATAGATAGATAGATAGACAGACAGACAGACAGACAGATAGACAGAGCTGGAGGTGTGGTTCAAATGGCAGAGTGCCTACCTAGGAAGCATTTAAGGACCAAAAATATATGATTAAAACAAATTATCAAATTCAAGGGTCATAATAATTTCCAAGGAAGTTAAAATGAAAAACATTAAGGGCTAGGCATCCCAAACATAACAAAGCAGACCATGTATGAAAGCAGTGAGAGAAGCATAACAATTTATTTCCAAAGTTATTGACAATTACAGCCTGGAGTTTGGCCCAGTAGGACAGTGCTTGCCTAGCATGCAGTAAGACCTGGGCTTGATTCCTTGGTACCATCTACACAGATAAAAGCTGGAAGTGGTGCTGTGGCTCAAGTGGTAGAACACTAGCCTTGAGCTGAAGAGCTGAGGGATAGCACCCAAGCCCAGAGTTTAAGCCTCACTACTAAAAAAAATTACTGACAATAATACTAAAGCAATATTTATTTGCAGTACTGGAAAACAAATCTGGTATGCTAGACAAGGACTCTGAAGCAATTAATACTATTTTATTTTTCAATTTTTCCAATTTGTAAAAATTACTAAGTAGATATAGTTTCAATTCAATATGTTAGTTAACAATGGAACGATATTACCCTAAAACAATACCTTAATAACAATAGCAGCAATTACTAACAAAAACTGCCAACTATACAACCATTCAAGAACTCTGAGAAAATAAAGATTTAAAAACTCAAAGTGTGAACTGCCAAGACACAAGACAAAAATTTCTTAAGGGCTAGGTGCTGGTGGCTCATGCCTATAATCTTAGGTACTCAGGAGGCTTATCTGAGGATCTCAGTTCAAAGCCAGCCCAGGGAAGGAACATTCATGAGACTCTTATCTCTAATTCACCACCAGAAAACTGGAAGTTGTGCTGTGGTTCAAAATGATAGAGTGCTAGCCTTAAGCTGAAGAGCTCAGGGACAGCTCCCAGGCCAATAGTTCAAAAGCCCTACAACCAAAAAGTTTCCTAAGGAAGAAAAAGGATCCCAGAAAACTATCTCAGATGTAAAGTAATGGTGAAAAAAGCAAGGTATATTGTTTGTCAAATTAAAAAAAATCAAAATTAAAATAAATGTGAAGGAAGGGGCAATAAGGACAGAAAACAATTCTAAGATCCTGGTATTATTTGGGGGAAAGATAGGAACATCAATTTGCCTTAGATTTTAAAGAAGAATGTGAAAATGGAGAAATAATTCCACTTACCTTTTTGGACTTTTTCACTTCTTGAGTTGGTGCTGCATCACTAATTTCTGGGGTCTCTGGAGAAGTGCTCGAGGCACACTCATGCATGTTTCCTACGATTGAATACATTTAAATATATCATTCTTCTGGGCACCAGTGCCTCACATCTGTTATCCTAGCTACTCAGGACAATGAGATCTGAGGACCACGGTTTTAGACTATCCTAAATTCCTGAAAACTGACATGTGAACACCATGAATAATGTATCTGTATGTGAAGCATCTGTGATAATTATAAGTAAAAACAGATATGCCTGGGTAATATATCTCATAACTTGTTAATGAGGGTCATATAACAATAAAAGTAATAAAAATGTGTGTATGCTTACGATGACCTAATCACATATATACATACATACATATATCTGTATACTGTGCCTCTAACTTTTATTTCTTAATACATTGTTCTTGGGGCAGGGAGTTTGGACTAGTGGTAGAGTACTTGCCTAGCATGCACAAAGACCTGGGTACCACAAACAGAAAAAAGCCGGAAGTGGTGCTGTGGCTCAAGTGGTAGAGCTCTAGCCTTGAGAAAGCCTAAGCTCAGGCCCTCAGTTCAAGGCCTAGGACTGGCAAAAAAAAATTGTTCTTAAAAGTTATTTTGTATCTAACATCTAAAAATAGGCTTTTGAAGTTAAATGTGTTCATACCTTTTGGATTTTTGTTGTATTCATGAACAGCTAGATCCTCTGCACTGATCTTTCCATCCTATAAACAATAAAGACATAATGTTACAAAAGAGTATTTGTGGGGGTGTGGGGGGGGAGGGAAATGGGTACCAAGACATGTGAAAGGGTATCAATGTATGTGAATTAATGCACCTTCTATCTGGCAAATATCATGTAACCCTTTTACTAATTACAATAAAAAAAAGAGTATTTGTCCTTAGTTTTGGTTTTTAAGCAGAGCTAAAAGCCTGTCTCTAGCTAATAAAACAAATGTATAATTACTTCTTTTTTTTTACTGCTACTGGGTTGAACTCAGGGATGGAGCGTGTTCTCTCTCTCTCTCTGTCGCCCTGTCTCTGTCTCTGTCTCTGTCTCTCTCTCTCTGTCGCCCTGTCTCTGTCTCTGTCTCTCTCTCTGCCTATCCTGGGTCTTGAACTCAAGGCCTAGGCACTGTCCCTGAGCTTCTTTTGCTCAAGGCTTGTGCCCTTTTACTTGTGCCCCAGCACCACTTCCAGCTTTTTCTATGTATGTGATAATACCAAGGAATCGATCCCAGGGCTGCTTGCATGCTAGGTGAGCACTCTACCAGTAAATCACATTTCCAGCCCCAGGGACAGAGCTCTTATTTGGCTTATTTTTAATTTCACATTTGGCTCTCTACTAATTGAGTCACACATCTATTTCCATATGATGTTTACTTCATCTTGCTAGGCTGTTGTGAATTGAGGGACTTTATGTATCAATTACTAATGCTCTAGTGTAAACTTATATGATTAAAAACTTGTATCACTCAAGAATTTTCCTCAAAGATGATTCAGAGATATTAAATTGGTACATAATTAATCTCAACATTCTACCATTTGGAATGAGCACTCAATAACTTCTGTATAAAAACTTTAGAAACCATCCTGACAAACTATAAATGTTTCATATAAAGAATCATTTTTGCCAAGCACAATGGCTCACACCTGTAATCCTAGCTATTCAGGAGGCTGAGATCTGAGGATTGAGGTTTAAAGCCAGCCGGGGCACTAAAATCTGTGAGACTCATATCCAACTAAGCACTAGAAAATGGGAAGTGGTGCTGTGGCTCAAGGGGTGGGGTGGTAGCCTTGAGCTGAAGAGCTCAGAGACAACACCCACACCCAGAGTTCAAGCCCAACAACCGACAAAAAAAAGATAATTTTTCCCTTTCTGAAAGAAAATAGTGGTCAGAATGTTTTGTTTTGTTTTGTTTTCCATTGGCGCGGGGGGGGGGGGAGAGAACCAAGGATGAAAATTATCTCTACAAAACAGTAACTTTACTGGGTGCTGATGGCTTATGCCTGTAATCCTAGCTACTCAGGAGGCTAAGATCTGAGGATCGCAGTTCAAAGCCAGCCTGGGCACAAAAGACCTGAGAGTCTTTTTTCCAATTAACCACCAGAAAAGCGGAAGTGCCACTGTGGCTCAAGTGGTAGAGCCCCAGCCTTGAGCTGAAGAGCTCAGGGACAGTGCCCAGGCTCAGAGTTCAAACCATAAACAATTTGTTAAAAAGAACAATAACATTTTACAAAGTAAAAATACATGCACATTACTGAGTGACTAGAGGCTTATGGCTATAAGCCTAGCTATTTAGGAGGTGGCAATCTGAGGATCGCATTTCAAAGATTTCCCAGTCAGGAGAGTCTTTTACATTCCTATGTCCAATACACTGCCAAAATAAAAGCTTAAGTGGAGTTAATGCTCAAGTGCTAGAGTGCTAGGCTTGAGCAAGGGAAGCTAAGGACAGGCCCTGAGTTCAACTAGGACCAGCTCAATAAAACAAAGCAAAAACAACAAAAAAAAACCCACAAAAACACACACACATAAAATATATGTATTTTAAGTACCAATTCAAATAAAAGAATATATAAATCTATTTCAGTAGTTGTCTATGTCAGAGAAAAGGGAAATGGGAACAGGGCTAGAAGAAAATGAATTAGAGTAAAAGGGAAGAATCTAGCGCAGAGCAGGGATGAGTGTTTATAAGTATCAACTAACAGTATATGAGAGTTCCAGAACAAAAATGAAATGCTGTTCCATTTGGGTTTCAGAATTCGGCATCTTTGAACTTAGTACCAAATAGTCAGTAAACAAATGATTTCAAGCTGACCCGTTTTCTCCTAGCAAGACTGCCAATAATGGAGGTTATGCTTTTAACATCCCTAGTTTGACTTTAAGGATGAACAGTGCTTTCTTAATGATACCTCCTCTTATTCTTCTTTACATATTTCTGTCTATATTTTACTGTGAGGAATTAATCACAACATCAAATATGGCTGGGACCAATTTTCATTTGCCCATATGCATTTGAATGTATGGATGTACCCATACCATTTTTCTACTAGCACTGGGGCTCCTAACTGCATTTTCAGTATGTCAAACACCTGTACTCAATTTTCTTGTTCATTTCCTAGATGTGGAAGACCCAAGCCAACTGACTTCTGTGCATGTGGAGAACAGAACAGCACCAAAGCAGTGTGGCAAGCATGTTAGAGACAAGGTCTGATTAATTCTGAAAGTAGTCAAAGCCTTTTTGGGCATATAAGTAAAGTTATTCATAGACATATTTCTGCTCCCATAGGAAAATGGAACTTGTAGGAACTAGGAACCCATATGCTTTCTCTCAGAATCAAGATCACACCTCTTCAATGATTTCAGCTGGAATGTCTTTGACACTTCCTGACACTTTGGTTTCACCATGGTCACCTGAAGCAACATTTTTATCATCTTCCACAGTTTTCTGCTCTTCTGTAATTTTGGCATTAACTTGGCTGTCACTATCTTCTGCTTTTGTGTCTGTAATTTCGGAAACACTCAGATCCTATGAAAAAGTTGATCAAAGAGCAAAATAAGATTTAAAAAGAGATTTAATACTGATATCAAATAATTTATATATCTCAAAGAACATATAAGATATTAAATCACATTTAGCAGTTGAATAGATAAAGCATTGCATCATCCAGGCTGAATATCAAGGAATTTATGCCTGCTGCTCTATTTCAATGTCTGGGTTCCTCAAATACTTTTAGTACCTACAGCAAGTTTAAAATAGTAAAATTCAAATGCAGGTATTTTTTGACTATCTCTACAAGATGCATTTAAACTTGAGAGAAGTGAAAACATTTTCTGTTTGTTATGGCATTATAATATAAACTATGTATTATGGGTTTTTTTGGGGGGGTCAGTTGTGGGGCCTTAACTCTGGGCCTGTTTCCTGTCCCTGAACTTTTCAGCTCAAGGCTAGTGTTCTACCATTTGAGCCATAGTGCCACTTTCAGTTTTCTGGTGGTTAATTGGAGATAAGGGTCTCATGGACTTTAGTGTCAGGACTGGCTTTGAACTACAATCCTTAGATTTCAGCCCGAGTAACTAGGATTATAGGTGTGAGTCACCAGCATCTGCACTGTGTATATTTTTTTTGCCAGTCCTGGGCTTGAGCTCAGGGCCTGAGCACTGTCCTTGGATTTTCTCAAGGCTAGAGCTCTACCACTTGAGCCTCAGCACCACTTCTGGCTTTTTCTAAGCATCTGCACTGTGTATATTTTTTAAAACACAGAAATTCAGAATCCCTTCAGAGGTATTTTCCCCTGATATTTACAAAAGAGATCAATAGGGTGTCTAATACTTTAAATCCTTTGCTCTTGTCTATTAAGAAAAGAAAGAAATGCAACTAGAGACAGAACCTGATTTATGTGGCTTCTAGCCACCTAATCCAAATTAGAAAACATTATGCATTTGACAGATGAATAATCAATTATGTAATATTAGTAATTACAGGGAAAAAGCATTATTTTTAGCCTTTATCCTCTACCAAGACTTTTTTGAAATTATGTATGGTTAATACTGAAGTGGCTATAATTTACCAAAAACTAAAAACTTTTCTTTCTGCAAGATTTTCCCTCAAAGTAATGTATTATGACTATGCAGACACACACTATGGCTATCTAACATTGCCAGGACTTATGGATGGTAAGTATATATGGTAAGTAGTAGACTAGCTAGAAAGCACAGTGATGCTAAGAGTAAGAATTTCAGACTACGTTCCTCTTTCACATGGGCAATGAACTGTATTCCCAGGATAGTCCTCACCCACAGAGTTTGGCTAGTCTGGCACTGAGTCAATTCCAGTCAGGTTTGCTAGCTTAGACATTAGTGTACTCATAGAAACCCTCAGCTTAATTTTAATTATGTTCTAAAATCTATGTGCCAGTGATTGTATAGAGATTCCCTTCTTGAATACTTGTTTGTTAAACATGACATTTGAAATATGATGTAAAATCAATGTTAATAATTCTTTAATAAAAAACTATAATATTATAAAATTTTTAGGAATTTTATCTTACTTTAGACATAGACAAATCACATATATTGCAAAGTACAATTTTAATCATTAACCAAGAAAATCTATACTTTAGGAATTGCTGGAACAACATCATTTTCTAATTTTGACAAAGCTATTAGAAAATGGCATTTTTCACTAAAAATCAAGACAATTAAGCATTTGGGATTTGTTAAGCACATTTGAAATTATTCTATATACATTTGAACAACTGCTTTAAATCACAGAAAACACTTACCTTCAAACTGAAACAATTTAGGAGAAATTGGTAAAATACTGTCATTTTATAAAGAGAAGGGTAAAGTTTAAGTACATTTTTGGCACTACTATTTAATATAGAAAGAGGTAATTTGGAATGGTCAAGTTTGGTATGTTAGGAACAAGGAGGTGAATAAGCCTTGTTTCAGGGGTCACACTTTTTCCTTTTCTTGTAAGTCCCAGGGCTTGAACTTAGGGCCTGGGCACTGTCCTTGGGCTTTCTAAAGGCTAGTACTCTACCATTGATCCACAGCAAAACTTCCAGCCTTTCTCTGTGTATGTCATACAAAGGAATCCAACCCAGAGCTTCATACATGCTAGGCAGGCGCTCTACAGCTAGGCCACACTCCCAGACCACTTTTAATATTTACTATAGAGACTACTAAGAAAGCCAATGTTTCAGCCAGGCGTGGTGGCTCATGCCTGTAATCCTAGCTACTCAGAAGCTGAGATCTGAGGATAGCTGTTCAAATCCAGCCCAGGCACTGAAGTCCATTAGACTCTTATCTCCAATTATCCACCAGAAAAGTGGAGTGGTGCTGAGGCTCAAGGGGAAGGAAGATAGCCTTGAGCTGAAGAGCTCAGGGACAAAGCCCAGGCCAAGGGGTAGCCTTGAGCTGAAGAGTTTAGGTACAGCGCCCAGGCCCAGAGTTCAAGCCCCGTGATCGACAATTAAAAAAAAAGAATAAGAATACAATCCTGCGGGGGGGGGGGGGAGGAGGTCAGGAGTTTGGCCTAGTGGCAGAGTGCTTGCCTAGCATGCACGAAGCTCTGGGTTTTATTCCTCGGTACCACATACAGAAAAAAAAGCTGGAAATGGAGCTGTGGCTTAAGTGGTAGAGTGCTAGCATTGAGAAAGCTCAAGGACAGTGCACAGGCCCTGAGTTAAAACCCCAAGACTAGCAAAAAAAAAAAAACAATCACAGGGCTGGTGTGGTATAATTGAGTAGTACAGAGCTTGCGTTGCATGCATTACACTCTGAGTTATTCTTAGTAATATAAAAATAAATTAGATGGAATGCTTTAGAATTAGAGGTTTCTATTAGAATGTAGCATGTTGTTACCCTGGGGCAGAGGATGGGAAGTGGGGATGGGAAGAAGGATGTCTATGGAGCTTTTAACTCAGCTTTTTTAGCCAGTCCTAGGGCTTGAACTTCAGGCCAGGGTACTGTCTCTGAGCTACTGTTGCTCAAGGCTAGTACTCTACCACTTCAGATGAGCCACAGCACCACTTCTGTTTTTGTCTGCTTATGTGGTATCAAACCCAGGGCTTCATGCATGCTAGGCAAGCACTCTGCCACTAAGACATATTCCCAGCCCATAACTAAGCATTTTCTTTACTTAGATGCTGATCAGTTTTGAATGTAGTTTTGCTTCATAAAAGGTATGTTTAGGGACTGGGAGTTTAGCCTGGTGGTAGAGTGCTTCCCTAGCATACACTAAGACCTGGGTTTGATCCCTCGGTACCACATACAGAGAAAAAGCCAGAAGTGGTGGTGTGGCTCAAGTGGTAGAGCTCTAGCCTTTGGAAAGCCCAAGGACAGTGATCAGGCCCTGAGTTCAATCCCCCAGGACAGGCAAAAACATTTATGTTGAGGGCTGGGAATGTGGCTTAATGGTCGAGTGCATGTCTAGAGTACATGAAGCCCTGAGTTCAATTCCTCAGTCCACATAAACAGCAAAAGCCAGAAATGGCTTTTGGTTAGCCTTGAGACAAAGAAGCCTAGGCCTTAAGTTCAATCCCGAGGACAGACAAAAAAAATAATGCATTGTGCTACGCAATTTGAGATATGCATTCTTCTCTGTAGTACAATATTTGTATTCGTGTGTGTGTGTGTGTGTGTGTGTGTGTGTGTGTGTGTGTGTGTGTGTGTGGTTCTAGGGCTTAAACTCAGGGCTTGAGCATTCTCCCTGAGCTTTTGTGCTCACGGTTAGCACTCTACCACTTGAGCCACAGTTCAACTTCCAGCTTTATGGTAATTGACTGAAGATGAGAGTCTCATGGAGTTTCCTGTCCTACCTGGCTTTGAACTTGGATCCTCAGAGCTCAACCTCCTAAGCAGCTAGGATTATAGCTGTGTGCCACCAGAGACTGGCTTTTAGTATAGTTTTTTAAAGTGAAAAACCCCACATCTTGAAGCACAACATTTCACCCTACAATTCTGGATTCATGATATTCTTCATTGTTATGCAGTGTAACAGAATGTTTTCCTAACACATTAATACACCATAAAACCTTTATATCGAAGTTCTATCAGGCCAGAAAATGCATATATTAAGATTCAATTTCAAGTTTGGGGGTTCTTTTTGGTCAGTTGTGGGGCTTGAATTCAGAGACTGGGTGCTGTTCCTGAGCTCTTTTGCTCAAGGCTATCACTCTACCACTTTGATCCACACCTTCTCTTTCAGCTTTTTAGGTAGTTAGAGATAAGAATCTCTGGGCTTGCTTTGAAAAGTGATCCTCAGATGTCAGCCTCCTGAGTAGTAGGATTACAGGCATGAGCCACAAACACCTGGCTAAGGATTTGTATTTTTTTTTGCCAGCCTGGGGCTTAGAACTCAGGGCCTGGGCACCGTCCTTGGACTTTCTCAAGGCTAGTGCTCTACCACTCAAGCCTTGCTCCTGGGCCCTAAGGAATTCTTTTGGATTGGAAAAGGTAACATGTAAGTTCATTTTTTAAATTATATGAGAAATCTGAGGATCATGATTTGAAGCAAGCTTGAGCAGCACAGGCTGTGAGACTCTTATGTCATATCATGAGAAAACCAGGAGTGGCAGTATGGCTCCAAGTGGTACAGTTCTAGCATTTACCAAAATAGCTCAGAGACAGTGCCTAGACTGAATTCAAGTCCCATAACTGACAAAAAAGAGAAAGGAGCTGGGCATGGTGGCTCATGCTTGTAATCCCAGCTATTCAGGAGGCTGAGGTCTGAGGATTGAAGTTCAAAGCCAGCCCAGGCACTAAAGTCTGTGAGACTCTTATCTCCAATTAATCCCCAGAAATGTGGAAGTGGCACTGTTGCTCAAGGGGTAGTGTGGTAATCTTGAGCTGAAAAGCTCAAGGGATAACACCCAGGCCCAGAGTTCAAAAAAAGAGTGGGGAGGAACCATGACCAACAAAAAAGGGGGGGATGAGAGAGGGGGGGGGACCTTGATATTCCCAGGTACTCGCTGCTTACAGGTCATGACAAAATAGTTAAGGAGGGTACCAGGAGGTGGACTGTTAAGTTATCTTGAGATCTACTTGACCTAGGGAAGTTTTGTTATATAACTATTTGCTGAATAAAGGCCAGGAGTTTGGCCTAGTGGTAGGGTGCTTGCCTAGCATACATGAAGGTCTGGTTCGATTCTTCAGTACCACATACATAGAAAAATGCCAGAAATGGTGCTGTGGCTCAAGTGGTAGAGTTCTGGCCTTGAGAAAGCCACAAGGACAGTGCAAAGGCCCTGAGTTCAAGGCCCAGGACTAGCAAAAAATGAATAAATAATATGTACTAAACACTAAACTATGTGTCAAGTACTGGAAAACAATGCCACATATTTTTACGTGGAAAGGAAGAAGGGAATACAGCTCTTTCCTTGATGGTTGCATTTGGTCTAATGTGTATGTTTAGCAAGTGAATTAAAAAAGGCACTTCAGTTGCACTCACCTTGAGTGCTGCTGTACAGCAGCGGTAGATGTTCTGTGGAACTTTGCAGCTTACCTTAAGGTCTTTTTTCTGACAGACTATTCATTAAGGAGCTGTAACTCAATACCTTCTACATATACAGCTCATACTTCCCTCAGTAATGATCAGTGATAAAACACAGAAAAATCCTAAGCAATCAGCAGATGGGGACAATAAAGGCGGATCTAATTATTATAATCTGTCTCCAAATCAAGAGGGACAAAGTGCTCATTTTTAACTTCCTTTTCCTTCTCTAAAATATGTACAGAACTGATTTACAGCCAGGCGCCAGTGGCTCACACTTGTAATCTTAGCTACTCAGGAGGCTGAGATCTGAAGACTGCAAACCCAGGCATGAAAGTCTATGTCCATAAAATCACCAGAAAACCTGAAATAGAGCTTTGGCTCCAATTCTTAGTGGGCTAGCCTTGAGCAAAAAAAGCTCAGGGACAGTTTCTGGGCCCTAATTTTAAGCCCCATGACCAAGAAAACAATGTTTGGGCAAATATACTTTATCATAGTATTAATTCTACATTATGGAAAGTTAACTTGGTTATGGAATGTAATGCCTTTACCAGAGATGCTTGTAGCTAAGTACAATTTGCAATTGCAACTAGGAAATACTGCACTTCATTTGATTCCATTTTTCTCCTCATATTCTTTTTTACTCATTGAGAATCAAATGAGCAAAGAATTCAACTACACAAAATTCACAGGACGAAGGGCCAGGGGTGTGCCCTAGTGGTAGAGTGCTTGCCTAGCATGCAGGAAACCCTGGGTTCAATTCCTCGGTACCACATACACAGAAAAGGCCAGAAGTGGTGCTGTGGTTCAACTGGTAGACCACTAGCTTTGAGAAAGCCCAAGGACAGTGCCCAAGCCCTGAGTTCAAGCAAAAAGATAATTCATAGATATTTACATCAAAATCTTCCCTGTTCCTCATGTCTAAGGTATAAAAGCGACTGAGCATCTGTTAGAAAGGGAGCCAGTGGTTCATGCCCATAACTACACAGGAGGCTGAGATATGAGAATCACAATTTGAAGCCAGACCAGGCAAGAAAGTCCATGATGATACTGTATTCTCCAATTAATCACCAAAAGCCAGCAGAGAAGCTATGAGTCAACGGTAACCTTGAGATGAAAAAGCTTTGGGACAGTACCCAGGACTGAGTTCAAGCTGCAGGACTGGAGTGTGAACGTCCTGTGCTCACACACGTGCATGCACGCGCACACGCACACACACACACACACACACACACACACACACACAAACTACTTTCATAATATACATTGGAAATTGTAAGAGAAGACTGAACTTATTTTAGTAGACTGTAGTCTCTTTAAAGTTCAACATCTAATATTAGGCATATTTTTCTTTTCCCAAACAATACTATTTACATTTGATCTTTATTTTACTTAAAACACTCTGGAATGCAAAGACAAAATGAGAATTACAGAATAGTCAATGAAGACAAAAATCAAGGACAGAAAACATTAGGAATGAAGATTCAGACAGTACAGTTAAAATTCAGGAAGTAAAGGAGATTAAAAATACAAAGTTATAAAAGATAAGAGGCATTAAAACTATAATGTTGCAAGAGTGAAAGATATTTTATAAAAAAACTAGGCTTATTTTCTAGTATAATTTTTCTTAAACATTCCTATTCAAATAACAAAATGAGAGAACAACAAATTCAGAATGAAAAGAATTCAAGAGTTAGAAGGGATTATCATCATATCATTCACTTAATTTTACAAATGAAGAAACTGAGTTCCAAAAAGTAACTCTGCCAGGTCTATAAACAAAAGTTTCAAACACTCCCAGATCATGTTAATCTCCATTTAATTACATATAATGATCTGCTTAGACAGTAATTGAAGGATCACATTATTAAGATGTAAACCTTAAATACAGCTGTCACTGTATATTTTTATAAAAAGGACACATAAGCTAAAAAGAAAAAAAACTATTTCTTTAAAATGTAAGTTATTAGTTTTAGTTTTAGATCTGTATTTACTTTTATAAAATTACTTTATATAGTGGGTAAACTATAGTCAAAGACTGAAAAATATACGTTAATATATTGATTTTTTTTCCAGAGCTGAGGACCGAACTCAGGGCCTTGCACTTGCCAGGGAAGGGCTCTTAATATATTTATTGATTTTTTAAAAAAATACAAGGGCTAGGAATGTGGCCTCATGGTAGAGTGCTTGCCTAGCATATATGAAGTACTGGGTTTGATTGCTCAGTACCACAAACACAGAAAAAGCCAGAAATGGCACTGTGGCTCAAATGCTAGAGTGCTAGCTTTGAGCACAAACAGCTCAGGGACTGTGCCCTGCCCCTGAGTTCAAGCCCTAGGACTGGCAAAAAAATCAAGCTGGGCACTGTTAGATTATACCTACAGTATTGGCTACTCAGGAGGACTGCAGTTTGAAGCTAGCCAGGAAAGAGAAGTCCATGAGACTTGACTCTTCAATTAACCAACAAAAAGCTGAAAGTGGAGCTGTGGCTCATTTGAGAGTACCAGCTTTGAGCAAAAGTGCTCAGATTCAGTGCTGTGCCCAGGCCCTGAGTCCAAGTCCCAGGACTGGCGGGGGAGGCGGGAAATCAAGCCAGGCATGTGGGTCAAGGTTAGAATCCTATCTACATGAGAGGCTATGATTGAGAGGATTGCAGTTCCATGCCAACTGGGTAGAAAAATTAATGACACTCATCTCAGCAGAAGCTGGGTATGGTGGCATCCACTCGTCACCCCAACCACAAGAGGAAGTCTTAGACTGCAGTCCAGGAACACACCAAGAAGAAAATAAGACCCTATCTCAAAAATAGCCAGTTTAAAACAGGGCTGGAAGTTTGGTTCCGCGGAACCATAAATCTGAGGGCCTGAGAGCAAATCCTAATATTGATAAAAGAAAAATCTGAAGTTTTGTAGGTTCTTAAGGATCTGAATTATTTTATTTGCCAATTCTGAAGCATGAAGTCAGGGCCTGGGTGCTGTCCCTAAGCTTCTTTTGCTCAAAGCTAGCCACTTGAGCAACAGTACCACTTCTGGCTTTTTCTGTTTACGTGATACTGAAAAATCAAACCCAGGAATTCATGTATGCACTCTACCACTAAGCCACATTCCAAGCCTGCACCTTTTTTTTTTCTTTTGTGACAATGTCGTATTAACTATGTGCTCAAACTCAATTCTCCAACTTCAACATCCACAGTGCTGGGCTTATAGGTGAACATGACCACAGGTGGCTTGACATATACTAGTTTTAAATGAGTGGCTCTGTGTAAACAAAGTATTCATAGTATATGTCTAGTTCCTAAATTTACCTTTAATAATAAGTATTATTTACAATGCAATATATGTTAATCGTATATTCATACATTTACAATGTACATATTTATATTTTATATAGTTATGTTAATTATATTAATATAGCCTCTTAATATTTTGCAGTTATGGATTTATAAGTTGGTAGTTTAAAAGGTATCACATTTTATCAGTGCCTTCTGCTGTCTTTGACTCCACACAAACGACATCAATTTTTTTCTACCACATGTAAAATATCCTCATACAAAATTAACTTAAAATGAGTGCATATTGTTCATACAGCATTCAAGTAATATGGCTTGCAATAATCTGATGAAATTTAAAGTCTGTTATTTCAATTTCAAATAATGTGGCAATACATTATTCCAGAATTTTTTCGAACCTGGAGGCCCATTTTCTAAAAGTTGTTTTGATTGCACTGGCATTTTGGACCTCTGCTCTTTCCGTTTTCCCTCTTGGTTAGTAACTGACTTTTCTTGGTATGTTCTATGTTTGCCATACTTCACAGATCTTTTCAGTTTGCTCATTTTTTTTGACTCTTCTTCATCACTCTGCCTTTCCTGCTTTTCATTCTGTATTTTACAAATCTCCTGGAATTTCCCTTCTTCTTCCTCATTGTCTATCTCTTCTTTCTCCTCTTCATTCCTCCTATTTTCTTCCCCTTCCCCACTTTCCTCTCCTTCCTCTTCTTCCTCATCTCCTTCTTCTTCCTCTCCTTCCTCTTCTTCTCCTTCCTCTTCTTCTCCTTCCTCTTCTTCTCCTTCCTCTTCTTCTCCTTCCTCTTCCTCTCCTTCCTCTTCTTCTTCCTCCCCTTCCTCTTCTTCTTCCTCCCCTTCCTCTTCTTCTCCTTCCTCTTCCTCTCCTTCCTCTTCTTCTTCCTCCCCTTCCTCTTCTTCTTCCTCCCCTTCCTCTTCTTCGTCTTCCTTTTCCTCCTCTCCTTCTCCCTCTTCTTCCTCCTCTTCCCCTTTTCCTTCCTCCTTTTCATCTCTTTCATCCTTCCTCTCTCCTTCCTCTTCTTCTTCCTCTTCTGCACCTTCTTCTCCTTCCTCTTCTCCCTCTCTTTGCTCCTCCCCTTCCTCGTCTTCCTCCTCTCCCAACTCTCCTTGCTCTTCTTCCATTTCTTCCTCTCCTTGCTCATCCCATTCTCCCTCTTCTAGCTCTTGCTTTCTTTCCTCCTGGTTGCCTTCTTCCCTTTCCTTTTTCTCTCCTTCTTCCTCATCACTTTTCTCCCATTCCTCCTCTTCTAGGCTCTTCTGTTCTTTACTCAAGCACTGTATTTCTTGTCCTCCTTTCTCTTCCTCCTCCTCTTCTTCATCCTCTTCCTCTTCCTCCTCTTCTTCCTCATCCTCCTCCCTTTGCCACTGTTCCACACTGGAAATACCCTTCTCACAGATTTGGTCCCCTGTACCTTCAGGCCCAACTACTATCTTTCCCACTGGCTCTCCCTTGCCTTCACTCACCTCTGCACTGACTGTAAGGTCATCTGATAAGGTTTGTGCTTTCTTCTCCTTTTGGCCTCCTGGCACCTCACATTTTTTCTTATATGTGTCTATTACTTGCTCCTCTATTTCACTTTCTTCTGAATCATCTGCTTCTTCCTGCTCCTCTGGTATCTTTGACAAATGCTCACGAATAAAATCATATTTTCCCATGAATCTGGACTTTCTGGAATCATTACCCTTTCCTTGTTTAAGAAATGTTCTGCTGAACCACAAGCTGTGCTCAGTTTCCACATCATCATCGTCTTTCTCTTCACTACTAAAGTGTACTGACTTGGATTGCAAGAATATGTTATTAGTTTTGCCTTGCTGACACTGGTTTTTATACTCCATGTAACTTTTTGGCTCTTCTATGAAATATGTTTCGCTGTCAATGATCATTTGTCCGATCCTATTTTCCTTAACATAACCTTTACATTCTTCATACACAGAATTCGCATCTTTATCTGATATGTCATCAAAAAATGTATCATATTGTGAAAATTTCACTTTCTTTTCCCTTTTGTTTAGATCTTTCACACTTGCCATTTTCTTCAGCCCAGTGCTCTTCTTAAAAAGTATTTCTTCATCAAATTCTTTTTCTATTTCCTTAGCATCAAGGTGATCAATACCATTGTTATTTTTGTGTCTAAACATCATTTTTTGTAAACCCTTTCCATTGATGTCAGCCCGAAGCCTCACCTGGTGTGTGCCATTACTTCCTTCTTCCTCATCTGAAAATGCTTCCAAGGTTTCAGCTCCTTGCACCACGTAGACACCTGATGCCATACATTGTTTATATGCTTTACCTTCTTTTATTTTAGACATCTCTTCAATTTCATATTCATTACTATCATCATTTTCAGCACAGGTTGTATGCTGGCTCAGTTTCTCAACCATGTCTTGGCTCTGTAAAAAATTTAAGTAATCATTATATATATATTGTCAACTATTAGTTGACAAAAATAACAAATTATTGCTAACATTTTGCCTGTCTATAAGTCTAACTAGGAGAATAAAAATGTCCAGCTTATAAGACATTTTAGCTTTTTTTTCTGGTCATGGGGCTTGAGCTCTGGGCCCGAGTGCTGTCCATGAGCTCTTCAGCTCAAGGCTAATACCCTACCCCTTGAGCCACAGTGTTACTTCCGTGTTTTCTAGTGGCTAACTGGAGGAAAAAAGTCTCACAGACATTAGTGCCAGGGCTGGCTTTGAATCGAGATCATCAGTTCTCAGTCCCTGAGTAGCTAGGATTACGCCTGAGTCACCACATCGGCAAGTTTGTTTTCTTTAGGGATAATTTATGCCATGCGATATATAGGTCTACCAAATGTTTAATTTTTATAACAAGTACTGTGTTTGTGGGACTTTCAATTCTTATTACCTGTCTTAGTTTTGTCATTAATCATATTTATCCTCCTCATTTTTGGCTCAATCTCAACAGATATGACTCACTCTTTGATCTTGTAGGATGCTGTAAACATTTTTATACTACTATGGCATATGGTATAGCTCAAGTTTTGCTATCATCGCTATTGCTATTAACTATCAAATTTTGATGTCTTTTGAGCTCATGAAAATTACAAAATTAAAGGAAATAAATAAAAATGTAAAAATGAGAAATATTGAAAAATGAATAGGTTCTTTCTTTTTTTTTTTTGTAGGCCATGGGACTTGAACTCTGGGCCTGGGCACTGTCCCTGGCTCTTCAGTTCAAGGCTATTGCCATACCCCTTGGCCTGGGCATTGTCTCTAAGCTATTCAGCTCAAGGCTACCACCTTACCCTTGTACCACAGAGAGCCACTTCTGGTTTTCTGGTTTTAACTGGAGAAAAGAGTCTTTCTATAAGAAAAATAACTGAGAGGGTTGGGAGTTTGGCCTAGTGGTAGAGTGCTTACCTAGTATGCATGAATACCTTGGTTCAATTCCTTGAAACCACATACATAGAAAAAGCCACAAATGGTGCTGTGGTTCAAATGGAAGAGCACTTGAGGAAAGCCCAAGGACAGTGCTCAGACCCTGAGTTCAAGCCTGAGGACTGGCAAAAAGAAAAAAAAGGGCCTGGCTTTTACCTGGGCGTAGAGACTCACGCCTATAATCCTAGCTACTCAGGAGACTAAGATCTAAGGATCTCAGTTTAAAGCCAGCCCAGACACTAAAGAATATGAGACTCTTATGTTCAATTAATCACTAGAAAACTGGAAGTGGGTCTGTGGCTCAAGGGGTAGGGAGGTAGCCTTGAGCTGAAAAGCTCAGGGACAGAGCCAAGGCCCAGAGTTCAAGCCCCATGACTAATAAAAAAAAACTGAAATGAAAAATGGTTCATGAAATCCTTTTATCTATACAGTAAGTAGTAATGAATATATTTTTCTAAAAAAACCTTTATATGAATTTTCAAGTTTTGGACACTCTTTTACCTATTACATGATTTAAACTAATTTGAAAAATCATAAAAGGAGAAAATACTCAAGATGTAAAATGTATATTAAAGTGATTAAATTTGAATAATATATTAGCAATATAAAAATAATTCCCTAATGAACAAAATAGCAAAATGTCAAATTGTTGACCAATTCTATAAGCTAATGGATCCAAATGCCTGATAAATTTTGGTCTCAGGATGGCAAATTAAAATAAGTCTTAAAAGCTTAGCTATATTATGCCAGGAGGGTTCACTTTTTTTAACCCAAGTAATTATTAAAATAGGAATGGGTTACAAATTAAGCTAATATATTGCTTATTCAGCCCATCCTTTATTTTTACTCACTAGAATATACTTTTTTGGGGGTGTTTTTTTTTGGGGGGTGCCAGTCCTGGGCTTGAGCTCAGGGCCTAAGCACTGTCCTTGGACTTTCTCAAGGCTAGAACTCTACCACTTGAGCCTCAGCACCACTTCCAGCTTTTTTCTATGTATGTGGTACTGAGGAATCGAACCCCGGATCTTCGTGCATGCTAGGCAAGCACTCTACCACTAGGTCAAACTCCCGGCCCCCCTCACTAGAATATACTTGGTAGAGACTCAACATAAAAACAACATGAGAAGTATGAAGTATCTTTCAGCTTAAAAGGAAAGATTTCCCTTTTTCATTTGTTCTAGGTCTATTCTTTAAGAAGTAGAATTTGGCTGAGTGTGGTGGCTCACACCTCTAATCTTAGCTACTCAGGAGGCTAAGATCTGAGGAATGTCGTTCAAAGCCAGCCCAGGAACTAAACTCCTTGAAACTCATCTCCAATTAACCATCAGAAAACTGGAAGTGGGGCAGTGGCTCAGGGGGTGGGCGCTGAAGAGCTCAGAGACAAAGCCCAGGCCCAGAGTTCAACCACAGTTCAAGTCCCACAACCGACTTGTTAGTCCTTTCCAGAGCCCTAAGAAACACAAGTCTAACCATCAGAACTAATTTCCAAATGGATGTATATTTCTTTCCCTGGCATAAAGCTTCTCAAAAGAGCCAAGCCCAGAGTCTAACACAAGAGGATGGAAAGACACAGAAAAGATGGCTGCTTGAAGTACAGATACTAAAGTGGTTAATATTTGTTGTGCTTACAGAAGTGGATGAAGAGAAAAGCTCTTCTACAGCCTGAAATGCTGTTATTCAATATGTGTTTCATTCGTTCTAAATGTTTATAATTTAGCAAGATTGACTTGCACTTCAATTGGATTGGTTTTAAGGATTTTTTTCATGTGCCAAAAGCATTAGAATTAGAAATTAAATATTTTATATAGCCTTCTTTCCTTAATTTATATTTTTCTGTTTTATCTTCCTAAACCACAAACTCATCCCTTTTTTTCCTTCTGGCCATTAAAGCCAAGAAAAAAAAAAGAAGATTTTCAGAACAGGCTTTTACTTCTCTGTATCTGCGGAAACCACAGTTTTCCTCTCGCTATCACTCATTAAAAGTCTCTTTCTCGCCGGGAGTTTGGCCTAGTGGTTAAAGCGCTTGCCTAGCAAGCGGTACCACATACATAGAAAAAAACCGGAAGTGGTACTGAGGCTCAAGTGATAGAGCTCTAGCCTTGAGAAAGTCCAAGGACAGTGCTCAGGCCCTGAGCTCAAGCCCAGGACTGGCAAAAAAAAAAGTCTCTTTCTCATCTATGACCAATATCTGACTCATTTCCAAATGTTTTACTTATGCCTTTTAGGCTGCTCTGTCCTTGAAAAATCAAAGACCAATTCAAATACTTGAAATTTTATTATGTAGTATTTTCTCTAAAATTGTAAAATTTTAGAGCTAAAAGTTAATACCATTTAGTACCTCAGCATAGTAACTCCCTCAAAGACATACTCAACTATAGTTACTATCTGATAAACAATAGCCATAAGCACTATAATTATAATCTATTCCTTGACAGAAAGCATAATTACAAACCTGTGCCAGTGGCTCATGCTCATAATTCTAGTTATTCAGGAGACTGTGATCCAGAAAACTATGGTTCAAAACCAAACCAGGTAGAAAGTCCATGAGAGGTCATTTCAAACCAGTACAAAGCCAAGACAGGGTATGGGTCAAGTGACAGAGTGCCAGCCCAGCAAGCAAGGTGAGCAAATGCAAGGTCCGGAGTTCAAACTCCAGTTTAAAAACAAATAAAACTTTTTATGGTAACTTAAGTGAGTAACCTAAGAGAGCAAATTCAAACAATGAAACTCTATCATACTGTATTACATAACATGTGATATAGTGGTATGTGAAAACACATACCAATGAACAAGCCAAATGAATGCTATCTATATTGTACTCCTTCTGTTTTTTAAATTCTAAAATAAGTGAAAGTTTAACTTCCTTGTTTTATTTTACAGAACCTTTGCAAAGAAAAATCATTAAAACTGTTCTTAACCACCATGAATGCAATAACTTCCCAAATTATACCTTTTGCTTTTGAACTGGAGAAAATGTTGGTGACTTCTCACTGGAACTCAGGTTTATCACATGTGTCTGAAATAAAAATAAACAACTTCTAAAACTCATGAAGACCATTTATGATTATGTATATATACTTATATATCCTAAATCTGTTTATGCATGCACACACACACACAGAGTTGAGACAGTAATACAATCTAGCCAGGCTCTGGTGGTTCCTGTCTGTAATCCTATCTACTCAAAAGGCTGAGATCTGATGATCAAAGTTTGAAGCCAGCCCAGGCAGAAAAGTCTGTGAGACTCTTATCTCCAATAAATGTATCAGAAAAAGCTGGAAGTGGCGCTGTGGCTCAACTGGTAGAGTGCTAGCTTTGAGCACAAAGAGGCTCAGGGACAGTACCCAGGCCCAGAGTTCAAGCCCCAGTATTGACAAAAAAAAAAGAAAAACTCAATCTATTCTCAATTTTCATACAAATAATGTGAGAGTAGAAATTAATTTTAATCTTTGTAACTTGTACCTCAATAAAGATAATTGAAAATGAACAAACTTAAGATACAAGAAGGTGGTTTAGAGGAACTGGGCACTCTCTGGCTTCTGCAAGAATTAGACTCAAAACAATAGGATTTTAGGTGTTTATATAAGCAACTATGCTGGAAAATTGGAGTATAGATGCAGACTTATAGAAATCTGGCATTTGGGGGGAGATAGTGTAAGAGTAGGGGAAACTATGACAACCTGACAGGGAGAGATGGAGTATCCTTTAGTCAGAAGAATAGGTAAAAGGAAGAGTGAAATAATCTCTACTACAGCGCAGGGTCTAGGACCCAAAATATCTGGAAATCCCTGGCACGAGTCAATTGGTTTCTAAGACAAATAGTCTAGACAGAGAAAAGACCAGGAATCGACAGAACAAACTCTTTTGAAGAACCTTTTCATTGTGTTCAGCATATTGTGACCCATCTTGAAAAGAGGGCTATTGCCTGAGCTCACTGCTCTGGGGGTTAAGGACCCTATATTTTCCCTATCTCTAAACCTCAAGGCAATATCTATTACTGTACTGCTCCAGCAGGCAGGTAGAGATTCTAACACAATTTCCCTGAGAATTCTAGGTAGTGGTAATGCAGTACAGGTGGGAGAGGCTGATGTTTCCTTTCAAAGTCAGAGGTTTGGAAAACCAGCTGTTTAGAACCTGGGAAAAGTGAACAGTTGTGATTTCACATGGGAGCTATGTTGGACGCATCAGAATTATGGGAAGTGGAAGGCCCCATCGCCGACTTCTAGTACAGTTCTTTTGTAATTTCATTGTTATTCACTGCCCCTGGAGGTATTCAGAAATGTGTCACAGAATCAGTGTCCCAGCACAAAAAGCTCTGGAGTGAATCTTTAGCTGAAAATCTATATTTCCCCTACAAGCTGTTTTCAATGAGAAAAGCAGCTGAGAAGTTTCTAAGCAGCTTCAGCTATAAATCACCCATGATTGTCATCAGGCAAGCACCCCTGCCACTTTAGGAATAATGACAGAAGTTGTACCGTACTTGCCTGCTTTTTTTTTTTTTTTTTGCCAGTCCTGGATTTGAGCTCAGGGTCTGAGCAATGTCCTTGGACTTTCTCAAGGCTAGAGCTCTATCACTTGAGCCTCAGCACCACTTCTAGTTTTTTTTCTATATATGTGGTACCTAGGAATTGAACCCGGTTCTTCGTGCATGCTAGGCAAGAACTTTACCACTAGGCCAAACTCCCAGCCTTGCCCCGCTTTTTGTGTAACACCTGTCTGAACTAGCATAGGGACCCCACTCTTGTGAGACGTACAGAAAAAGTGCATACCTCAGTATACACAGTGAACTTTGGGTCAAAACACACTAATAATGGCCAAAGAAGCAATAGGAAGATTACACTATGACGTCCAATTAAAATTAAACTCAATGCATCACTAACTGATACCTAAAGACACATTATAGAAGAATGTTTCTTACTAAGCAAACCCTCACATAAACGTGAAAGCAATATACATCCCAGCAAATTGCAACACAGACATAAAAAATATGAAAATACAGCTGGTGCCAGTGGCTCATGTTTGTAATCCTAGCTACTCAGGAAGCTGTGCTCTGATGATCAATGTTCAAAGCTAGTCCAGGCACAAAAGTCCATAAGACTCTTACCTCCAATTAACCACTAGAAAAGTGGAAGTAGCACTGTGGGTCAAGTAGTAAAGCACTAGCTTTGAGCTGAAGAGCTCAAAATTCAAGCCCCACAACTGACAAAAGAGAAAAAAAAAAGTACAAGGCAAGATGATCATCTCCAAAAATTTGTAACTGTAAGAGATCCCCAGGATATCCAAGTGGATGAAGTGCTGCACAAAAAATTAAAAGAATGATTAAAAAGTCAATGAAATCTGAGAGAATATGAATAAATACTTGAACAAGTTACGGAAGAAAATGTAGGATATGAATGAGAATTTCAATAGAGAGAGATTCTGAAAAAAGAGCTGAACAACTATACTATAAACAAAAATCTCAACAATTCAGATTTTAAAACTCAGTCAAGAAGGACCAGGAGTTCGGCCTAGTGGTAGAGTGGTTGCCTAGCATGCACGAAGACCCAGGTTCGATTCCTCGGTACCCACATACATAGAAAAAAGCTGGAAGTGGTGCTGAGGCTCAAGTGGTAGAGCTCTAGCCTTGAAAAAGTCTAAGGACAGTGCTCAGGCCCTGAGCTCAAGCCCAGGACTGGCAAAAAAAAAAACCCCTCAGTCAAAAACCTCGATAACAAACTAGAGCAAGGAAAAGACAGAATATTGGATTTTATACACCTGTAATCCTATTTAGTGAACTGAGTTATAAGGATCACGGTTCAAAGCCAGCCGAGGCAGGAAAGTCCTTGAGACTCCTATCTCCAATTAACAACTAGAAAAGTAGAAGTCGTACTGTGGCTCAAAATAGTAAAGTTCTATCCTTGATGGACAAAAGAAAGAGCTCAGGGAAGCACACAGGCACTGAGTACCTGCCCCATGACCAACCAAAAAAGAAAACAAAAAGAATATTGGAGCTTAAAGACACCTCCAAGAGGGGCCGGGAGATTGGCCTAGTGGTATAGTGCTTGCCTAGCATGCACAAAGACCCAGGTTCGATTCCTCCGTACCACATACATAGAAAAAAGCCAGAAGTGGTGCTATGGCTCAAGTGGTAGAGCTCTAGCCTTGAGAAAACCCAAGGACAGTGCTCAGGCCCTGAGTTCAAGCCCAGGCCTGAAAAAGCCAGCCCCCCCCAAAAAAACTGGGGTGGGGGTGGGGAGGAGGGAAATGGGGACCAAGACATGTGAAAGGGTATCAATGTATGGGAATTAATGCACCATCTATCTGGCAAATATCATGTACCCATTCTATTCATTACAATAAAAAATATATGAAAAAGGCCAGGCACAAGGCCTAGTGGTAGAGTGCTTTCCCAGCACAAAGATAGTGCCCAGGCCCTGAGTTCAAGCCCCAGAACTGGCAAAAAAAAAAGAACAAAGGCCAAAAAATATATGAAAAAAGAAAGTTAAACCCTTGGACAGTCTAAAAAAAGACACCTCCATGAAAATATTACAGATAGCAATTTAAATAAATAAGAATAAATAGAATATCCAGATCTTTTCACATCATAAAATATCAAATATCTGCCAACAACGAGAACAGTGAGGCAAAAATCCAGAAAGCAACTCCTTTTAAAATAGCCTCAAAGAAAATTAAATACTTAGGAGTTAACTAAGGACGTAAAGACCTTTATGATGAAAACTTTAAAAAGCTGAGAAAGGAAATTAGAGCAGAACTAAGGAAGTGGAAAAACCTCCCATGCTCCTAGATTGGAAGAATTAACATCATGAAAATGGTAATCTTGCCAAGGGCTATCTACAAATTCAACGCAATACCCATCAATATCCCAATGTCCTTCTATAATGAAATAGAGGAAGCAATCCAAAATTTCATATGGAATAATAAAAGACCCAGTATAGCAAAAACAATCCTTAGCAGAAAGAACAGCACTGGAGGACTATCAATACCAAACTTCAGACACTATTACAGAGATATAGTGATCAAAACAGCTTAATACTGGCACAAGAATAGACCTGAAGACCAATGGAATAGAACTGAAGACCCAGAAATCAAGCCACCAACCTATGGCTACCTAACCTTTGAAAAGGTAGCCATGGAAGAAAGACAACCTCTTTAACAAATGGTGCTGGCAGAATTCATTAAACACCTGTAAAAAAACTAAAGTTGAATCCTTATATGTCACTCTGAACCAGAATCAATTCCTAACGGATCAAAGACCTTGAGGTAAAAGCAGATACCCCGAAAACTTTTACATGAAGAAATAGAAGGTATATTAGGACCCCCTTGGAACAGGTCAAAACTTTCTTAATAAAGGTCCAGAAACATAACAAATTAAGGAAAGTTTGGACAAATGGGACTACATTAAACTTCAGAGATGCTGTATGGCAAAGGCCCTAGCTAGTAAGTTAAACAGAAAACCCACATAGTGGGAGATCTTCACTAGCCATACAACAGACAAGGGCTTCATACATATATAGCGCAAAAAATTGAATCTCTCAACAAATCCTCAAAACAAAAATCAACCCATTGAAAAGTGGGCTAAAGACTTTTTTTGGCCAGTCGTGGGTCTTGAACTCAGGGCCTGAGCACTGTCTTTGGGTTTTCTCCAGGTTAGAGCTCTGCCATTTGAGCAACAGCACCACTTCTGGCTTCTTTCTATGAGTATGGTACCAAGGAATTAGACCTGGGTCTTTGTGCATGCTAGGCAAGCACTCTATCATTAGGCCAAGCTCCTGGCCTTGGGCTAGAGAGAGACTTCTCTGAAGAAGAAATAAAAATGGCCTATAGATACATGAAGAAAAGCTTGACATCTCTGGGCATAAAAGAAATGCACACCATTGAGAAGGGTGAGGGAAGGGAAATGGGACAAAAACATGAGAGGGTTATCAGTGTGAGAAGTAATGCACTTACTATGTGATGAATGTAACTGTAACCCCTCTACACATTATCACGATATTAAAAAAATTAAAAATATTTTTAAAGAAATTTAAAAAAATAAATGTAAACCAAAACAACGTTGAGGGGCCTGCTTGAATTCAGGGACGGAGCACTGTCCTTAGCTTTCTCAAGGCCAGCCAAAGCACCACTTCTGACTTTTTCTTTTTGTCTTTTTTTTTCTTTTTGGGTCATGGGGCTTGAACTCTGGGCCAGAGTGCTGTCCCTGAGCTCTTCAGCTCAAGGCTATCACCCTACCCCTGAAGCCACAGCCCTACTTCCCATTTTCTAGTGATTAACTGGAGATAAGAGTAAGAGTCTCTAGGACTTTAGTGCCAGGGCTGGCTTTAAACTGTGATCCTCAGATTTCAGCCTCCTGAGTAACTAGGAGTACAGGTGTGAGCCACCACATCCTGCTACCTTACGGCTTTTTCTATGTATGTGGTACTGAGGAATCGAATCTGATTCTTCGTGCATGCCAGGCAAGCACTCTTACCACTAGGCCAAACTCCCGGCCCCATGCTCTACCACTTTATGCCACAGTGCCACTTCCAGTTTTCTGGTGGTTAATTAGACATAAGGCCCTCAAGAACTTGTCTGCCCAGGCTGGCCTTATTTTTGGTTTTGGGGGTTTTCTTTGTCAGTCATAGGGCTTGATCTCTGGGCCTGGTTGTTATCCCAGCTCAAGGCTACCCCTTGAGCCATAGCACCACTTCCAGTTTTCTTTTGGTTAATTGGAGATAAGAGTCCCTAGGACTTTAGTGCCCGGGCTGGCTTTGAACTGTGATCCCCAGATCTCAGCCTCCTGAGTAGCTATAATTATAGACTTGAGACACTGTGGCCAGCTATTTTTGTTTTTTGTTTTGTAGGTTTTTTTTCCAGACCTGGGGTTTAAACTCAGGGCCTGAGCATTGTTCTTGGACTTTCTCAAGGCTACAGCTCTACCACTTGTGCCACAGTACCATTTCTGGCCTTTTCTATATATGTGGTACTGAGGAATCAAACCTGGGTCTTCATTCATGCATCCTAGGCAAGCACTCTACCACTAGGCCAAACTCCCAGCCCCCATACCTTTTTTTCTTATTTTTGTGGGTCATAGGGCTTGAACTCTGGGCAGTGGTGCTATCCCTGAGCAATTCAGTTCCTACCCCTTGACCCACAGCCCCACTTCCCCAAAGACTGGCTTTTAACCATTATCCTCTTATCTTAGCCTCTTGAGCAGCTAGGATTAGAGGTGTTAGCCACCAGCATCTGGCTTAATAAATAATTGTTTAAAGAAATAGTGCTGGGACAACTGGATATTTACATGAAGAAAAATAAATTAGACCTCCCTATTTCTCATTTTGTAAAAATTCAACTAGAAGTGAATCAAAACTCTTAATTTTAAGAACTAAAACTTTGAAACTCCTAAAGGAAAACACTTAAGATGGCTTTCAAGATACTAGCAGAGAAAACAATTTCCTAATAAGATTCAAACAGTTCAGGCCGGGAGTTTGGCTTAGTGGTAGAGTGCTTGCCTAAGCATGCACAAAGACCCAGGTTTGATTCCTTGGTACCAAAAAAACCAGAAATGGTGCTGAGGCTCAGGTGGTAGAGCTCTAGCCTTGAGAAAATCCAAGGACAGTGCTCAGGCCCTGAGCTCAAGCCCAGGACTGGCAAAAAAAAAAAGATTCAAACAGTTCAAGAAATGAAGGACAAATTGACAAATGAGATAATATTGTTTCTGCACAGCAGAATGAAGAGACAATCGACAGAATGAAAAAAATATCTGCAAAGCTAGTCTTCTGATAGAGGATTAATATTGAGAACATATAAGAAACTTGAAAAAATTCACAAAACACAAGTAATGTAAAAAAATGAGTCAAGGGCCAGGAGTTTGGCCTAGTGGTAGAGTGCTTGCCTAGAACGCACGAAGATCTGGGTTTGATCCCTTGGTATAACATACATGGAACAAAATCCAGAAATGAATAGGAAAAACCTCCCATGCTCCTGGATTGGAAGAATCAACATCGTGAAAATGGCAATCTTGCCAAGGGCTATCTACAAATTCAATGCAGTACCCAGCAACATCCCAATGTCATTCTTTAAAGAAATAGAAGAAGCAATCCAAAAATTCATATGGAATAATAAAAGACCCCATATAGCAAAAACAATTCTTAGCAGAAAGAACAGCGCAGGAGGAATTTCAATACCAAACTTTAGACTCTATTACAGAGCTATAGTAACCAAATAGCTTGGTACTGGCACAAGAACAGGCCTGAGGACCAATGGAATAGAATGAAGATCGAGAAATCAACCAGACCTATCTTTGTTCAGAGAGTCAAAAAAATAGAGGTGTGGGGGGGGAGGGAAATGGGTACCAAGACATGTGAAAGGGTATCAATGTACGTGAATTAATGCACCTTCTATCTGGCAAATATTATGTAACCCTTTTACTAATTACAATAAAAAATGCAAAAAAAATAGAATGGAAGAAAGACAGTCTCTTCTACAAGTGGTATTGTTAGAACTGGTTAAGCACCTTATCTTTTTTTAAAAAAACAACAATTAGCCCAAGCACCATGGTGCATGTCTGTAATCCTAGCTACTCAGGAAACCTGAGATCTGAGGACTGCGGTTCAAAGCCAGCCCAGGCACTAAAGAACGAGACCCTTATGTCCAATTAACCTCTAGAAAACAGGAAGGGGGGCTGTGGTCTCAAGGGTAGGGTGGTAGCCTTGAGCTGAAGAGCTCAGGGACAGCACCCAGGCCCAGAATTCGAGCCCCATGACCCACAAAAAAATAGCAATTGCTGATAAAGATATGGAGCAAAAAGAATTATTAGAAATTGCTGGTAGAGATGTATAGTACAGCCAGTAAAGGAAACAATATGGAGATTCCTTCAAAATCTAAGAACTGCCATATGATTCAGTTATACTACTCCTGATACATAGTCAAAGGAAATGGAGTCAGCATTTAAAAGAGATACCTGCATACCCATACTTTCTGAGTCAATATTTCCAGTAGCTAGATATAGAATCAGCCTAAGTGTCTGTCAACAGATAAATGGGCAGAGAAAATATGACATATATACCCAATGCAGTATTACTTATCCACAAAAATATTAAATCATGTCATTTTCAGGAAAATGTATAGAACTGAAAGACATTAAGCTAAGCAAAATGAACCACACACACACACACACACACACACACACACACACACACACACACAAATAGTGCAGACTTTTGCTCACAAGTGGAAACTATAAAAAAAACTGATTTGAAAAGAGAAAGATAAACTGTTAGGTAAGGGGTGAAAGGAGGGCAAGGGAGGACAAAAAGGAGGGCTCAAGGATAATGCCCAGCCCAGAATTCAAGTCCTAAAATGGATGAAAAATTAACACAAACCTTTTGATGAACATAAGAATATAGAACATACATATATATGTATATATACACACATAAGCATATGGTGAACTTAAATTCATACAAAATAGAAAAAAAGTAGGAAATCCTTACCACATTTAAGATATCAGAAGTTTCTTCAATGCTTTCTGATTCCATTGCTGGAGGAGAATTTTCTGTATCAATTTCTTTGGTCATCAGATCTTGAAAATACTCTGAATAATTAAGAGGTAAAAAGAAAATCCAGATTTCAAATGAAAAGGGAAATACAACTGAACAGAATACAGAAGTTATTCTATAATACAAAGCATGGGTATTATTTTACTAAAAGTCTTTAATGTCATGTTTAGAGTCAATCACAATGATAACATGTTTTAAAATATTTTCTGTTTGACAAATTTGCTTCTAATTAGATAACAATTGCCTCATTCATATGGACAGGAAGATGTTAATCCTTTGGAATAAATACTACCCAGGTTCAAGTACTAGGAGGGTGGGTAGAGAAAGTCCCAATGACTCACATCTTAATTGTATTCTTACATCTGGGCAGTTCCCATTGTAGATTATACCAGGTTGGTCCATAGATTTATGGTTAAAGAAAATTTTACTGAGACATAGAGCCAGAGATAGTTACATGGAAAATTTTATACTTATTTTCATAAATATCAGAGATCCTCTGAAGATAGGTGAGGATGTGGGAACTAACCTACAGCTGGGGAAGATTAATGTGGAAAGTATTACAACGGAAAGATGGGAGAGCACACAGAATGTAAAGTTGGAAAATACAGAGTGGTTTATTTAGCATGGCCTTGCCTCAAACTTGACTAAGAAAACAGATGTCACCAGACTAGATCTGCTAGATGGTCTTACCAACAAATGCACACAATTACCTATAACTTTACCCATGTTTTCATTTTCCCACTAAAAGGGATGGTATCTTTCCTCTTACCAAAGACTGCTGCGTATATCAGCCTCTGCCATTTTCAAAGAGCTTTGTATCTTGTCTCTAGTATATCCAGTTCTTCTAGAAACTACTGGCTTATCTCCACAGACACACAAATGTGTTCCAGTATTTCCCATTCATACCACATATCATTCTTAGCTGCCAACTCAGTTATCTAAACTACTTCATAACCAAATAGGCAAAATAACTTCTATGGAGCCTATCGTGCCTTCATTTGCACTTTTGTCATTTATAAATCCACTCTAATGTTATGATTTCTGTTCTTATTTTTCCCTCAAATTGCACTTTTTTTTTGCCAGTCCTGGGCTTGAGCTCAGGGCCTGAGCACTGTCCTTGGACTTTCTCAAGGCTAGAGCTCTACCACTTGAGCCTCAGCACCACTTCCGGCTTTTTTTCTATGTATGTGGTACCGAGGAATCGAACCCAGGTCTTCATGCATGCTAGGCAAGCACTTTAACCACTAGGCCAAACTCCCGGCCCCTCAAATTGCACTTTTGAGGTTACTGTTCATCTCCATGATAGCAAATGCACTGGATGTTCTCTGAGCTTCTTTCCTATCTTTGAGCAGTATTTGCATTCATGATATTGTTCTCTAGGTTCCCTTCTACATTTTTGCCAACTTTAAGACAGGTAGAATTTTTTTAATTGGCTCTTCCTCCTTCAACTTCTAAATGGAGACAGCCTTGGTCCCATACTTTTCTTCTTCTAATCTATAATAGAGTATTCACTTTTATAAACTTTAAGTACATTCTCTATATTCATAATCTTCAAATCTGCACCTCTTGTCTAGAGTCATATAGGCTGACTTCAAACCACAATCCTCAGATTTCAGCCTCCTGAGTAGCTAGGATTACAGGTGTGAGCCACATTACAAGTATGAGTAACTGCTGCCCAATTATATGTAGCTATATATTTGTTACCATTTATATTTTAATATAAATACACTCACAAGATCTAACTGGATCACTTTAATAAACTGGACAGATTATCTTAAAAAACATGAAAAACAATAGGAATGAAAGTGATACTTCTCTTGGAAGCAAATAGCAAGTATTACCTGACTCTAGTAGCTTTCCAGGCTCAAACGTGGTTTTCTCAGGGAAGTTACACCGAGGCAAACGGAAAGGGACTGAACTGGGTGAAAAATAAGCAGTTCCTTTGCCAGTCCCCTCTACTGGAGGCAGTGATTGCCCTTGAGAAGAATGTGATGGTGTCTCCTTTAAAATAAGCAGGTTAAATAAACTTACTATGATGTTGTATAAAACACCAGCATAAACTTTTCTGCATTAAAAAAATAAGTATTATTTGAACCATAATTTTAAATGACAGCATTCCTAAACTTGAGAATGAATGTTCCTTCTCTCAAACTCAGTTCTTATTTCTGTGATCAGCTGTCACTTTGTTTACAATAACAACACTACATTGTACATTTAAAAGGCTGTTATGCTAAGTGTTCATACCACAATAATAGCAAAAAGCTTGTAATAACTGAAAGTACAAGTCAATCCGCATACAAATGAAAAAAAAATGCAGCATTCGCTCTGAGGTAATAAGCAAGGTCTATAAGGGCTAATATTCTAACTTGAATCTTCAATGAATTAACTGTAAACTCACTTTTAAAATTTAGAAATATTCAACTCTGATCATTTTATTTGCAATTTTACCTGAGAAGTCATTTCTTTGATTTCAAAAGAAAATAATTTTTCTTCAGTTTTTTTTGCAATGCTAGGCAATACCAAGATGTAAAGTAGACCACAACTGTACCTGGTCCCTCCGACGCAGTCGTGCTGATACAGTTCTATGGAGTGTATTCCCTGAGGTCATACAGGTGGTGGGCAGAGAAGAAGCTGACTGGAAAAGAGGCTCATTTACTTCATTAAATTCCATTTCTTCTACTACACCAAGTCGAGGGATGGCAAAAACTAGCATGTGACAACCACCACAAGCAATCTGCAAGTAAATCCATGGAAAAATTGACTGACAATGGTATCAAACACACACGTGCATGCGAGCATGCACACGCTGTGTGTGTGTATGTGTTAGGGTTTGAATTCTGAGCCTGGCAGGTGTCCCTTTTTTCTTTTTAGTTTTTTTCACTCAAGACTAGAGCTCTACTACTTAAATAATTCTATGTCTTGCTTCTTGCTAGTTAATTGGAGATGAGAATCTCACAGACTTTGATGCCTTGGCTGACTATGAACCATGCTTCTCAGCTTTCAGCCTATAGTATAAAGATTTCAGGCATGAGCCACAAGCTTCCAGCATAGACTAGGTTATAGTCTTAGAGCAATAAATAAAAACTTGAAATATTTTAATAAAAGTTCTACTAGAAAAATTTATATGAGGAGCAGGGAATGTGAGTAAGTAGTAAAATGCTTGCCTAGCATGCAAGAAGTCCTGGTTTTAACTTCTCAGTACCACATAAACAGAAAAAGCCGGAAATGGTGCTGTAGCTCAATTGGAAGAGAGCTAGACTTGAGCAAAAGAAGCTCAGAGACAATGCTAAGTCCCTGAGTTCAAGCACTAGGGCTGGCAAAAAAAAATAACTTCCAAGCCTAACCCTTTTACTTCTCATGAATATTTTCTAAGTTAAATGCTTGCAGGTAACCATGGATTAAGATGGAACAATAAGACTAATATTCAAACAACTTTTTTGCCAGTCCTGGCTTTAACTCAGGGCCTGGACACTGTCCTTGAGCTTTCTCAAGGCTAGCACTCTACCACTTGATCCACAGAACCACTTCCAGCTTTTTCTATGTATGTGGTACCTAGGAATCAAACCCACGTCTTCATGCATGATAGGCAAGCAATCTACCACTAGCCCAAACACCCAGCCCATGAACCAATATTCAAAGAATTTGTTTTTTCAGTCATGGGCCTTGAACTCTGGGCCTGGGCCCAGTCCCTGAACTCTTCAGCTCAAGGCTACCACACTCCCCTTGAGCCACAGCAACACTTCCAGTTTTCTGGTGGTTCATTTGATTCTCACAGATTTTAGTGCCCAGGCAGGCTTTGAACCGCAATCCTCAGATCTCACTCTTCTGAGAAGCTAGGATTATAGGCGTGAGCCACTGTGCCCAAGTCTGTTCATTTTCTCTAAAATACTAAAATAAGCCAGGTGTGGTGGCTCACACCTGTAATCCTAACTACTCAGGAGGCTGAGATCTGAGGAACAAGGTTCAAAGCAAGCCCAGGCACAAAAGGACCTGAGACTCTTATCTCCAATTTACTTCTAGAAAACGGGAAGTGGGACTTGGTTCATGGGAAGGCAGTAGCCTTGAGCTGAAGAGTTCAGAGACAACACCCAGGCCCAAGGGTAGGGTGGTAGCCTTGAGCTAAAGAGCTCAGGGACAGTGCCCAGGCCTAGTTCAAGCCATACAACCCACAAAAAAATACTAAAATACTCTAACCTAAGAGTATGAAAATATAAAGAAACATGTAATACCCTTACCTGTTGAACTACGAATCTCAAAAAATTAGAACATAAGGTGGGAAAAAATTGGTTGGTAAAATTCTCCAATCCAAGTCCTAATTTTCCATGGCGGCCATCTCCAAAAGTATACATAAGACCTATGTCTAAAATGCAAACAAAAAAAGAAGAAAATTACAAAAGTGATACTTGTATGGCTCTATTTGTGAACAGTCAAATATACTAATTTATACTGCAATTATAATCTTCCCACCAAATTCTGCATTAAATTTAATCTGGTCCATTGATCTTCCCACACTGTCTATGGTCTGTGTTTCTAAGGCTTTTTTTTTTTTTGCCAGTGCTGGGCTTAAGCTCAGAGCCTGAGCACTGTCCTTGGATTTTTCTCAAGGCTAGAACTCTACCACTTGAGCCTCGGCACCACTTCTGGCTTTTTCTAAGTATGTGGTACCAAGGAATCAAACCCAGGTCTTCGTGCATGCTAGGAAAGCACTCTACCAAGAGGGCAAACTCCCGGCCCTGGTTTGTGTTTCTATACATGTAACATCGTGCAATGAAAACTCAGCATAGCTCACTAAACCTTGGTGGTTTGTGAAGGTAAGTTCTTATAATAGAAGATATTGTGTAGAACAGCAGTACAATACTGAATCTTATATATACTATCGATCTAAGATATATATCATCTGAAACAGAAAGATGTATATAGATAAATGATGTATCTCTACAGATAGATGATATATAAATAAACATCATCTATCTGAGATATACTTTTCTCAAGGAAAATGAGATTATTGTATTCTGACTTCCATTTCAATACTATCTGTTTTATCCTCAGATCACTGATAAGTCCAAGTTTCTTAACACTGGCACTACTGACATTTGGATTGTGTGGGTCTGTCCTGTACATTATGGGATATTTAGCATCATCCTTGGCTTCTACTCTCTTATATGCCAGTAGAACAACACTTCTCTGCAGCTTTGACAAACAAAAATGTCTACAAGTACCATGTGTCTTCTGGAAGAATAAATCTGGCTAAGGTAGAGAACCACTGATTTAGTTAAATATAAATGTGTCTTTGAGTCACTCAGTTCTTGAACTCATTCTACAACTTTCTGCCTAAGGAAATGTTATGAGCTAACCAAACATACTGACTTGTCTCCATACCAATATCTTGATGCCTTTTACACTTGGGCTCATGATGAATAATGTTGCTACTTCTCTCTAAAAAACAATTTTGTGTGCTGCCACTTCTAAACCTATTCTAAACTTTTCCTTATTAGTCCATACTCCTCTTTCATCCCTACATCTTAAGTGTGTTAAGTGGCTTGAAGCAGAAATCAGGGGTACACAGAAGAGTCTGCCGATTAAGAAGGCTTTTGATTAATGGTTAAAGAAAGTTTTAATGTAAGAATAGAATGTGGAATCTTCTATCTGGCAAATATCATGTAACCCTTTTATTAATTACAATAAAAAATATAAAAAAAGAATGTGGAATCTTTTAGGTAGGCCCTCCAGGCACGAATCAAGAGAAAACATAAATCAGAAAAGAAGTGAAAAAGCAACCAATGAGCCCAGAGCACAAAGGAAGGAGTAGTATCAATCTTAAGAAAAGTGACATGGGGCCAGGAGTTTGGCCTAGTGGTAGAGTGCTTCCCTAACATTCATGAAGACCCGGGGTCGATTCCTTGGTACCACATACATAGAAAAAAAAAGCCATAAATGGTGCTGTGGCACAAGTGGCAGAGCTCTAGCCTAGAGAAAGCCCAAGGACAGTGCCCAGGCGCTGAGTTCAAGGCCCAGGACTGGCAAAAAAAATAAGAAAAGAAAAGTGATTTAATCATACTATAAAGGGTTCAATTGGTTCAGATTACAAATTTTTTAAATCTCCTTAAAGGGCATTGAAAGCACTAAGACTTTTATGCTATGAAATAAATGACTCCTATTTTGGGACTTCTGATTTAGAAAACAAAAACGACTGCACATTAACAAAATCCTAGGGTTGAATAGGATGATTGGAAGATAAAAAGTAACTAACTAGTTAAAAAAATTATAAAAACATCCAGGACACCGTGCTGTGTGTCTTTGAGTTCCTGTCCTGTTTCCCATCTCCTGGCTTTTCTCTGGTCACCATGGCATACCAGTTCAGAGGGCTGAATTGGTTTGTTGGTATTGTTGTTTTCTCTCCTCTATGGCCTTCGTAGCACAATTTCCTAACAGTGTTAAGTGTATTTGCTGGTTGCTGGTCTTTGATGCAGGAGTATGCAATGAAGTTTCTGGCCTTTTAATAAAGACTGAAAGATTCAACCCCTCAAAAAAAAAACTACAAAAAACGAAAAAACAAAACAATAAAACCCAGCCACACCTGGGTGGCTTACACCTATAGTCCTTGCTAATGAAGAGGCTGAGATCTGAGGATCATGGTTTGAAGCCAGCCTACACAGAAAAGTTCATGAGACCCTTATCTTCAATTAAAAACCAGAAAGTCAGAAGTGGAGCTGTGGATCAAGTCAGAGATTGCTAGCCTTGAGAAAAGAGTTCAGGTACAGAACCCATACTCAGAGTTAAAGTCCTAGGACCAGAGTGGTGAGGTAACAGATTCCACTTAAAGAAACTGATAACTAGTATTTACAATTTTAGATTCTTATAATTTTTACTATTAGATATTTCTTTTTAAGCATACTCCTTATTACCCATATCCCTTGCTCCTTCTTTGTTTGATCCTGATTTATTTTGTCAATCCTGGGACCTGAACTCAGGGCCTGGGCACTGTCCTTGAGCTTCTTTTGTTCAAGGCTAGCACTCAACAACTTGAGCTAGTACCATTTCTGGCTTTTCCTGTTTATGTGGTACTGAGGACTCGAAGCCAGGTCTTCAGGCACGCAAGGCAAACACTCTACTATTAGGCCATGCTCCTGGCATCCCCCAAAAAATGTTCTATTAAGTTTCACCTTTCAAATTTGATTTTTCTTTTATTTGATAAACAAACTCTGCTAGAATCTGCCTGATTTGACTTCTATCCATGAGACACGCTGGGCACCTATAATCCTAGCTACTCAGGAAGCTGAGATCTGAGGATCACAGTTCTAAGCCAGCCCAGACTTGGAAAAAGAAGCTGGAAGTGGTGCTGTGGCTCCAGTGGAAGAATGCTACCCTTGAGCACAAAGAGGCTCAGGGATTGTGCCTAGGCTCTGAATTCAAGCCCCAGGACTGGCAAAAAAAAAGAGCCACTCACTTGGTGGTAGTAGCTCTCATATGTAATCCTTGAATATTGAGGTTCGAAGGAATGTCTCAGACAGGAACGTCCTTGAGGCTCTTTTTCTTTGCCAGTCCTGGGGCTTGAACTCAGTGCCTGAGCACTGTTCTCGAGCTTTCTCAGGGCTAAAGTTCTGCCACTTGAGCCACAGCACCACGTCCAGCTTTTTCTATGTATGTGGTACTGAGGAATTGAACCCGGGTCTTCACACATGCTAGGCAAGCACTCTAACACTAGGCACTAGGCCAAACTACGGGCCCCTCCCCGTGACTCTTATCTTTAATTAACCACCAAAAGCTAGAAGTGGAGCTGTGGCTCAAATGGTAGGGCATTAGCCTTGTGGAAAAAATGCTGGGAGAGAAGGGGTAATCAATGTTCAAGAAGTAACATACCTACTACCTGACGAATGTAACTGTAACCCCTCTATATATTACCCCCAAAATAAAATACAATAAAAATAATTTTAAAAAATGCTTAGAGAAAGAGTTCAGGCCCCGAGTTCAAGTCCCAGGACTATCAGGAAAAAAATAAGCCAGCTATACTAATAAGCTGGCAGGAATTTACAGGAAACTTATTACACACCTCTCAATGGTCCTAGAGGAAAAAGAAGATCTTTAACACTTGCCCCTTAGACAAGATAGAAGAGCAAAAAGTTATTTTTTTGTCCTTTAAGTCTTCATCAGAAGATTTAATTAAAACTTAACTGAAGCTGGGCACAGTGGCTCACACCTATAATCCTAGCTACTAAGGAGGCTGAGATCTGAGGATCGCAGTTCAAAGCCAGCCTGGCACTAAAGTCAGTGGGACTCTTATCTCCAATTAACCAATATCAAACCGGAAGTGGGGCTGTGGCTCAAGGGGTAGGGTGGTAGCCTTGGGCTGACGAGCTCAGGGACAGTGCCCAGGCCAGAATTCAAGTCACACAACCAACAGAATACAAAACAAAACAAAACAAACAAACAAAAACCTGAAGCTGGGTGCTAGTGGCTCATGCCTGTGATTCTAAGTACTCAGAAGGCTGAATTTTGAGGATCTGTGGTTCAAAGCCATCCTGGGCAGGAAAGTTCATGGGACTCATCTCCAATTAACTACCAGAAAACTGGAAGTGGAGCTGTGGCTCCTAGTGGTAGAAAAGTTAGTCTTGACCACAAAAGTTCAGAGACAGTGCACAGGCCCTTGGTAGGAAGTTAGTCTTGACCATGAAAGTTCACGGACCGGCACATGTGCCAGGCCCTAAGTTCATGCCCCACAACTGACAAAAACTATTAAAAAAACCTGAACTTAAAATGTAATTATATGTCAGATGATCCATAAAAAATGGCTTATATTTACTATGAATGGCAATTTAGAGTAGACTAAAAATGAAAATCAAGACAGAGAAACAGATTAGGATCTTGCAGTAAGGATAAATTTTATACATATCAATATGTTCTGTTAGATAAGAAAGAAATACTTATTTATATTCTGCATAGTACTATTACATGTTATGTTAACACTAACAACTGATAATGGCTAAGTTATCCTTTCTAAAGGGTTGTATGGAGAAGAGATTCTTGGTAATACACTAAATTTGCTTAACCCTAATTTAATTAGTTAGCATTAGATGAGGTCTACGTTAGAAGGAGTTTTTTTGAAAACAGGAGAATAAAATAGAAATAGAAGCACTTGGATTATTTTTAATATGTTAGATGTTTCTGGCTTTTTGACACTTTATACCTCATTTTTAGACAGAAAAAAATGAAACTACAAACGCTTTTGTTATAAAAGAATTTACACCCTAGAGTATAGCCATTACTTACTACTAAATAACTGAATATATAAAGGAAGAATATTCTTCATCCTATTTTATTAATAACACTGAGTTTGAGAGTTAAGGCCAAAGAAATATTTCTCCTAATAAAAGAGAAAGCAAGAGACCTGAATAATTTATCATTTCTCTGTGTATTTTTTAATTTTTTTACTTGTAGATATATAGGCACATTCTAGTTACTGTAAATGAGGGAAACCATGCAACCTATGTTTCTTTAAGTCTGGCAATACCTGCATCTGACCATGTAAAATAATATTTATCAATACTGAACTTCAGCCAGGCACTGGTAGCTCACTCATGCCTGTAATCCTAGGTACTCTGGAAGCTGAGATATGAGGATTGCAGTTCAAAGCCAGACAGGGCATGAAAATCAGTGAGATTCTTATATCCAATTAAACGGCCAAAAACTGGAAGTGGCACTGTGGTTCACGTGGTAGAGAGCTATCCTTACGCAAAGGAAGTTTAGGGACAATGCTGAGGCCCAGAGTTCAAGCCCTATGACCACTTTCCTCCCCACCCCCCATAAAAAGAACTTCAGAAAATGGAAACAACAATTTTTTTTCTTCTTTGTTTTTGTTTTCATTTCCTTTTGTCCTGATTTTTTCTTTATCTATCTTTAGGAGGACAAGGGGGGGGGCAAATAAATGGTGGGACAACATGTAAATAAATGCAGCAGTGGCACTCACTAAACACCAGGTTGAAAATGAACTATACAACTTGTGGGTGGGGACAGGAGGGAAAAAATGGAAGAGAGTAAGGGAAGGGATGACATTGTTAAAAAATATATGTATTTTTTTTCTGTCAGTCAAGGGGCTTGGACTCGGCCTGGGCAGTATCCCTGAACTTTTCAGCTCAAGGCTACCACCCTACCCCTGGGACCACAGTTCTACATTCCATTTTCTAGTGATTAATTGGAGATAAGAGACTCACTTTCTTTAGGGAATGGCTTTGAACTATATCCTCAGATCTCAGCCTCCTTAGTAGCTAGGATTATAGACATGGGCCACCACACCCAACTAATAAATGTACTCTTTATCTGAATTATATAAATGTGATCTCTCTGTATATCACTTGTACAGGAACAATAAGTAAACTTTCTTTTTTTTTTAAGAGAAGCCAGAGGGCCAGGAGCATGGCCTAGTGGTAGCGTGCTTGCCTAGCATTCATGAAGCCCTGGGTTTGATTTCTCAGTACCACATACACAGAAAAAGCTGGAACTGGTGCTGTGGCTCAAGTGGTAGAAGGAAAGCCTTGAGAAAGCGCAAGGACAGAACTTAGGCCCTGAGTTCAAGCCCCAGGATGGCAAAAAAAAAAATTCAATTTTTTCTTAATCACTATTCCTTTGAGAATAAACTTGTTCCATGTATTCTTTTTTTGTGATAACATAAACCTAGATCTGTAATTTAAAACAGACCATTTAATACATACCTGTCATCACAGCCGTGTGATTTTCTCCACAGGAAACAGAAGTTACTTTCTGATCCTTAATATGATCAACGACTTTGGGTTCTGAAGTTTCAAAAAGAGCAGTGCCAAGGCCTAGCTGACCAAATTGTCCCAGTCCAAAGGTATATACAGTTTTCTCTAAAAGGAAAGGGCCAAAAACAAGTAAAAGTTCCAACAGAGGCAGTCACTTGGATATCTTATAAAGAATTGTGATATATAACTTTTATAATGAAGGTTAACTGCCTCCAAAAGAAATACCCACATATAAGAACAGTAATACTAGCCAGGCACCATGGCTCACACCTGTAATCCTAGCTACTCGGGAGGCTGAGATCTGAGGATCAAGGTTCAAAGCCAGCTGGAGCACAAAAGGATCTGAGACTCTTACCTCCAACTGACCTCTAGAAAATGGGAAGTGGGGCTTGGCTCAAGGGTAGGGTGGAGCTGAAGAGTTCAGGGACAGCGCACAGGCCCAGCAATAGGTTGGTAGCCTTGAGCTGAAGAGCTCAGGCCAAGTCCAAGCCCCACAACCACACATACACGAAAGGATTAATACTCATGTGTAAACTTTTCAATGCTGAAGAGAAAACTGAAGGGACACACAGTTGTAAAAACAAATTATGAGTCTAATGTTATCTGTTTTTTTGGCCAGTCCTAGGCCTGGCTGATATCCATGCCCTTCTCTGTGCTCAGGGCGAGGAATCTATTCCTTGAACAGTGCCACTTCCAGCTTTTTCTAAGCAGATTTATCAAAGATAAGAGTCCCATGGACTTTTCTTCCAAGGATGGCTTGGAAATTGTGATCCTCAGATATCAGCCTCTGGTGGAGCTAGAATTATAGGTGTGACCCACCAGTGCCTGGCTAATTTTATCTTTTATACACAGCCATAAAAGGACATAAAATATTTCAAATGTTTTCACTGTAAACTAATGCCTTTCACTATTATTAATGTGAACAGTGGTTTTTTTTTTTTTGGTCGGTTGTGGGGCTTGAACTCTGGGCCTGGATGCTGTCTCTGAGTTCAAGGCCAGTGCTCCAGTACTTGAGCCACAGCGCCACTTCCAGTTTTCTGGAGATTAACTGGACATAATGTCTTAAGGGCTTTTAGTGCCTAGACTAGCATTGAACTGGGATCCTCAGATCTATCTCCTGTGTAGCTAGGATTACAGGCATGAGCAGTGTTTTCTATAGAAATAAAGAGACCCAGGTTCAATTCCTCGGTAATACATACACAGACAAAGCCAGAAATGGTGCTGTGGGTACTATTTACCATAGCAAAGATATGGAACCATCCCAGATGGCCCCTCAGTTGATGAGTGGATCAACAAGATGTGGTATTTATACACAATTCTATGTTGCTGTCAGAAAGAATGACATCGCCCCATTTGTAAGGAAATGGAAAGACTTAGAAAAAATCATATTAAGTGAAGTATGCCAGACTCAAAGGAACATAGGCTCAATGGTTTCCCTCATTTGTCATAAACAGTGGAAACCTTAGGCTCTCCTAGCAGAGATTTACAATAGAACAAAACCTAGATACATAAGGCCATATAGAATGATGCTAAACGAAAGGACCTCCAGGATATAGAAACAAAAGCCATATAATGAGTATTTGTTGTCCTTAATGTACTATGTTATCTCTCATCTCTTTTACTGTCCCTTGGTTATCTCATATTGTTATAGTATTTCACCTGGTTATCTGATATATTGTAGATATGCGTATTTGGTTATTTCAAGTTGGATAGGGAAGGGAGGAAAACAAGATGAGGGGTGGGGTTGGGGGGGTGGGAAATGGGGACCAAGACATGACAAAGGGTATCAATGTATGTGAAGTAATTCACCTTCTATCTGGTGAATATAATGTAACCCTTCTATTAATTACAATAAAAATATATGAAAAAAAAGAAATGGTGCTGTGGTTCAAGTGGCAGAGTGCTAGCCTTGAGGAAAAAGCCCAAGGACAGTACTCAGGCCCTGAGTTCAAGCCCCAGGACTGGCATAAAAAAGAAGAAATAATCTATTCGGTAAGATATAATTTCGGGGCTAGGGGTAAAATTCAGTGATAGAGCACCTGCTTTGGATTCAGTACTCTGTACCACATGTAAAAAAATTACATGTTATATTAATTATAAAACTCAGAAGCCCTCCAGACGCCAGGGGCTCACACCTATAATCCTAGCTACTCTGGAAGCTGGGATTTGAGGACTGTGGTTCCAAGCCAGGCAGGGCACGAAAGTCCCTGAGAGCCTTATTTCCAATTATCCACTAAAAAATTAGAAATGGCACTGTGGTAGAACATTAAGTCTTGAGCTAAAGAGCTCAGGGACAGCTCCCAGGCCCAAAGTTTAAGTCCCACCACCAACCAAAAATAAGTCAGAAACCCAAAGTGATGTTAAGATCACATAACATTAAGATTATAACATTTTATTATGTGTAAGTTAAAACTTTACTTTTTGATTATTTTATTGTCAGGGTGATATATAGAGGGGTTAAATTTACATTCGTAAGGTAATGAGTACATGACTTCTTGAATATTGTTATCCCTTCCCACTTTCCCTCCCCTTACTCCCTCCCAAGTTGTAAAGTTCATTTCCAACATATTGCATTGTTAATAATGCTATTACATAGGTTCACCCTTTGTCCTTTGTCTCATTATCTTGTTTTTCCACTTCCCTTCCCTAATTCAAATAAACATATACAATACACCAGGTACCAAAGTCAGATACAGTAACAATAGGGGATAAACCATAAAACTTTACTGTTTTTAATGAGTTACTGTAACAAATATAAAATTACAAAGAAATTCTCATGCTATATAGTATAAATATTTCAAAAAATTAACAGTAGGGCGGTAGCCTTGCGCTGAAGAGCTCAGGGGCAGTACACAGGCCAAGTTCAAGCCCCATAATCCACAAAAAAAGAAAAGAAAGAAAGAAAAAAAATAACAACACTAGAAAATACCATGAAGAAATAGCTTCTATAAAAATTAGTTAAAATAAGATAAATATGGAATACAAATATACGAAGAAAGGGATCTTTGAAACTGAGCCAGGCATTATTTTCTGTTATTTAAATGTATTAAGGTCATGAAAATGTTAATTGTGCAAGTACAAATAAAATTAAAGGGGCCAGGAGCATGGCCTAGTGGTAAACTGCTTGCCTAGCATGCAGGAAGCCCTGGATTTGATTCCTCAGTACCACATACATAAAAAATCTGGAAGTGAGCCAGGCACAATGGCTTATGCCTGTAATCCTAGCTACTCAGGAGGCTGAAATCTGAGGATCAAAGTTCAAAGCCAGCCTGGGCACAAAAGGACCTGAGACTCTTATCTCCAATTAACCTCTAGAAAATGGGAAGTGGGGCTTCTCTCCAGGGTAGGGAAGTAGCCTTGAGCTAAAGAGTTCATGGACAATGACCAGGCCCAGGAGTAGGGTGGTAGCCCTGAGCTGAAGAGCTCTGGGACAGTGCCTAGGCCAAGATCAAGCCCCATGACCCACAAAAAAAAGCTGGAAGTGGTTCTATGGCTCAAGTTGTATAGCACAAGTCTTGAGAAAGTCCAAGGATAGTCCCCAGGCCTTGAGTTAAAGCCCCAAGACTGGCAAAAAATAAGATCTTCTTTTCCTACTTAAGAAATTCTTGCACAGAATAGATATATGTATATATAGGATGTATATAACTATAGGAATAAAAGGTGATATGGGAAACTGGTGGCTCATGCCTGTAATCCTAGCTACTTGGGAAGCTGAGATCTGAGGATTGCGGTTCAAAGCCAGCCCAGACACTAAAGTCAGTGAGATTCTTATCTTCAATTAACCATTAAAAAACAGGAAATGGCAGGCCAGAAGTTTAGCCTAGTGGTAGAGTGCTAGCCTAGCATGCACAAACACTCAAGTTCGATTCCTCGGTACCACATGCATAGAAAAAACCCGGAAGTGGTGCTGAGGCTCAAGTGGTAGAGCTCTAGCTTTGAGAAAGTCCAAGGACAATGCTCAGACCCTGAGTTCAAGCCCAGGACTAGCAAAAAAATACAAAACAAAACAGGAAGTGGCATTGTGGTTCAAGGGGTAGGGCAAGAGCCTCAAGCTGAAGAGCTCAGGGACAATGCGCAGGCCCAGGAATAAGGCGGTAGCCTTGAGCTGAGGAGCTCAGGGACAACACCCATGCCCAGAGTTCAGGCCCCATGACCCACTAAAAAAAAGATTTTTTAAATGTCATTAGTGATCACAGAAAGCAGACTATAACAGTATGCTATATAACAGTATGTTCCATGCATACCTGTGAGAACAATAGTGTGCCCTCCACCACAGGCTACTTGCAACACCCTTTCAACAATTCCAGTCACCCGCTGAGGTAATCTGTGGTTGGTCAGCAGCTTACTGGGAAGACCTAATTTTCCATGCTCAGGCTCTCCAAATGTGTAAAGTTCACCATCTACTATTGAAGGCAGAGTAAAGTGATGAATGTTGACATAAACATGAACAAAGCATGGACTTTTAGTACACATTTTCATGCTCAAAAATGTAAGACAATCACAAAAACTAAAGAGTGCAATGTAGTCAAGTCATTATAGTTTAAGATAAACAATTCTATTTGCATGCCTAATAATTTAGTCGGAGTTTACTGGTAAAATCAACTTGCTCCATCATTGGGTAATTATCATCAGGGATACAGTAGTAAACAATATCAACAAAACCAGGTTTGCTTGATCTTAGCATCATCCTACTAGCAACTGACTAATATTTCTGGAATGTACTGGAACCAGTCATTTAGCACTTTCCTAACCCTGAAATATGATCCACAGCATAAAGAGTAAATATATAAAATGAGGATGAATCATCCCCAAGATGCTTTTATTGTTATAAAAACTATGAATCCAATGGAAAGCCATGATTGTATTTCTACTATTACTAGTATAGATAAAGACAATAATAAGGTCCAAGACATAAAAGATTGTTAGTGGGTTTAATAAAGAGAAAAATTAAGGATACTGAGAAAAGTCCTACCAAAAAAACTCCCATACTGCACTCTTCTTGTCCATCTAATTTTCATTCTGGCTCTCAACAAGGAATATCTATGGCTCACTTACATGAAACAGGCCAGGTCCCAGTGGCTCACACCTACAATCCTAGCCACCCAGGAGGTTGAGATCTGAGGATCACAGTTCAAAGCCAGCCCAGGCACAAAAGTTAAGCAAATTAATCACTAGAAAACCAGAAGTGGAGCAGTGGTTCAAAGTGGTAGAGTAGCATTGAGGTGAAGAGCTCACAGGCAGTGTGCAGGCCCAGAATTCAAACCCCAACAAAACAAAACAAAAGGGCCGGGAGTTTGGCCTAGTGGTTAAAGTGCTTGCCTAGCATGCATGAAGACCCGGGTTCGATTCCTCGGTACCACATACATAGAAAAAAGCCAGAAGTGGTGCTGAGGCTCAAGTGGTAGAGTTCTAGCCTTGAGAAAGTCCAAGGACAGTGTTCAGGCCCTGAGCTCAAGCCCAGGACTGGCAAAAAAAAAAAAAAAAAACAAATAGGAGCCGGGAGTTTGGCCTAGTGGTAGAGTGCTTGCCTAGCATGCACGATGACCCAGGTTTGATTCCTCGGTACCACATGCATAGAAAAAAGCCAGAAGTGGTGCTGAGGCTCAGGTGGTAGAGTTCTAGCCTTGAGAAAGTCCAAGGACAGTGCTCAGGCCCTGAGCTCAAGCCCAGGACTGGCAAAAAAAAAAACCCAAACAAACAAAAAAAAAGAAATTTTCATGTCAGAGAGTTTCAAGTTATAAAACACTCATTGTAGAAATGGAGAAATAGTGGCCTGGAGTTTGGCCTAGTGGCAGAGTGCTTGCCTAGCATGCACAGACCTGGGTTTGATTCCTTGGTACCACATACATAGAAAAAAGCCAGAAGTGGTGCTGAGGCTCAAGTGGTAGAGCTCTAGTCTTGAGAACATCCAAGAACAGTGCTCAGGCCCTGAGCTCAAGCCCAGGACTGGCAAAAAAAAAAACAGGAAAAAAAGAGAAATACTGTGACCTAAAACATATCCAAATCATTTCATTGAATGGACAAAGCATGTTTTTTCTTTGCCAGTATTAGGTTTGACCTCAGGGAGTGGGCACTGTCCCTGAGCTTCTTTTGATCAAGGCTTCTTTATACTCTACCACCTGAGCTACAGTGCCGCTTCTAGCATTTTCCGTTTATGTGGTACTGAGGAAAACACCCCAGGGCTTCATGCATGATAGGCAAGCACTCTATCACTAAACCACATTCTCAGCCCCACATTATTTATTTATTTCAGTGTATGATTTATTTTTATTGTATTTTAGTGTCCGGGTAGTGTATACAGGGGTTGTAGTTACATTCGTCAGATAGTGGGTACATTAAGTCTTGAACATTGATACCCCTTCCTATGTTTTTCTCCCACTTTCCCTCTTCCACCCCCACATCATTTCTTATCTTACTCATTTAGTGATAACTTAGAAAAGAGATGATATGATTTACTGTCTTACTTGTTATAAAGGCTGAATGGTAATATCCACAGGAGATCCATTTAATTGGTTTCCCAATGGTCACTTGGTGAGGAACACACACATTACTTATATTTTTTAAGCCAAGTTGCCCTTCCGAATTGTCACCCCACATGAAAAGTTTTCCATCCTCTACAAAAAAATAGGGGGAGAAAAAGTTTTAAAAGGTAGTGGGGCTTTTAATGTAGTTATAGTTCCAACAGATCATTTTTTTCTCTTCTAACTTCAACTTCTTTTATATGATTCCTTTTTTTTTGCCAGACCTGGGGCTTGAACTCAAGATGTAGGCACTGTCCCTTCTTGCTCAAGGCTAGCACTCTACCACTTGAGCCACAGCACCACGTCCGGTACAAAGGAACCAAACCCAGGGCTTCATGCATGCTAGGCAATCACTCTACCACTTAGCCACATTCTCAGCCCTAGTTTATATTCTTGTTTTTATTTGTAATGTTTGTTGGTCATGGAACTTGAACTTAGGCTGGGCACTGTCTCTGTGCTTTTATGCTCAAGGCTAGTTCTTTACCACTTTGAACCACAGCTCTACTTCTAGTTTTCTGATAATTAATTGGAGATAAGAGTCTCATAGAGGGGCTGGGAGTTTGGCCTAGTGGTAGAGTGCTTGCCTAGCATGCACGAAGACCCAGGTTTGATTCCTCGGTACCACATACTTAGAAAAAAGCTGAAAGTGATGCTGAGGCTCAAGTGGTAGAGTGCTAGCCTTGAGAAAGTCCAAGGACAGTACTCAGTCCCTGAGCCCAAGCCCAGGACTGGCAAAAAAAAAGAGTCTCATAGACATTCCTGCCCAGGCTGACTCTGAACTGGAATGGTAAGATCTCAGCCTCCTGAATATCTAGTAGGATCATAGGCATGAGCCACTAGCATCTGGCTTACAGCCTATATTTTAACAACATATACATCAATATATTTCTAGTAACAATTTCCGTTGAAGTTGCAAGTCTAATTTTCAGGATTAATTAATAAGCTAGTAATAATAAACCAATACTTAAGAATAACCAAAGTAGGGCCGGGAGCATGGCCTAGGGGTAGAGTGCTTGCCTAGCATGCATGAAGTCCTGGGTTCGATTCCTCAGAACCACATACACAGAAAGGACCAGAAGTAGTGCTGTGACTCAAGTGGTAGAATGCTAGCCTTGAGGGAAAGCCCAAGAACAGTGCCCAGGTCTTGAGTTCAAGCCCCAGGACAGGCAAGAAAAAAGAATATTCAAAATAGTAGACAAACAAAGGAAGTTAAAATTTAACAATAACCTTCTAAGTACATAATTAATCGTATTCTTATTCAAAATATACATAAAGATTAAAGTTGTACTTTCAATGTATTCTAGGAGTCAATTGAAAAAATTTAACAGTGATACTATCTTAAGTTTACTGAAGATGGTGTACTGTAGTCAAAAGGAAAACATATGGCCCAGACAGAAATGGAAACAAGTTTCATTCACCTGTTAGTGCAGCTGAAGTATTAGATCCAGCAGAAAGCTGCTTAATTTGATGCTGGGTGGTAAAAAAGCTAATTTGATGAAAAGTGTTTCTTTCTTCAGTATCCCCAAGTCCCAATTGCCCTTCACTATTTCCTCCAGTAGCATACACGCTGCCTTTTTCTATAAATGGAAAAGAAACATTAAAATACTACAACTATACATATTTCTTTTATTAATAGTGAAAACAAGTATGAACTGAGGTAGAGAAGAATTGGGCCAGAAAGAACTTTTTTTGCCAGTCCTGGGCTTGAGCTCAAGGCCTGAGCACTGTCCTTGGACTTTCTCAAGGCTAGAGCTCTACCACTTGAGCCTCAGCACCACTTCAGGCTGGCTCTGAACTGTGATTGTCAGACCTCATCCTCTTGAGTAGTTATGGTTACAGGCATAAGCCATCGGTGCCTAGCTGTACTCAACACATTTTAATGACAAGATAGTACTTATAGTAATTTTACAATACCTTCTATTACCAAAGTAAGACCTCACTTTTCATCTAATATAATAAATATAATTAATGAGCATAATTACCATATAATATATAGTAATTTAACAATATAATATGTGTCAGTGGCCAGTGGCTCATGTCTGTGATCCTAGCTACTCAGGAGACTGAGATTTGAGGATCATACTTAGAAACCAACCCAAGCAGCCAAATCTATAAGATTTTTTTTTTTTTGTCAGTCATGGGGCTAGCCTGGGCATTGTCCCTGAGCTCCTCAGCTCAAGGCTAATATTCTACCACTAGAGCCACAGCGCCACTTCTGGTTTAATGTTCGTTAATTGGAGATAAGAGTCTTACAGACTTTCTTGTGCCCGGGCTGGCTCTGAACCACAATCCTCACATCTCAGCCTCCTGAGTAGCTAGGATTACAGGTATTGAGCAACCAGTGCCTGGCTAAAAGTAACATTCTTATCTCCAGTTATCCCTTAGAAAACAAGAAGTGGTACTGTGGCTCAAAGTGACAGAGCCTTGAACAAAAGAGCTCAGGGACAGTATATAGGCCTTGAGTTCAAGCTCCACAATGGCTATGCATTAACATATACTATGTGTATATAATAAACATAATATGAATTAATATATTTAATATTGATATATATTATATATTACATATTAATATATTTTATAACCTATGTATTCTGTATCATGCCATATGTGATATAATCTCAAGTAAAACATTACATATTATTCAATATTAAATGTGTAATGTATAATATATAGAAATAAAAGCAGATTAATAAATTATATATAACATTCATAAATATTTTAAATACATATGTAAGCATATAAATATAGATTAGTCAATACAGCAATATAAATGCATAAATATGTAAAATATATAGAATGATAATAAGTATTATATTAATAAAATCTGGGCAGGAAGTCATAAAGATTGAATACTATACCTGTTGAAACCAATGTGTGGTTCCTTCCACAGGCAGCAAGTTTCACTTTTTCAGGTTTAAGAGCTAAATATACAAAAATATAATAAAATATTTTATGAATATGAAAATAAATTATTTAGGCCAAATAGTAACTAAGTGGTAGAATTAAGATTTCAGAGCTGGGAATATGGCTTAGTGGTAGAGTGCTTGCCTAGCAGGCATGAAACACAGGGTTCCTAAGTACCACTTAAGCAGAAAAATCCGGAAGCAGCACTGAGGCTGAAGTGGTAGAATACTAACCTTGAGCTCAGGGACAGAGCCCAAGCTCAGAGTTCAAGCCCCATGACCCACAAAAAAAGGAAGGAAGGAAGGAAGGAAGGAGGGAGGGGAAGGAGAAGGGGAAGGGGAAGGGGAAGGGGAAGGGGAAGGGAGAAGGGAGAAGGGAGAAGGGAGAAGGGAGAAGGGAGAAGGGAGAAGGGAGAAGGGAGGCAGGCAGGCACGCTATAATTCCTAGTTTCAAAATCAAGTCGTTCTGACACAATGTTAATGTTTTAATATACTGTAAGATAAAATTGCATTTTTGCCAGTTCTAGGGCCTGGGCACTATTCCTAAGGTTCTTTTTGCTCAAGGCTAGCACTCTACCACTTGAGTCACAGTGCATTTCTGGCTTTTTCTGATTATGTGGTTCTGAGAACTCAGTGCTTCATGGATGCTAGGCAAGCAATCTACCACTATGCCACATTCCCAGCCAAAAATTGCATTTTATAAAATCAAAAATGACATATAATTGTGATATAAAATATCACTGTGAACAAAATTCTAAAATATTATTTCTCATGTAGATATTTATTATGTATGTATATACATATACATATACATAGTAAACCACAAAAAAAGTCTTGGATGTTCAAATGCACTATCATAGGATTTTGCTTGCTTTGTGGTCCCAGAGTTAAAAATCAATGTGATTTTATTTAGATTCTAACATAAAATAGTTAAATTTAATATACTGAATAAAGTTAAATGTTAATGATACTCAACTGTTACAAAATAAACATCTAAATAATATGACATTAAAAAATACACAATCAATATAAAATAATTTTATGTAGCTTGTTAAGATTATAAAATGAGGGGGGTGGGGGGAGGGTAATGGGTACAAAGACATGTGAAAGGGTATCAATGTATGTGAATTAATGAACCTTCTATCTGGCAAATATCATGTAACCCCTTTATTAATTAAAATAAAAAACAAATAAAAGAAATAAAATAAATTTTTAAAAAAGATTATAAAATGATAAAGATCACCCCAAACCTTTGACACATGTCGGCTTGTTCATAGTTGACTGCGATCCTAATCCTAATTGTCCCCAGTTGTTACTGCCAAACATGTAAAGTTTATTATTTCCTAATAGAGAAAAAAAATAACAAATTGAAGCATTCTTCATATAAATAATGCAATGGAGTAATTAAAAAGGCAACAAAAAGACACAGATGATAGATGGATAGATAGAATATTGTATTTTTGTTTACTTTTTGTCTGTTGTGGGGCTTGAGTTCAGGGCCTGGGTGCTCCCTAAGCTCTTTTGGCTCAAGGCTAGCACTCTACCACTTTGATCCAAAGCTCCAGTTCCAAGATTTTTTGTAGTGCTTAACTGGAGCCAAGAGCCTCCTTAGTAGCTAAGTTTATGGGCATGAGCCACTAGTGCCCACCAAAAAGATATTTTAAAATATTGCCTTTACCTTGTTGATGTGGGCCGATTCTATTATGTGTAATTTTTCTAAAACTATACAATAACATTTTGTAGTATGGTGAAATAGCTTTATCACAAGAAATCTGTATGTATAGAAAATCTCAAATTAAGCCAGGCTCATACCTATAATCCTAGCCACTCAGGAGGCTGAGATCTAAGGATTACGGTTCAAAGCCAGCCCAGGCACTAAAGTCCATGAGACTCTTATCTCCAAATAACCACTAGAAAAACTGGAACAGGGGCTGAGGCTCCACGGCTAGGCCAGTAGCATTGAGATGAAGAGCTCAGGGACAGTGCCTAGGACCAGAGTTCAAGCTCCATGAACTCTCCCCACCCCCCACCCCCCAAAAATCACAAACTAAGGTAACATCGTTGAAAAGATTAGATGACTTGATGTATAAAGAATTCTTCTCTAGGCCAGGAGCATGGCCTAGTGACAGTGTGCTAGCCTAACATGCACAAAGCCCTATGTTCTATTCGCTGGAACCACATACACAGAAAAAGCTGGAAGTAGTGCTGTGACTCAAGTGGCAGAGTGTTAGCCTTGAGCAAGCGTCCAAGGACAGTACCCAGGCCCTGAGTTCAAGCCTCAGGACTGGCAAATAAATAAATAAAATAAAAATAAGAATTCTTCTCTAACAAAGGAAAAAAAACCATAGTCTATATAGCTACAATATATTTAAAACAGCACATCTGTAATATTTAGGACTAAGTAGTATCTTAATTTAGGACTATATAATACCTGTAACAATAGCAGTGTGTTCATCTCCACATGAAAGACATACAGGTATGTCATTTTTAAACCAGAATTTGCTGGGAATATTTTCAGCAAATTTACTTTTTCCAAATGTAAACACAGCACCCGAATCTGCAAGTACAAGACAGTTTCTATTACACAAATTTTACTGTACTTCCTTTTATTAAAATACATTTTCAGTAACTTACCCATACAAAGTACTTGTCTTTTAATAGCTTTGACTCTGTTTGGGCATGATTTTAAATCATTATTTTTTTAAAATCATTCTTTTACCTTAATTTGGTCTTCCTCTTCAGAGTTCATTCTAGTTTGACCTATGGAATCCACTAAACTGAACAGGTATTTATTTACTGATAGAAGGTAAGAAATGAAACTTCAAAAGGAAAGTATCACCTGTAGTCTGATGCCACTGAATGAACTTTTGTCCAATAGAGTGATCTGGTACAATTAATATTTCCCACTTTGATTAATATTGCGTGGTCTGGTCCCAGACTGAGGAGTTTTTTGGGTTTTATGTTTTGTTTTGTTTTTGGTGTGTCATGGGACTTGAACTCTGAGCCTGGGAACTATCTTTGAGCTCTTCAGCTCAAGGTTACCGTCCTACACCAGGAGCCACAGCCCCACTTCCAGTTTTCTAGAAATTAATTGGAGATAAGCATCTCAAGGTCTTTTGTGCACTGGCTGGCTTTGAACCCTGATCCTCAGATATCAGCCTCCAGGTTAGCTAGGATTACAGGCCTGAGCCAGATGCCATGCCTAGGATTTTTTTGGGGGGCGGGTGTTGTTTCCTCCACACACACACTCAGAAAAAGGGCAGCACAGTTTCTCTCTCCCTCTCTCTCCCTCTCTCTCTCTCCATCTCTCTCTCTCTCCCCCTCCCTCCCTCTCCCTCCCTCTCCCTCTCCCACTCCCTCTCCCTCTCTCCCTCCCTCCCTCCCTCTCTCCTCTCTTTTTTTTAAACCAGCAACAGGATATTTGTGGTAAAATCTGAATAAATTAGCTTGGATTATCTTTGGTTTACTTTATCTAATAAAAACCTACTTGTTCTCATGCAAGGGGAGGAATGTAAATGGTTATACCTCAACTATTAGTCCCAAATAAATACCCATAAATCTTAGGGCAGATAGAAACAAATGATTCACACCATCACAAAACTGTTGAGTTTACTTCAGTTGTCAATTGATCTGAGTATTATTCATAAACCGTTTTGGTCCAACACTATTTTAAAGAGATTACCTGTCTTCTATCAGCTCCTAATAATCATTTAATCTCTTTCCACCTCTATTATCTTATTTCTCACACACACAAACCATATCAGGTGACGGGGGATCAGATCAACCTTTTGGAGAATTCTCAAAAGTGGACAATCACATATAAACTATCTGGTACCAGAAAGGAAACTGTGTAGTGAATATAAGTTCTACTAATAAATGTAAATTGGCACTATTTAAATGTTTAAGCCTAAAATATAACAAAATGTAATATTTATTGTAGTGAATAATTATACTGTAAACTCATTTTTAGCTGTGATTCACTGCTGGGTCAGAAAACTAGTAGGTCACAATAGGCTTTCTTTTTTTCTTTTTAATTGTGACGATACTGGGGTTTGAACTCAGGGCCTTAAACTTGGGGGCCTCTTGTAGCTTTATCTGATCGATGCTGGCATGTCTCTACTTCCAGGTTTTTATGTTAAAGTCAGTTCCGTTACACAGTAAGCAAAGTAATGAGTCATAGCGTCGAACGTATTTTGAACGTTCATGGGTCTAAAAAAAAATAAATAAAACGCGGTAAAGATTCCCTCTTCTGTTTTCCCCAATTCCGTCTCCATTCTTTTTCTTTTTTTTACCTCGCCCCTTCCCCCACCCCGGACCGTAAGCACCAACGTTGCTAGGGTAGAAGTTGCCCCAGCCTTCGAGAACTCCGTCGAAAACTTTATTTATAAAAGGAGAAAGATCCATTCTGCTTCTTCCCATGGTTCCCTGTCCCTTCCAGTCTTCTGCCCTAGGTTATTATCTGGAGTGCGGTTAAAGGTCCCGCCTCAATATGGCCGCCAAAGTTTGGGCCCCTACTCGGACGGGGCTGGCCCAGAGGCGGAGCCTGGCGACTAGGCCGCCCGCCCGCGGGCCCTCCCTCCCGGCCCGCCGCCACCACCGGCTTTAACTCACCGGGCACGAGCATCTTGGGCTCTCCCATGCCTAATGCCGGACTAGAAATGAAAGGCTGGTCCTGGAACTCCGAAGGAGCAGCTCGGTGCGATCTAAAGTAGCGACTTAGCTCCAACGCAGGCCGCGGAAGCCCCCCGGACCCCCATAACGACCCCTTTGGCATCGGCTACTGTAGTGCTACCGGAAGTCAACAAACAGCCGCTAGGGCAACGGAGGCGGAGCTTAGAGGCGCAAGACGGCCGCGCGTCAGTTGTGAGAGGCGGGCACAGTCCTGCGACTCGTGCGGCGCAGGCGCAGATGCAGGGGGCGGGCGGCCAGCAAGACCGCTGGGTTCTGGTGGGCCAAATACGAACCGCGCGAACGCAGTGCGTTTCGGTACAGAAGAATCGCAGTTGTCACGTAGTCGCTAACTTGAGGTTTGTGACGCATGTAAACGTCTACGCTCAGTTATGACAACAATATAATTGGCAAACCGTACTAGGCATTTTCCTACACATTCTACAACCAATTCACATTTGTAGCCCCAGCCCTTTAGACGTGTCAACCAAGATATAGCATATAAATTATCATTAAATATTTATTGAAAGAAAGAGTGCCAGTACAGCCCAGCAAGGTGGTTAATGTCATCCATATTTACACATGTGCAGATTTTACCTCAAGAGAACAGAAGTCCAGCTCAGGTAGTCTCCAGTCTGTGGTCTGAACTGTGTAGTTTTGTCCTCCCATAAAGAGGAAAAAGGGGAGGTGTATAAATTTACCTGGTGATATATGTTTGTAGTCAAACCTTGGACTTCTGTGCACCGGCACTTGGCCATGGTAAAGAAGCAAGAAACCATCTTGTAGTAGTAGAGTTATGTACCTATAGAAATTCTGGGCAAGAGCTCTTAGAGATGGATTCAAATAATCCGGAATTGTGTATATGAGAGGATTTACTATGCTTTTTTAATGTGAGATGCCATTAAAAATGGTGAGGGGAGCTGAGCTCCGGTGGCTCACACCCATATTCCTAGCTACCAAAGAGACTGAGATCTAAATATCGTGGTTTGAAGCTGGTTTGGGCAGAAAAATCTATGAGATTATTCGACAACCAAAAAGCCGGATGTGGAGCTGTGGTTCAAGTGGTAGAGCACCAACCAGCCTTGAACAATAAAACTAAGGGACAGCATCCAGACCCTGAGCTCACTAAGCAGTACCAGCATCAAAAGCCATGGTAAGGAGAGAGTAAACTACTTCTTCCACTCATTTAAATACAAAACAAAATGGGGAGGGGGTGCTAAAAAATGTTTAGCCAGGATCACTGACTTGATATTCAGAAAGGTGTATTTAAAGACAGCCCTTTGCAGGGCAGGGTGGCTCATGCCTATAATCCTAGGCCCAGGGGTAGGCATCAACTGGAAAGCTCAAGGACAGTGCCCAGGCCCAGAATTCAAGCCCATGGAAAAAAAGAGAGAGACAGAGACAGAGACAGAGAGAGAGACAGCAAGACAGAGAGGGGAGGGGGGAAAGAAAGAAAGAAAGAAAGAAAGGAAGGAAGGAAGGAAGGAAGGAAGGAAGGAAGGAAGGAAGGAAGAAAGAAAGAAAGAAAGAAAGAAAGAAGGAAGGAAAGAGAGAGAGAGAAAGAAAGTTTGTAGCCAGTTATGGTATCTGCAATTTTATTCTAAGGAAAATGGAAATCCATTGAGAGGCTTTAAGCAATGGAGTTAGTAAATCAACTATGTGTTTCTAAATTTATTCAGCTTGGGGTAGGAAATGAGGCCTAATGCTAGAGTGCTTGCCTAGCAGGCACAGAGCCCTGGATTTGATTCCTCCATACCATGTACACAGAAAAGGAAGGTGGGAAGTGGTGCTGTGGCCCAAGTAATAGCTAGCCCTGAGAAAGCTCTGAGTTCAAGCCCCAGGAGGCAAAAAAAGTAAAATTATTCAGCTGACCTGGCTACTTTGTGGAAAATAAACTGGACCAATGAGAAAGTTTCCAAGCCATTAGAAGTATTTAGTCTATTTACAGAGTCAGATTGACTTGCAGGCCAATGCATTGACCCACAGGAAATGTCTTACTAGTTATCCTTATAAAATGTTTAACTATCAAATAAATCTTAGACCAATAGCAAAAAAGGTGTTCTACATTATTTTGAAGTGGAATTGAAATTCATTTTCAAAGGATTGTGACAATCACTATAAGAAAATCTGAATTTCAAAACCCTTAATCAAGTTGTGATATGCTTTGCAGAATTGAATGAATCACATTTCTAGATTAAGGGAACCCTATGCTCAGCTTACAGATATGGAAACCATTGAGGAAGGAGCAGAGGATACTACAGTTAGTAGATGGGAATCCAGAGAACATAATGTGCTCAGTTTTAAACGTACTAAGCCATTTAAAGTGGAGGTGCTAGACTAAGCAGGCAGTTGGATAGCAAAATCCCCCAGATGGAGGCACATATTTAGGGAATGCCCTGGCCTATAAGGGTGATGACAGCTTAGGAACAGGTGAAAGTTTGACAATGACTATAGAATGGAAGCAAAAGAGAGTAGAATATAAAAATTAAACAGCTGAGCAAAAGATGATGAAGCTGAAGAGTGACCAGAAAGAGAGACTCATAGTGCATCAACAAAGAGGGTGTGGCTGATTAGGTCATGTCTTGTGAACAAATGAGTGAAAACAAAATGTCCACTGAAATTCACTATATGGTGATGATCACTAGTGATGTTGAAAAGAACTGTTCGGTATGATGATGGGGCAAGTGATATTGGAATAGACAGTGGAAAAATCTGGAGGAAAGATTCAGGGTTAGGACACTGAATAGGAAAATAGCTTTAGAGAAAAGAGAAAGAATATGATAAAAAAGCTTTTGTGAAACTTGAGGAGATGTGAGAGTGCTGAGGGGTCAAACTGAACAGATGGAGAAAGAATGGAGATTGCTCAGCCTGAGAGATAATAAATAATGTAATGCCTGAAGTCATGGCATCCAGACTCCATGTAGAGGAATTGACCTTAGCTAGAAGGAGAGAAAATATTTGTAGCATATAGGAAGAAAGGGATGAAAGAAGGAAAGATCGAAGCAACAAAGGAACGAAAGAACAAAGGAAGGAAATTATTATACATTTCATACTATACTACTGACTTTTATGTATAGCAGCTATCTATCTAAATACTAGTATGTATGATTTAGAGCTGCTATATATATCTGATCTATAAAGTATAAGCCTAGATCATAATAAAAGACATAATAATATTACTGTCTCAGAAGACTTGTGAAATATTAGGTAATATATATGAAACTTAGTTATATTCATGTGTTCATTGGATTCTCTGTGAATACACAGCCAAACGCTCAACTTTTCTCAGCAAATCGTGTTATTACATACCATCCATGACAAATCTGACAACATATGCAAGTCTAAGTCATTTCCTCTATTCTATTAATTTCTGTATTATTTTATTTCAACTACAAATAGAGGCACATGTGAACAAGGAAAACGTTTGCTGGGTTTTGCTTTCTAACTAAACTCATTTCTTTCCTCACAGTATTCAACTAAATTTCCAAAGCTTTGAGTTGCATTATAGTGCAGCTTTCATTGCTGTTTCTGTCAGGATCAGATAACCAGGTATGTTTTCACTTTACCAATTCCACTGTGAGTTTCTGTACACATCCATTTTTACATAAGAGATTCTAATGGCTTCTTCGATTCCCAAAATCTTAGTACAGACAGACCTAGGCCATTTAGAGTGAGAATTCACGAATCCAGAGGATTTATTTCTGAGAAAGAAGCAGGGTAGTATGAGCTCTAGAGCTACTGCCCCTGAGAAAAACTTGTCAAGTATTTTCCTTTTTAAATTATTTGAGGGCTGGGAATGTGGCTTAGTGGTAGAGTGCTTGCATAGCATGCATGAAGCCCTGAGTTTGATTCCTCAGTACCACACAAACAGAAAAAGCTGGAAGTGGTTCTATAGCTTAAGTGGTAGAGTGTCTTGAGCAAAAGCAGCTCAGGGACAGTGCCCAGGCTCAGAGTTGAAGCTCCAGGACTGGCAAAAAAAGAAAAAAAATATTTGATTCAGTATTTTAAAATGCTTATTGTGAATGCAAATCACTTGGTGTCTGTTAAAATTCAGATTCTGATTCTGTACATCTAGTGTATGCTTAAGGAATCTGCATTTTCAACAACTATCAGGTTGCTGTTGTTACTACTATTCTATATTAAGGATTAACCTATGGAAAGGCATATCAATTAGTCTCTTTCTATATAGCTATAAAATCATAAAGGAAAATACTTTTCCTATCAATGAGATTATAGACAATTACCAGATAAAGAGTCTAGTCTTGGCCCAGGAGTTTGGCCTAATAGTAGAGTGCTTGCCTAGCATGCATGAAGACCTGGGTTCGAGTCCTTGGTACCACATACATAGAAAAAGCTGGAAATGGTGCTGTGGCTCAAGTGATAGAGCTCTAGCATTGAGAAAGCTCAAGGACAGTGCACAAGCCCTAAATTCAAGCCCTAGGACTGGCAAACAAAGAATCTAGTCTTGAGTATATATTAGATACCAAAAAAATCAATAAGAAAGGCTGGGAGTTTGGCCTAGTGATAGAATGTTTGCCTAGCATGCACAAAGATCTGGGTTTGATTCCTCAGTACCACATACAGAGAAAAAGCCAAAAGTGATGCTGTGATCAACATTAATAAAATCTTAAAAAAAAATAGTGGTAGCTGGGCACAGTGGCTCATTCCTGTAATCCTAGCTACTCAGGAGGCTGAGTTCTGAGGATCAAGGTTCAGAGTCACCCTGGGCACAAAGGGACCTGAGACTCTTATCTCCAGTTAACCTCTAGCAAACAAGAAGTGGGGCTTGGCTCAAGGGTAAGACAGTAGCCTTGAGCTGAGGTGCTCAGGGACACCGCTATCTCTAATTAAACACCAAAAGGCTGCAGTAGAGCTGTGACTCAAATGGTAGAGTACTAACTTTGAACACAATAGCTCCGCGACAAGGCAGAGGCCCTAAGTTCAAGCCCCAGGACCTACATTCACATGCACGTGTGTGCACGCACACACACACACACACACACACACACACACACACACACACACACACACACACAAAGAAAGCCCTAATGTATTGCAGATAAAAAGCAGGATGGTGAGTGTGAGCAAAGGAAATGTATATCTGATTTAAAGTGATTATCCCATAGGATAGTCACTTCATAGGCTGGTCATCCCATGGTTTATTTGTCAAAAATCATCCAAGTATACACTTAAAATGGGTGCTTTTATAATTGTGCATTACACAAGTCTAACTGAAAAATGTTGTGTGCAGTATAGAATATAACATAATATCTATTTACCATTCTGCCTGAAAATATTTTAACTTGGGGTGGTTTTGAAACATTAACCTCAAATCTTAGCTTTCTTAGTAGCTAGGATTTACAGGCATGAGCAACTAGGATCCAATTTTGCCTTTTATTCAATTTCTCCTGTTTCTGTCTGTGCTTCTTTTTCACTCGATATAATATTTTTGAGATTATTTCATGGCATTGTATTAATAATGCATTTCTGTGCATATACCCTTAAATTATTTATCTTTTCACTTGATGAACTTTTGGATTGTTTTCATTTGGAGCTGTAAATTAATAAATTTTAAAAGGATATTCATGGAGTTTTGTGGACAAATACTTACATTTATCTTGAATAAACACTTATAGAATAACTTTGCTGTATCATATGGTAACTGTACATCTCAATTTATAGGAAATTGCCATGCCTGGCACTGGTAGCTCATGCCTGTAACCCTAGCTACTCAGGAGGCTGAGATGTGAGGATTGTGGTTCAAAGCCAGCCTGGGCACAAAAGTCTGTGAGACTCTTATCTACAATTAACCACCAGAAATGACACTGTGGTTCAAGAGGAAGAGCACTAAAAATAAATCAAATAAATAAATAAATACATAAATAAATACATAAAAGAGGTGGAGCACTATCCTTAAGCTGAAGAGCTCAGGAACAGCTTTCAGTATCAGAGATCAAGCCCCATGACCAACAAAAATAATTGCCAAGCATTTCTCCAAAGTATACAGTTTGCCAATCCCGTTAGCAATATGTAAGATTCTAGATTTCTAAATTTTATGAATCTTCTCAATCATAAATTGTGATTGCTTTTTGAATTTTAGCCATGATAGTGGCATGTACTGATTTGAGTTTTACTTTGAATTTTCCTAATAATGAAATTTAGGAGTGTACTTATTCTTTTGGTTATTTGGTTACATTTTTCCTAAATTATTGTGTTTATATTTTATTTTTGTCAGATCTGGGGCTTGAACTCAGGGCCTGGGCAATGTACCAGAGCTTCTTTTTGTTCAAGGCTAGCACTCTACCATTTGAGCTGCACCACACTTCCAGGTTTATGTGTGTGTGTGTGTTGCTGTGTGTGTGGTACTGAGGAATTAAACACAGGGCTTCATGAATGCTAGGCAAGCACTCTACCACTAAGCCACATTCCCAGCCCTGTGTTTATTTTTTAAATTGAGTTATTAGCTTATTTTTCAGTTGGAAATGTTGTTTATATCTTGCATACCTAAGTATTCTTGCGTTTTCTTTCAACTCAATGTTTGCCTTTTGCAAAATTTCAGGGAAACAAAAGAAAAAAGCACATAAAAAGAAATTCTCTCATCCAGGTGCCAGTGGAAGCCTATAATCCTATCTATGCAAGCAGCCGAGATCTGAGGATTAGGGTTCAAAGCCAGCCAAGGCAGGAAAGCCATGAGACGTGGTGTGTGTGTGTGTGTGTGTGTGTGTGTGTGTGTGTGTGTGTGTGTGTGTGCTGGTCCTGGGGCTTGAACTGAGGGCCTGGGTGTGTGATATCCCCGAGCTTTTTTGCTCAAGATTTCTACCACTGGAGCCACAGCAACATTTCCACCCTTTTCAGTGCTTAATTGGAGATGAGTCTCACAGGGTCGTGGTACTGTGGCTCAAAGTACTAGAGTCATATTCTCAAGCCAAAATAGCTCAGGGACAATGTCCAGGCCCTGAGCTCAAGTGCCATGACTGACAAAAAAAATTGAAAAAGAATCTCACAGGCTGCCAGACTGACTTGGAACCCTAATCCTCAGATCTGTCTCTAGAATAGCTAGGATTACTGGTATGAGTCACCAGCATCTAGCATCATGAAGAGTTTTATCTCCAATAAACTACTAAAAAGAGCTGAAAGTGGAGATTTAGCTCAAGTTGTAGAGTGCTAGCTTTGAGCAAAAAATGTTTAGGCCCTAAGTTCAAGCCCCAAGACAGGTGCAGACGTGTACTCGTACGCACACACACATCAAGAAAAAAGAAAAATTCTATTCCAAATCAGTGAAAGATAGAAATAGGAAGTTTGTACAAAACAATTCAAATGTTAAGCATTTGAAAAGACAATATACCCTATCACTTAAACGCACATAAAAATAAATTTGAGGAAATGGGAGCATGGTCTAGAGGTAGAGTGCTTGCCTTAGCATGCACAAAGACCCAGGTTCAATTTCTCGATACCACATACAGAGAAGAAACCAAGTGTGGTGCTATGGCTTAAGAGGTAGAGTGATAGGCTTGAGAGTGCCCACGGACAGTGCTCAGACCCTGAGGTCAAGCCCCAGAACTGGCAAAAATGAATAAATAAATAAATAATACATAAATGTGAGCTGCGTGCCAGTGGCTCACGCCTGTAATCCTAGCTATTCAGGTGGCTGAGATCTGAGAATAGTAGTTCAAAGCCAGCCCAGGCATGGAAGTCCATGAGACTCTTATCTCCAATTAACCACCAGAAAACCAGACGTGGCACTGTGGCTCATGTAGTAGAGCAATAACCTTGAGCTGAAGACCTCTGTGACAGCATCCAGGCCCAGAGTTCAAGGCCCACATCTGACAAAAAAATAAATACAATAAATTTGAATTATCCTTTGTTTATTATGTTGGAAGGATTAAAAAGATTCCAAAGATTCAGTTTCATTTGGTGGGAATTCAAAAAAGTATGACCCTATCTGGATGTTGGTGGCTCATGCCTGTAAATTTACGTAATAAAAGACTGTGATCTGAGAATCATGTTCCAAAGCCAGCCCAGACATTCACAAGAGACTCCAATGTCCCATTAACTCACAAAATGCTGGAGGTAGAAGTGTGACTCAAATGGTAGAGTGCTAGCCATAGGTGAGAAAAAGTCAAGCACTCAGCACTGGCACACACACACACACACACACACACACACACACGTGCACACACATGGAGAGATAGGTATAATCTTTTACAAAAATAGTTGGCAATAATTTTTTTTCTATACCAGTACTGGAACTTGAGCCTGAAGCCTAGGCATTTTCCTTCAGTTTTTTCAAACAATGGTGGTATTACATCACTCAAGCCATAACTCCACTTCCAGCCTTTTGGGAGTTATTGGAGATATGTATCTCATACTTGGGCTGGGTGTGTGTGCTAGAGTGCTTGCCTAGAATGCATGAAGCCCTGGGTTCAATTCTTCAGGGTAACACATAAATAGAAAAAGCAAATAGTGGTACTGTGACTCAAGTGGTAAAGTGCTAGTCTTGAGCAAAAGAAGCTCAGTGGGGGAGCCTGGTACAGTGACTCACGCCTATAATCCTAGCTACTCAGGAGGCTGAGATCTGGGATCACGGTTCAAAGCCAGCCTGGGCACAAAAGGACCTGAGACTCTTATCTACAATTAACCTCTAGAAACAGGAAGTGGGTTTTGGGTGAAGGAAGGTAGCCTTGAACTGAAGAGCTCAGGGACAGTGCCCAGGTTGGGTTCAAGCCCCATGACTCACAATAAAAGAAGTTGAGGGTGGGGGAACTAGATGATTGGGAGGGGGTGGGGGAAGGAAATGGGGACAAAAACATGAGAAGTGTTATCAATGTATGAGAAGTAATGCGCCTACTACCTGGTGAATGTAACTATAACCCCTCTATACAGTACTCCAGCAATAAAATCAATCAATCAATCATTCAAAAGAAGCTCAGGGACATTGCCCAGGCCTTGAGTTCAAGCCCCAGGACTGTCAATATAAAAGAATCTCAGGGCCAGAAATGTTTATTGTTTAGTGGGAGAGTGCTTGGCTATCATGTGTGAAGCCCTGGGTTCAATCCTCAGTATTACATACACAGAAAAAGCCAGAAGCGGTGCTATGGCTCAAGTGGTAGAGTGCTAACCTTGAGGAAGCCCAGGCTCTGAGTTCAAGGTCTGGGACTAGTCAAAAATAATAATAAAAAAAACAGAACAAAGAAAGCTCAGGGACAGTTCAAGCCCCAAGACTGGCAAAATAATAATACTACTAATAATATCAAACTTCTCTTTCTGGGCTTTGAATCTCAGTCCTCAGATCTCAGCCGTATGAGTAGCTAAGGTTGCAGGTATGAGCCATTGATGCCAGTTCTAAAATTATAAGGTTTCAAAGCATGTTATTCTTACTCAGCTTAAGGATTTTTATTGTATTTTATTGTCAGGGTGATGTAGAGAGGGGTTATAGTTATATTCATCAGGTAGTAGGTACATTACTTCTTCCATTTATTTTTAAATTATTATTACTTAGGTAGTTGTACAAGGATGTTGCCATGCAATAAAGCAGTTTAGTGTCTTCATCCTCATGACGCTCCCCCCCCTCGCTTTTTTGCCATTCCTGGGGCCTGAACTCAGGGCTTGGGCACTGTCCCTTGGACATGGTTTGCTAAAGGCTAGTGCTCTGCCACTTGAGTCACAGCACCACTTTCAGCTTTTTTCTTTGTATGTGGTACTAAGAACTCAACCCAGGGCTTCATGCATGCTAGGCAAGCACTCTACCACTAGGCTATGCTCCCAGCCCCTCATGACCCCTTTTAATGTTCTCGCTTATCCCTCCCAGTCCACTACTTCCTTCACTTTTCTTTATCTTTTCCATTGTCCTGGGGCTTGAACTCAGGGCCTGGAAACTGTCCTTGGATTTTCCAAAGGCTAGCACTCTACTACTTGAGTCACAGCACCACTTCTGGCTTTTACTGTGTATGTGGTATTGAAGAATTGAACCCAGGACTCTACCACTAAGCCACTCTTCTGGCCTTCACTTTTCTTAATTTTACAGGATATACTTTAAATATGTGACTCTATTCTCTCCTTCTTGTGAAGGATAAGATTGTCTAGATTTTTCCCAAAATATAAATTTTGTAGCATTGTTAGAGTAACTTAAGAGAAATAGAGGTAATTTAATATGTTAATGAGTAAGTAAATTCTGGAGTTAGAGGATAATCAAATATGATTATACTACAATATGATCCAGTAGTCCCATCTCTGGGTAAATATTCAAAAGACATGAAATAAGTATCTCTAAGAGATATGTTCAACCCCTATTCATTGCAATATTATTCATGATAGCCACAATATTGAAGCAACCATAGTATTCGTCTACTGATGAACTGAAAAAATCTGATATGTATGTATTGACTAAAAAATGGAATATTATTGAGCCTTAAAAAGCCATTTGAAACAACATGGATGGACCTAGAAAGCCATTATGCTAATATAATAAGCCAGACAAAGAGAAATGCTCAAGAAATCACTTATATATAAAACCTAAAGGAGGCAAACTCATAGCAACAGAGTAACATAGTAGTCTTTGGGTTAGGAGTTTGGCCTAGTGGTAAGAGTGCTTGCACAAAGATCTGAGTTCAATTCCCTGGTACCACATACATAGAAAAGCTAGAAGTGGTGTTGTGGCTCAAGTGGTAGAACAACTAGACTTTGAGAAAGCCCAAGGACAGTGCTCTGGCCCTGAGTTCAAGCTATGGGAATGGCAAAAAAGTGGTTTTTCTGGGGCCAGGAGTTGTCAAAATATAAACTTGGGTGAAAAATCTAATTTTTCAGTTATGAGACATTCTGGGACTCTAATGCTGCCTATAGTTAATAATCATGTATACTTGAAATTTGTAGAGAGTATATCTAAAATGTAAATGTTCTCACCATAAAAGAAAATTTTAAGTCTGGAAATACGGCTTAGTGGTAGAATGCTTGCTAGTACCACATAAATAAGAAAACTCTAAAAGGCATCTGTGATGGATGGCATGTCAATTAGGTTGACTGTAGTAATCATTTTAACACACGCACGCACACACACACACACACACACACACCTTTGTATTTTTTGTTGTTGGTGGTGATTGTAGTGCTTAACTCTGGGCCTGGGTATTATCCGTGATCTATTCAAAAGGCTGGTGCTCTGCCACTCTGAGCCACAGTGCCCCATTTCCAGTTTTCTGGTAGTTAATTGGAGATAAGAGTCTTACAGACTTTTGTGCCTAGGCTGGCTTTCAACTGCCATTCTCAGATTTCAGCATCCCACATAGCTAGGATTACAGGTTTGATCTACCAATGTCCAGCAAAACTTATTATTTTTTTGCCAGTCCTGGGGCTTGAACTCAAGGCCTCAGTGCTCTCCTTGGGCTTTCTCAGGGCTAGAGCTCTACTGCTTGAGCCAAAGGACCAATTCTGGCTTTTTGTGTGTATGTGGTACTAAAGAATCGAACCCAGGTCTTCTTGTGTGCTAGGAAATCATTCTACCACTAGGCCAAACTCCCAGCCCCAAAATATATTCTTAACTGAATGTTTAAAAATTCTCCTGAGACAGGCATGGTTGGCTTATGCCTGTAATCCCAGGTTCCTAGGAAGCAGCATAGGATAATCTAAGTCTGATTCTGGCTGGAGCAAACATTTTTTTTTAAAAAAAAAAGCTACTTCCCCAAAAGAGGAAAAAAAGTCTTAAGTGTAGAACACTTGCCTACCAAACATGAGGTCCTGAATTCAGTCCATAGTACGGTTAAGTCTCTCTACGTGATAGTGAGGATTACAGTAATAGGCAGTTCTACACTCCTAATTTGTGCAGTCTTATCTCCCTATAGCCCAGCATCGCTTTGTCTTTATTTCTTTTCTTGTTTTTGCTTTGTTTTGTTGTTTGTTTGTTTGTATTTTGCCAGTCCTCGTACTTGAACTCAGGGCCTAGGTACTGTTCTTAAGGGTTTTTTGCTCAAAGCTAGCACTCTACCACTTGAGCCACAGGACCATTTCCAGCTTTTTCTTTGTATGTGGTACCAAGGAATCCAAGGAATTGAACTCAGGGCATGAACTCGTGCATGCTAGGTGAGTGTTCTACCACTAGGCCACACTCCTGTCCACCTTTGTATTTCTAAAAGTGATAAAAGCAGGTGTGGTTGTGGTTCCCAACTGTTCCCAGCAATTTCTGATTGTTTCCTCCTCAGGCTGTATAGACCCAGAATTATCAGAAAAAAAGAGAGACTCAACCACACTCAGATGGCTTTTAAACTTGAGTTTAGAGTCAAAATGACTCCTTGGTCAGAGTTAGAAAATGTGCAGCCCAGTCCCCAGAAATATATGGATGGGGACTTGAGTTTTCAATCTACCATACCAGCCAATGACAAGAACATCAACAAAACTGACAAGAACATCCACAAAACTGACAAGAACATCAACAAAAATGTTAATGAGTCTCCTGTTTCCAAGATTGAACTTCTGCCCTCCTGTTCTACAGTGGCCTTGATAGAGGAACACACTGAAGTGGATGACCCCTGGGACTTGCCTGAACTCCAGGACAATGGAATTAAGTGGTCAGAGAGAGACACAAAAGGGAAGATTCTCTGTGTCTTCCAGGGTATTGGGCAATTCATTATACTCTTGGTGTTTCTGTACTTGTTTGTGTGTTCTTTAGATGTCCTCAGCAGTTCTTTCCAGTTGGTTGGAGGAAAAGTGGCTGGACAGTTCTTCAGCAGAAACTCCATCTTGTCCAACCCAGTGGCAGGGTTGGTGATTGGCATGCTGGTGACGGTAATGGTACAGAGTTCCAGCACTTCCTCATCCATCATTGTCAGCATGGTGGCCTCCTCACTGTTGACTGTAAGGGCTGCCATTCCTATCATTATGGGGGCAAACATTGGAACGTCCATCACTAACACTGTTGTGGCACTCATGCAAGCAGGAGACAGAAATGAATTCAGAAGGGCTTTTGCAGGGGCCACTGTCCACGACTTCTTCAACTGGTTGTCTGTGTTGGTTCTTTTGCCACTAGAGGTCATTGCCCACTACCTGGAGATCCTGACAAATCTTGTGGTGGACACGTTCCGCTTCAAGAACAGGGAAGATTCCCAAGCCCTTCTGAAAGTCTTTACGGATCCCTTCACAAAGCTCATTATCCAACTGGATAAAAGCATTATCCACCAAATTGCAATGAATGATCCTACAGCCCAAAACAAGAGTCTCATCAAGATTTGGTGCAAAACTCTTACGAACATGACTCTGATGAACGTCACAGTCCCCTTACCTGAGAACTGTACCTCCCCTTTTCTCTGTTGGACGGATGGCATCCATATCTGGACCATCAAGAATATGAGCCACACGGTGAACATTGCTAAATGCCAGCATATTTTTGTGAATTTCAACCTTCCAGATCTTGTGGTAGGCATCATCTTGCTCATCATCTCCCTGCTTGTTCTCTGTGGCTGTCTGATCATCATCATCAAGCTCCTGGCATCCGTGCTCAAGGGAAAGGTGGCGACTGTCATCAAGAAGACCATCAACACTGATTTCTCCTTTCCCTTTGCATGGGTGACTGGATACTTGGCCATCCTTGTCGGGGCAGGTATGACTTTCATTGTGCAAAGCAGCTCCGTGTTTACATCAGCCATGACTCCGCTGATTGGTATGGGAGTGATAACCATTGAGAGGGCATATCCACTCACTCTAGGTTCCAACATTGGCACCACTACCACTGCCATCCTGGCTGCCTTGGCTAGCCCAGGCAACACATTGAAGAGTTCACTCCAGATAGCCCTGTGCCACTTTTTCTTCAATGTCTCCGGCATCTTGCTGTGGTACCCAATTCCTTTCACTCGCCTTCCCATCCGCCTGGCCAAGGGCCTGGGCAATATCTCTGCCAAATATCGCTGGTTTGCCGTCTTCTACCTGATCTTCTTTTTTTTTCTGATACCACTGGCAGTATTTGGCCTCTCTCTGGCCGGCTGGAGGGTGCTAGTGGGTGTTGGGGTGCCCATTGTCTTCCTGGTGCTTCTGGTCATCTTCCTCCAGCTACTGCAGTCCCATCACCCACATATCTTGCCCCAGAAGCTCCGAGATTGGAACTTCCTGCCCTGCTGGATGCACTCACTGAAGCCCTGGGATCACCTCATCTCCCTGACCATCAGTGGCTGCCGGAATCGGTGCAGCCACGTATGCTGCCTGATGTATGGCTGTGCCAAGTGCTGCCACTGTATCAAGGGTGGTGAGGACCAGAAGGAGAAACCAGAGGACCAGATGGTCCAGACCAAGGCCTCTGAGGCCTTTTACAATGAACCCAAGAACAAAGACATCCCGAATGAGGACAAAGCCAACATCAATTCCCAGGGTATGAAGAACATGTCTAGCAACAAGGTCTTCTAGGGGGTGGCCCAGTGGTAGGGGGGTGGACCTAAAACCTATATATTCTACCTCACCCACTTCTGCACACCTTCAGCTACAGTAGCAGTCCTTTAGTCCCAAATAGGAATTAGAGTTGACATCTGCCCAGCTCTCCTTTCCCTAGACCAGGGCATCAACCAACTAGGTAGTCTCAATCTCAACCCTGTTCCCTTGACATCCTCTTACCAAAAGGCACAACTCAACGTCAGTAAGGAAGAATCTGACCAGCATCCTGCCTAGACAGATTATGGTGTACACTCCTGCACGCTGCTGCACCTGGATCTGTTTTTAGACCCAGAGCATCCTCTTGAAAAGAAGGATTAAAGAAAGTTCTTGAACAGTCTATGTAAGGATGTATGAATATATGTGTGCAGATCTCTCCCAAGTGTCTGTCTATTTTTTTCTTAAAAAAATTGGTTATGAAACTTGAACTCAGGGTCTGGGCTCTGTTTCTGAGCTCTTTTGCTCAAGGCTAGCTCTCAACCACTATGAGCCACAGCTCCACTTCCAGTTTTTGAGTGGTTAACTGGAGGTGAGAGTCTCAGGGGGTCTTTTTTGCCCAGGCTGGCTTCTAACCTTGATCCTCAGATCTCAACCTCCCAAGTAGCTGGGATTACAAGTGTGAGCTACCAGTGCCCACCATCTATTTTTCTCCTTAAATTGGAGACTACCCCAAGAGTACTCACTCTCAGGAATCTCTGCCCAAGAGCAGTCTGGGAAATAACTGATTGACCAAAATTGTGGCATTTACCAGTTAATTCCCAGTATTTCCCCAACTCCCATCATGGCTTTCTCCCCTGAGCAAGTATGACTATTCCAAGCAGTTTACTGCAACATAAGTTTATTCCCATCATCGTGTTTGTAGAAGCCACACTTGGGCTATTGAGGGAAATTTAGAATATGCTTGGCTTACCTGCTTACTTGCACCTGAGCTGGGGGAGGTGCCTGCTCTTACTGAACAGGCAAAGGAAAGAGGAGATTATGGAATGACTTATTTTATTTTATTTTATTTTTGCCAGTCTTGGGCTTGGGCTCAGGGCCTGAGCACTGTTCTTGGGTTTTCTCAAGTTTAGAGGTCTGCCACTTGAACCAAAGCACCACTTCTGGCTTTTTTCTATGCATGTGGTAGCGCAGAATTGAACCTGGGTCTTTGTGCATGCTAGGCAAGCACTCTACCACTAGGCCAAAATCCTGGCCTAACTAACTTTATTTTTATTTTATTTTTTTCATTTTTGTTGGTTGTGGGACCTGAACTCTGGGCCTGGGCTTTGTCCCTGAGCTCTTCATCTCAAGGCTACCTCCCTACCCCTTGAGCCAGAGTGCCACTTCTAGTTTTCTGGTGGTTAATTGGAGATAAAAGTCTCACGGACTGGCTTTGAACCGCGATCTTCAGATATCAGCCTCCTGACTAGCTAGGATTATAGGTGTCAGCCACCACACCCGGCTATTAACTAACTTTATCTTGTTGGTCATGGGCTTGAACTCTTTACCTGGGCCCTGTCCCTGAGCTCTCCTACTCAAACCTAGAGCTTTACCACTTTGGGCCACAGCTCCACTTCTGTTTTTCTAGTTCTAAGACAATATGTTCCCTACCTAGCTACTCAGGAGCCTGAGATCTGAGGATGGTGATTCAAGGCCAGCATGGGCAGGAAAGTGAATGAGACTCTTATCTCCAATTCCAAAAAGTTGGAAGTGGCATTGTGGTTCAGAGTGGTAGAATTTGAGCCTTGAGCTAAAGAACTCAGGGACCGTGCCAGGCCCTGAATTCAAGCCCCAAAACTGACAAAAAGTATCTAAGCAAAAGCAGTTTGAAGGCCTGGTGCATGTGATCAAGAACTTGCCTAGTAAGAGCAAGGCTAATTTCAAACTGTAGTACTGAAGAAAAAAGATACAGATAGGAAACCCTGTCTTTCTAAAGTATTCTAGCTCTAAGAGTATGATATTATGGGAAACAAGATGATTGGGAGGGAAATGGGAACGAAAACATGAGAAGTGGTACCAATGTGTAAGAAGTAATGCACCTACTACCTGGTGAATATAACTGAAACCCCTCTATACATTACCCTGACAATAAAAGAAAGGAATAAAAAGAGTATGATATTATGGGAGCATGTCCCAGTAGTAAAGTGTCTCCCTAGCATGCACAAAGCCCTGGGTTCAACTCCTAGGTACCACATACACACAAAAAGCCTGAAGTAGTGCTGTGGCTCAAGTGGTAGGGCACTAGCCTTGAGAAAGTCCAGACACTGAGTTCAAGCCCCAGGACAAGATGTGAAGAAAACACACTTTGTAGCTGGCTTTTCAGCAAGCTCTTTACATAGTACTTACTTTGCCTGGTAGTTTTAATTCTCATTATTTGTGTTTCATTGTCTGTCTTACAAGTTTCGGTACTTTGTATACACTTTTAACTCCAGCCCTGCAGTTAAACGTGCTACATCTAGATGGAGCCAGATCAATAGTTTTTTCAAACTGGATTGGTCCAAACATGGTGCAGCTGTTTCTCTTTGTCAGCAAAGAACACAGGATGGCAGACATGTGGAATAACATATATCCTTTTTATTTTGTTCAAAGCACTATAGGAATTGGGCAGGGGTGAAAGAGTATTTAATGTCAGACACTTAAAATGAATGGCATAACTGTTCAGCACTTGTCTGTCTGCAAACACAAGCTCTGCTGTACATGATCTGTTAATCATTGCCCCTTGTGACAGAGAATCATGCTTCAAAACTTTTGAAGTGTGTTTTGAGCCTTTTCTATTGAACTCGGGGCCTGGGCACTATCCCTGAGCATTTTTGCTCAAAGCTAGTGTTCTTCTACTTTGAGCCACAGCGCCACTACTGGTTTTCTGGTGGTTAATTGGCAATAAAAGTCTCACAGATTTTCCTTCCAGGGGCTGGCTTTGAACTGCAGTCCTCAGATCTCAGCCTCCTGAATAGCTAGGATTAGGCATGAGCCAGTGGCACTCTGCTTGAACCATTTTTATTTTTGCCTTTCTACAGGTGACTTTTTCCTAACAGGGTTACCTGGATTCATTCAATTCTGTTTACTGCTGTTCCTTTAAATTTTCACCTTTTATCTTAACTATAAGCCTTTCTACTTTTTTTAGCCTACGTTTGAAATGGTAAGTCCACTTTTTTATTCTTTGGCACAAAAGTAACCAGAAAGGGAATATACCAGAAGTCCTATCTGTCAAGTTTTCGACTTAAAGATGATACGTTCTCATTGGACTAACTTAGAAATGTTTATTAGTAATGAAACTAATTTTGAAGCAGATTGGGACAAACATAAGGCATAGTGCAAACACTCAGGGCTCCTGATAATGGTACTGGAGCTATTTTTCCTTAGCCCAACAGTGGGGGAAGAACAGAGGGAGGGATGGAGGAAAGGAAAGGGGAGAGAGAGAGAGAGAGAGAGAGAGAGAGAGAGAGAGAGAGAGAGAGAGAGAGAGAGAGAGAGAGAGAGAGAGAGAGAGATTGTAAAGCAGACCACCTTGGAGGAACAGGGAATTACCCTCCATATAGAGAAAGAACAATGAAAATAAATGTTCTAACTTCACTCTGTGGCATTCTCTCATTCACTCATTCTCCTGCTGGGATTCCAATGGTGAAACCAATCCAGCAGCTAGAACATGTGATTGCTCGTTGACAAAGCCCATGCAAATCAGCTTTCATAGATCAGTATCTAGCACTAGGGCTATCTGCTAGTGGGAAAGCTGAGAAGGAGCATCAGGAGAAAAAAAGGAAGTCCAAAAAGGAAGAAAGGCTGCTCTGCCTAGAAATGTGCTAAGATATAGTACTTTCCAACTCTTGTCATTTCATTGTCCCTTTGTCTCTTGGTCATATTCTCAAGGTGTGTGTGGGGTGTGTGTGTGTGTGTGTGTGTGATGGGGCTTGAACTCTGGGCCTGGGTGCTGTCCCTGAACTCTTCAGCTCAAGGCTACCTACCGCCCTACCCCTTGAGCCACAGTCCCACTTCCTGCTTTTTAGAGATTCTCACGATCTTTAGTGCAGGGGCTGGCTTTGAACAGTGATCCTCACATCTCAGTCTCCTTAGTAGCTAGGATTATAGGCATGATCCACCGTGCCGGCTCTACATTCTCAAGTCTTAAGTAAAAGCATCCTGTCCTGTACCCCTCATCCTGCTGAGGGGTACAGAGAAGCAGTATTGTTGGGCTTTTACATTCCTGGTGGGAACTGGAATGGTTTCTGTCTTCTTTCAAAATTCACACAATAGAAGATTTGTAGATATTATGAAATAGTTCAGAAATAAGTCTGTGTCCCATCTTTAAAATCAAAGTCTCAGCTGGTCACTGATGAGGATCAAAGTTCAAACCCAGCCTGGGCAGGAAAGTCTGCGAGACTCTTATCTCTAATAAACTACTCAGAAAAAGCCAAAAATGGGCCAGGATTTGGCCTAGTTGTAGAGTGCTTGCTTAGCATGCACAAAGCCCTAGGTTCAATTCCACATACATGGAAAAAGCTGGACGTGGTGCTGTGGCTCAAGTGGCAAAGTGTTAGTTTTTGAGCAAAAGTGTTCAAGAATAGTGCCCAGACCCTGAGTTCAAGCCTCAGGACTGGAAAAAAAAAGTGGGAAATGGCCCTATAGCTAAAGTGGTATAGTGCTAACCTGGAAGGGGAAAGAAACCTCAAAGATAGTTTCCAGGCTCCGAGTTCAAGCCTCAGGACCAGAAAAAAAAATCCCACAATTCTCCAATAACAAATAAACCTCCCAAATCTTTATTAATCTGTAACATTAAGACTATGAAAACTGGGTGCCAGTGGCTCATGCCTGTAATCCTAGCTACTCAGGGGGCTAAGATCTGAGGATCACAGTTCAAAGCCAGCCCAAGCATGAAAGTTTGTGAGACTCTTATCTCCAACTAACCACCAGAACACTGGAAAGTGATGCTGTGGTTGAAATGGTACAGCGCTAGCCTTGAGCTGAAGAATTTAGGGACAGCGCCTAGGCCTAGAATTCATGCCCCACGACAATCAAAACCAAAACCAAACACAAAACAAAAAACAAAAAAAATACTATCGAATCAGAGTAGAGATATTCAATACATTTTATTTATTTCTGGTTCTCTGATGTCTCATTTCCTTTTTCCTCCATTTTCTTTTTCCTCATTTCCTTTCTTTTTTTTCCCTTTCTTAAGAAAACCCTTTATTTTTCTAGATCTTTATGTGAGAAGCAGGACTAAGCTAATCAAATCTAGTGAGGCATTGTAAGGCCAGATAGTGTGTGTGTGTGTGTGTGTGTGTGTGTGTGTGTGTTGTTTTAGCATGCATTTCTTTTAATATAACATTGAGGCTTTTCAGTTTTTACTTTTTTTTTTACCAGTCTTGAGGCTTGAACTCAGGGCCTAGACACTGTCCCATAGCTTCTTTTGCTCAAGGCTAGCACTCTTGCCACTTGAGCCACAGCGTTACTTCTAGCTTTTTCTGTTATGTGTTATTGAGGAATTGAACCCAGGGCTTCATGAATGCAAGGCAAGCACTCTACCACCAAGCCACACTCCCAGACGTCAGTTACTACTTACATACTAAATATTTATATCATATTTATGTATTTCAAAACAATGTAGTCTGGCAGGGAGTTTGGCCTACTGGTAGAGTGCTTGCCTAGCATGCACAAAGACCTAGATTCAATTCCTTGGTACCACATATACAGAAAAAACTGGAAGTAGCTGGGCATGGTGGTTCTTAGTTATTCAGGGGGCTGAGATTTGAGGATCATGGTTCAAAGCCAGCCCAGACACTAAAGTCCAAGAAGCTCTTATTTGCAATTTACCTCCAGAAAACCGGAAGTGGCGCTGTGGCTCTAGGGGTAGCTTGGTAGCCTAGAGCTGAGGAACTCAGGGACAACGCCCAGGCCCAGATGTAGGGCAGTAGCCTTGAGCTGAAGAGCTCAGGGGCAGTGCCTAGGCACAGAGTTCAAGCCCCATGACTGAAAAAAAAACTAAACAAACAAAGAAAAACCTGGAAGTGGTGCTGTGGCTCAAGTGGTAGAACTCTATCCTTGAGAAAGCCCAAGGACAGTGCCCAGACCCTGAGTTCAAGCCCCAGGACTGGCAAAAAAAAGCACTTTTAAGAGACAAAGGAATAAAGGAGAGAGACAAAAGTGACTTCTCCCTACTGCATACCTTTCAGTATGTATTCACAAGACATCAGTGTTCTAATTGATAACTTTCTTCAAACTTCCTTGCCTTCAATTCTTAAATTCTTTCCTTTCTATGGTCCTAATTATCTATCCAATCATTAACTGTTCTGCTCAAGAATTAGTTATAGATCAGAGCTTTGTATCTTCTCTCTCTCCCTCCCTCCCTCCCTCCCTCCCTCCCTCTCTCTCTCTCTCTCCAGAAAAACATTGCGTATATCGTATTTACCCCTTAATTTGGGATAGTAGTTCATTCTAAAATATCCCAAATTGTTAGAACCAGATCAACGTCACATTTGTTTTCTTTCTTAACCAAGCATCACTATGTGCTCCTCCCATATTCATTCTTTAGAGTTTATCCACTATGAACTATGAATCTAGAAGTGTGTTGACTTTGTTGAGCTTTTGCCTTTTTTGTTAGTTACACCTCCTGCTAAAGATGATCTGTAGATCTGACGATCTCAGGAAGATGAAAAGAACTAGCTTCATCTTGCAAGAAAACTTCCCCAGGTAAAACAAGCATTTTTTTGCATTTTCTTTGTAAATGTATGTGTGTTTCATACACACATCTTGTGTGGGAAAGTAAGGACTGAAATTAATATTATTGATGTCTGGAAATAAGAAACCATCTAAAAGAGCATCTTCAATCTGGGGAAAAAGTTTCATCAGACAAGGAAAGAGAGATTTCTTATGTTAGCAAGGGAGATTCAATAAAAATTAAGGGTTCAGCAATCCTAGGGTGTTTTAAATCCTCTCATATATTTCCATGTCAATTTTCTAGCTTTCAATCTAACCTAGATAATGCCACAATATGCACCTCAGAAACCTGTCAGGGCTGTGGATACTACTGATACTGTAATTCATCAGCACACAGGATCAAGTCAAGGGCTGAATTTATCTTTAACCATCTCAGATCTGCTGAGGCAAATGACTTTTCTTTTTTCTTTTTTAACACAATTGGGCTATTTATTATAAGAAGCAGCTACCTCATCAGCTGTCATTGAACTCTTCGTTCCCTTCATACTATATTCTTGTTGGATGCTGAATGGGCATTCAGGTATTCATAGGTGATTCATAATCTGGCTTGCTGCCACGATATTAAGGGGGACTTTTCTTGTCTGTCAAAGTTCCTGGGAAAGAAAAGATTTAGTGGGAAACGATAAGAGAATTCATAGAATGAGAACATCATCTCCAGAGGAATTCCTAGGCAAAGATGAGAAACTAAGGAGGGGAGACAGCAAGACATTGGGTTAGAATATTGCTGCTATCTTTGCTTTGTCCACACCTACCACTGACATAGTCACCAAGTCAAGACCACAGGACATAGTCAGCGTGACATGTGGATAACAGCACTGTAAATCTCATCTCACTGGCTCTTTTACTTTAGTAATTCAAGATTCAAAATCCCTGGTGGGTGCATTTTCAGGATCCAGTGCTGATAACCCGTTTTTATGGGTAATGGAGACAGGGAGTTAAGATTTTACAGTAAGACACAGGATAGGCTGGGTATTGTGGTACATACTTGTAATCCCAGCTACTTAAGAAGAAGGGATCAGGAAGCTTGCAGCTCCTGGTCAACTAGGAAAACGTTAATGAAATCATACCACAATCACTAAACTAGTCATGGTGATGTCAGCAAAACCCTTGTTTCACAGGAATCTACAGCAGAAAGATAGCAATAGGAGGCCGACCACTTACTTTCCCTAAAAAAAGAAAAGAAAAGAAAAGAAAAACAAATCTGGAACATTGCTTAAGTGGCACAGTGCTTCTACAAAAAACAGTAGGTCCTGAGTTGTACCAACACACACACACACACACACACACACACACACCCTGGACTATAATGCAGTACCTGAATACCTGAATGATAGATAATATAAACTCTTCTCTCAATCAGTAGTAATGTACTTTCATTAGGAGTCCAGAAGTTATTTTCTATCTCTCTTAACACATCCTCTTTCTTTACTTGCTTTGTAGAAAGTCACTGTACCTCTCTATTCTGGGGGAGAGAACTGGTTCAAGATATCTCAAGGTGGGCTAGGAATGTGGCCTAGTGGCAGAGTGCTTCCCTACCATGCACAGAGCCCTGGTTTTGATTCCTCAGTACCACATACACAGAAAAAGTTGGAAATGGTGCTGTGACTCAAGTGGTAGAGTGCTAGCCTTGAGAAAGCTCAAGGAGACTGGTCAGGCCCTGAATTCAAGCCCCAGGTCTAAGGAAAAAAAGATATTCAGTGTCCATTAACATTCTATGATTCCAGACCTCTCATTAATCTGGTAAGAAAGAAAGTATGCTCTCATTAAGAGTTTAATAAATTTATAGTCTGAGGTCTTTTATTTGATGAGTTGTTTCTAATGATTTTTGCATCCAATTTCTCATTGAATATGAAGATTCTCCCTATGACAGATACTACATTTATTGTTGATTTTAACAATTATTTCTATAACTACTCTATCCATTTAAATAAATATAAAAATCCAAGTAAATCTTAGGGAGAACAATGACAGAAAATTGCTATTCCAGGAAGTCTTAGGGTTTTATCCAGATTGATGTATGTGTTTTGCTTTAAATCTCTTATCTATCTAATTATTCTACCATTTTGATTAAATGAAGCTAAAATTAGTATTGATGAAAAGAGAAAGCACAATCAAAGAAGCAGATAAGCAAATAATTGGATGCAAATAACTTTTAATTGTACTCACTTAATGAAGTTAAAGAACAGTGTCAGGTGCCAACATTACTTTATAAACTCAAAGGGCAGTGAAAGAATGAAAAAAAAATGATGAAAATGTATAGAAAATGTTGAAAAGTGTGATCAGTTTCAAAACTGTAATACTTGTTATATGAATTTGTTTCCCAGATGGCTTTACATCCTTGGTAGGGAATCAATCTTTCATGCCCTCCAAGAAAAACCAAATTCTTCACATCCCTCCTTGTGTATAACTAAAGTCCCTTGGTTTCTTCAAACACAGAAAACAAGGTAGGCTTCCAGCTATGGAAACTTACCTCTGGCAAGTTTAATATGTTGTTCCAGTTGGAATGAACTGGGAAAACTAGCAAATAGCTTTCACTGTAAGTTGATACAATTATTCCTGTGAAACAACATACCCTTTGCCTCCTTCTTAGGGATAGGTTACCTGGATTGTTTGCACTCTCTCTTGAATATCTTGCTGCTTTGAGAAATGGTGCATAGAAACAAATACATGACTTACAATATCTTGATATGGCCAAGAACATGGCCTAATAGTAGAGTGCTCAACTAACATGCACAAAGCCTTGGATTCAAATCCTTTGTACTACTAACACAGAAAAAGTTGGAAGTGGTACTGTGGCTCAAGGGTAGAGTGCTAACCTTGAGATAGCCCAAGGATAGCACTCAGACTCTGAGTTCAAGTCCAAGGACTGGTAAATTTATTTATTTATTTTTATCAGTCCTGGAACTTGAACTCAGGGTTTGGGCACTATTCCTGAGTTTCTTTTGCTCAAGGCTAGCACACTATCAACTTGAGCCATAGTGCCACTTCTGTTTTTTTTTTTTTCTGTTTATGTAGTACTGAAGAATTAAACCCAGGGTTTTCATGCATTCTAGCAAGCACTCTACCACCAAGTCAAATTCCCAGCCCTAGAAATTTGGTTTTATTTTCAATCATAGATGACATAGTATGTGATGCCATAGGCCAATGTTTACTATCTCTCCATCTATATCTGACTTCATGAATGACTTATTTTGGCCCAGTAGATTTCTCAAATAATAATTTAAATTTAGATAATAGGAAGAAGTAATAAACACTCCACATTATCTAAAGTAGTTTCTTTCTTTTTTTCTTTTTCTTTTTTTGTTGCTAGTTCTGGTCTGGAGCTCAGGGCCTGAGCATTGTCCTTCGACTTTCTCAAGGCTAGAACTCTACCAATGAGCCTCAGCACCACTTACAGCTTTTTTTCAATGTATGTGGTACCGAGGAATTGAACCCGGGTCTTTGAGCATGCTAGGCAAACACTCTTAACAGTAGGCCAAACTCCTGCCCCCCAAAGTATTTTCTTCAAGTAAACACAAAAGTTTGTGGAGATATCATGTGTGCGTGTGTGTGTGTGTGTGTGTGTGTGTGTAAGTAAACTTGTTCATATAATTATTTATTTTTTAATTTTTATTTTTATTGTAAAGTTGATATATAGAGGGGCTACAATTACATAGGTGAGGTAATAAGTTCATTTCTTGTCAAACAAACATTGTTACCTCCTCCTTCATTTTTTCTCCCTTCCCTCTCTCCCCTTCCCCTCTCCAAAATCATTTCCAACATAGTTTTTTGTGAGTATCACTGTTGCATTGGTTCACCTTTTGTCCTTTGTCTAATGATTTTGGTATTCCTCTTCCCTTCCCCAAATCAGATCAATGTAAATTCAAGACACATGGTACCAAAATCAAAAACAGTGACAACAGGATGAACCAAAGGGAAAAAAAAGAAAGAAAAAAGACATTCACACACACACACACACACACACACACACACACACACAAAGACCAAGAAAAAAACAGCCCGCCAGTGGCTCATGCCTGTAATCCTAGTTATTCAGGAGGCTGAGATCTGAGGATCACGGTTCAAAGCTAGCCTGAGCACAAAAGACACTGAGACTTATATCTCCAATTAGTCTCTAGATAATAGGAAGTGGGGCTGTGGCTCCAGGGGTAGGGCAGTAGCCTTGAGCTGAAGAGCTCAGGGACAGCAACCGGGCCCAGTATTCAAGCCCCATGACCCTCAGAAAAAAAAGAACAAAAATAGAAACAAAAACAAAACAGAATAAAAAAAACCACTTGTTTCCAGATCTTGGTGTTTATTTTGATTAGCATCATTTTATATTGTCATATGTACATAGCTATTCAGCTCTTGTGATCCTCTGCTAGGGATATCCTAATTAGTACAAATGAAGGAAAACATGGAATCTATGTTTCTTTAGGTCTGGCTTATTTCCCTTAATATGATTTTTTCTAAGTCTTTCCATTTCCTTTCAAATGGGGCGATGTCGTTCTTTCTGACAGCAGCATAGAATTCCATTGTGTATATATACCACATCTTCTTGATCGATTCATCTACAGATGGACATCTCCATTGGTTTCATATGTTAGCTATCATAGATAATGGTGCAATGAACATATTTATGCTGGTAGTTTCAGTGTGGACTTGTTTATGATCATTTGGGTAAACGCCCAAGAGTGGGATTTCAGCAATGTATTTTGCAAAGTCCATGAGGGTAAAAATGTACCTCTGTTTCTAATGATATCACTGGGCCCTGGCCCAGGCTCCTTTACTGCAATGCATGTGCTGATCACATTTCTTTTGCATATGTTAGCTGACAGAAGTTCCTCAGTTTGCAATGACTTAATGTATTATTTCCATGTCTTTTGTTCTTTTGAATAAGCAGGCTACAAATAACTGTAAAATTTCACTGGACAAAAAGGAGTAGTGGCCATGATATAGAATAGAATTAAAGATCCATTTTTATTATACTTTTTCACACTGGAAGGCAGTAATCCCTCCTGGAATTATATAGAATGCTTTTGTAGTTGAAGCACTTAACAATCATTAATTACCTTGTCTCATTTCTATTGAAAATGGGATTGGTTGGTTAGCAAGACAGGGCCACAGAAGAACAATAAAAGATTAGAAAGTTCGGCAAGTGAGGTACTTATGGAGAACAAAGTTCTTAGTTTTCACAGCATTTATGGGAAATAGAGAAAGAAAGCATACTTAATGAGGAAATTTTAATTTCCCTCTTGATTAGCTTAGAGGACCGCAGTCTGATAGGAAATTAAATGATATTTTCAAGCTATAGTTCTTTTTTTTTTTGCCAGTCCTGGGCTTGGGCTCAGGGCCTGAGCACTGTCCTTGGACTTTCTCAAGGCTAGAGCTCTACCACTTGAGCCTCAGCACCACTTCTGGCCTTTTGCTATGTATGTGGTACCGAGGAATTGAACCCGGGTCTTCGTGCATGCTAGGCAAGCACTCTACCACTAGGCCAAACTCCCGGCCCCAATTAAATGATATTTTCAATACAATTAGAAAGAGCAGACAAAAAATGGCACAGCACTGCCATACTTTTAATTACTAGAAAAGTGACAATCCAACAAATGGGCCAGTGATGGGGCTCTTATCACATGTACTCAAGTAAGTCTGTATCTAACCATTAGCTTAACCAAAGGACAGAACCTTTGCTTGCAGATGTGCTTAGCAGATGTGGCCTAATAAAACAAGAGCAGTTCAAGAGAACTTCTAAGCTTCTAAGCAGAGTTTGGAGAGACGTATCAACAACTGAGATGATTCCAGGTTTCAGCAAGAGCTAGAAATTATTTTTTAAGAATTTTAATTGGGCTGGGATGGGAGTGAAGTGACATGGAGACTATATGTCCAAAATTATACAAATGAATATTAGAAGAGGAGAAAAACATGGGAAGGGGGAACAATACTCAAGAAGTCATGTACTCTCACTACTTTACAAATGTATCTGTAAAGCCTCTATGCATCACCCTGATAATAAAACAGAATTTTTTTGTAAAGAAGGGGATTAACTGGTTAGAAAGCAAAAAAACAAAAACCATGGTAGACATTTGAAAGATTCAGTACAGTAGGAAAGCACATACAATTGCTAGTTGCTCTTTTTCTCAAGAGAAAAAAGAGCATTCTTAAAAGAAAAAGAGCATGTTGCAATTGGTCAAGGTTTAAGGATGATGGGAAACTTTGGGGAAAATGGGAATAGAAGATTAAAGGAATACATAGTGGCTTGCTTATCTGAGTACATGGTGTGAGAGTGGTAATGCTACCCAAGCAAAGCGGTTACCTCTGTTTAACCTTTAATGATGCCATGAGATTGGGACAGACATTCACATTGTGGGATAAAGCCCAAGAAGAAGACAATACTCAGTACTGGAACATATGAAGAGGGGAGGCCCAGGAAAATAGTCCCTTTACAATCTAAACAACTGAAATGCTCTTAAGACCTGCATAAAGATTATCATCCAGTTCCTGCAAAGCTTCCTTCCAGAGAAGTAGAGAATCATGTCATTAATTAAGCCAGTGAAATTGGACAACTGATACCATCATCACTATCCCTACTATGAGTTTCAACACATTGCTATTATCTGTTGAATAATGAATAGAAACCATGGTATGTGTTTTGAGAGACTTAAGCAATACACTCATTCAAAACCATGAGCTTACATGTAGGCATGCACGAAGGACAAGATTAAAGTATTCACAATTGGTTGAAGGTTCTAAGTGAATTGGGGATGATGACTGGGCCTCATGCACAAATAATGCAATAATAGCCTTTACTCTTAATTTCCTCTTTTCTCTGGCTACTCATGCCTAAAATAATAAAACCATAAGCATATAATTGTATACTTATAAATAAAGTACTTTAAAAATTTTGAAAAAATTTGAACTCTGAGCCTGTACTTACTAGGTAAGCTATGTAGTGATGAACATTGGTTCCAGTTCCTAGCAGTAGCTTGTTTGTCCCCACATTTTTTGACAGTCCTGGAGCACTGGCTTTGTGCTTTCTGAAGGCTAGAGCTCTACCACTTCAGCAACATCACCATTTCTGGCTTTTTCTGTGTATGTGCTACCGAGTAATCGAACCTGGGTTTTTGAGCATGCTAGGCAAGCACTCTACCACTAGGCCAAACTTCCAGCCCCTCCCCCATATTTTTATTAGCATTAGTTAATTTTACATGTGGGGAATAGTGGCTTTTGAGGACAAGTATCATGGACTTCAAGGGAAGAATACTATCATGGAAATTATTGCTAGGATAGCACCTCTAGACTAAATTCTTTTCAGCAAGAAGCAATGCCAAGAATCTCACAGAGCCTTGATCACTGAGGCCCTGAAAGTGTCTGCTAGTTTCAGGCTGAACAAGGGATCATTGTTGGGACACAAATAAACTTTGAACCTCTGTGATTTGCCTGTTTGCTTTCATGCCTCATAGCCTTTGGTCTGCTAATTATCTCCCTTATGCACAACTTGACCTCTGCATTTCCAAGGGGGAGGGATTGGGATCAGCCTATGGGAGAAGTGAAGGTGCTAGGATTCAGAGTGAGAACTTAACCAATAAAAGAGTACTCTGGAAGAGAACTCATCCTCTGTATGTTATCTGCCTCTGACACAAGATTGGATCATTCACTGTATTTATCCTTTTCCAGTCACATACACTGTTTTGTGCATTTTCTAATCTTTCCTAATCTGCTATACAAAAATGTACATAGTTGCAAAATAAAAAGAACTAGGCATGAAAACTTGAGATTCTTTTTTCCTATCTGAGCTCTGGAAAAATTCTAAGCTTTACTTAAAATAAAAAAAAAAGTGGAGTTGGAAGTGTGGCCTAGTGGTAGAGTGCTTGTCTAGTATGCACAAAGCCCTGGGTTAAATTCCTTGGTACGACAGACCCAGAAAAAGTTGGAAGTGGTGCTGTGGCTCAAGTGGTAGAGCACTAGCCTTGAGAAAGTCCAAGGACAGTGTCCAGGCCCTGAGTTCAAGCCCCACCACTGGCAAAAAAGAAAAGAAAAAAAAAAGATTTAAAAACTGCCAGAGTAAATGATTAAAAGGTGAATGATTTCAATGGTGTTTTGGTCTGTTTGACAAAAGAAGACACATTACACTTAAATTTAATGATTAGCATTTCATATTCTGTTCAGAATTTTGATATTGGGGTGATGGAGCTGCCTACTTTTGCAAATGTGTCAAGGGTATGGTAGGGAAGGGAGCTGACATAAGCTTTGTTGATTTCACAACTTGCCTTACGGCCTGCCTGTTTGAACAAATACTTAGTAATGACAATGACGTTGAAAGAACACATCCCTAAATCAATATTTCAGTCAGACTCTACATAGATTTGCCATCTGTTAATTGAAAAGTAATTATTAGATTTGTAAATCAGGAGCTCATTGAGTGATATATGTACCAATGGAGAGAAAAATGTAGCCAGTTCATAGGTGATTTCTTTTTACTATTATAATTTGAATTTATTTATTTTTTTGCCAGTCCTGGGCTTGAGCTCAGGGCCTGAGCACTGTCCTTGGACTTTCTCAAGGCTAGAGCTCTACCACTTGAGCCTCAGCACCACTTCCAGCTTTTTTGTATGTATGTGATACCAAGGAATCGAACCAGTGCATGCTAGACAAGCACTTTAACCACTAGGCCAAACTCCTGGCCCCTTGAATTTATTTCTTATTGAGAGTTTCCCACATCTCTAAACCACATAACAATACATTTTTATAGGAAAGAGTTTCACATTCTAGGATTATTAATTCCTAAGAATTATTATAATCTTAGATTTGTTATATTTGACTTACTCCATAGAGAGATCATTAAAAAGGAGAAATTGGGGCTAGGAATGTAGCCTAGTGGTAGAATGCTTGCCTAGTCTGCATGAATCCCTGGGTTTGATTTCTTGGTATCAGGTTTACAGAAAAAGCCAGAAGTGGTGCTTCTGGTAAATTACTGGCCTTGAGAAAGCTCAAGGACAGTACCAGGCCCTGAGTTCAAGTCCCAGGCAGGACTAGCAAAAAAAAAAAGTGATGTACAAAGGGGTTCCAATTGCATAAGTTGAGTAAAGAGAATATTTCTTAGCCCAACGCTGTGGCTCATGCCTGTAATCCTAGCTCCTCAGGAGGCTGAGATCTCAGGATCAAGTGGGGCTGGGCCCAAGGGTAGGGTAATAACCTTGAGCTGAAGAGCTCAGGGACAATGCCTAGGCCCAGGGGTAGGGTGGTAGCCTTGAGCTGAAGAACTTTGGGACAGCAACCAGGCAGAGATCAAGCCCCATGAACCCCCCCACACACACACAAAGAGACAATATTTCTCTTTGGACAATGTAAGCCCATCCTCCCTCTCTCCAAGCTTCTCCCTTCCATCTCTAACCACAAGTTGTATAGTTCATTTTCAACATAGTGTCTAGTGAGCACTACTATTACATGTGTTCAATTATGGGTAAATCTTTTTATTTTGCTAATCCTGAGGCTTGAACTCATGGCCTGGGCACTGTCTCTGAGCTTCTTTTGCTGAAGACTAACACTCTACCATTTGAGCCACAGTGTCACTTCTGGCTTTTCCTCTTTATGTGGTATGCATGCATGCACATTTCCAGCCTCATGGGTAAATATTTTTGTTTTTGGTGGTTATCGGTTGTGGACTTGAACTCTGGGCCTGGGCGCTGTCCTTGAGCTCTTCAGCTCAAGGCTACCACCCTACCCCTTGAGCCACAGCACCACTTCCGGTTTTTTGGTGGTTAATTGAAATCTCATGGACTTTAGTGTCCAGGCTAGCTTTGAATTCTTTTTTTTTTTGCCAGTCCTGGGGCTTGAACTCAGAGTCTGAGCACTGTCCCTATGCTCAAGGTTACTGTTCTGCCACAATGCCACTTGCAGCTTTTTCTATGTATGTGGAATTGAAGAATAGAACCTCAGGGCTTTGTGCATACTAGACAAGCATTCTACCATTAGGCTATGCTCCCAGACTGCTTTGCTTTGATGGCTTTGAACCTCAATCTTCAGATCTCAGCCCCTGAGTAGCTAGGATTTCAGGCATGAGCCACAGTGCCCGGCTACAAAGCACTTTTTAAGTTACCACTTTAAATAGGTATGTGTTGTTATTATTATTATTATTATTACTACTACTACTACTACTAGTACTACTACTACTACTACTACTACTACTACTATTGTGGGTCATGGGCTTGAACTCGGTCTGGGTGCTGTCCCTTAGCTCTTCAGCTGAAGGCTACTGCTTTACCCGTGAGCCAAGCCCCACTTCCGGTTTTCTAGAGGTTAATTGGAGATAAGAGTCTCAGATCCTTTTGTGCTCTGGCTGGCTTTGAACTTTAGTCCTCAGATCTCAGCCTCCTGAGTAGCTAGGATTATAGGCCTAAGCCACCATACCCAGTGGTATGTTTAATTATTAAGGAGTCCCAATCCTGGTGGTCTTACATGGCAGCTATAGGTTATTTGGTAGTCTTGGGATTGGTTAGGATGGGCTTTCTTGTTTTATTTGCTTTTTTGTTTTGTTTTGTTTTATTTTTTTCTGTAGCTTGTGGGGCTTTGAACTCAGGGTCTGGGTGCTGCCTCTGAGACTCTTTGGTAGGCTAGCACTCTACCATTTGAGCCACAGTGCCAGTTCCAGTTTTTGAGTGGTTAATTCAAGAGAAGTATCTCAGGGGTACTTTTCTGCCCAGGCTGATTTTGATCTGTGATCCTCAAATCTCAGCCTCTTGAATAGCTAGGACATGAGCCACTGACACCGGCAGGATGAGCCTTCTTAAAATAAGAACCATTGCTTAGCTAGGCAAGGTGGCTCATGCTTGTAATTCTTCTAGCTACTCAATAGGCTGAGATCTGAGGATCTCAGTTCAAAGCCATTCTGGGCACTAAAGTCTGTGACACTCTTTCCTGCAATTAACCACTAGAAAACGGGAAATAGTGCTGTGGTTCAAGGGGCAGGGCAGTAGCCTTGAGCTGAAGAGCTTAAGGACAATGCCCAAGCCCAGAGTTCAAGCCCCACAACCTAGAAGAAAGGGTGGAGAATTTTTTTTCTGCTGCAAAAGGCATTTGGTATTTACAATATCATTCACAGGCCATATAAAATATCAGTATAGGCAGATGACTACTGTCAGCTAATGAGAAACACAAAAGAAGTATGCTTGTCTGTCTCTTGATATATCAAATGATTTTGTGGGCCTTATATGGCCCTAAGACAAGACATTCCCTACCCTAAAGAGATAGACTTATGCTGGGTGATGGTAGCTCACTCCTATAATCCTAGCTACTCAGTAGGTTGAGATCTGAGGATAGTGGTTAACAACCAGACTCGGCAGGAAAGTGCATGAGACCGTTATCTCCAATTAAACACCGGAAAACTGGAAGTGGAGATGTGGCTTAAAGCAATACAGCACTATTCTTGGGAAAAAGAGCTCAGGGATAGAACCCAGGCCCTGAGTTCAAGCTCTACAACCACCACCACCACCAAGAAACACAAAGGCTGGAATGTGGTTTGGTGGTAGAGTGATTGCCTAGCATGCCCTGGGCTCAATTCCTCAGTGACACATAATCAGAAAAAGCCACAAGTGTTGCTGTGGCTTCAGTGGTAGAAAGCTATCCTTGAGCTAGAGATCTCAGGGACAGCCCAGTGTTCAAGCCCCAGGACCAACAACAACAAAAGGCTATCACTTTACTACTTTGAGCCAAAGAGCCTCTTCCAGTTTTCTGATGGTTAATTGGAGATAAGAGTCTCACAGACTTTTCTCCCTGGCTGGCTTCGAACCAGGATCCACAGATCTCAGCCTCTGAAGTAGCTAGGATCACAGATATGAGCCTTTAGCACCTGGTCCGAGGCATTTTTCACAGGAATTTTTTGGTCTCAATTTACTGCAGGTAATGGGATGAAGATAGGAGATCTTTACTTACCTTAGGGCTTGGCCTTTCCCCACTCAAATTCCTCAGATTCATTTTCCTTT